>NC_091057.1:61767890-62436469 GCF_000393655.2 Nicotiana sylvestris
CGGGGTAAATTTCCACTAATCTCATGAGAGCGGGCCGTTCGCCTCGGTAGGTTAATAGAAGCATCTATGGTCTATGCCGTTCAACCCTTGGTAGTGCATAGTTTATATTTATATGTTGGATCGGACCGTGTGACCTCGGCATGACTTGCGCATGACAATTCTTTTGAACTAATAATAATTAACATTGCTTTATTGGCTTGAGATATAAATTGCTAAATGGTTTAAATGAATTTGGAAATTTCTATTCGTAAAAGGATTGTTGATTATTTTTTATTATTAAATTTTCAGCTATGTTATGTATTCCATGCTTAAAAATAATATCAGTATTTTATTGTTAGCCCATAGTAAGTGTCGGAGTTGACCCATCGTTACTACTTCTTCGAGGTTAGACTAGATGCTTCCTGGGTACGCATTGATATTCGTACTCATACTACACTTGCTGCATATTCTTGTGCAGGTTCATATATGTCTTGTGGCCTTGTGGGCACAGAGGCATGGTTATTTGCGGGGACATAGGTGCACTGCATCCTATGTTATGAGTCCGCAGCATGCAGAGTCTCCTTCAAAGTTATTTATATTTTTTCTATCTAATTTATATTCAGGACAGATGTTGTATTCTTTTACTCCCTAGTTGATGCCCATGCACTTATGATACCGGATTTTGGGGGTACATATGAGTTTTCCAATATTGTAGTTGGGAAAATATTACCAATTACTCTATAAATTTTTATTTCATATTATTTAAATGATGGAAAAACATGATTTCAAAATACTAAAATGAGTAATCAAGTTAATCAATTATTATTGGCTTGCCAGACAGCGGTGTTAGGCGCCATCACAACCTTTAATGGATTTTGGATCGTGACACTAATAAAAGAAGAAATTGAATTTCAAACCTTAGTTAGGGTTCAACGACTGAAAAATCGACCCATGGATGTGGGGAATCAACCCATTTTCCATGTATATGGACGAGATATCGTCCAAATCCTGAAGATCAAAGCTGAACGGGTCCGATATGGAATGGTGATACTTGCCAAAATTAGGGTTAGTACTAAGTATCATCAAGAGCGTATGAGTAGCAGCAGGGTAGTGTAAAAAGGTAAATAGATCGTAGGACTCCATAGTATAACCAAATTCAGAGAGATTTTTGGAAAGTAAGACAACTAGGGTTCGTAGAAGATGAGAGCGTGTGAGGGCGGTTGGGAAAAGAAAATGGGCTCTAGGGTTATGGGTAGGGATATAAGGAGAGTGAGGGTTTTATTTCGGGTCATTGATCATTTGAGATAAACTTCCAAGATTAAAAGGAAGGTAGGGCGGGTTGGAAAAATGGGTCTCGACTGGGTTGGAATAAAAGGTCGTTTGGTTTGGGCCAAGGCAGATTGAGCTAAGGTTTGGGGGTGTTTGAGCCATTAATTTGGTCCGAAAATTGGCTTAGGATTG
Source organism: Nicotiana sylvestris (assembly GCF_000393655.2). NCBI lineage: Eukaryota > Viridiplantae > Streptophyta > Magnoliopsida > Solanales > Solanaceae > Nicotiana > Nicotiana sylvestris. The sequence goes on from NC_091057.1 coordinate 61,769,331, forward strand.
GGATGGATTTTAAATACAAGAAATAAAGAAAAAATAATTATAAAAATGACTAATAAATAGTAAAAGAATATTATTCATGCACTAAAATGCTCGAAAAATAACATTTTAACATTATAAGAATATAAGAAATCCTATTTTAATATAAATAATATAATAAATACAATTATGTACGGAATATAGGCTATTATTATAAAATTATGTAAAAGCGCTTTAAAATATAAATATAATTATATAAAAAATAAGTAAAATATTGTATACGGTAAAATCGGAGGGTCCAATTTTCCGTCGTTGTGGTGCCTCGTAACCATATTTTGCAGGTTCGAGACTAGGGTCGTGGTTCACCTTTGAGGGCTATCTATGCTCGACCTCGGGGCGATGCAGACCAACGACTATGATGGAAAAATGGGGAGTTCCCAAGGAGCATAACTAGAGCTGACAAAGTCTAGTGAGCTAAGTTTAGACCCGAATCGTGACATCAACTAGCCGTCCCATCTCCATATCTTTGTAATAAATGTATTTGTACTAGTTAGGATTTCCCCTCATATATAAAGGGGATCCTTGTCATTTTGAAGGGATCCGATGCTCAATACTAAACATACAAGAACATTCTATCTGCTCCCTAACACATTCTCTTGGTCTCATTACTTCATTTGTTGCTCATATTTATTGTGTTCTACTTATTGCTCTTCATTTATTGCTTATTATTGGCCATAAAGACCGTCATTAATTGTATTATAACTGTAAGTCTCCATCGATCGCCCTCGGCGGATGTCGAACTCGACTCCGAGGCCCTCGAATAGGCAAGCTCGAAGGCTCGATTATTAATCATTCGGTTTGGTTATCACCTTGCTCTCAAGATCTTATCTTATTTCTAAGCCTTTCACATAGAATCAACTGCTTAACAACTAGCATAAAAATAGATCACATATTTTTAGAAACATATATGTGATGACCTGGTCAGTCGTCTCATGAGTTACTGCCCCATTTTCCCTATTTCTGCTTCTTTATGCTTCGTTATCCGTGTTTTGTGGTATCGGGTTGGTCGGATCGAATCCTTAATGATTTTTGGTAAGGTTTGAGACACCTAGTCTCTTTTAAGGAAGTTTAAGTTGGAAAAATCAACCGGATGTTGACTTATGTGTTAGAGGGCTCGGATGTGAGTTCTGATGGTTCGGTCAGCTTCAGGAGGTGATATATGACTTAGGAGCATGATCAGAATGGGTTTTGGAGGTTTGGAGTAGTTTTAGGCTTGAATTGGCGAAGTTAATATTTTGGCGATTTCTGGTTGGTAGGAGAGAATTGATATAGGTGTCGGAATAGAATTCTGAGGGATGTAGTAGCTTCGTTGGGTCATTTGGGATCTGTGTGCAAATTTTCAGGTCATTCGGATGTGGTTTGGTTGGGTTTTTGATCAAAAGCAGAATTCGAAAGATTTTTAGGAAATTTGGCTTGAATCCGATGTGTTTTGGATGATTTGATGTTATTTAAAGTGTTTTGAGGATTGTAACAAGTTTGAATAAGGTATTACGATGTGTTCGTGCCTTTGGTTGAGGTCTCAGGAGCCTCGGGTGAATTTCGGGTGGTCAATCAGATCATTTTAGAGTTGAGAAAATTGTAGAAGTTGCAGGTTCAGCTGTTGCAAGTTTTCACTCTTCGCGTTCGCGAGTGGACCCTCACGTTCGTGAAGAGTCAGAGGAAGTCAGTGGAATTTTGGCCTTCGCGTTCGTGAGAAGGGCTTCACGTTCGCGGAGGGCTGGGAAGTGATGCATAGCGGTCGCATAGAGGAATTGGGCCAGCTGGGTTTGGGGTCAAGTTGTTCATCGCGTTCGCGATGGACGGAGCGTGTTCGCGAAGGTTCGTCTGGGTAAAGTATCGTGTTCGCGAGGGCTTGGTCGCGATTGCGTAGGAGAAAAATTTGTCAAAGTAAATTTGTGCTTTGCGAACGCGAGTGTTTGACCGCCTTCGCGAAGAAGGAATAAATGCATGGGCAGAATGTTTTTAAGCTCGTCTTGTCCGCGATTTTGGGGCTTATTTCCTCCATAGTTGGTCATTTTTGGAGATTTTTGAAGGAGATTGAAGAGGGATTAAAGGGGAATCGTTGGGAGGTAAGATTCTCGGACGTAAAACTCGATTAATATGTGAATTCCACCTAGAAAATCAAGGAACTTAAGCTAAAAATTGAAGAACTAGGGCTTGGAAAATTGGACTTTTGATTGGGGATTTGAAGGACCATTTGGGGTTGGATTTCAGAACTTTTGATATGTATGAACTCGTGGGAAGATAAGGAATCTGTTGGTGTGAAAATTTCTGAATTTTGAGACGTGGGACCAGGTTCGGGTTTTGGTAATTTCGGGATTTGTGCCCTCTATTGATTATTTTCGCTTGTGCTTCATTCCCTTAGCATGTTTTGACGTCCTCGTTCTTATTTTGGATAGATTCGATGCGAGTGGAGGCCGATTTGAGGGGCAAAGGCATCGCGAGCTAGAGATTTAGCCGGTTCGAGGTGAGTAATGATTGTAAATGATGCTCTGAGAGTTTGAAACCTCGAATTTCACATCGTAGTGCTATATTGAGGTGAGACACACGCTTGATGACGGGCGTGGGGTCGTGCACTATTGGGATTGTGACTTGGTCTGTCCCGGTTGATGATTTTACTGTGTATATGACTAAAATTATTTGCTATCATCATGATTTGGGTTGAATGCCATATTTGGGCTTCGTGCGAACTATTTGAACCCTTCGAGGATTTTTACTCATATTTCCTCACTGTTTTGATTCATTACTTGAACTCAGTCATGTTATTTTCCACTATTTTCATACTCAGCCATGTTTACTCCGTTTTTAATACTTAAATGCTATTTTAAATGATGTTTGGGCTGAGAAACACTGTTTTACTATTGCCCAAGGGGCTTATGAGGATTTTTTTGACTGAGTAAGGCCGAGGGACTATGTTATGAGGAAACACTGATACTGATTTGAGGCAGAGGGCCTGAGATATGTAAGCCACGAGGTGGCTTGATAGATATGAGTCCGAGGGCCTAGTTTTGATGCCACGAGATGGCTTGTTACTGCGCTTGGATCGTAAGGGGCCCCTCCAGGAGTCTGCACACCCCCAGCTAGCACGGGTACCTATTGTGATGTGAGATTGAGCCCGAGAGGCTGGTATTGTTCTGAGATATTGCCCGAGGGGCAGGTTTGTTGATACTGTGCCCGAGGGGCGAACTTCTATTTGTTTACTTTACCTTAACTACCTGTCAATTACTTGTTTACTTGTTGAAAGAGGATTTTACTTGATTTTTCATTGGTTTACTGTTTCTAAATGATTTTACTGCTTCATTATAGAATGCATTGTGCCTTACATATTTTCTTACTTTTAGTCATTATTTACATTTGTTACTCACTGAGTTGGAGTACTCACTTTACTCCTTGCACACTGTGTGCAGATTCAGGCATAGTTGGTCCCGCTCCCGAGTGTTGATTCATTCCAGCTTCAGGTGGATCTTCGAGGAGTCTTTAGGTAGCTGTTGGCGTTCGCAACCGGAGCTCCGCCCTATCTCTTTCCTTTATGTCCATAGTTCAGTATTTAAACTCTGTAGTTACATTTAATTGGCTGGTCTTGTCTTCACGAAAGACGCTATCATGACAAGGTTTGGGTTTAGGGTCGTGACAAGTTGGTATCAGAGCCTAAGTTACATAGGTCTCACGATTCATGAGCAGGTTTAATAGAGTCTCGCGGATCGGTATGGAAACGTTTGGATTTATCCTCGAGAGGCTGCAGAACCTTTAGGTAAAACTTTATATTCTTGAAATTCTTGTCGTGCGAACTTGTTGATCCGAGTACTAAACTTCTATTATTTTATTCTATCACAGATGGTGAGGACACGCGCTACCGAACGGGATGGACGACCACCAGTGCCACTAGTTTTGGCCCCCCGAGGCCGAGGACGCGGTAGTGGTCGTGGTAGAGGTAGAGCAGCGAGGGCAACACCTATAGATCCACCAGCTACCTAGTTCAAGACCAGGTCCCAGCTATGGACGCTCCAGCAGCACTAGTTCAGGCACCAGCTGTGCCCATCGTGATTCCGGGTCTTCAGGAGGCCTTGGCACAGATCTTATTAGTTTGTACTGGCCTAGCTCAGGCGGTTTCAGCCACTACAGTCGCAGCTACTTCATAGGATATGGGAGGTAATCAGACTCCCGCCGCTCGTACGCCTGAGTAGGTTGTGCAGGGACTTCAGATGACGGGGGCGCATCCAGTCCAACGGATTGCAGCTGCTCAGGACTATGTGGTTCCTGTCATGCCGGAGGATGAGCAACGTAGGTTGGAGAGATTCGGTAGATTGCAGCCTCTGACCTTCAGTGGCACAGAGGGCGAGGATGCCCAGGGCTTTTTGGATAAGTGTCAGAGGATGCTTCATACTGCAGGTATTTTGGAGACCAGCGGGATCACTTTTACCACCTATTTGTTTTCAGGAGCTGCTTTCACTTGGTGGGAGGATTTTGAGAGGCGTAGGCCTGTTGGTGCAGCACCTCTTACCTGGCAACAGTTCTCCGTTCTCTTTCTAGAGAAGTATGTGTTGCAGTCTCGCAGAGAGGAGCTGTGTAGGCAGTTTGAGTGGTTGCGTCAGGGGGAGATGACCATGTCGCAGTATGAGTTGAGGTTCACTTAAGTTGGCTCGTCAAGCCATCTGGTTGGTCCCAATAGATAGAGCGAGGATTAGGAGGTTTATTGATGGTCTTACTTATCATCTCTGTATTCTCATGACTGAGAAGATGGTGACTGGTGCTACTTTTCAGGAGGTTGTGGATATCGCCCATGAGATTGAGTCTGTTCGTCGCTAGGAGCGAGAGGAGAGGGATTCCAAGAGGCCTCAAGGATCTGGCAGTTATAGTGATGCTCCTTCGAGGGGTCAGTTTCAGCACGGCAGAGGCCGTCCATTTAGGCATGCTCATCCATCTCCCCTCGGTTATCTTGGGGTATCATCGGGTCATGGTTCTTACAGTTCTCATCAGGTTCAGGCATCATTTAGTGCCCTTCCAGCTCAGAGTTCGTCTTGTGCTCCATTGGTTCAAGGCTCTTCTATGTCGAGTGTATCTGCTAATCACTCTTATGCGAGGGGTTCCCTTTAGTGCCCTTCTCCAGCACCTGGGAGTTGTTATGAGTGTGGTGAGATGGTTCATATATGGAGGTAGTGCCCTCGTCGTCTTACGAGTTCATCTCAGCAGAGGGGTCAGTCATCGGATTCAGTGCCAATTATTTCACCACCACCCGCCCCGCCAGCTAGGGGTGGAGGTCAGTCAGCTAGGGGTTGCCCCAGAGGGGGGGTCGATCAAGTGGCGGTCAGGCCCATTTCTATGCACTTCTAGGCAGACTCGATGCTATTGCTTTAGATGTTGTTATTACAGGTATTGTTTCAGTCTACCACAGAGATGCTCTGTATTATTTGATCCCGGTTCCACCTTTTCTTATGTGTCATCATACTTTGCTCGTTATTTGGGTACGCCCCATGAGTTTCTTGCTTCACCCATTCATGTATCTACCCCGGTAAGCGATACTGTTGTTGTAGACCGTGTGTACCGGTCATGTGTGGTGACTAATGGGGGTTTGGAGACCCGTGTGGATCTTTTAATATTGTGTATGGTGGATTCGATGTCATTTTGGGCATGGATTGGCTATCTCCATGTCATGCTATTTTGGACTGTCATGCTAAGATAGTTACATTGGTATACCGGGTGTGCCACGGATCGAGTGGCGAGGTATGACTGATTATGTTCCTAGTAGAGTGATCTCATTCTTGAAAGCCCAGTGTATAGTTGGGAAGGGTTGTCTTTCGTATCTAGCTTTTGTAAGGGATGTTAGAGCTGAGACTCACAGTACTGATTCTATCCCAGTTGTGAGGGATTTTTCTAATGTGTTTCCTGCAGACCTATCGGGCATGCCACTGGACAGGGATATTAATTTTGGTATTGACCTGGTGCCGGGCACTCAACCCATTTCTACTCCACTGTATCGTATGGCACCAACGGAGTTGAAGGAATTAAATGAACAGCTTCAGGAATTCCTTGATAAAGGGTTCATTCGGCCTAGTGTGTCACCTTAGGGTGTGCCGGTTCTATTTTTGAACAAAGTAACAATTAAGAACAAGTATCCTTTTCCACGCATTGATGATTTATTCGACCAGATTCAGGGCGCGAGGGTGTTCTCCAAGATTGATCTCCATTCAAGCTATCACTAGTTGAAGATTAGGGATTCAGATATTCTTAAGACAACTTTCAAGACCCGATATGGTCATTATGAGTTCTTGGTGATGTCTTTTAGGCTGACCAATGCCCCGGTAGCGTTCATGCATTTAATGAGCAGCGTGTTCCGGCCTTATCTCGATTCGTTTGTCATAGTCTTCATTAATGATATTCTGGTGTACTCGCGTAGACAGAAGGAGCATGCGGAGCATTTGAGAGTTGTGTTGCAAAGATTGAGGAAGAGAAGCTCTATGCAAAATTCACCAAGTGTGAGTTTTGGCTCAGTTAAGTGGATTTCTTAGTGCGCGTGGTGTCCAGCGAGGGTATTCAGGTTGACCCGAAGAAGATAGAGGTAGTTCAGAGTTGGCCCAGACCGTCCTCAGCCACAGAGATTCGCAACTTTCTTGGTTTGACAGGCTATTATCGTCGGTTTGTTCAGGGATTCTCATCTATCACATCGCCCTTGACCAAGTTGACTTAGAAGGGTGCTTCGTTTTTATGGTCGATCGAGTGTAAGGAGAGATTTCAGAAGCTCAAGACGGCGTTGACCACATCTCCAATGTTGGTTTTGCCATCAACTTCAGGTTCATATACTGTGTATTGTGATGCTTCGAGAGTTGGGATTGGTTGTGTGTTGATGCAGGAGGGTAGAGTTATTGCTTATGCTTCTCGCCAGTTAAAGCCCCGTGAAAAGAACTACCCCGTTCATGATTTGGAGTTGGCTGCCATAGTTCACGCATTGAAGATTTGGAAGCACTACTTGTATAGCATATCTTGTGAGGTGTTCACCGATCATTGCAGTCTTTAGCATTTGTTCAAGCAAAAGGATCTTAATTTGAGGCAGCAGAGATGGTTGGAGTTGCTTAAGGATTATGATATCATTATATTATACCATCCGAGAAAGGCCAATGTTGTGGCCGATGCTTTGAGCCGAAAGGCAGTGAGTATGGGGAGTTTGGCATATATTCTAGTTGGGGAGAGACCTCTTGCAATTGATGTTCAGGACTTGTCCAATCGGTTCGTGAGGCTGGATAGTTCGGAGCCTAGTCGGGTATTGGCTTGTGTGGTTTGTCGGTCTTCCTTTTATGATCGCATCAGAGAGCCCCAGTATGATGATCCGCATTTGCTTCTCCTTAGGGACAGAGTTCAGCATGATGATGTTAGAGTTGTAACCATTGGTGATGATAGGTGTTGAGGATGCAGGGCTAGATTTGTGTGCCCAGTGTGGATGGGCTTCGGGAGTTGATTCTGGAGGAGGCCCATAGCTCGTGGTATTCCATTCATCTGGGTGCCGCGAAGATGTATCAGGATTTGAGGTAGCACTACTGGTGGAGAAGAATGAAGAAATATATTGTGGGATTTGTATCTCGGTGTCTCAATTGTCAGCAGGTGAAATATGAGCATCAGAGATCGAGTGGCTTGCTTCAGCAGATGGATATTCCCGAGTGGAAGTGGGAGAGAATCACTATGGACTTTGTAGTTGGACTTCCACAGACTTTGAAGAAGTTCGATGCTATTTGGGTGATTGTGGATTGGTTGACCAAGTCCACACACTTCATTCCTGTGTGTACTACCTATTCTTCAGAGCGGTTGGCAGGGATCTATATCCGAGAGATAGTTCACTTGCATGGTATTCCGATTTCCATCATTTCAGATAGAGGTACTTAGTTTACTTTGCAGTTTTGGAGGGTCGTGCAGAGAGAGTTGGGTACTAAGGTGGAGTTGAGCACAACTTTTTATCCTTAGAGGGACGAGCAGTCCGAGCGCACTATTTAGATATTGGAGGACATGTTGTGTGCTTGTGTCATTGATTTCGGAGGGTCTTGGGATGAGTTTCTACCGCTTGCAGAGTTTGATTATAATAACAGCTACTAGTCGAGTATTCAGATGGCTCCACATGAGGCTTTGTATGGGAGGCGGTGTAGATCTCCAGTTGGTTGGTTAGAGCCCGGTGAGGCTAGGCTATTGGGGACTGATTTGGTACAGGATGCTTTGGAGAAGGTGAAGGTGATTCAGGAGAGACTTCGTACAGCGCAGTCGAGGCAAAAGAGTTATGCTGATAGGAAGGTTCGAGATGTGTCCTACATGGTTGACGAGAAGGTTCTGTTGAAGGTTTCACCCATGAAGGGTGTTATGAGATTTGGGAAGAAAGGGAAGTTGAGTCCGCGGTTCATTGGGTCTTTTGAGGTGCTTCGGAGGATTGGGGAGGTGGCTTAGGAGCTTGCTTTGCCACCCAGCTTGTCGAGTGTGCATCAGGTATTTCATGTTCTATGCTTTGGAAGTATATTGCGGATCCGTCTCATGTTCTGGATTTCAACACGGTTCAGTTGGATGATGATTTGACCTATGATGTGGAGCCAGTATCTATTTTGGGTAGTTAAGTTCGGAAGTTGAGGTCGAAGGATATAGCTTCAGTGAAAGTGCAATGGAGAGGTCGGTATGTGGAGGAGTCTACCCGAGAGACCGAGCGAGAGATGTGGAGCAGATATCCTCCCCTGTTTGAGGCTTCAAGTATGTTTCTTGACTCATTCGAGGATGAACGTTTGTTTAAGTTAGGGAGGATGTGACGACCCGACCAGTCATCTCATGAGTTACCGCCTCGTTTTCCCTATTTCTACTTTTTTATGCTTCGTTATCCGTGATTTGTGGTATCGGGTTGGTCAGATCGAATTCGAGATGATTTTTGGTAAGGCTTGAGACACTTATAGCTTGTTTGGCCAAGCTTCCTTTTGGCCTAAAGTGCTTTTTTTGGCCAAAAGCACTTTTGGCCAAAAATTGAGGAGTTTGGCCAAGCTTTTGGAAGGAAAAAAGTGCTTTTGAGGAGAAATAGAAGTAGTTTTGGAGAAGCAGAAAAAACTAGTTTCTCTTCAAAAGCACTTTTTTGAGAAGCACTTTTGAGAAAAATACACTTAGAAGCAGTTTTTTAAAACTTGGCAAACACTAAATGCTCCTCAGAAGTGCTTTTCAAACTAATTAGCCTAACGCAAACTGCTTCTCACCAAAAGTACTTTTGAGAAAAGCACTTCTCAAAATAAGCTGATTTTTGCAGCTTGGCCAAACGGGCTATTAGTCTCTTTAAGGAAGTTTAAGTTGGAAAAGTCAATCGGATGTTGACTTATGTGTTAGAGGGCTCGGATGTCAGTTCTGATGGCTCGGTCATCTTTGGGAGGTGATTTATGACTTAGGAGTGTGATCAGAATGGGTTTTGGAGGTTTGGAGTAGTTTTAGTCTTGAATTGGCGAAGTTGATATTTTAGCGATTTCCTGTTGGTAGGCGAGATTTCGATATAGAAATCGGAATGGAATTCTGAGGGTTGCAGTAGCTTCGTTGGGTCATTTGGGATGTGTGTGCAAATTTTTAGGTCATTCGAACGTGGTTTGGTTGGGTCTTTTATCAAAAGCAGAATTTGGAAGATTTTTAGGAAATTTGGCTTGAATCCGATGCGTTTTGGGTGATTTGATGTTATTTGAGGTGTTTTGAGGATTGGAACAAGTTTTAATAAGGTTGTAGGATGTGTTCGTGCCTTTGATTGAGGTCCCGGGGGCTTCGGGTGAGTTTCGGGTGGTCACTCAGATCATTTTGGAGTTGAGAAAATTGTAGAAGTTGCAGGTTCAGTGGAATTTTGGCCTTCGTGTTCGCGAGAAGGGCTTCACGTAGGGCTAGGAAGTGATGCATCATGTTCGTGAGAAGGGCTTCGCGATCGCGTAGAGGAATTGGGTCGGCTGGGTTTGAGGTTAAGTTGCTCATCGCGTTCGCGATGGACGGAGCGCGTTCGCGAAGGTTCGTCTGGGTAAAGCATCGCATTCGCGAGGGCTTGGTCACGATCGCGTAGGAGAAAAATTGGTCAAAGTAAATTTGTGCTTCGAGAACGCGAGGGTTTGACCGCGTTCACGAAGAAGGAATAAATGCATGGGCAGAATGTTTTTAAGCTCGTCTTGCCCGCGATTTTGGGGCTTATTTCCTCCATAGTTGGTCATTTTTGGAGATTTTTGAAGGACATTGAAGAGGGATTCAAGGGGAATTTTTGAGAGGTAAGATTCTCGGACTTAAAACTCAATTATTATGTGAATTCCACCTAGAAAATCATGAAACTTAAGCTAAAAATTGAAGAACTAGGGCTTGGAAAATTGGACTTTTAATTGGGGATTTGAAGGACCATTTAGGGTCGAATTTGAGAACTTTTGATATATGTGAAGTCGTGGGAAGATAAGGAATCTATTGGTGTAAAAATATATGAATTTCAAGACGTGGGCCCAGGGGTCGAGTTTTGATAATTTCGGGATTTGTGCCCTCTATTGATTGTTTTCGCTTGGGCTTCATTCCCCTAGCATATTTTGACGTCCTAGTTGTGATTTTGGATATATTCGACTTCAGTGGTGGCCTATTCAAGGGGTAAAGGCGTCGCGAGCTAGAGATTTAGCCGGTTCGAGGTGAGTAATGATTGTAAATGATGTTCTGAGGGTGTGAAACCCCGGATTTCACATCGTAGTGCTATATTGAGGTGAGACACACGCTTGATGACGGGCGTGGGGTCGTGCACTATTGGGGATTATGACTTGGTCCGTCCCGGTTGATGATTTTATCGCGTATTTCACTGAAATTTATTTGATATCATCATGATTTGGGTTGAATGCCATATTTGGGCTTCGTGCCAACTATTTGAACCCTTTGGGGATTTTTATTCATATTTCCTCACTGTTTTGATTCATTACTTGAACTCAGTCATGTTATTTTCCACTGTTTTCATACTCAACCATGTTTACTCCGTTTTCAGACTTAAATGCTATTTTAAATGATGTTTGGGCTGAGAAACGCTGTTTTACTATTGCCCGATGGGCTTGTGAGGATTTTTTTTGACAGAGTACGACCAATGGCCTATGTTATGAGGAAACACTGATAATGATTTGAGGCCGAGGGCCTGAGATATGTACGCCACGAGGTGGCTTGATTGATATGAGGCCGAGGGCCTAGTTTTGATGCCACAAGATGGCTTGTTATTGCGCTCGGGCCGTAAGGGGCCCCTCCAGGAGTCTGCACACCCCTAGTGAGCACGGGTACCCATTGTTATGTGAGATTGAGTTCGAGGGGCTGGTATTGTTCTCAGATGTTGCCCGAGGGGCGGATCTGTTGATATTGTGCTCGAGAGGCGAACTTCTATTTGTTTACTTTACCTTAACTACCTGTCAATTACTTGTTTACTTGTTGAAAAAGGATTTTACTTGATTTTTCACTGGTTTACTGTTTCTAAATGATTTTACTACTTCATTATAAAATGCCTTGTGCTTTACATGTTTTCTTACTTTCAGTCGTTATTTACATTTGTTACTCACTAAGTTGGAGTACTCACTTTACTCCCTGCACCCTGTGTGCAGATTCAGGCGTAGCTGGTCCCGCTCCCGAGTGCTGATTAATTCCAACTTCAGGCGGATCTTCGAGGAGTCTTTAGGTAGATATTGGCGTTCGCAGTCGGAGTTCCTCCCTATCTCTTTCCTTTATGTCCATAGTTCAGTATTTAAACTTTGTAGTTACATTTGAGTATTCTGTTTGATTAGACGCTCATGACTTGTGACACCCCAGTTAGGGCTGTGTCGGGTTGTAATTCCGTACTTTAATGACATTATCTGCTACTTAGTATTGTTAAATCATGTTTTAGACTGCTTTAATGTTGTTTAGCTATTTAAAAATTGAATTGGGTTTAATTGGCTAGCCTTGTCTTCACGACTGGGTTCGGGTGTAGGGTCGTGACAATATATGTTGATGAAAATAATAATTTTAGATGAGTACATCATCACAAAATAATTTGAAAGGGTAATTAATATATATTCAAGTAATTTAAATGCAAGAAAATCAATTTTAAAGCTTTATGAAAAATTGTAGAAAATACTTGTATAACTCTTGCAAGTTAAGTAATGATGCAAAATGATATAATATATATACTACTTGAAAAATATGAGGACAAAATTAGGTATTAACAACTGTCTTAGATTGAGGAGTAGCATGCCACATCAGGGTACACGTGCCATAGTTCCGGCACCGGTTGCTCCACCACCCAATCTGCCAGCTAGAGGTGGGGGTCAGGCAACCAGAGACGGAGGTCAGACAACAATAAGTGGAGGTCAGTCAGTGAGAGGCCATCCGAAAGATGGAGGTCAGATTGGTGGGGCTCAGCCCCACAATGCATTTGTAGATAGAGGTATTGCTCCAGTTTGCCATAGAGATGCATCATTTTTATTTTATCCGAGCTCTACTTATTTGTATGTGTCATCTTATTTTGCTTCACATTTGGATATGTCTCGTGACTCTTTAGATACTCCTATCTATGTGTCTATACCCATTGGGGATTCTAGTGTGGTGGACCGTCTCTATTTACTTTTGTTTGGTCACTATTGGTGGCTACATGTGATGATCCAATAGGTCATTTTGAGAACTAGCCTAAATTTTACCATTTCGAGACCTCCCATAGCTTCATTTTATGTTTATTGATTTGCGTGCATGGTCCATACTATTTTTCGAAAAGCTTTTACATAATATTTTGGAGAAAATATGGTTTTTGACTTAAAATGAGGCTAGAGATGACCATGGTCAACTTTTTTGGTAAACGATTTTGGATTAGTGTTTTGATGATTCTAGTAGGTTCGTAGGATGTTTTTGGACTTGTACAGACGTTTGATTTTGGTCCGGAGTGACCCGAGCGCGTTTCGGCACATTATGTAAAAGATTGTGAAAAATAAGTTTTAAAATTAAAATGTTGAGTTTTGATGGTCGATTCTTGTTATTTGATGTAATTTTGATAATTTGAGGTAGTGAGCAAGCTTGTATAATTTTATTACACTTGTGTGCATGTTTGGTTGGGAGCTTAAGGGGTTCGGGTGAGTTTTGGATGGGTAATAGATAGGTTTGCAACTGTTGGTGCTCAGCAGTTGCTGGTGCAAGACTGTAGATCTCACATTTGCGAGATCTAGCTCGAATTTGCTAGCATCGCTGTTGAGGTCTAAGGATCGCATTTACAAAAGGCACTGGGACTGGGAAACTTCGCATTTGCGAAGAAGGAACCAAAGTTACGAAGGCTGGAAAATTTCTAATGCGGCTGGAGTCTCACATATGCGACTCTAATTCTTTGGTGGAAGCTTCGCAAAAGCAAAACTTAGTTCACATTTGCGGAGGGAGGGACCTTCACAAATACGAAGGTTTTGTCACATTTGCGACTTCTATGTATCTGATGCGCTGAATGCATTTGCGATCCGTATGTCGCATTTGCAGACATCACATAGTGTTTCCAATACGACGTCTGCAGCTGGGTAAAATAGTGAAAATATCGGGATTTAGTTCATTTTTTAACATTTTCCAACCGCAAATACTCTTGAGACAATATTTTAAGAGGTTTTTCTTCCCAAATTCTGTGGTAAGCAACCTTAACTAGTTATCAATCAATTTTAATTACTTTTACATGAGTTTTAACATCAAATCTATGAATTTCCAAAGTTGAAATTAGGGGTTTTGGATAGAATTTACGGATTTTTTTGAAATTGAGATTTAGACCTCAAATTGAGGTCGGATTTTGAAACAAATTAGGTATCGGGGTTGGGGGTGAATGGATAATCGGAATTTTATCCGAACCTCGAATTTTTACCAAGTGGGCATGGGGTTGACTTTTGTTGACTTTGTTAAAAATCATCAAAATTTAACCTTTTTTGTTCAAGGTTAGTTTGTAAAGGTTGTTTTGAATTGTTTGATCGATAATTGGCTTGATTCGGTTGGTTTGGAGGATAGTTTGAAAGGCAAAGGCATGATTGAGTATAATTTCGTTGTGGAGTGAGGTAAGTGACATGGTTACCTTTGACTTGAAGGAATTAGGACTTGTTTGGTCTATTTTCTACATTAACTATTTGAGGGGATGGCATATATGCAAGGTGACGAGTATATATACGTTGTCATGTGTTAAAGCATGTGGTTGGAACTTGTCTTTTTTGTACCATGTAATTTCATTTACTACGCCTTCAATGCCTTAACTAGATTGTTTATTCTTTAACTGTTCGCTTTCATGTTTATTGCTGATGTTGGGGTTCCTGTGATATTGAATGTTGAATTCGCTTATTCTAGCACCATATCTGAAGTTGAAATTTACTCCCCATCTTGCTTGATACTTTGGGTTATTGTTATTTCTTGGTGAGAAATAGTGAAAAGCACGAAGGGTGTTGTTGTTCCTTATTTTCTTATTGTTATCATTGATTGAGTGAATGTGACGATTAAAGAACGAACTGTGATGCCATGCATTTGATTGCTTTATTATCATTATCATATGAGGATGACAATAAAAGCACGAAGGGTGATGTCGTGCAATTGCATTTTATAGTATATGGTGAGGACGAGAGTAAAGCACGAAGGGAGATATCATGCACTTAGATACAACAACAACAACAACCCAGTGAAATCCCACTACTGGGGTCTGGGGAGGGTAGTGTATACGCAGACCTTACCCCTACCCCGAAGGAGTAGAGAGGTTGTTTCCGAAAGACCCTCGGCTCAAAAAGACCAAAGGACAAAAGAAGATAATATTAGTAACACCACAAAAATAATATGAAAGAAATATAAGAGGCTATTTCCGAAAGACCCTCGGCTCAAGAAGACAAAAGGACAAAAAAGATAATATTAGTAACACCACAGAAATAATATGAAAGAACTATAATATATATGAAAAATAAGAACAACATGAAATCAAGAGGAATGATACAAAGCAAAAGCAAAATAGTATCCCTACCAAATAGTCTCCCAAAGTTATGGCATAAGGCAAGACTCAACTACCTTCTAGACTACAACCCTAATACTCGACCTCCACATGTTCCTATCAAGTGCCATGTCCTCGAAAATCTGAAGAATCGCCATATCCTGCCTAATCACCTCCCCCAATACTTCTTAGGCCGCCCTCTACCTTTTTTCAAGCCCTCCACAACTAGCCGTTCGCACCTCCTTACCGGAGCATCTGGGCTTCTCCTCTGAACATGCCCGAACCACCTGAGCCTTGCTTCCCGCATCTTGTCATCAATAGGATCTACGCATACCTTCTCCCGAATATCATCATTCCTAATCTTATCCATCCTACTATGCCCGAACATCCACATCAACATCCTCATTTCTGTTACCTTCATCTTCTGGATATGTGATTTCTTAACCGGCCAACACTCAGCCCCATACATCATGGCCGACCTAACCACCGCTTTATAGAACTTACCTTTGAATATCAGTGGCACTCTTTTGTCACACAATACTCCATATGCTAACCTCCACTTCATCTATCCTTCCCTGATACGGTGTGTAATATCCTCGTCGATCTCCCATCCCCCCTAGATAATCGACCCAAGGTGCTTGAAGTTGTCTATACTCGGGATGACATGTGATTCAAGCCTCACATCCATGCCCACTTCCATCTGCTCAGCGCTAAACTTACACTCCAGGTATTCCGTCTTTGTCCTGCTAAGCTTGAAACCCTTAGATTTAAGAGCTTGTCTCCAAACCTTCAGCCTCTCGTTAACACCGGTTCGCGACTCATCAATCTGAACTATGTCATCGGCGAATAGCATGCACCATGGCGCATCCCCTTTAATGTGATGTGTTAACGCGTCCATCACCAGGGTGAATAAGAACGGACTGAGCACAGAACCTTGGTGTAACCCCATAACAACCGGAAAATCCTCAGAGTCGCCTCCTACTATCCTAACCCGAGTCTTTACCCCATCATACATGTCCTTAATCGCCATAATGTAGGGAATCAACACACCTTTTGCCATACTTGGATTGTGAATTTAACTTGGCAGTTTCGTTGCTTATTTCGGAAAGACACTTACTCAGTAATTCTGTATTTAATGTTCTAGCTATTTTTCCTTTTATATGTCCCCAGCATGTTATTACTTTTAATGCTTTACTTGTTATTTATGTTGCTTTATATATACATCTGCATAGGATTTTAGTAGGTGTCTTGTCTTAGCCTCGTCACTACCCCATTGGGGTTAGGTTCGACACTTACTTAGTACATTGGGTCTGTTGTACTTATACTATACTTCTGCACTTCTTGTGCAAATTTTGACGTTGGTACTAGCAGAATCTCGAGAGGTACTTAGCGGATACCAGTCAGTGTTTCGAGGTAGAGCTGCACCCCATTTGGAGGCCTAGAGTCACTTTCCTATTTCTATGGTACTGTTTCTATTTCATTTGGGACATCATTGTATTTCTTATGAAACCTTGTAATTAGTTGGATCTAGACACTGATGTACTTATGACACTGGAGCTTGGGGTGGTTTATGTTATATTTTGGACAATTACTAGATATCTACTGCTTTTCTTTTATATTATATGTTTATGCTGGCTTTCTTGGCATTTGGTGTTAGGCTCCATCACGGCCTCACAGTTGGGATTTCACGTCGTGACAAATTGGTATTAGGGCACTAGGTTTCCTAGGCCTCATGAGTCACAAGCAAGCGTAATAGAGTCTAGAGGATTGGTATAGAGGCGTCTGTACTTATCTTGTAGAGGCTATAAGGCTTTAGGAAATTTCGCTTCTTTCTTACTATGTCGTGTGACTTTATTCTATCGCCGAAGTTTGAATTCCTATTCTTGTTCTCTCACAGATGGTGAGGACACGCACAACATTCACCGCTAATTAGGAGTCAGAGCCCCAGGTTGCTACCACTACCAGGGATAGAGGCTAGGGCCGAGGTAAGGCCAGAGGTAGAGGAAGAGCTTAGCCTAGAGCACGCGCAACAACACCTATTACAGAGCCTTAGATTGAGCAAGATAAGGATGTCCCTATTCAGACCACACCGGTTGGACCAGCTCAGGTCTTAGAGGGGTTGATTGCCACCCCAATACTTCAAGACACTCTAGTCTGTCTGGTAGGCCATATGGAGAGTGTGGCTCACACCGATATGCTCCCGATGGCAACAGCTGTCTCAAGCCAGGGGGAGGAGCCCAGACTTTCCCTACTCACACTCTAGAGCTGATGGCTCACGGATATCAGACTCTGGCAGTTCCAGCAGCTGGGGCAGTTCATCATGTTATTACTACTCAGTCCGGGGAGGACCAACTATGTCATCCGAGGGGCGGAAGAGATTGGACAAGTTCACCAAATTGTTTCCTATTCGCTGTAGTGGATCACCTTCTTAGGACCCCCATGATTTCTTGGACCGTTGCCATGAGGTACTGCGCAACATGGGTATTGTGAAGTCCAATAGAATCTACTTCATAGTGTTTCAGATACACAATTCTGCCAAGAGGTGGTGGCAGAAGTATGTTCGGGATAGACTAGTGTTGATGCTCAATTTTGTCCTCCCTTTACTCCAATTTATTTCTGTGGGCAGTCAGGGCCGCAAAACAATATATATATATACATATGCATACATGTATATACATATACATACATACATACATATATATATATATATATATATATATATATATATATATATATATATATATATATATATTGAAGCATTTATATAAAATATATGTTATATATTATAACACATATTATAAATAATTATTTAAGCATTACCATAATATTTCACGTCATGCGCCATACTTTATTAGTGTATTACAAATTACTTTTCATGTGTTATTAGTTAGTCATACTATTATTATTATTATTATTATTATTATTATTATTATTATTATTATTATTGTATTGACTATAACTGTTATTACTATTTCCATCACCATTTACTAAAAGAACTTTTATTCTTAATATTAGTTGTTTAGACACTATATAAAATATTTTTTTGCATGACAAATAGATATGCTTTATTTTTTATAATCATAGAATATTTATTATATTAAATTATTTATTTATTTTTAATATTTTACTAATCTCTTACTTTATTATTTTTTATACTTCTAGTTAATCATGTATTTTAATTATTACTATATAAATTAGAAGCCCAATTTTTAAACACCCTTTTTATCCATTTCGTAGCCAAACCTGCTAGCCCAACACTAACCTAAATCCATTAATTCAAAATTCTAGTCCAATTATCCCCAAAACCAATCCAGACCAAAGTAAACATTTCCCTAATCCTTTTCCCTGAACCTCTTCGTCCTACACCATCAGAGCTAACCCCTCTTTCGTCAAATTTTCAATTTTATATTCTTTCCTTCTTTTTATTTTTTGTTATTTTTGTATACGGTCAAAATCGTAAGCCTCCGACTTGTAGGATTGAGGGTCCGTCTTGAGTCCGAGTCCGGGCAAGATCAAGTTCGAGCTCGAGTGTCACGATCCAAGTTCTCCCTTCGTGAATTGTCGTGCCGACACCTACTCTCTACGACTAGGTAAGCCTAACCATTTGCAGAAAATAGGAATTTAAAAGTACAACCAGCCATCTAGCAGGTAAATATAGATAAAATATTTAAAATGCCGCTCGGCATATACATAGAACTCCCAAAATCCGAAATCTCATGAATCACAAACTAGAGAAAATACATAGTGTTCTAACTCTAGAAGTCTAAACAAAAGTAATTACATAATGTCTATAGCTAAAAGGGGAAATAGAAAGGGACTTCTCTGTCTGCAGACGCGACAGATATACCTTGAAATCTCTGTAATCGCCTCGCCTCACTGATAGTATGGCTGAGCAGAAAAACCTAGATCTGCACACGAAAAACATGTGCAGGAAAGGGCATGAGTACACCACAACGGTACCTAGTCAATGCCAAGCCTAACCTCGGTCGAGTAGTGACGAAGAAGGCCAGGGCCCTAATGGTTATATACATATAACAAGGTAAACCAGTATGAAATGTGACAGTATAATTAAAATACTAACAGTCGATAAAGAATAAATCACAGAAAGAATATAACTCGGTACACAAAGATAGCAACGAGGGATCTCTCATGATATTGTCCCTTAGTCCCAAACGTAAATGTGCAGAGGATCTCCCGGGATATCGTCCTGTAGCCTGAATCATAAATATACGGGGGGAATCTGTGATGACCCGGCCAGTCGCCTCATGAGTTACCGCTCTATTTCCTCCATTTCTACTTCTTTATGCTTTGTTTATCCGTGTTATGTGATATTTGGTTGATTGGTTAGGATTCGGAAAGGAATTGGTAAGGTTTGAGACACTTAGTCTCTTTTGAGGAAGTTTAAGTTGGAAAAGTCAACAGAATATTGACTTATGTGTTAGAGGGCTCGAATGTAAGTTCCGATGGTTTGGTTAGTTTCGGGAGGTGATTTGGGACTTAGTAACGTGATCGGAATGAGTTTTGGAGGTTCGGAGTAGATTTAGGCTTGAATTGGCGAAAGTGAATTTTTGGCGATTTCCGGTAGGTAGGTGAGATTTTTATATAGGGTCGGAATGGAATTCCGAGAGTTGCAGTAGTTCTGCTGTGTCATTTGGGATATGTGTGAAACATTTCAGGTCATTCAGACGTGGTTTGGTTGGGTTTTTGATCAAAAGCGGAATTTGAAAGATTTTAGAAAGTTTGGCTTTAATCCGATGTGTTTAGGTTGATTTGATGTTGTTTGAGGTATTTTGAAGATTGGAACAAGTTTGAATGAGGTTTTGGGGTATGTTGGTGCCTCTGGTTGAGGTCTTGGGGGCCTCGGGTGAGTTTCGGATGGTCAATCGGACCATTTCATGCCTTGCAGAGCTGCAAATTTTGGAGTTTAGCTGTTGCAGAGTTTTTACTCTTCGAGATCGCATAGAGATGTTGTGGGGGCAGTCCAGTTTGCTCAGTGAGTTCGTGAAGCTAGGGATGCGATCGCATAAGGTGATTGCATTGTTGATTGCGAATGCATGGAGTGGGTCACGTTCACGTAGAGTTAACTGGACCAGGGGTCTTGACTTGAAGTTGTTCATTGCGAACGCGATAGCCAGTCTGCGATCGCGTAGTGTTAGATGCCTGAGGATCGCGTTCGCATGGGATTTTATGTGTTTTCATAAGTTTAATTTTGGGAGTTGAGAATTTGTGCTTTGGGATCGCGAAGGATGTCCCGCGATCGCGATGAAGGAATTTAGGCATGGATAGAAGGTTTAAATAGTCGTCTTGTCCGTGAATGTGGGGTTTATTTCTTCCATTGTTGGTCGTTTTTGGAACTTTTGGAAGGGAATTAAAGAGGGATTCAAGGGGAATCACTTGGAGGTAAGATTCTTGGACTTAAAACTCGATTGTAATGCGAATTTCACCCAAATAATCATGGAAATTAAGCCAAAATTTGAAGAACTAGGGCTTGGAAATTTAGACCTTTGATTGAGGATTTGAAGGACCATTTGAGGTTGGATTTCAGAATTTTTGATATGTATGAACTCGTGGGGAGATAAGGAATCTATTGTTGTAAAAATTATCGAATTCCGAGAAGTGGGACCAGGGGTCGGGTTTTGGTAATTTCAGGATTTGTGTTGTATATTGATTATTTTTGCTTGGTACCTAGTAAATGCCAAGTCTTGTCCCAGGGGGCCTCGGGTGAGTTTCGGATGGTCAATCGGACCATTTCATGCCTTGGAGAGCTGCAGATTTTGGAGTTCAGTTGTTGTAGTATTTTTACTCTTCGCGATCGCGTAGGGGGTCTCGCGATCGTGTAGAGCTATTGTGGGGGAAGTCCAGTTTGCTCAGTGCATTCACGAAGCTGGGGATGTGATCGCATAAGGTGAAGGCATTGTTGATCGCGAACGCGTGGAGTGGGTCGCGTTCGCGTAGAGTTAAGTGGACCAGGGGTTTTGACTTGAAGTTGTTCATTGCGAACGCGGTAGCCAGTCCGCGATCGCATAGTGTTACATGCCTGAGCATCGCATTTGCATGGGATTTTACGCGTTCGCATAGTGTTAATTTTGGGAGTTGAGAATTTGTGCTTCGCAATCGTGAAGGATGTCCTGCGATCGCGATAAAGGAATTTAGGCCTGGGTAGAAGGTTTAAATAGTCATCTTGTCCACGAATGTGGTGTTTATTTCTTCCATTATTGGTTGTTTTTGGAACTTTTGGAAGGGAATTGAAGAACGATTGAAGGGGAATCACTTGGAGGTAAGATTCTTGGATTTAAAACTAGATTCTAATGTGAATTCCACCTAAATAATCATGGAAATTAATCCAAAAATTGAAGAACTAGGGCTTGGAAATTTAGACCTTTGATTGAGGATTTGAAGGACCATTTGAGGTCGGATTTCAGAATTTTTGATATGTCTGAACTCGTGGGGAGATAAGGAATCTATTGATGTAAAAATTATCAAATTCTGAGACATGGGCCCGAGGGTTGGGTTTTGGTAATTTTGGGATTTGTGTCGTATATTGATTATTTTTGCTTGGGCTTCGTTCCCTTAGCATATTTTTACGTCCTCATTCTAATTTTGGATAGATTCGACGTGAGTGGAAGCCGATTCGAGGGGCAAAGGCATCGCGAGCTAGAGATTTGACCGGTTCGAGGTGAGTAATGATTGTAAATGATGTTCTGAGGGTATGAAACCCCAGACTTGCACATCGTTGCGCTATATTGAGGTGACGCACACGCTTGATGACGAGCGTGGGGTCGTGCACTGTTGGGGATTGTGACTTAGCCCATCCCGAATGACTATTTTACAACGTATTGACTGAAATCTATTTGCTATCATCATGATTTGGGTTGAATGCCATATTTGGGCTTTTGCCAACTATTTGAACCCTTCGGGGATTTTTACTGGTATTTCCTCACTGTTTTGACTTTATACTTGAACTCAGTCATGTTATTTTAATATTTTTTTCGTACTCAGCCATGTTTACTCTATTTTAACACTTGCACGATCTTTTAATGATATTTTTGGGCTGAGAACCATGTTTTACTAATTCTCGAGGGGCTTGTAAGGATTTTGACTAAGTAAGGCCGAGGGTACCCATTGTAATCTGAGATTGAGCCCGAGGGGCTGGTGCTGTTCTGAGATTGAGCCCGAGGGGCTAGTACTGTTCTGAGATTGAGCCCGAGGGGTTGGTATTATTCTAAGATGTTGCCCGAGGTGAGAATTTGTTAATACTGTGCCCGAAGGGCGAACCTTTATGTGTTTATCTTTTTTTTTCTTAATTTCCTGTCAATTACCATACTTAATTGTTGAAAAAGGCTTTCCATGAAGTTAATTTAAATTAAAGGATTTTTACCTATCTTTCACTAGGTTACTGTTTTAATGGTTTTACTGCTTCATTATAGCATGCTTTGTGCCTAACGTGATTTCCCACTTTCAGTCTTTATTTATGATTATTACTCACTCAGTTGGAGTACTCACTTTACTCCCTGCACCCTGGGTGCAGATTCAGGCGTATCTGGTGCTGCTCCTGAGTGTTGATCATTCCGGGTCAGGCAGATCCGAGGAGTCTCTAGGTAGCTGTTGGCGTTCGCAGCCCGGAGCTCTTCCCTATCTTATTCCTTTCTGTTCTTAGCTTCTATATTAAACTGTGTAGTTATATATATTAAGAGTATTTCCTTTTGTTAGATGCTCATGACTAGTGACACCCCGGTATCGGGCTATGTTGGGTTATTTTTCCGTGAATTATGTTATTAACTGCTTAAACCTTGGTTATTTGATCATGCTTAGACTGTTTCTTAATGCTTGACTATTAAATACTAAAATGGGTAGTGTCGGCTGGCCTTGTCTTCATGAGAGGCGCCATCACGATCGGGTCTGGGTTTAGGGTCGTGACAGAATCTCCCGGAATACCAATCTGCAGTCCCAAAGTAAATATCCAGTACAGGGGGATCTCGCGGGATCTCGTCCCGTAGTCCCAATTATAAAGGTGCAGGGGCATCTCCCGGAATACCGATCCGTAATCCCAAAGTAAACATGTAGGGGGGATCTCCCAAATTGTTGATTTGTAGTCCTAAAGTAAATACACAACAGTCCTAAGAAGGAAATCTACAGTTCTATTTGAGAATAAACAAGAATTTCTACTCTAAACATGCTGCAGGGAATCCAAGTAAGCAGTTAAAGCAGGTAAGATAATTAGGTCACATAAGCATGTTTTTCCTAAGCTAAACAGGAGGCTTCAAGTACAAGTATTTCTCAATTAAAAGAAATCACAGATATTTACTTAATGAAAATGGGAGTTTTTAACAATTATCATGTGTACACACTCATCACCTCACGTACACAACACTCATATAACAACAGTACTAAAAATCCAAAGGGGAGTTCCCCCACACAAGGTTAGGCAAGCCACTTACCTCGAACCAGCTCAAAATCAATCCAAAATCACGCTCTTGCCATGAGTATCCAACTCCGAGTGGTCCAAATCTAATCAAATCAATTTCATTAAGTAAATATAACTACAAACAACGAATTTAGCTAAAGGAATCAAAGCTAAGGTAAGAAAATAGAAAAATGCCCAAAAATCCTCTCCTGGACCACATCTCGGAATCATGTAAAAGTTACCAATTTAGAACACACATTCACTCACGAGAACACTAGTCCAAAAATCACTCAATTCTGACAACTAAAACCCAGTCAAAACCCAAAAATTTGGTTGGGGACCTTTTCTCAATTCTTCCCAATTTTTCATCCCAAATTAGAAATTAAATGACAAAACTAAGCTTAGATTAATGGGATATAACCAAAAAGGAGTTAGGAATCAATACCCACTAATATTCTCTTCAAAAACCCCACAAAATCGCTTTCCATTGAGCTCCAATTTGATTTTTAAAGTTATGAATTTCAAACCCTCGATTTCTCTATTTCTGCCCAGCGAAATCTGCTTCTGCGGTCATGAGGGCGCATCTGCGGTCCCGCACCTACAGGAAAAGCATCGCAGGTGCGAAATCCACTTATCCGGGATGGGCCACATCTGCGGTCACTAGGCCGCATCTGCGGCTACCAAGCCACTTTTGCGGTGTTGCACCTGCGGTCCCACATACGCAGGTGCGGTTATAGCAGGTTCAATAATATCAACAATTGCTTAAGTCTAATTCAACTTTCGTTAAGCATCTGAAACTCACCCGAGGCCCCTGGGACCTCAACCAAACATACTAACCAATCTTTAAACATCATACGGACTCAATCCAACTCTCAAATCACAACAAACAACGCTAAAACCATGAATCACCCTCCAATCCAAGCCTAATGAACTTGAAACCTCAAGAATTATACAACTGATGCCGAAACCAACCAAACCATGTCCGATTGAATCCAAATTTTGCACACAAGTCACATTCAACATTACAGAGCTATTCCAACTTTTGGAATCGGATTCCGACCCCGATATCAAAATTTCACTATCGATCCGGAAACTTCAAAAATTCAACTTTCGGCATTTCAAGCCTAAATAAGATATGAACCTCCAAAACACAATACGAACATGCATTTAAGCCCGAAATCACCCAACAGAGCTAACAGAATCGACGGAATTCCATTCTGAGGCCGTCTTCACACTGTTCCGACTACGGTCCAAATTTTAAAGCTTAAGCTCTCATTTAGGGACTAAATGTCTCAAAACACTCTGAAACTCAAAATGAATCTTCCCGACAACTCACAATAACAAAAATAAACACGGGAAAAGCAGTTAATAGGGGATCGGGATGTTAATTCTCAAAACAACCAGCCGGTTCGTTACATCTTCAACCGGCTGACCCCGCCACTAAACCTTCACTGATGCAATGTTCTTTGACCTCAACTTTCGAACCTACCTATCCAATATAGCCACTAGCTCCTCAACATAAGATAGATCATTGTCCAACTAGACTGAACTGAAATCCAACACGTGTGAAGGATCAATGTGATACTTCTGAAGCATCGAAACATGAAATGTCGGATGAACTACTGCCAAGCTGGGAGGTAAAGCAAGCTCATAAGTAACCTCCCCAACACGTCGCAGTACCTCAAAAGGACCAATAAACCTCGGTGTGAAGACCCGGCTAGTGACGTCCAAATCCACTACTAAAAAGTAAATGGACTCGATAACATGCAATATAATTTACCCAGCTATGAGTCGGGGTCGAATTCCACAGAGAACAATATGTAGGCGATTAGGAATGTAAGAGAATTATCACTTTTCACGCAATGCCAAACACTAATAATTGATTTGAGAAAATGTTTTATACCTAAATGGAGAAATGTAAACTAACCTAGAAAGCAAGTAAAATTATCAATGGCTACAAGTATGGATGCATCGGGAATTACGCTCAAGTAACAATCCATTGTATTTCATGATTTTACAAATATGAGCGAGTCTATGTTACTTAGACATGGATAATAATTCTTAATTAACTTCTCCCAAAGACTAACAAGACTTCCTAATTGAATTATCCCTAAAAAAAAATTAAGAGATTAAGCACACCCGGAATGGCTACAAGTAGTTCAATTCTATCCCTAGGTAGAATCTATAAAATGAGGGTTAAAACCTCAAGTTATTGTTAATTAATCTTTCCCAACCCCAAATAATCTTTTCCAAAATTAATTCGGAGTTAATGGGCGAGTCCTAGGGTTAGCTAATCCCTTTGGAAATATTAAAGAACAAGAATAATTAAAGAAACAACAACTCACTTCATAAAAAGATAAAAATCATTCAATACATAAGCACAACAAGGTATTTAATCCACACTTTAAACAAGAATATTTCCATAAACAAGATTCAAGTGTTGGATAAAATACTACACACTCAGATATACAATACAAAGCAAGAAATGAAGAAATAAACGTAAATGGGTAAGAAAATATTAACCAAAAGCTTCAAATCTTCAAGACCAAAGTGTGTGTGCAAAGCCCTAACTTCAACATTTGTTCTTCTCTAGTCTATGAAACTAAAAATAAGCCAAAGATACGCCAAGATCTACTTGGACCAGTATAAAAATGGTTTGGGGTTGTAAAAATGTGAAATGCCTAATTTCCCCAGATCTGATGCCCATTTACCGCACCTGCAGAAGAATCATCGCAGGTGCGGCTCCGCAGATGTGGAGATCCCATCGCAGAAGCGATTTGCCAGCTGAAACTCTGTTACCACATATATGGTTCACCTGGTGTAGATGCACCACTGCAGAAGCGGTAATCCAACCGTAGATCCGGTTCCTTGCAATCTCAGACAACTTCGCAGATGCGGAACTATTCACGCAGAAGCGGGGTCACTTCTGCGACCTTCTTTCCGCATATGCGGAATCACTGGGGGAGTTATTGCATGTTTTCACCCTTTTTGCTCAATTTCACTCCAATTGAATTCAAATCACTTCAGTGCATCATTTACTTGAAAATCTAACAATACACACCATAAACAACCTCATATTATAGTTAAAGGACATAAACGCTAAGAAAAAGAGACTAGATTGAGTGGTAAAATCACCACTCATCAACACCCCCAACTTAAAGCTTTTGTTTGTCCTCAAGAAAATCAAAACCAACACTCAATGAGGATTTGCCATTTAAAACACAAGTGGTATTGTTATTATTTACAAATCACATTCTCCAATTAAGCATCATAATTGTGGATTTGGTTGGCACTAATAATTAGACTCAAGTATGTGTATCTTTCCCGAATGACTCCCTCATTTAAAAGCAACTTCAAGAATGTGCAATGGAGTTTCAAAAATAATCAAGTGACAGGAATAAGCCTCAAGAAGTGACACAAAAGCCTAGTCCACTACATATGCTCAACTTACTCAATTTCACCAATCCTTCCGAATTCATGTACCCTCACAAGAAAGAAAGTCCCAAAATCACTATATTTACAATACAACAGAATGGGCAAATATACGAAAATACTCACTCTCACAAAGAATTTCAAGTGTTAAAACGTCTCATACCATAAGCTTACCCTTATATTAATTCATTGCCTATTCAAGAGCATTAGGTTGGAGGTCCCATGAGGACTTTTTAAGCTTGTAATGTAGGTTTAGGGAAGGGTAGGATAAACATTTGGATACAAGTGACTTAATCCTCCTTGAACACTACTCACAATTGCCATTCTTTTTGCACTTTGTTTCTTTTCAAACCACATAGCCTCATTGGTATCTAGTTACCAACATAGAACCACCTTAAATACCTCTCTAATTTTCTTCAAAACTCCATATTTATATACATACATATATTTCTCTCTCTTTTTATTTTCTTTTTTTTTATATACATATTTTTCTTTTGGGGCTTGAATACTTTGATATGAACACTTTGAGGTATATGTTCCTATACTCAATGTACAACCTTACCAATTTTCACTTTGACACCACACCCCCAACTTAGGCATTTAGCCTCATTCTCAATGTTCAAGAAGGGACGGGTTCAAAAGAGGGAATTATTTTACAAAAGGGGATAGGTTTGTAATGAGGTGGCCAAAGAAAAGGTTAAAGACTCAAATAGGGTACTAGTGATATTATTTATGCAATGGTAGGCTTGAAAGTCTAAAGAGGTTTTGCAAATAAAATAAAGAATGCCTAAGATCATCCCTCCAATCAAATATACTATCATTAGCGTTGGAGACCAACCGAGCAAGTTCTAGATGATAGAAGTAAACACAAGATTTATTTGTACAAATACTAACACACATGGCACATGAATTAATCAAGATGGATCAATTTTATTTTCTAATAATAGCATCTAGAGAAATATTATTCAAACTAGTGGGCAAAGAGTCACTAAAAGAGCCAAAAATTTATCACAAAAATTATTCTTCACCATGCAACTTACTTGTTTTAGTTCAAAACCAAAATTTGGAGGGGTATTCTTAATTCACATTTCACATACAAGAGACTAATTTTATTAGTACCAAATAATCCAAAAGTCTCCTCCTAGCAAAACAAGACTAATTCCCTTAAGAAAGTTGTCACGCCATCTATCTTAGGGAAAAGTCACCCGGTTCACTTCAAAAATGTTCTTTGGGAAAGAACCGTAGCATGAAGAAAACCCAAGGAAATATTACTTAAGGAAATAAAAATAAAAGAAAACAACACTACTAAAAAGGATACTACAATAAAAGTGACTACCACTAAAACCAACAAGCTACTAAAGAAAATAAATAACGAAAGAAAGATAACAATAGGCTAATCACACCAAGCTCAACAAGAGCACCTGCTACACAAAATAGCCCGTCAAGGGCACACAATATCTACAACAACACAATAAACCCGGCAAGCGCACACAGTATCCATATCAACAAAATAGGCCCGGCAAGGGCACACAATATCATAACATGAATACAGTATACTCTTACATTCACCCCCAACTAAAAATATTGCAGTGTCCTCACTGCACAAAATCAAATATAAAGCATAAATAGTTTGAGGGTCTCTCTGAGGTCTGCATCAGACTAGCAGACTGTGGGAGGACGGCTGATCAATGCTGTGCATCGCTCGTGGACTCATCATCATCAGTCTCCTCATCATCATCATCACCACCATCACCAGCAGTCCCTGACATGAAGAATACTCCATGCTATCATCTTTGTCCGCCACTGGTATCTTCTTGCCTGGGTTTCCCCATTTGAAGATGGCCTTTATGCCTCTCCACATTTTTATCATGAATTTGCTCTTATTCTTGTTCTTCTTCTTCTTCTTCTCCTTCTCGAAGTCTGACTGGAGATCTGAATGCGCCTTGGCCAAAGTGTCGTAGGCTGCCTCAAGTCTGGTCACTGATGATACCATCTTCTCATGAGAATCTTTCTGACTCTTCTGCATATCTAAGTAACTATTCATTTCGTCCCTAGATAAGTACGAAGGCCCGGGCTGGGAGGATGAAGGCCCACTCGGAAGCTGTGACACTAACTCCCGAATAGATGCAAGCTCGGAGTATAGCACCCCAAAAGGTCCCTCAGGTGCAGCTGCCTGTGAAGATGACTCTGAACCAGCAACCGTGGTGGTGACTTTCCTTTTCTTGATCTTGACTGCACTAACCTCTGATGTCACTCTCATTAGATGAAAAGGTTTATAAGATGGTAGCCATCGATCGGTGTCGCGCACCTCAACCTTCGCTCTCATGCATAGCTATATGATCAATTAAGGGAACATCATCCCTGCATCCTTGTCTCGCAAATACTCCCTCAGCTCCCGCAGGATGTAGTACCCGACATTCACAGGAATGTCGTCCAGGAGGCATGCAATAATCAAAGCCCTGGTGTAAGAGACATCTGATACGGTTCCACAAGGAGACACCCTGTTGCATACGATGTACAACCACATTTTTGCTTCAGCTGTGAAGTCAATTGACCTCAAAATGTTTCTCTTATTTTCCCATTTGGCTCTCATGCTTGGAGGGTAGAGTTTGGAGACAAGTCATTCCCATTGTCACATTGATCTTTCTCTCGTACCGACTCCATTGGATAGTTGTGAATCCCAAGAGTGTCATTTATCTGTTCTATCCCAAACCTTACCAATTTTCCTCTAATGACGATTTGTGGGCTGGCAAAATCTGTGCGCTTAAGGTTAGCTTAGAATTCGTGAACCCACTCCTCATTAGCTTTGCACAGAGAGGGAATGAAGCATGACCATCCGGATGTATGGAAACGGGCATAGAAATTTGGGAGCTTCTCGGCCAATTTTTCTTCGTTGGTCCCCTTTTCAAGCACTATCCTTTTGTTGATGAGGTCATCCAAATATCTACGCTGGCAGTCAGCTGACATGAAGCGTGATTCATCATAGGGTTCCTCAACCTACTCCTCAATTTCATGTTGTTGTCCGCTCATGTTCGGGTCTATTTAGCTAAAAGTACCTTCATAAAATCAAAACAAAGTCAGTCGGGCAATAGAATCATGTTAAGCAATTCAAAACACTGTAATTAGGCCAAAAAATCAGGTTGAACGGGCTCGGGAAGGCTTTGTTGCAAAGCTACTGGAATTGTGCAATCTGCCCAGTTTTCGCATCTGCGGAACAACGACCGCAGGAGTGGTCCCTTTTCTGCGGAAAATACACCGCATCTGCAGTTTTTCTCAGCTTGGCAAAAATCGCACTTGCGGAAAGTCATCGCAGGTGCGATACCGCATCTGCGTAAAACTGACCGCATATGCGGTATTCGTTAAGTTCTTCAACTGCCTAGATTTTTTTATTCTCTTTTTTTTCAAATTTTTTTTATTCTCAAACCCAATTTTGGCACCTAATTTATACTCAAGACTTCTAAATTAGTGCACTACATGAAATTTTGATTCTAATGAGATCGGCTTTGTGGTATTTAGCAAGAGATTTTCTTTTAAGTAATTTGTCGAACATCTTGCAAGCACTTTAAAATGGCCTCTTATTTACACAATTTGGGTACTCAGATTTTTCACAAATGTGATCCAACACTAGCAGAAGACACATGAATCTCTCAACCAATGTCCCTCACTTCCTAAAACTAACAACAATGAATTCGAAAATAAAAACATCAAATAAAATAAAATAAAACAAATGTGTGGTTGTTCGCAATGAAGAAGAAGCGAGAAAGAAAGAAAATAGAAGAGAAGTAGATGAGGATTAAGAGGAAATTACCTGAGTCTCGTGTGAGTGCAGTAGATTTCACAAGCAATGGAGGTTTTGGAGTATGTTGGAGATGGGGGAGCAAAAATAGCAAATGTAGAATATACCTGTGAAGGAATGAGACTTCTATTTTTTTAATTTAAGACCTACTCGATTTCCGCATCTGCGGTATTTCACTGCATCTGCGGCCATCTTGCCGCTTCTGCGAGATTGAACTCATCTGCGGTTAGAATCACGCTTCTGCATGACTGCATCTACGGTAAAAAATCCGCAAATGCAGTTACACCAGAAGATTGATACATAGATTTTGCAGCTACTGGTTTTGGCCCTCCGGATAACCCCGACCTGCTCAAATCAACTCCAAAAAATCTAAAACTTGGCAGATTAGTCAAAAATAATATACTAAGCTATTCTAAAAAAGAAAATTTCAAAAATAACTAAATATTTTGAAAAACCGATGGGTTGCCTCCCACCAAGCGTCGCATTTAACGTCGTGGCACTACGCAAGTCAACTTTACCACTTTTCTTGCCACTTGGTTGATATGAACTGGTCACCTAACTTAGAATCAAGCTTTTGACCACGATCGATGGGGGGTGGTAAGTCGATGATCAAGACAAGCCTTAAATTCTTCATTTTGCACTTCTTGGCTCTCATGTGAGGAATGTCATTTTGCTTTCTTGTTCCCTCAAATTGTAAGATGTATGGTTGTTGCCTTTCCTCCTCGCAATCCCTCATTGACTCGTGTAGTTCAATTCTCATATCACCATACAATTCCAATATTGAAATATGCTTGGAATGTGACTTCAAACCTCCAACTTGCAATGTTTCTCGGATTTTGGCATTCTTTTCTTCCCCCGGACTAGAGTCAATCTCAACCAAATTTTCATTTACACCGGTTGACTCTAATTCCATTTTTTTCTCGACATCATTAACACTCATGGAGTCGGTTGGCAGATGTTCAATTCTCGAATCCTCAAAGTAAAGCTCACTTTCTTCCTCAGAATTGGACTCTTCTTGGCTTCCTTCCACACTCTCAAGTTGGTGGGCATAGTGAGCCTCAACCAATATTTTTATTTGATCTTCCAATGTGCGAATATGTTCATCATTGTAAGCCAAGCCTTGTTTCAAGTCCTCGAGTGCAATGTTGTGCTTCTCCTCATTTTCAAGAATGGTCTCCAAACATGAGCATCATCTTTTTATTTTGAGCATTTGAGAGTTCTTCTTAGTTTTGATCGAGCGCCAAGGAAGGATTTTCGGCTTCCACATCTAAGAAAAATTCTTGGCTATCATTAACTTCCAAGGCCTTTTGGACCTCTAAAGCTTCAAGCATTTCTCCCATTTGTGAGTGCAACCTTTCAAGTGTCAAGTCATTTTGGAGGCTATTCTCCAAAAGCTCCTCCAAGGCACTTTGTTCTTCGTTTCCTCCTTCAAGTAGGCACTTCAACATGAGCTTGAACTCTCCATTTCGGCTATTCTCAACTTCTTCCACTTCCATAGCCCTATAATTTTCATCACAAAAGGTAGAATCATCATAGCGGAGGCTTTGGGAAGGGAAGGACAAATAAGCATAATCATCACAATGACCATTTTAAAAACCACACTTATCACAAATACTCCATTCATGGGTTTGAGATTGTGCGCATAATCCACCCCCCGGAGAATTTAAATAATTTTGCCACGAGTGTGGTTCTCCACAATAAGGACAAGGGTCATCAAAGTATGAACAACTATCATCCGACCAATTATCATTAAATGATGCCATTTTTCAAAAATAAGAAAATAAATAAGAAACAACCAGAAAAATAAACCAAGGTAAGAAAAATTAATTATATGAATATTCACAAGTTTGGACCAAAGCACTTACGCTTATTTCTCAAACAACCTAAATTACGCCAAATTGTTCCCCGGCAACGGCGCCAATTTTGGTGACGTCCAAATCAACTACTAAAAGTAAATGGACACGGTCTCATGCAATATAATTTACCCAACAATGAGTCGGGGTCGAATCCCACAGAGAACAATATGTAGGCGATTAGGAATGTAAGAGAATTATCAATTTTCGCGCAATGCCAAACACTAAGAATTGATTTGAGAAAATATTTTATACCTAAATGCGGAAATGTAAATTAACCTAGAAAGCAAGTAAAATGATCAATGGCTACAAGTATGGATGCATCGGGAATTACACTCAAGTAACGATCCAATGTATTTCATGATTTTACAAATATGAGCGAGTCTATGTTAATTAGCCACGGATAATAATTCTTAATTAGCTTCTCCCGAAGACTAACAAGACTTTCTAATTGAATTATCCCTAAAACAATTAAGAGATTAAGCACACCCGGAATGGCTACAAGTAGTTCAATCCTATCCCTAGGTAGAATCTATAAAATGAGGGTTAAAACCTCAAATTCTTGTTAATTAATCTTTCCCAACCCCAAATTATCTTTTTCAAAATTAATTTGAAGTTAATAGGCGAGTCCTAGTGTTAGCTAATCCCCTGGAAACATTAAAAACAAGAATAATTAAAGAAACTACATCTCACTTCATAAAAAGATAAAAATCATTCAATACATAAGCACAACAAGGTATTTAATCCACACTTTAAACAAGAATATTTCCATAAACAAGATTCAAATGTTGGATAAAATACTAAACCCTTAGATATATAATACAAAGCAAGGAAATGAAGAAATAAACATAAATGGGTAAGAAAATCTTAACCAAAAGCTTCAAATCATCAAGACCAAAGTGTGTGTGCAAAGCCCTAGCTTCAAAACTTGTTCTTCTCTAGTCTATGGAACTAAAAATAAGCCAAAGATATGCCAAAGATATACTTGGACGAGTATAAAAATGGTTTGGGGTTGAGAAAATGTGAAATACCTAATTTGCCCAGATCTGATGCCCGTTTACCGCACCTGCGTAAGAAACATCGCAAGTGTGGCTCCGCAGATGCGGAGATCCCATCGCAGAAGCGATTTTCCAGCTGAAACTCTGTTACCATAGATATGGTTCACCTGGTGCAGATGCACCACTGCAGAAGCGGTAATCCAACCGTAGATGTGGTTCCTTGCAATCTCACACAACTTCGCAGATGCGGAACTATTCACACAGAAGCGGGGTCACTTCTGCGACCTTCTTTCCGCATATGCGGAATCACTGGGGGAGTTTTTGCATGTTTTCACCCTTTTTTGCTCAATTCCATTCCAATTGAATTCAAATCACTTCAGGGCATCATTTACCAGAAAATCTAACAATACACACGATAAACGACCTCATATTATAGTTAAAGGATATAAAAGCTAAGGGAAAGAGACTAGATTGAGTGGTAAAATCACCACTCATCATCGGCCAGTCGTCTCATGAGTTACCGCTTTGTTTTCCAATTTCTGCTTCTTATTGCCTTTTTTGTTGGTTCTATATGTGATCGGGTTGGTTGGCTTGGGTTCGGAAAGGATTTGGTAAGGTTTGAGACTCTTATCTCTTTTGAGGAAGCTTAAGTTGGAAAAAGTCAACCAAATATTGACTTATGTGTTAGAGGGCTCGGATGTGAATTCTGATGGTTCGAATAGCTTTGGGAGGTTATTTGGGACTTAGGAGCATGATTGGAATGTGCTTTGGAGGTCCGGATTAGATTTAGGCTTGAATTGGCGAAAGTGGATTTTTGGCGTTTTCCGGTTGATAGGTCAGATTTTGATATAGGGGTCTAAATGGAATTTCGAGAGTTGAAGTAGTTCTGTTGTGTCATTTGGGATGTGTGTGCAAAATTTCAGGTCATTCGGACGTGGTTTGGTTGGGTTTTTGATCAAAAGCGTAATTTAGAAGATTTTGGAAACTTAGGCTTGAATCCGATGTGTTTTGGTTGATTCAATGTTGTTTGAGGTGTTTCGAAGATTTGTACGAGTTTGAATAAGGGTATGGGATATGTTTGTGCTTTTGGTTGGGGTCCCGGGGGCCTCGAGGTGATTTCGGATGGTTGACGGAGAGTTTGGAATTTTTGGTGAAGCTGTAGATTTTCTGGTTCTATTATTTCCGCACCTGCGTACTGGGGACCGCAGGTGTGATGCCGCAGATGCGAAGAAGAAAGCCGCAGAAGTGGAAAGGGCCTGGGAAGGCTAGAGCCACAGAAGCGGTTGGGGAGCCGCACTTGCGATGGCGCAGGTGCGGGCAATGCATCGCAGATGCGATTTTGGGTGACTTAAGTGAAAACCACAGAAGCGGTTCAAGGACCGCAAATGCAGTACCGCAGAAGCGGAATTTTGGTTGCATATGCGAAATCCCTGGGCCAGAAGGTATAAATTGTTTCCTTCGCGGTTTTTGAGCTATTCCACCATGTCTAAATTGGTTTTTGGAGCTTTTTGGGCGATTTGAAGAAGGATTTCAAGGGGAGTTCATTGAGGTAAGGATTTTGGACCTAAAACTCGTTTCTATGGTAGTATTTCACGGATTATAGCTGTAATTAATGGAATTTAAGGGTTAAAATTAGGGAAACTAGGGCTTGGTATTGGAGACCTAGACTTGAGGATTTGAGGGACCATTTGTGGTCATATTTTGGTACTTTTGATATGTATGAACTCGTGGGGAGATAAAGAATCTATTGATGTGAATTTTATCGAATTGCGAGACGTGGGCCCAGGGGTCGGGTTTTGGTAATTTTGGAATTTATGTTGTAAATTGATTATTTTCGTTTGGGCTTCGTTCCCTTAGCATATTTTGACGCCGTGATTCTGATTTTGGATAGATTCGACGCGAGTGGAGGCCAATTCGAGGGACAAAGGCTTCGCGGGCTAGAGTTTGGACCGGATTGAGGTGAGTAATGATTGTAAATGATGTCCTGAGGGTATGACACCCCAGATTGCACATTGTTGTGCTATATTGAGGTGACGCACAAGCTTGATGGCGAGCGTGGGGTCGTGCACTGTTG
The DNA here is from genome assembly GCF_000393655.2 of Nicotiana sylvestris. Lineage (NCBI taxonomy): Eukaryota > Viridiplantae > Streptophyta > Magnoliopsida > Solanales > Solanaceae > Nicotiana > Nicotiana sylvestris. The sequence continues at coordinate 61,804,853 of NC_091057.1, forward strand.
GGGATTGTGACTTAGTCCGTCCTGAATGACTATTTTACCATGTATATGATTTAAATATACTTGTGAACATCATGTTTTGTGTTGAACACCATATTTGGGCCTTGTGCCAACTATTTGAACTCTTAGCGGATTTTTATTGATATTTCCTCACTATTTTGACTTTATACCTGAGCTCAGTCATGTTATATTCCACTGTTTTCATAACTCAGCCCTGTTTACCCTGTTTTAACACTTAAATGATCTTCTAAATGATATTTTGGACAAAAAGTCATGTTTTACTATTGCTAAAGTGGGTTGTGAGGATTTTGACTGAGAAAGGCCGAGGGCCTATGTTGTGAGGAAACACTGAATATGATTATGAGGCCGAGGGCCTAAGATATGTACGCCACGAGGTGGCTTGTTAATATGCGGCCGAGAGCCTAGTGATGATACCACGATATGGCTTGATATTGCGCTTGGGCCGTAAGGGACCCCTCCAGGAGTCTGCACACCCCTAGTGAGCGCGGATGCCCATTGTGATGTAAGATATAGCCCGAGGGGCTGGTATTGTTCTGAGATATCGCCCGAGGGGCGGATTTGTTGACATTGTGCCCGAGGAGCGAACCTTTATGGGTTTATCTTTCTTATTTGCCTGTCATTTACCTGCATAAATTGTTGAAAAGGCTTTTCATGAAGTTTAAGCTGAACTAAAATGACTTTTACATATCCTTACTGATTCACTATTTTACTAGCTTTTACTGCTTTATTATAGCCTGTAATGTGCCTTACGTGATTTCATATTTCTTAGTCATTTATTTATGATTATTACTCACTCAGTTGGAGTACTCACTTTACTCCCTGCACCCTATGTGCAGATTCAGGCGTTGCTGATCCTGCCAGTAAGAGTTGAGAGCTCCCATGTTACACCCAAAGTTTTCATACGTGAGAGTACGTCGTAAGTCATTGATGTAAGCTCAGAAATGAGATTATATTTGGAAGCAAATAAAGTAAGTTAATCATGTTACCTTGGAGGTTACAAATATTTAAGATCATGAATAACGAGTACCAAGAGGGTTGGAAATCTTAGAAGCTAAACCAATTGAAGAAAATAAGTTTCATCAAAAGTCGACAAGTTTGGAATGTTATAACATGTACTTTGAGGTGAGACTAGGGTTCTTAACATGATAAGGAGGTTATTCTATGAGTTATTTTAGTCGTATGATATTCATTTTCTACATTATGAAGGCAAGCAAGTTGTGGAACAAGAGTTGGCAAAGGTCATCACAAGTTACATTCATAAATTTGCTGAAATTTAGGTCAAATGTATCTGAACATTTCTCCAAATATACATGGAATCATAGGGTGTTCTATCTACCAAATTGAAGATCTACGAGTCTAGTTTCTAACTCATTAAACCGTTTGTCAATACGACATCAGAATAGAGAGATATTTGTGTTTTCGCGAGACCGCGCAAGCAGCTCCCAATGGGACCCACTTAGGCGGTGGTTGACCTACTTCAATTTATAAACGATTTGGACGCCTATTTTTGCTCATTTTTCAAATAATATTCGTCTCCAAACTTCTCCTAACTCTCCTAAACATATACCACAAGGTTTTGAAGTGATTACACCATATTTCAATATCAAAACTTAGTTCTAGTGAAGAACAACGCCTCTTTGAGGTTGTGTTGTCATTGAGGATTGTTGTGGGCTGTATTTGGATGAAATTCCAAGTTGTTGCTGCTTTCAAAGGTGAGTATAACAGCCTACTAATTGTTCTTAAGCTTGCTTGTATGTTGGTTAAGTTGTTACAGGTTGTATCTCATCTATCTCTCTCTTTACATTACTGTTCTTGTTTAAGCTTTCCTGCCTAACATACTCGGTACTTTATTTGTACTGACGTCCCTTTTGCCTGGGGATGCTGCGTTTCATGCCCGTAGGTCTCGATTGATAGGTTGACAGTCTTCCTAGTAGGCTATAAGCTCAGCGAAGGTGTTGGTGCACTCCACTTGCTCCGGAGTTGCCTATTTGGTCAATATGCTTTGGATATGTATTGATTGGTATGGCGGGGCCCTGTCCCGGTCTTTATGATTTTATGTACTCTTAGAGGCTTGTAGACAGATGTCAGGTGTATGGATAATCGTATGGCCTTGTCGGCCTATGTTTCGAGTTTACTAATGGTCATGTCGGCCTTATAGGCCCGTATGTCACATATATTAGTTTGTATATCATGTTGGGTCTTCATATGTTGAGTATTCCCTTATGTTTTATTCTTGTTATCTCAGGACGAGTTTTCTAGCTCATTTACTCATGATAACATGATAAGAAAGATATGTTACGTTGGTACTCGGTTGAGTAAGGCACCGGGTGCCCGTCGCGGCCCTTCGGTTTGGGTCGTGACAGAAGTGGTATCAGAGCAGTTCTGTCCTAGGGAGTCTACAAGCCGTGTCTAGTAGAGTCTTGTTTATGGGTGTGTTGTGCACCACACTTATAAGCAGGAGGCTACAGGGCATTTAGGTCTGTCACTCTTTCTTCTTACTCTAGATCGTGCAGTAGAGCTCAGTTGTAAGAATTCAAACTCCTAAATTCGACTTTAGTCGTAATACAACGATACCTACATCCACAAAGACAGTTGGTAAGAGATTGCATGTGGATGTGGAAGAGTTGAGTCAGAGGAACTCGATTTCACATCATGCTTATGATGAGTAAATATGAGGTCTTCAACAGATCATGTGTGTACTAAGATGTGTATGCTTCTTAATAAGGAGCCTTAAGGCACGGATATCTATTCACGAATATGGTGAAAATCTATGAGGAATTCAGAAGCTAGATACAAGTTTTAACAAGTAAAAGAAGTAAAGTGAAGGGGTACGAGGCACCCAGATAATGAAGATTATCAATATTTTCAAATCAGGCAGAGAAATATAAGCATTTTGGTACCTTCATCAATGACAGAGGTAAGTACAATTGGCCACACCCATCTCAGTTATGTTCTATGGGAGCTAACAGATATTATTTAAGAGAAAGATGGGATATCAGGATCCAGTTGGAGTTAGAGTAACCCAAAAATTGTGGATAGGTTGTTATCATTAACTAACATTTCCGAAAGATGGTGCAAATGTTGTAATAGATCTCCTTCTAAGACACCCAGATGGTGAACTCTAGAATAGTACAATCAGATACGAATACTGGAATATTCAAAAATTTCAGAATATAGGCAGTGGGATCCTAGAAGGGACAAATATTTACCTTAGTATGACTCTAGCCCCGAGTAAAAAAAAAGAATGTTAGGCATTCTAATGAGATGAAGCTAGGGGAGCTTATAGGGAAAGAACTTTTTGTTGAAGTTTTCAGAATAAAGTGATAGACAAAAAGAATATTATCCGGAGAATAAGAAGAAAATAAATGAAGCATCATGAGTAAGATGTGATATATGGGTGATAACAGTAAATCAAAATATGACACGATGACAGAGTCTATAGTCAAGTGAAGGAAAATACAAGAGGTGACAAGCCTTAAGGCAATAAAAGAGTATAAGCCATAAAGTCATATTCTTATTTCGAGAAATGAGTTGGTGACTTCAACGTGATTACCAGGAGGAAAGGTTAGACCCCAGAGTAATAAAAATCAGTATGGGCTGGTGAACAAGATAAAACCGAACATGAATTAGGGACCGGAGGATTTGATAATGGTCGACATCATGAGAATTTCAAAGATCGTGCTCCAACAATAATAGAATAGACAACATACGAATAACCTTTAAAGGTTATTTAGGAAGTCGCTTACCTAAAGCAAGCACTCTGAGCAGAGTTAATCTTAAGGGACTAAGTGTGCCAGTTACCGTAGGTGTCACCTTCGTGCATAAGAAATTTAGTTATCCCTGGTACAGAAGGTTACCATAAGGTGATTAAGGTTCATTGATAATGTGAAAAGACGCCAAATATGAAAAGGTAAAACAACTATAGGTAGATCGTCGTAGTACTAAATCTTAGTACTCCCCTAAAGGGGGGAATATGGTATGATATGATATTAAGTCAGAGTTAAGCGGTTCAGTTAACTATGGAATGGTAAAGAAAGAATGTGGTAAAAAGGAGAAAGGGATGATGTTGCATTTATTCAGTTCCTGCAGATATGTTGCGACTCCAGAACATTATACAAGCACGACACCGGAGAGAGGCAGTAAAAGTTTTCGGCCGGGATGTTATTGATAAATAAGTGTGAATGGACACTTGATACATCAGGAGCTAGTGGTGAGAGATAAGTTAAGACAATAGATATATCCCAAGAGGGATTATATATATATAAGAATGGACCAACGAGTAATTAGTAGTTGATTCAGGAAGAGCCCAGTTATGGCTAGACAAGAGGTCACAGATAAATCAATAGATCATGCAAGATAAATGTAGTGAATCGCAGCATAGTGAATTCAGTCTCGCAGATACGGAGATCACAATCATTTGAAAAAAATTTCAGATAGGAGTTGAGGCAGTTAAAGGTACCATTTTTAAGGTTTATGAAAATAAGAGAGAGTGCCACTAAGGAGACAATAAAAATTTGAGCTTAGAAGTAACCCTACGAGCACAAAGGCATAAATTTATGTAACTAAGGATTATTATAGGCGAGTAAGAATAACGAAAATTACCTTCGGGTGTACGATATATCAAGCTCGCAACTTTACAAGAGCCAGAAGGTCTCCCTAAGTACTACAATGAAAGACTAGCTGAGGAAATAAGGAAGAAGGTTTTCACCTAAGCATAGTGAGCTAAAGAGTAAATGATCCTGTAACAACAATCTCACTACAATATTGTGTACACTCCATAAGAAAGTGGCACCTATCATGGCTAATGAATGGTAAAAAAAGCCATCAAAGGTGATGTTTGAGATCATATGAGGTACAGGAAATTATAGTATTCGTGGGCAAAATGACAAGCCAAGTATTCATGCAACAAGTGATAGAACGACCAGCAAAAGTAATTGCTTACATTTAAGGACAACTGAGAAGGCACGAAAGGAAATTTATGGTGCTAGCAAGTTGAAGGAAGGTTGCGAGTAGTATAAATAGATCGGTGTAGGTCCTAAGGTAAAGTATTGTAGAGCAACAAGGTTTTAGGTAGATAGGAGTAAGGATATGAAAAGGTGAGTGAGAAGGTGACGAGAATATGTATGTCCTCGGGATTAAACCCATCAAAACAAGGGAGCTGATGATTTCCATATGTAATAAAAAGCTCGGTACAGGCCTGAATGGACACAGAGGAGTCTGAGACTAGGTGCATTTAGAAGAGATGGAATGCTGCCCTGGCAGTAGAATAAGGGTGTAATTGTGATAGATAAGAGGATGATGCTTAGGCCTTTGATTGAGTAATGATTTAACGAGAAAGGGATTTCATTAATTGCATGGGATTAGAATACCCCCATAAGATGAATCGCGTTGGGATGCAATGAAATATGGTTATTGGAGTATAGTATTATCCCTAGGTGGATCAGGAAAATCACTTCATATGTTCCCCGATAAGATGTGAGCCCTAGTGACAGTGTATTACGTAAGAGGTTGCAAGTTATCAGTGATAGATTATAGATCAACATTAAGGTGAATAAACAATAGATGGGTACAAGTTCCAAAGTTCGAGATGAGATTTGTTTGTTATTCTTAGATGAATAATAATGAGGAAGCACTAAAGGACTTAGATTTATACATATAGGATAAGCAGCGAGAGAGTAACCTGGAGTTGGGTAGCAAACCTCGGTAATAATAAACCGAAGTAAGTTTTATGGTATAGTATAACCTACCTAGATGTAGTAAATCCATAAGGATAGATATACAAGGCTATGAAACAAGAGATAGAAATAGTCTTAAGTTCGATAAAGTACCAAGCGAAAGACATCAGTACACCTATAGATGCCTAGAGAGACAGCTTGTCATATCCTGTATATGTTCATAAAGTGAGGCTTAGAGATTGGCTAAAAGATGGAGGAAAAAGAGAAGACGAGTCGCTAGGCACTCATACAAGGACACAGTCGTACATACTGCATGACATAAGGTAGCAAATGTTACGATGTTGGAAGAATTCCGACCACATGTCATAGCGTGACAAAGAGGCCTAAAAGGGGGGAATGCCCAAGCATTTGGATTTATTCACAAAATAGTTGCTTAGATGTAAAGATGAGCATTAAAGTATTCGTAAGAGCCATAGTTTATGAAACTGATAAGCGCATCAGTCAACATTCGAGGACGAATGTTCCAAAGGGGGAATGATGTTACACCCCAAGTTTTCATACGTGAGAGTACGTCGTAAGTAATTGATGTAAGCTCGGAAATGAGATTATATTTGGAAGCAAATAAAGTAAGTTAATCATGTTACCTTGGAGGTTACAAATATTTAAGATCATGAATAACGAGTACCAAGAGGGTTGGAAATCTTAGAAGCTAAACCAATTGAAGAAAATAAGTTTCGTCAAAAGTCGACAAGTTTGGAATGTTATAACATGTACTTTGGGGTGAGACTAGGGTTCTTAACATGATAAGGAGGTTATTCTATGAGTTATTTTAGTCGTATGATATTTTTTTTCTACATTTTGAAGGCAAGCAAGTTGTGGAACAAGAGTTGGCAAAGGTCATCACAAGTTACATTCATAAATTTGCTGAAATTTAGGTCAAATGTATATGAGAATTTCTCCAAATATACTGGGAATCATGGGGTGTTCTACCTACCAAATTGAAGATCTACGAGTCTAGTTTCTAATTCATTAAACCGTTCGTCAATACGACATCGGAGTAGAGATATTCGTGTTTTCGCGAGACCGCGCAAGCAGCTCCTAATGGGACCCACTTAGGCGGTGGTTGACCTACTTCAATTTATAAACGATTTGGACGCCTATTTTTGCTCATTTTTCAACTAATATTCATCTCCAAACTTCTCCTAACCCTCCTAAACATATACCACAAGGGTTTGAAGTGATTCCAAAGTGATTACACCATATTTCAACATCAAAACTTAGTTCTAGTGAAGAACAACACCTCTTTGAGGTTGTGTTGTCATTGAGGATTGTTGTGGGCTGTATTTGGATGAAATTCCAAGTTTTTGCTGCTGTCTAAGGTGAGTATAACAGCCTACTAATTGTGCTTAATCTTGCTTGTATGTTGGTTAAGTTGTTAGGATGATAAACTACAAGATAATACTTGGATTAGCTTAAGTCACTTCTATGGTGTTGTATTGCTATTAAGGGTTGTTGTAAAATGAATATAACTTGGATTTTGACATATATCACAAGGGTTTGAAGTGATTCCAAAGTGATTACACCATATTTCAACATCAAAACTTAGTTCTAGTGAAGAACAACACCTCTTTGAGGTTGTGTTGTCATTGAGGATTGTTGTGGGCTGTATTTGGATGAAATTCCAAGTTGTTGCTGCTGTCTAAGGTGAGTATAACAACCTACTAATTGTGCTTAAGCTTGCTTGTATGTTGGTTAAGTTGTTAGGATGATAAACTATAAGATAATACTTGGACTAGCTTAAGTCACTTCTATGGTGTTGTATTGCTATTAAGGGTTGTTGTAAAATGAATATAACTTGGATTTTGACTTGAAGTTACTGTAGGAGGTATGTATATTGTGTTCTTGCTTGTGCCTAAGGTTATCTTGATATTGATTAAGTTAAATGGATGGGCTAGACATGAACTAGTGAATAAAGTTGCTAGTTGGGGATAGTTGAAGTTGTGGATTATTTTCGTTTTTATAAATATATGGTATAAGGCTGGAATCATTGATTAATGACTTCATTATCAAGTTAATGATACTTTTATGTTGAAGTAAGAAGTCTATAAGTATTGATAAGAGGTATACGAATTCCAATCCGTATAAGGATTGTTGTTATATGGTGTCTTGATATTGATAATTATGTATTGATGGATTGCTCTGGTCATTGTTGTTTGTATATGGTATTGGAGGAGGCCCTTGTTACAAGGGAGATGCTGCCAAAATTTACGTAAACGAGCTACTAGCTTAAGTTATAGACTTAGCCTTTGCTCAGCACTGATTTTGAATCTCCTTATACTATGATAGATTGAGTTGACTTGTTTGAAGAGTTGCTTGGAAGTGATTAAGGACTCAACGGGTTTAAGGTATGTTAAGGCACTTTCTTCTTTCTTTTGGCATGATCTAAAGTGAAATGAATACGCTACTTCATAACGGATCTACTCCTAGCAACTAAGGTTGTCCATGTTGTTCTTTCCTTATAAAATTATTCTAAGCAAGTGTGTATGATCCTTGAATCCTACTAAGGTTCATATTGAGGGTATGGATGTCCATAGTGCTCTTAAGTCACTCCAAAAGGTTTAGAAGGTGATTCCATGAGTCTAGCATGCATTATATATAGTATCTATTTTACTCTACTGAGCCGCTCTATAGTCGGTCGGGTACGGTACCTATTGTGCAACCACGGATCAGTTGGGTTTACCGAGCTCTACGTGGCCGGGTACGATTCTACCGAACCTTATGACGGTCGGGTATGCTTTTACTGAGTCCTCTTTGAGGCCGAGTAGGATATGATGATGATGATGCCCACAGAGGAAAATGTTTTAAAAAGTTTATGTATATATATGTATTATGCATTTCATATCAGTAACCCCCAGAGGCACTCAGATGTTACAGGTTGTATCTCCTCTATCTCTCTCTTTACATTACTGTTCTTGTTTAAGCTTTCCTGCCTAACATACTCGGTACTTTATTTGTACTGACGTCCCTTTTGCCTGGGGACACTGCATTTCATGCCTGCAGGTCTCGATTGATAGGTTGACAGTCCTCCTAGGCTATCAGCTCAACGAAGATGTTGGTGCACTCCACTTGCTCCGGAGTTGCCTATTTGGTCAGTATGCTTTGGATATGTATTGATTGGTATGGCAGGGCCCTGTCCCGACCTTTATGATTTTATGTACTCTTAGAGGCTTGTAGACAGATGTCAGGTATATGGATAATCGTATGGACTTGTCGGCCTATGTTTCAAGTTTACTAATGGTCATGTCGGCCTTATAGGCCCGTATGTCACATATATTAGTTTGTATATCATGTTGGGTCTTGTTGAGTATTCCATTATATTTTATTCTTGTTATCTCATGACGGGTTTTATGGCTCAGTTACTCTTGATAACATGTTAAGAAAGATATGTTACGTTGGTACTCGGTTGATTAAGACACCGGGTGCCGTCGCGGCCCTTCGGTTTGGGTCGTGACATCCCTACAAACTTCTGAGTTCACGAGGTAGCTGCTTTGGCGTTCGTAGTCCTGTGTTTCTCCCCCTTTATCTCATTTCTATCTCTTTTTCAGTTATTCTGTAATAGCTTGGTAGGTATTTCAGACTTGTGTTGGGATTGATAGATGCTCATGACTAGTCGTTTAGGGGAGTAGACAGAGTTGAGGCGCTGTTAGGGTAAATGATTAAGGCAAGAAAAACATGGTAGTGACCAGAAAAGATTGTTCAGTATAACTTATTAAAAAATGATAAACTCTATGATAAACAAAGAGGTTAGAGGGAATATGTTTAGTAAACACATGATAAGAATAAGGAAATATAATAATCTTATGAGCAACCACACTTATTTACTAGATAATAATAATGATTACAAAATACTCATATTATATACCTTGAACCAACTTAATAACGACATTAGGAGAAAAATTTACGATATTTTAATTTCTTTTGAAATAATTAACATAATGGAACAAGGATATACAGAACTAATTCTATCAGAAGAAATAGATATCTTAGATTTATATGAACTAGATTTATATTCAGATTAATGATCAACTACAAATATATCAAGCACTGGTTACAAACTTTAGAAAATATAAATTTATTAGAATATCAACTTAAGTGTCCTAGCTTTCCATAATTGTAACAAGTACATTCTGTTAGTTTTTTCTTTTTTCTATATGGCTTTTTATGTTTGTAATTTTTTTACATAATATCTTCCTCTTGGTTTCTTATACTTATATTTGGATTTATATCTTTTTCTCTTTCCTTCTTTTTTGTAATATTTATCTGTGCAGCCAAATTGGGGTGCTATTCTATTTTTGCAGCATGCCAAATTTTTTACTAATATTTTATCCATTTTGATATTTTCTTTATATTTTTCACATAATTCTATAAACCAGTTTTGTAGAAATTTTATTCGAGCTCCTAGAGTATCTGCTAATTCTGCTTCATTCCAATTTTTTATTATTTTTGAGCTAAAAGGTTCTGGTAATTTGGTAAAATATAATTTTCTTATTTCCTTACTTTCATCCGGACTATATGTTCCTTTATAATAATAGTTTCTAAATGCACAAGTATATTCGTCTATATAACACATATTACATATTGATAATTTTGTCATTAAATTTCTATTTGTAGTCTTTTCTTTATTTTGTTCTTCTACCTCTGTTGTCATACTACTAAATTCATTTCTTATTGCTATTTCATATTTATTCAATATATCTGTAACTGTTGTTGCAGTTGTACCATCAAGTTTTTTATTACTTCTTAATGTATCTAAGCTTTCACTTGTTAAATTTTGTAACCATAGTTTTACCGTTCCTATGAGTGTTCTTTCTATATATCCTGGTGTTTCAGCTATTACTATTTTATTATCTATTAGTTGTTTTGAGATATATCCTATCCACAATTGGATTGTTTTATTTATATCTGCTACACAATCTAGATCTAAAAAATTACATTGTTCAGTTATCTGTCTTGGTGTCCATTTCCTATTTAGCCTTTTATCCCATAATAAAAGCAACCTATAGAAATAGATACTAATAAAACAGATACCCCTATAGAAATATACTTGGCAGACGATAGAATTGTACAACCTATAGAAAAGAGTATAATAAGTGCAGTAAGAGGTAACTTAATATACCAAAAATTTAAATTCATAATAAGTGCCAACTATTCAGTGGCAATAGATGATAAAAATATAGATAAATCATTAGTGCTATACTGGAAAATGTCTGGAATAGAACTAGCACCAAGAAGTAAGATATTCACAGCCCCAAAAAACCCATAACAAAGTTTGTTTATATACAACTGCAGGTACAAGTAAACAAGTTAACAAGAAGCCACATACCAATGTCAATTTAAATAACATATTTGATAAACCAATTACTCCGAAAAGGCCAAAAGAAACAATAGTTACGACACCACAAACCTCAACCTATGCCAACAGCCTACACCAAAATAAAAAAATATACAACCATATTACCCAGACCTATATTGAAAATATATACAAAATTAAAACATTTCTAAACCTTAACCCCAGAGCAACTACTACAACAGATCCAACACAGGACTATATAACCCAAAAACTCCAAGGATATAATAGGCTTATTGCACAGCCAAAAACTAGAGCCAATTTAGTAAAAACATGTTACAATTACGGATTACTTAGCACGGTATATACCTATGATGGGGAAGAGATAAGTGGAATACCAGAGCTATATAAAGCATTTATTACATTTAAAAGAATTACAAAAGGAAACCTATTTTTTATAAAATTCTATACAGCACCAGCTGAGATACTATACGATGAAATAAAACCTATTATACAGGTTGTAAAAATAGGATTGACACGAGATATGATAATACCAGAAGAAATAGAACAACAACGAGAAATACCAAAAATCGAGATACCAGGTTTTTACGCCAACAAAAGAATAATTGGAATAGCAACTATTATCCAAGAGCTAGCCAACAATTATTTACAAGAAAATGCTATCTGGAGCTACTACTCAAGAGATCAACTAATGATATATGCGAATTCAAGAGAACTACGACAAGGATATAGGAGTTTCCCAACGTCTCCTTCTAACTCTGGAAGTTTTGAGTCTTCCGATCGACTTAGCTCCGCATCTTTATAGTCATGCTGCTGACTTGGCTGGCTTTTCTCTAGCTGTTGTAATCTTTTTCCCATACCATCCATCTGTAAAGATAGAGTAGTAAGGATTGCAAATAAATATTTTGTTTCTTGGCTTTCATCAGTTTGGGTACCTTTGTCTTGATAGGTAGTCTGCAATAACATTTTTGTCAGTCCTTATTACTTCAATTGTAAATGTAAAATTTTGTATATTTAATACAAGTCTTCTTATTTCCTTCGTAGTTACTGAATCTTGTACTTTCCGTGTTATCCACCATTTTACTTGTGTATTATCTGTTCTTACAATAAACTTGTTATAAACGATATATGGCTCAAATGCTAACAAACATTTATATAATCCAAATAATTCTTTCCTATTTATCTCCCATTTTAATTGTGGTTCCGTGTATGATCCTGAATAATATCTACAATGGTGTTCAATTTTTTCATTATCATATTTATATTTTAGAACTCCTCCATAGCTGTGGTCACTAGAATCAGTTTCTACTATGTATGTGAACTGTGTTTTTTTATCTGGAAAATATAGTTTTGGTAATTTTTTACACATATTTTTTATCTTCTTTATATGTATTTTATCTTTTTCGTCAAAATGGTATTCTACATCCTTTTTTAATTTTTTCTGTAGTGGTTTTAAGTTTTCTGCTAATTTAGGGATATATTCCCTTACTTGGTTAACTAATCCTAAAAATGATTGTAACTTCTTTTTCGTATCAAGTGTTTCGTTTAAGTTAATTATTTTTTGTACTATATGAGTTTGCATTTTTATTCCATTTTTATCTATTTGTATACCTAAGAATTCTATTTGATTTTTCATTACTTCTGCTTTCTTTCTACTTAAACTAATTCCTGATATTTCTACAATGTGTATGAATTTTTCTAGTAGTTTTATATGTTCGTTCTCTGTTCTAGAATATAACAGTATATCATCTATACATATTATACAATTTTCTAATTGGTTAAAGTAGTTATCCATAAAATGTTGGTATCTACCTGGTGCATTTTTATATCCAAATGGTAATACGTTCCATTCGTAAAATCCTTGTGGTACTGTGAATGCTGTTAACTTTTTAGATTCGTCTTCTAGTTTTAAATGGTAAAATCCTGATTTACAGTCAAATTTACTAAAATAGTTATATCCTTATATTTGTCTGATTTTTAGTATTTTATTTGGTATCGGATAATTATATGTTTTTGTTTTTGCATTTAAATTTCTATAATCTACAAACATACGACTTTTTTCTCGTTTTTGTTCGCTATGCTTATTTACTATAAATGCTGGGCTAGTGTGTTTACTATTACTTTTTTGTATGTACTTATTGTCTAATAATTCCTGTATGTGTATTTCTAATTCTGTTAGATCATTAAAATTGTATTTCAAAGGTTTTTGTGTTATTATACTATTTTCATCTATTAGTTCAATTTTTATTTTTGTTTTATGTTTTTCCCAACCTTGTAGTGGATTATCATTATATAGTAGTTCTAATTTATCTTGGAGTAGTTTTATCTTGTTTATTGAGAAAATGATTATTTCTATATTATGGTTGCTTTGTGTCATATTTTCTAATTTCTGGGTAATTTTTTCACTTCCCTTAATCCAGGGTGTTGTTTTTCTCAATTTATTATTTACTCTTTTTGCTCCTAATCTTTGCTTACACGGAGTAGTAAACCACCAATGTGTTTTTGTTATAGTATATGGGAATAACTTATCTAAAAATGGCCTTCCTAATAATATATCTTTATTTGTGAATTCATAACTATATATTTCTTCTATGGTTAATATTTTATCCCATATTTGTATTTTTAGATTCCTTGCTTTGTATGTTATCATACTTCCCTCATTGTTAAATCCTGTTACTACTATGGGGTTTTTTAGCTTTTCCCATTTATTTTCTGGTAGACAATTATGTTTACACATGTTAGCTTCTGCTAATGTATCCATTTTCTGGAGCAGGTTACACATGTTACATATTTTCTGGTCTTGTCTTCACGAGAAGCGCCATCATGATCGGGTCCGGGTTTAGGGTCGTGACAAGTTGGTATCAGAGCCTAGGTTACATAGGTCTCACGAGTCATGAGCAAGTTTAGTAGAGTCTCTCGGATCAGTACAGAGACGTCTGTATTTATCCTTGAGAGGCTGCAGAACCTTTAGGAAAAACTTCATACTCTTTAAATTCTTGTCGTGCGAATTTGTTGATCCGAGTACTAAACTTCTGTTATTCTATTCTCTCATAGATGGTCAGGACACGCGCTACCGTCAGGATGAACGACCACTAGTACCACCAGTTGTGGCCACTAGAGGACGAAGACGCGGTCGTGGTCGCGGTAAGGGCAGAGGTATGGCCCGCACAGTAGCTAGGGCAGCATCTACAGATGCACCAGCCGCCATAGTTCAATATTAGGTCCCAGTTGTGGACACTCCAGCAGAACTAGCTCAGGCACCAGCTATGCCAATTGTGATTCCGGGTCTTTAGGAGGCCTTGGCTCAGATCCTATCAGTTTTCACTGGCCTAGCTTAGGCGGTCTCAGTTACTAAAGCCGCAACTACTTTTCAGGCCGAGGGAGGCAATTAGACTCCCGTCGCTCACACACCTGAGCAGGTCGTGCAGGGATATCAGATGCCGAGGGCGTATCCAGCCCAGCCGGTTGCAACTGCTCTGGACTATATAGTTCCTGCCATGCCGGAGGACGAGCAGCGTAGGTTGGAGAGGTTTGGTAGACTTCAGCCTTCAACCTTCAGTGGTGCAGAGGGCAAGGATGCCTGGGGTTTCTTGAATAAGTGTTAGAGGATGCTTCGTTCAGCGGGTATTCTGGAGACCAACTGGGTCGCTTTCACTACTTATCAGTTTTCTAGAGCTGCCTTCACTTGGTGGGAGACTTTTGAGAGGTGTAGGCCTATTGGTGCAACACCCCTTACCTGGTAGCAATTCTCCGTTCTCTTTCTGGAGAAGTATGTGCCACAATCTCGTAGAGAGGAGCTGCGTAAGCAGTTTGAGTGGTTGCATTAGGGAGAGATGACTGTGATGCAGTATGAGATGAGGTTCTCCGAGTTAGCTCACCATGCTATTTGGTTGGTTCTGACAGATAGAGAGAGGATTAGGAGGTTTGTTGATGGCCTCACTTATCAGCTTCATATTCTCATAACCAGGGAGAGGCTGACTGGTGCTACTTTCGAGGAGGTTGTGGATATTGCCCATGAGATTGAGTCTGTTCGTCGCTAGGAACGAGAGGAGAGGGAGGCCAAAAAGCCTCAAGGATTTGGTAGCTATAGTAGTGCTTCTTCGAGAGGTCAGTTTCAGCACGGCAGAGGCCATCCATTTAGGCTTGTTCAGCCAGCTCGCCCAGGTTATCGTGGGGCATCATCGGGTCATGGTTCTCACAGTTCTCATCAGGGCCAGTCATCACTTAGTGCCCTTCCAACTTAAAGTTCGTCCCGTGCTCTATTAGTTTGGGGCTCTTCTATGCCAGGTGCATCTGCTAGTCACTCCGGTGTGAGAGGTTCCCTTCAGTCCCTTTCTCCAGCACCTGGGAGTTGTTAGGAGTGTGGAGAGATGGGTCATATGTGGAGGCAGTGTCCCCGTCGTCTTGCGAGTTTATCTCAGCAGAGGAGTCAGCCATCGGCTTTAGCGCCAGTTTCATCACCACCACCCGCTCAGCCAGCTAGGGGTGGGGATCAGTCAGCTAGGCGTCGCCCTAAAGGGGGAGATCGATTAGGTGGCGGTCATGCCTGTTTCTATGCACCTCCAGCTAGACCCGACGCTATTGCTTCCGCTGTTGTTATTACAGGTATTGTTTCAGTTTGCCACAGATATGCCTCTGTATTACTTGATCCCGGTTCCACCTTTTCTTATGTGTCATCATACTTTGCTCATTATTTGGGTACGCCCCGTGAGTCTCTTGCTTCACCTGTTCATGTATCTACCCCGGTGGGCAATATTGTTGTTGTAGACCGTGTGTACCAGTCATGTGTGGTGACTATTGGGGATCTGGAGACCCGAGTGGATCTTTTATTATTGTGTATGGTGGATTTCGATGTAATTTTGGGCATGGATTGACTATCTCCGTATCGTGCTATTCTAGATTATCATGCTAAGACAGTGACATTAGCTATACCGGGTGTACCACGGATTGAGTGGCGAGGTTTGATTGATTATGTTCCTAGTAGGGTAATTTCATTCTTGAAGGCCCAGCATATGGTTGGGAAGGGTTGTCTTTTGTATCTAGCCTTTGTGAGGGATGTCGGTGCAGAGACTCCCAATATTGATTCTGTTCCAGTTGTTAGGGATTTTCCGGATATGTTTCCTGTAGACCTGCCGGGCATGCCACCGGACAGGGATATTGACTTTGGTATTGACCTAGTGTCGGGCACTCAGCCCATTTCTATTCCGACGTATCGTATGGCACCAGGGAGTTGAAGGAGTTAAAGGAGAAACTTCAGGAACTCCTTGATAAGGGGTTCATTCGGCCTAGTATGTCACCTTGGGGTGCGCCGGTTCTATTTGTGAAGAAGAAAGATGGCACAATGAGGATGTGAATTGATTATAGGTAGTTGAACAACGTAACAATTAAGAACAAGTATCCTTTGCCTCGCATTGATGATTTATTCGACCAGCTTTAGGGAGCGAGAGTGTTCTCCAAGATTGATCTTCGTTAGGTTATCACCAGTAAAAGATCAGGGACTCGGATATTTTTAACACAGCTTTCAGGACCCGATTTGGTCATTATGAGTTCTTGGTGATGTCTTTTGGGCTGACCAATGCCCCGGCAGCGTTCATGCATTTGATGAACAACGTGTTCCGGCCTTATCTTGACTCATTTGTCATAATCTTCATTGATGATATTCTGGTGTATTCGTGTAGTCAAGAGGAGCACGTGGAGCATTTGAGAGTTGTGTTGCCGAGATTGAGGGAGGATAAGCTTTATGCAAAATTCTCCAAGTGTGAGTTTTGGCTCAATTCAGTGGCTTTCTTGGGGCACGTGGTGTCCAGCGAGGGTATTCAGGTTGATCCAAAGAAGATAGAGGCGGTTCAGAGTTGGCCCAAACCGTCCTCAGTCATAGAGATTCGCAACTTTCTTGATTTGGCGGGTTATTATCGCGGTTTGTTCAAGGATTTTCGTCTATCGCATCGCCCTTGACCAAGTTGACATTGTCCCGGGGATTTTCGTCTAACTATCAAAGTCTTTGGTTGAAGAAGGTCACGCCGAGATAAATTCAACAAGTTTAACATGGGACTGGAGGAAAAAGTATATCGACTATTTGAAGAATGGAAAGCTCCCATCGGACCATAAAGAATTGAGGGCTCTACGAGTAAAGACTGCTAGGTTTGCATTAGATAAAGATGGAACGTTGTACCGAAGAACATTCGATGGACAATTGGCGGTGTGCTTGGGGCCAGGGGACACCGATCCGGTTCGAGCTCGAGGAACCAGACCCGACTTCAAAGGTGAAGCACGATGCATATCGAGGTCGAGTGTGTTCTACCCCATAATAGTACCGTTATGGATTTGTACCAGAACGAGTTAGATTCCTGCCACGTCCCCAAAGTCATGGCGCAAATCCCGAAATATTATTGTATTATTCCGTACTTGGCGGTTAGACAGTTGTACCAAGAATATTCTTTACTGTAAATAAAAATATTCCTTATTTAGGGTTCCCCTGTTATATAAAGGGGACCCCAATCATTTGTAATAGGATATAATCACTGAGAAAAGAATATACTATCTACCTTTTTGCCTACTGTTCATTAGCATTGTTCTTTAGCTCCATTATTCTTACTTTATTTTTATAACTTAATTGTTCTTACTGCCCTAAGCCACCTCGAGGTCACTAAGCTCGAGGTCACTACTGCTAAGTAACATTGGTTTGATTCACTTCTATCTTTCATTTCTACTTCATATTTCTTTATTATTAATTGATATTGAACTAAATTACATATCTTTAAAACGACTAATCAAATTTAATTGTTACTCGTATTTTTGAGGTAAACAATTTTGTTTCCATAAATTTTTGTACGCATTTAGCCCCTAATTTTACGCCCCAATCCCTCCACAAATTGCAAAATCAAGATCTCTTTCTCCTTCTCTTTCAGTTTCCAAAACATATGGAGAAGATGTTGTGGAAATCAAGAAAGGAATTAGTCCAAGCTCAATGTACCTGAAATTTCGTTGATTCATTGTTTCACTGATTTGGTTCTCTTTCCTATCAATTTGAGTTTTATAGGGAGAATATATTTTTCCTGATTCATTGTTTCACTGATTTGGTTCTCTTTCCTATCAATTTGAGTTTTAAAATCTCAATCTTGTATGATTTTTTCTTTTCAAAAGCTTTCTTTCCTAACCTGAATTTTTGCTCTATTCATATATGGCCGAATTTCAGTAATATTATTACACTTTTCTATATAGACTAGATCACTTTCTTTCCAAAGTCGGACCTCCAACTTTTGGTAATTGATTCTGTCAAAATTTCTTTACTAATTAGCAACCTGAAATTTCGTCTGTTTTACCTTTTATAACTTAGAGGCTTAGTAATTCCTTAGCTATAAATATCTTTTTGTTAAAACCATAGAGATGGGGACGAAATTGGCATTTTCGATCACTACTTTGACCACTACTATTCACGACCATTGTATCATTTTTACTAAGATTCATTATATTTTTTGCTCTTCGATTCTTGCTTTGTCGCTTGTAAGTCGAGACAAAATCTGTTTCTTTTATTTTTCTCAGTATTTGGATTCTATCTTGTTGCTACTGTTCAAAGTTTATCGCTGCGAAATGTGCTCTATTTTGCTATTGAAAATCTGTTCGTGGACTATTCATTTGAATTTCTGGTTTTCTTATTAATTTGGCACTTCGCGAACTACTTAGTCTTTTAAACGATGCATTACGATTCCTTATATGGTAGTTGTATGTAAAGTGTTGCCTTTAATTTACTTGTGGTTGTATTGACAGAATGCGTAAAGCATTCTGCGTTGGAAGCGTACGAGTATGTTGTACTCTCCCTTTATAAATCTTGGTATTCGTTCTCTATTTGTGTTTGTACTCGTTTGGTCATTCCGGATGTCGTGCGGTATCTCGTTGAAAGCATGTGCCATATGATGATCAGGTATGTCTCCTTGACTCTTGTGTGTGCCTATTTCCCGATATGATTATTCTTTTACTGCAATCGATATCATGTGGTTAGGAATTTCAAGACATGTATCTGTATGTACGTGTTCAAATCAATGATTGCCTATAATTCTTTCTAGATACCATACTTTAGGACTCAAATACTATTTGATTCATGTTTAATAACGAATGTCTGAGTCTTAATCGTAAACTATGATTGGCATCAGTGCGTGTGATTCACATATGGACATCGTGCCATTATGATTATTATAAAAATTATTCCTTCCGGTCCAAAATAAGTGATTTTTTGGATGTTTTCACACAGATTAAGAAATCCATCTTGTAGCATTAATTAACAATAGAATTGACCATATTAACCTTTACTATCTCACATAAACACTCCTAACACATATTCTAACACTATTTACTCCAAAGACAATGTGGGAAAAAAATAATTAATTCATTCTTGAAATCTGAAAAAATCACTTATTTTGAACCACAAAAAAGGCCAAAAAATAACTTATTTTGGACGGGAAAGAATAGTTACATGTTAACTACGTGTTTAAACCCATTCAATAAGAAAGACAGTAAAAAAAAATTGATTTCTTACCACCTATATTAAACTTATCAAACATGAAGTTGGTGGTCAAGGCAATAACCTAATTCACCTATTAAATTTTCTAAACGTGGAAGTAGCACAGATTACTACTCTCTCTGTTCCAGTTTATGTGAATATATTTTCTTTTTGGTCCGTTTCAAAAATAATGACCTCTTTCTAAATTTTGAAACAATTTAGCTTAAACTTTCAATTCTAACATTGATGAGAAGCTTTTATAACTACACAAATACTTTGGACACCTTTTTGACTTGCTTAGGACCACAAATTCAAAAAGTCTTCATTTTTTCTTAAATTCCGTGCCCAGTCAAACATGTCCACATAAATTGGAACGAAGGAAGTATCTAATTACTATTTATTACAAATTAGCACAACAAACTAATGTTTATAGTTTCGTCTTAGTCACTAGTCATGAGTGCAAATGAATGAATATGACTAGTACATGAGTGCAACTTAAGCAAATAACTCAACATCAGAAATGACCTCGGTAGGTCCCAACAGAATAAGTGTATAACCTAACCAATGATTTCTAACATGGATCAGAGCTCAATTACTTTAACAAGTAAAAATTTCATCGTTAGAAACAAGATTAGATAATTGTACAGTACCACAGAATCACTTGAGTCACAACCTTCACGGTGCACGCTCGTCACCTAGCATGTGTGCCACTTCAACACCAACCACATAACATGTATTTTAGTGATTCATACATTTTGTACCAAGTTTAGAAGTGTTACTTACCTCAAACAAGGCAAATCCAATACCGAGAAAGCCAAATAAGACTTTAGAAATGCCATCTCGCGCGTACTGACCTCCGAACGGCTCGAAACTAGCCAAAAGCAACTCAAGAGCATAAAATAATACCAAAGAAAACAAACCCAATCGATGATAGTTGAATATTTAATCAAAAGCCCAATGTCAACCAAAAAGTCAAACCCGAGCTTGCACCTCGGAAATCAAAAAATTCACAAAATTCAATAACTCATTCAATTACGAGTCCAACCATATTAATTTCACTCAAATCCTACTCCGAGTCGCTGTTCAAAACTCAAAATTAACTTTAGGGAAATTTAGATAAAAATCCTCAATTTCTCATTTGAAATCATCAACTAAAAGCCATAAATGAAGATAGATTCATGAAATATAATCAATACCTAGTAGAAAATACTTAACCCAATAAATGTGTTGAAAATTGCCACCAAGATCGTCCAAACTCGAGCTCCATAGCTCAAAATATGATAAAATGACTCAAAGTCTGAAAATATAGTACTTATATGCAATGCCAAGTGGTACTCTACGCGATCGCGGTAGTACCCTCTCGATCGTGATGCACAAATATACACTGCCACAATTAACTCTACGTGTTCGCAGCACAAGCCTTGCAAACGCGATACACAAAGCTGACAGGACTACGCGAATGCGAGAGTATCTGTCACGACCCAAAATCTAACTAGTCGTGATGGCACCTAACCCAACCCATTAGATATGTCAATTTAACAATAATCCAATTTTAAATGAGATCTACTGAGAGAAGTAATGACAATATAACTGAACTCTTATACAAAGAGTCCTCAAGGACTAATAGTACAAATCATGAACTTCTAAAATTAAGAATTTACAAAGCTAGTATAAAATAAATACAACATCTGTTTGAAATGTACATAAACAGAATTTTATAAATCTAAAGCTTCCATGAACGAGAGGCAGCTACAATCGGAATGCAGTTTCATCTTCACATCCAGCTTCCGCTATACACAGCAATATCAGTTCCAAAATCTGCACGCAAGGTGCAGAAGTGTAGTATGAGTATTTGTTTGCCACAAATTTATTTGTGATACAAAAATAAATTGCAACCACAATATAAATATGAAGAAATATAATTTTATTAATAAAATAATGCGGGTACAATTCTATTTGTTTCCTTGATTCTTCTCTCTAGATCTTTCTTTGTGATTCAAGGGCTTAACCAACGTATTTCTCGAACATAGGATGATTTGAACTTCTTTAGGATATATTTGATCTCCGGGAAAAGGAAGAACATCCGTTGATCACTTCGGTGGCCTTGAGAAAGACAATATTTGATGTCTTTGATCTATTTATGAATATTCCATAATTTTTTATGGAATTTCGAGATGCTCTCAAAGGGAATATGTAGCCCCCTTTTATATGTGTAGCTAGGATTTTGGGTAGAGTAGCCTCCAAGTTGGGTTTTAGGAAGAGTAGTCTCCAAGTTAGGGTTTTAGGAAGAGTAGCCTCCAAGAAACCTCGATGGAGTCTACTTGTATCTTAAATTTAAGATCAAACCCAAATTTCGTATAGATTTGATCCGTTAAAATTTTGATGTCTACAAATGTCCCCTACTTCAAGGCTTTTCGGGGTGTAAATTTACAAGATTGTTGTAGACGAGGCTTGAAGTACCGGTAAAAAAGACACCACATCCTTTTCACGATGAGAGAAGAGATGAAGGGCAGATTTGGTCCCACTAGGCATGCCAGAATTTGTAGGCAATAAATTACGTCAAGAAAATAAAATCAAGACCAAAAAATATTACAACAATCGTAGTATTTGATTTCGAATATTTGAGTGTTACAATCTCTATGAATCCTCTGATTCTTCTTTTCAACAGTAAATAAAAGAGCCTTCGAGCTTGATCTTGAATTTTATTTTATTTTAATCTGAGTGCTTGAGGCCTGATCTTGATCTTGACGTATATTTTATCCAAGGGCTTGTAGCTTGTTCTTGAATCTTCGTCTTGATCTTTTAATCCTTAAAACACTTGAATGCTTGTAGCTTTTAGAGAAATGTGCAGCGTTTGATCCATTTATGAAGACCCCTATTTATAGTTGTGGGAGGGAAGAGTTATGATAAGAACAAACTCTTTCCGAGCAATCAAATTGAAGTGTGACAAGGCCGCATTTGATTGGCAGAACATGTCACTTGCACACGTGGCACAATTTTAATGGTTTTTTAATTTGACTTGACATGCCTTGTCATCTTGACACATGGCATGATCCTATTGGCTCTTCCGTTTTACTTGGCACGCCACGTCATTTAACACGTGACACCAAACTGGGCCTCTAGGAAGATGACATCGTGGGCTTAATGAGGTGGACTCACCACCTTAGCCCAATTAAATAGGCTAGCCCAATGGATTAAGACTTATTTATTTAATCTATATATATTGGACTTATATAATTAATCCAATTATATTAAGCCCATAATATTTATTTGAACTAATATATTTAATATATAGTCCAAAATATTTTATTGAATTTAAATTTAATAAAATTTAAATGCTTACAAATACCCCTACTTCAAGACTTGTTGAGGTATAGACTTGTCGATACCGAATCGGGCCTTGAAGTAGTACTTTAACGTTCGTTTAGGTTAATAACAATCTATGCACTGTATTTCTTGTATGCCCCAAAACGATAATAGACCAATGTCTTAGGCCACGTCTGATAGGAACATGAGAAATCATTTCCATGTTAATAGTAATTTGGTGGCAATTTGGTACCTTAGATTCTAAATTGATTTCAAGCACTGTAAATGCTAGTGCAAGGAGATCGAGGGATAATTGAGCAATAATAATAATTATTGTTACTACAACATGCCTTTTATTTACTCATTTTAGGACAATCGCACGGGCACACTGAAGTTAATTTGTTTATAGAGATGATATCCCTTTCTTTGAGTGGATTGAAGGAAAATATTTTGCTATAAGAATTCCCCCATCATGAACTTCACTTAGACACGTAGATTCTACTAAAGTAAGAACTGAACCAAAAGTTTTTTTTATTGCAATTTTAATCATAATTGGACACTACTAACCAGTTGCAATTCAAAATGGAATTGGAGACACCACCGTCGTTAACCTGCCGAGTCCGTAAAGGGGCATAATTGTGGCAACAATCCCACATCGGAAATGAGTTCTCGGCAGCCGCTTTGCAAACTCTATATAAACCCCATGCTCCAATGTTTCTTGAACATCAAACTTTGTCAAACTACGAAGTACTTTAAAAGTTCGAGATGATCACCTTTAAAGGTTAGCGATGAATACCTTTAAAATTTGCCCATAAAGATTTGCGCGAAGATCCTTACAAGCTCATGGTCAAGATCTTTAAAAGTTCACAGTGAAGACCTTTAAAAGTTCGCGGTGAAGACCTTTAAAAACACGCCCGTTAAAAAAGTTCGCGGTGAAGGCCTTTAAAAGCACGCCCGTTAAAAATATTCGTGGTGAAGGCCCTTAGAAGTTCGCGATGAAGACCTTTAAAATTTGAGGTGAAGCCCATAAAAGTACGCGATAAAAACCTTTAAAATTTGCGACGAAGATCCATAAAAGTTTGTGGTAGAAATCTTTAAGAGTCGGCAGTGGGGACTAACAATTTTTTTATGCAGCTTGAACATGGTTTACTTTAGAGATTCAGTATCCTCTTCCTCCACGTCCAAGTATCATGTCATTTTAGAGCACAGAGATAGTAAAACGAAGACCAGATTACTAGTTGACACACCACTGACCGGCTTATATGAAGCTTCGTGGCCATCCTTGCAAAATCCATTTCGTTTGGTAGATTGGGCCTTTTAAAAAACCAAAAGTAAATTCAAGACATAGACGCTTTGTTCCCATAATCACAAAGTTAAGAATGTGGCAAGTTCCCTCCCATGCTTAGGGCAACGAATCCTCAAAGGAGAAGTATACTGGAGTGATTCCTTAACTTTTGGTGGCGAATTTCATTATATTCCCGGCTGTTGGGAATGGACTGAAGATATCCTTAGTAGGAACCATCGAGCATTGAGGGCCACCAATATTTATGATGTTGTCTATGTCTCATTTTTTACTTATGACCATTCTACAACTATCATGCAAGCCTTTTGTGAGTCTTTGTGTCCTCTTACAAACACATTGCTTACCTAAGTTGGAGAGTTATTCATATTCCTTTGGGACTTGTGCGCTACTGGGGGTCTGCATTTAATGGGATCTCCTTATGAGGAAGTTATTCCAAATACTCGAGTACTTACAGGTGCTCATGATAAGGATAAAATATTCCTTCCACAAGCCTGTCAGCAATTGTTTGATGCATATCACTAACTTCGAGAGGGACACTAAAAATCATAACGTCCATATGAGAAGATGGATAGAGTTTTGGAGAAAAAAGGTTGTGAAGTATGAACAACCTCCAACGACAAAAGAAAAGAAGTCAGCTGTCGCACCTCCTTTTTACCGCGCCCGCGTGGGTGCGTGGGGAGTTTTCTCCAATTGAAGGACAGTCGAAACGGGATTTATTTAATTATTTCAGAGTCGCCACCTGGGAATTTTAAGGCATCCCAAGTCACCAATTTTAATCCCTGAATCGAGGAGAATATGACTCTGTTTATTATTCTGCGAACCAGAAATCCTGAGTAAGGAATTCTGTTAATCCGGAAGAAGGTGTT
This sequence comes from Nicotiana sylvestris, assembly GCF_000393655.2. Classification (NCBI taxonomy): domain Eukaryota; kingdom Viridiplantae; phylum Streptophyta; class Magnoliopsida; order Solanales; family Solanaceae; genus Nicotiana; species Nicotiana sylvestris. The sequence continues at coordinate 61,829,886 of NC_091057.1, forward strand.
AGGCATTTCCGAATTCCGTGGTTCTAGCACGGTCGCTTAACTGTTTTTATTATTGGCTTAATTATCTTGATTTTACTAAATACGTTTTTATTGCATGATTTTACTACCGCTTTTTACTTATTGTTTACAATTATATGGACGAATTACGCGTACGTATATTCGTATTATATACTTTTTATAATTACCGGGGATCGTGCCACGCGTACGTGTACACAATAACTTTTGATAATATATTTATTAAACAATCATTTTTTCGAAATTGTGTCGAATCAAGAAAATTTGTTTTTCTTAAATAGTGAACCGTACATCTCGGGTTTTTATGAAATTGATTTAACGCTTTTGGAAAAATCCTTTTCTTGAATATTCGCTCGAAATTGCGCGTACGCATAATCTGAATTTGCTTTTAAAAATATAATCAGGGTACGCGAACGCATCCCTAATTGCGCAAAATACTTGTAATGGTATTAGGGATTTTCCACAAATTGTTTATTATATCTACACATTTTATATGTGAAAATCATGAGAAACTCCCATTTTAGAGGCCTATAAATTCTTTGAAAAGAATTCACAATCTATTAAAGGTTGCCCGTCGATTATAATTTCCGAGTATAAATTATATTCATTCCAACTATTCAAATTCATAGAACAGAATAAAAATATGATTAATACTATTTTTTTAAAAACAAATATGACATATATATATGCCAAAGAATAAATTGCATATGAAACTGAAAATGAATGATTCATAAGGGGAGGAAATATTTTCCAAGAATTTTCATTATTTACTTAGTGCAAATTCTATTTCTAATTACCATTGACATAAATTGTTGCAATTTGTTCTTATACATATCATCTCATTCTCACATACTTGTTTTTAATCCAATAGGCCTAATTATTTATTTAAGATGGTAAATAGGCATCAAATTGATAAGAAAGGGAATTATAAATCAATTAATAATATTGCCTTACATGTAACATAGTTTGTATGTCTAAAACATTCATAGCACTTTAACATCATAATGAGCCATAACAACTCAACTTGCCATCCACTTAATGGTTCTATAGATACCTGTTATAATGCCACATAAGAACGTACAACTTATATCATTCCTTCCACAACTAAATCAGATTATCAGAATAAACTAGCAATATGGTTTTGACATTTTCACGCTATTCCTTATTCAACTAACAACGTCACAAGGCCTAGTTAATGGCCAATCTTTATGTCATGTTTCCTACCTTGACAGTTCAAACATGACTAAACTAATGAGATGAAGGGCTAACATTATTACAAAGCTTTATACGAATTTCAAAGTAAGACAATTAACTCATAGTTATCAAATTGAATTCCCTACTAATTAACTATCATGAAACAAAAATGAAATTTAAACTGATGAACTTGGACAAATGGAAAACAGAATTGCAATTCAAACTTCATTGATTAGTCATGTTGAATCTCTTTCCAACATAAAATTTAAAAGGCATGTACCTGAAAATGAAGGTAGAAGGAGTAAATTTCAGCAACAGCAGCAGTAACAAAATACTGGCAGAATATCAGTATTCCCACAGATTTGAGTAATAATAAGACCTGAGAAATCCAGATTCACAAGAGCAACGCTTCTTAAAGAATTTCAGATTTTTTAAAACCAAATAGTATCAATACCCAGACCCGGACAGATTCCAAAAAGAACAACAAGGTTTCAGATTTTTCTTTTCTTTTCTGGTATCTGTTTCAGCTTCACTGTGTGAGTGTTCCTTTTTGTTTGTTTTTCTTTTCAAATTTCTATTTCTGATTCTATTTCTATCTCTTTCTTTCTTTCTGTTTTTCTCTTTCCTGAACTCTCTTAAAATCTGATTTTTATTTCTCTTTCAAACTCTTCTCTGGAAAAAAAAACTCCTCTTTTCTGAAAACTGATCTTAAATCAAATTTTTCTCTCTCAATTCCCTCTTCTAATCTGATTTCCTTTCTTTTTCTTTCTTAAAATCTTCTGTTTTTCAGATTTTCTCTTTTTTCTCCTAAATCAGATTTCTTCAATCTAAAAAATCTGCCCAAAGTCTCCTTGTTAAAATCTGATTTCTTCTTCCTTTCAAATCATATTTTTCTCTTCCTATTTTTCTTCTTCCTATTTTTTTCTTCTTCCTATTTTTCTTCTGAAGGACTCCCTCTCTGAAAAACCGATCCTTTCAGTCTGTCCAGCTCACTGTATTTATACAGGGCTGGTCCTATACAGTTTAGTGTTGGATGGACCCTTTTCTCCTTTAAAAATCAGAAAGTTTTTCCATTAAAACTACTTTTGAATAATTTAAAACTAAGTGCTATTTATCCTGTTTTTCAGCAGCCCCATTATCCCTTGTTCCCCATTATTACTTAAATTATAGCCACTATCATATTATTGAAAGCACACTATCACATTACCCTACTGTTTCATTCTAAAATAAACCTGAAATCCTTCTGTAATTACAGCCCTTAAACTAAAATCAGAATATGTTGCAAAACAGATTTTAAAGTCTGCTTTAACAGTTATAACCAGTCCTAGTATTAAAGACAGTACATCACATTTATGCACAAGAGTTGAATTAAGATAGATGATTCTCAATTGAATACTGAACCTGAATAATACCCACTAACATTACACAGAATATGCAGGATCATTTCGACTGAGATTCAAAACTGAACCAAAAAATAAACAAATACAGGAGCATTGTCAATATACTGACAATGCCCTGAAACTCAATGCTCAGAAATCAACACATATACAGCATTCATTTGAATTTACTGGTTTATTAAACAAGAACTAACTGCTTAACAATAACTAATTAACTGGTTATAACAAAATAATCTATTCAAAACAGGCTATCTCAGTCAACATTTCCAAAAGCAAGATTCATAATACAACTAATCGACGAACTTAATCGAGTCGATTACACACATTGTACATAATCACAATCAACAGAAACAATTCACATTTAGAATCAAGTTGACGGGTAGGGGACAGTATAACAAAATTTGACTAGAAAATTATGAAAAATTAAACAAACTAATGAAACGAACATAGAATACACATAGAATGCACATAAGAAACAGAAATTACCTCTGAACCTTTAAATTCAACTGAACTCAACTCGACTTGGATTTGGACTTTGTTTGAAATCAAACAGACCTTAGTCGAAGTATTTTCCACTGAAAATACTTCGACTAAGGTCGATTAAACCTCAATCTTTATTCAATCTGGACAGAATCCAAAAGTCTGGTATTTTTAGGGTTCTTGAAAGTTCGATTTGGGATTTACTCATTTCTGGTTAGATTCGAGGGAAACCAAAGATGTTCTAGGCACGAGGGAGGTCAGGGGGGTAACTGGTGTGAGTTTGAAGTAGGTTGGGATAAGGTCAGGTTGTACTCGAATCTTCAAATGAAGATTCGAGTAGTTCCAGTATGATTCGAACCATGCAACTAACAGATCCTTGGTGAGGGAATTTAGGAGAAACTGTGGTGTTATTTTGGAGGTCATCGGAGAAGATAAGGTTTTCAGGCCAACCTTCGATTTAAGATTCGAAGAGTTGGGGCCTGATTCGAAGGAAACCAATGTTAGATCTGTGTAGAGGATGTTCAGGGGATTCTAGGGTGTTATTTTGGTGACCGGCGGCGTTGATGCCGCCGGGTTTCAGGCGGTGGGATCCTAGGGCGGCTAGGGTTAGTGGTGAGTTTGGGAACGATGATGAACAGTGAGAGGGGGGGTGTTTGGTTAGGGGCCGGGGTAGGGGTTTGGTCTTTATATAGGGGTGGGGTGGATTGATCTCATCCGTTAGATCAATTAAGATGCACGGTTGAGATCAATCCACTTAACCAAACGTCGTCGTTTGGTCTAAGTTCAGGGTCGGCCTGGATTGGGTCAAAGGGTCGGGTTACGGGTTACGGGTAAGGGTAGTGTATCTCAGCCGTTAAATTGATCTAATCTAACGGCCCTTGATGAATGATCACCAAACGACGTCGTTTGGCGTAGCTGAATTGGACCGGACATGGTCATCTGGATTGGGCTGTGGGGGGGAATTAATTCATTTGGGCCTGGATTTTAATCCAGGTCCGATTTTGTATATATATACATTTTTTTTCATTTTTTCTAATTTAAATTTCTAATTTTAATTATAAAACAATTTTAACTTCAAAAATATATTAATTACTCTATAACAATTATTTAACACATAGACAAGACATCAATCACACAGTGGAATATTTAAAATAGAACTATTGCATATTTTTTGTGATTTTATTTAAATTATCTTTTAAATGCATAATTAAATCCTATATGCATGCAATATGTATTTTATTTTATTTTTTCATTTTATTATGACAAAGTAAACACTTACGGACATAACACAAGTATTTAACACCACGCAAATTCAAAAATTACACAGTAAAAGAAATTTATTTTATTTTTTTGATTTATTTTGGAGTAGTTTTCGTAAGGCAAAAATCACGTGCTCACAGCTGCCCCTCTTTGTGCGGAAACTCGAAGAGTTTTCGTGCAAAGATAAAGTGAGCGGATACGAGCGATTTTTGCCCGTTCAAATACTCCGTGGGAAGCATTTTTTGAAAGATTTGACCGAACCTCTGCTTCCAAGGTTTCCTACATATCCTTGGCTTTAAAGGAATCAGGTCAATGTAGTTCGGGAAGTTTTGGGTAGCTGGGACTACCGTGGGACTGCGATGTTACTGCTGCTTTGTGCTGTTTTTACTACTTGCTGACCTCCTTATTACACCTTACTTCAAAGGTAATACAAAAAGCTAAACTAGACTATGGTACAGGAATTATAAAAAAATCTTATCTAGGTCATGCCCTTGCGCTTCTTGTTGTCTTGATATCTTGGTGACTCTTGGGCATTTGGCTTATTCCGTATTACTTTTCATTGTGTCCCGTATTTTCTTTTGGGACTCTTGTTGTTTCTCGCCGGGGATTTTGTTGGACTCCTCTGCTTTATTGATTCTAAGTGTGCTCCTTTTTCATATGAGCGGGCTTTTGATTTCAACACTTCAATTGCATTCCCTCGTTCTTTAGGTGGGTGCCTTGACTGCTTCTTTTCTTTCTTCATCCTCATTCTCCAGGTGGACGCTTGACTTCTTTTTTTCTTCATCCTCATTCTCCAGGTGGACGCCTGACTTCTTTAATTCTCATCCTCATTATCCAGGTGGACGCCTGACTTCTTCTTTTCTTCATCCTCATTCTCCAGGTGGACGCCTGACTTCTTCTTTTCTCATCCTCATTATCCAGGTGGACGCCTGACTTCTTTAATTCTCATCCTCATTATCCAGGTGGACGCCTGACTTCTTCTTTTCTTCATCCTCATTCTCCAGGTGGACGCCTGACTTCTTCTTTTCTCATCCTCATTATCCAGGTGGACGCCTGACTTCTTTAATTCTCATCCTCATTCTCCAGGTGGACGCCTGACTTATTTTTCCCTTTGTCCTCATTCTCCAGGTGGACGCCTGACTTCTTTAATTCTCATCCTCATTCTCCAGGTGGACGCCTGACTTCTTCTTTTCTTCATCCTCATTCTCCAGGTGGACGCCTGACTTCTTCTTTTCTCATCCTCATTCTCCAGGTGGACGCCTGACTTCTTCTCTCCTTCATCCTCATTCTCCAGGTGGACGCCTGACTTCTTTTTTTCTCATCCTCATTCTCCAGGTGGACGCCTGACTTCTTCTTTTCTCATCCTCATTCTCCAGGTGGACGCCTGACTTCTTTAATTCTTCATCCTCATTCTCCAGGTGGACGCCTGACTTCTTCTTTTCTCATCCTCATTCTCCAGGTGGACGCCTGACTTTTTTAATTCTTCATCCTCATTCTCCAGGTGGACGCCTGACTTCTTCTTTTCTCATCCTCATTCTCCAGGTGGACGCCTGACTTCTTTAATTTTTATCCTCATTCTCCAGGTGGACGCCTGACTTCTTTAATTCTCATCCTCATTCTCCAGGTGGACGCCTGACTTCTTCTTTTCTTCATCCTCATTCTCCAGGTGGACGCCTGACTTCTTCTTTTCTCATCCTCATTCTCCAGGTGGACGCCTGACTTCTTTAATTCTCATCCTTATTCTCCAGGTGGACGCCTGACTTCTTCTTTTCTCATCCTCATTCTCCAGGTGGACGCCTGACTTCTTCTTTTCTCATCCTCATTCTCCAGGTGGACGCCTGACTTCTTTAATTCTTCATCCTCATTCTCCAGGTGGACGCCTGACTTCTTTAATTCTCCATCCTCATTCTCCAGGTGGACGCCTGACTTCTTCTTTTCTCATCCTCATTCTCCAGGTGGACGCCTGACTTCTTTAATTTTTATCCTCATTCTCCAGGTGGACGCCTGACTTCTTTAATTCTTCATCCTCGTTCTCCAGGTGGACGCCTGATTTCTTCAATTCTTCATCCTTATTCTCCAGGTGGACGCCTGACTTCTTCTTTTCTCATCCTCATTCTCCAGGTGGACGCCTGACTTCTTTAATTCTTTACCAGGTATTTCCTGACACAAATATTGTATTTGCCCCTGTTTTCAAAGAAAACTTTGTTAGTTTAAAGCAGGGTCGTTGACTGGGGTATTCTTGCCGATGGTGATGCTTCTCTTCGTCTCTCTTTATTGCCTTGGAATGGTTGAAAAGACTGTTTTGTCCTTGTAATTGATTCTTGACTATAGGATTCCCCTCTGTATGTTTTCCTTCAAAACCTTTTAACTGTAATCATATGTCCCTTCTGACTTTGCTGATCCACTTTTGATTTCACCTTTCTTACACCCATATTTTTATCTCCCACCTTTCGTGGCTGTATTTTGTAACCTTGAATCTTGGTAGTATACCTTGACATTCCTTCTTATTTGTTTGGAATAAAACTTATCTCAAAGCTTTTAGAAAGTAAGATTATTAGTAACGAAATACGCTGATTTCGACAATTATAGAATGAAAAGAAAAATCCAAATTTTTGGATGACTGTTGGAAAAGGAATAAAGGACTTATCTGATTGGAATTACTGGCACCAATGATCAGGGTATGCATTTCGGATTAATCAACCCAGTCTTTTAATCAATCTCCTTTCAATTGTCTCAAGGAGTTTTCATCGATAAACTTTCCTCATTTTTCACTTCTTCACTTCCTTTTCGCCTTATGGTGCCTACGAAGGTTTTCACCAATAAGACTCTCTCATTTTACTTTTCTCTCAACTTCCGTCGCCTTATGGTGCCCGTGTGGGTTTTCACCTATAAGACTCTCTCATTTTTACTTTCTTTTCTTGTTTGTACCAGAGTATTATGAACCATCTTCATTTGCTTGTCTCAGCATTTTTCTAAGATTGATCGAAAGGTCTTTTGGTATGGGGTTAGAAATGGAAAAGGTATTAAAAGCTAAACAGTTCTTGGTATGGGTTAAAAATTACAACTCTTAGAATCTTTCTCTTATTTGCAATACAGTTTCTCTGCCCCAGTTTTTTGATTGGGGTTGCTTGATATAACTTTTTGTGCACATTATGTATATTGTGCACCCTATGACCGAGCCGTGAGGCGCCTACGTATCCTTCTTTGAGGAATCAGGTCAAACGTAGTTCACTAAATAATAGTGATTTTTTATATATAAATTTATATATATATATATATATATATATATATATATATATATATATGTAGTTCACTAAATAATAGTGATGTTTTTTTTTATTGCTTCCAAGAGGGGGTAGGAAAGAAACAAGTATGGCTCAAAGGGGGAAACAAAGGGTATAGTGTTTGGATAGCAGAATAAATTGCCTTTGTCATTCCAATCTTCGAAATAATGCTAAATACAAACATTCAAAAAATTTATGCATAATATCTCTTTACCGCGTCAGAATTGATCGCCATATCTATGCATTTGCCTTCAATATCTTTTAAACATAGTGCACCATTTGATAATACTCTGGTCACAATGAATGGTCCTTGCCAATTCGGGGCAAATTTGCCTTTTGCCTCGACCTGATGTGGAAGAATACGTTTCAGCACATGCTGACCTACTTCAATCTTCCGGGGACGCACCTTTTTGTTGTATGCTCTTTCTATTCTTCTTTGATATAATTGACCATGAGATACTGCGGCCAATCGTTTTTCATCAATCAAGTTTAACTGTTCCAGACGGGTTTTGACCCATTCATCATCATCAATCTTTGCTTCGGCGATGATCTGAAGGGAAGGAATCTCAACTTCTGCAGGAATTACTGCTTCAGTGCCATATACCAACAAATAAGGAGTTGCTCCTACTGAAGTGCGAGCAGTGGTGCGGTATCCCAATAATGCAAATGGTAATTTTTCATGCCATTGTTTTTAACCTTCTATCATTTTCCGAAGTATCTTCTTTATGTTTTTGTTGGCTGCTTCTACTGCTCCATTCGCCTTGGGCCGATATGGGGTAGAATTACGATGTGTAATCTTAAACTGTTGACATACTTCCTTCATTAAATTGCTGTTAAGATTAGCACCGTTATCTGTGATGATCACCTTCGGGATTCCGAATCGACATATGATATTTGAGTGGACAAAATCGACCACAGCTTTCTTGGTCACTGATTTGAATGTCTTGGCCTCAACCCATTTGGTAAAATAATCAATAGCTACCAGAATGAACCTGTGCCCATTGGATGCTGCCGGCTCAATTGGTCCAATCACATCCATGCCCCAGGCAACGAAGGGCCATGGTGCCGACATTGTGTGCAACTCGGATGGTGGAGAATGAATCAAATCTCCGTGTATTTGGCATTGATGACACTTGCGCACAAAACTGATACAATCTCGCTCCATGGTAAGCCAATAGTAACCGGCTCGGAGGATTTTCTTTGCCAACACATATCCACTCATGTGGGGTCCGCAAACTCCTGAATGTACTTCAGACATGACAGCTGTAGCTTGTCTGGCATCTATGCATCTTAATAATCCAAGATCTGGTGTTCTTTTATACAAAACTCCTCCGCTTAAGAAGAATCCATTTGCCAATCGCCTAATGGTCCTCTTTTGATCTCCTGTGGCTTGTGCGGGATATATCCCCATCCTGATATACTCCTTGATGTCGTGGAACCATGGTTCACCATCAAATTCTTCTTCAACCATATTGCAATAAGCGTGCTGATCGTGGACTTGAATATGTATTGGATCTACATAAGCTTTGTCCGGATGGTGCAACATTGATGCCAGGGTAGCCAATGCATCGGCAACCTCATTATGGATTCTTGGAATATGTTGGAATTCCACTGATTGAAACCGCTGACAAAGATCATGTAGACATTGTCGGTATGGTATGAGCTTCAAGTCTCGGGTTTCCCATTTTCCTTGAATTTGATGTACCAAAAGATCCGAATCTCCCATGACTAAGATTTCTCGGATACCCATGTCTGCGGCTAGCCTTAACCCCAAAATGCAAGCTTCATATTCAGCCATATTATTGGTGCAATAAAATCGCAATTGAGCCGTAACAGGATAGTGATGCCCTGTTTCAGAAATGATTACAGCTCCTATTCCGACTCCTTTCATGTTAGCGGCTCCATCAAAGAAAAGTTTCCAGCCAGGCTTTTCAATTCGTTTCACCTCGTCGATATGCATTGTTTCTTCATCAGGAAAATAAGTTTTCAACGGCTCATATTCCTCATCGACCGGGTTTTCGGCTAAATGATCGGCCAGTGCTTGAGCCTTCATTGCAGTTCGAGTCACATAGATGATGTCGAATTCTGTGAGCAATATCTGCCACTTTGCAAGTCTTCCCGTTGGCATAGGCTTTTGAAAAATGTATTTCAATGGATCCAACCGAGAAATGAGGTAAGTAGTGTAGGATGACAAATAGTGTTTCAATTTTTGAGCTACCCATGTTAGGGCGCAACATGTCTTTTCCAAATGAGTATACTTAACCTCATAAGCTGTGAACTTCTTGCTAAGGTAGTAGATGGCCTGTTCTTTTCTGTCAGTGAGGTCATGTTGCCCCAATACACAACCAAATGAATTTTTCAAAACCGTTAAGTAAAGAATCAAAGGTCTTCCTAGCTCTGGCGGGACCAACACGGGTGGGTTTGACAAGTACCCTTTTATTTTATCGAACGCTTCTTGACACTCATCGGTCCATTTAACCGCAGCATCCTTTTTCAACAATTTGAAAATTGGCTCACAAGTTGTTGTGAGCTGAGCAATAAACCTGCTGATATAATTTAACCTTCCCAACAAACTCATTACTTCAGTTTTGTTCCTGGGAGGTGGCAATTCTTGGATGGCTTTGATTTTTGATGGGTCTAGCTCGATGCCTCGTCGACTGACTATGAATCCTAGCAACTTTCCAGATGGAACTCCAAATGCGCATTTGGCAGGGTTAAGCTTGAGGTTGTACCTGCGAAGTCTTAAGAAGAACTTCCTCAAATCCCCAACGTGGTTGGCCTGATGCTTTGATTTTATGATCACATCGTCCACGTATACCTCAATCTCCTTGTGTATCATATCATGAAACACTGTGGTCATTGCTCTCATATAGGTTGCTCCGGCGTTCTTTAAACCGAATGGCATTACCCGGTAGCAATAAGTTCCCCATGGTGTGATGAATGCCGTCTTTTCTGCATCTTCTTCATCCATTAGAATTTGATGATACCCGGCATAACAATCCACGAAAGACCCTATATCATGCTTGGCACAATTGTCGATCAAAATATGGATATTAGGTAATGGGAAATTATCCTTTGGACTTGCTTTGTTGAGATTGCGATAGTCGACGCATACTCTAATTTTGCCGTCTTTCTTTGGTACAGGAACGATATTAGCCAACCAAACAGGATATCGAGTGACTCGAATGACCTTTGCTTCCAATTGTTTGGTGATTTCTTCCTTAATTCTCACACTCATGTCAGGCTTGAATTTTCTCAGCCTCTGCTTGACAGGAGGCACCGTTGGATCGGTGGGCAATTTGTGAACCACTAAATCAGTGCTCAGGCCCGGCATGTCGTCATACGACCATGCAAAAACATCTTTGAATTCTATGAGTGCTTTAATTAACTCCTCTCGGATCTTTGGTTCCAGATGGACACTTATTTTAGTTTCTCGGATATTACTCGTGTCCCCTATATTGATGTCCTTGGTATCACTCAAGTTAGGTTTGATTTTTTCCTCAAAGTGAATTAACTCTTTACTAATCTCTTCAAAAACCTCATCTTCATCATATTCTGATTCATAATCACAATATATTTCTTGAATTAATATTTCGGAACCAGATTGATTTTTAAGACTGGGCTGAGGATTCCTCATGCATGCCATATCACTAGAGCCAGCGTAAAAGGAACTGTACAGGAAAGAAGAAAAAGAAAAGAAAACTATCAGGAATGATAATAAAAAGGAAACTGCTTTTTATTGGATGATGAAAGATAACAAGGTTTGCACACTTCAAACAAACTGTAAGATAAGCTTTGGGATTACAACCCTGAAGTAACCCAAACAAACTGAAAGAAAATCAAAATAAACTACCAAGACTCCTTTCGAATTGGGAGAGGAGTGGCTTTCCAATTATTGAGCTTTGTTTCTGGCCCAACGAATTGAACTTCTGCGTTGCTACACCCTTCTCCGCTTTCCAACATATTCACATCACTAAACAATTTCTCGAACCTTTCAATTAATTCCTTCTCAGGATTGACCCGGGATTTAGGAATTGTTGTTATCGGGCGATTTTTAGCACCGGTCTTGACAAAAGACTTTGACAGATGTGGGACTGGTTTTGGAAGAACCCATGCTTGGTGTTTCAGCTTCCTAGCCCTTATCACGTCATTGGCAGTGGGTATGAACCCCAAACCGAATGTTCCCCAGTTCTCGGGGAGAGATACTGGTTGTATAATTCCTTGCAAAGATAAACCCAGACCTTTGCCGGGTATAAAGCCATTCTTTAACATTTCATAAGCTACCATGACTGATGCAGAGGATATCTTTGGATTTGGAAGGTATTTCCCCTCTGGAATTTTCTCTATCGACACTGTGTCGGTCACTTGGTATACCCATGGTCCCTGGTCCTTTTCTGTTCCCTCAACCGGTACAATGGTACTGCTTTGAGCATTTAAACTTTCTTCTCCATACACGACTACTTCTTGATGATCCCATTCAAACTTGACAGCCTGATGTAGTGTTGACGGGACTGCTTTAGCAGCATGGATCCATGGTCGACCCAATAACAAGTTGTAAGAAACAGTTATGTCCAACACTTGGAATTCCATTGTGAATTCAACTGGCCCTATTGTTAGTTCCAACACTATGTCGCCAAATGAATCTCTGCTTCCACCGTCAAATCCCCGTACGCAAATACTATTTTTCTGGATCCTCTCCTCTTTTAATTTTTAATTTGCTTAAAGTGGAGAGAGGGCAGATATTTGCACTTGACCCATTGTCAACCAATACCCGGGTTACTACGGAGTTTTCACATTTCACGGTGAGGTAAAGAGCTCTGTTGTGCTCGGTACCTTCCACAGGTAATTCATCATCAGCAAATGTAATTCTGTTTGTCTCAAAGATTCTGTTGGCTATTTTTCCCAAATGATTTACAGAGATCTTTTCAGGAACATGAGCTTCATTCAGGATTTTCATCAACGCCAGACGGTGTTCCTCTGAATGGATCAGTAATGACAACAATGAAATTTGAGCGGGGGTCTTCTTTAATTGATCCACAACAGAATAATCATGGAGTTTCATTTTTCTTAAAAACTCCTCCGCCTCTTCTTCCGTCACAGCTCTCTTTGTTGGCGTTGGATTATTTTTAGTTTTTCTTAACTCTTCGGGAGTAAAACATCTTCCCGAACGAGTCAAGCCTTGCACCTCACACACTTCTTCCTTGATTTCTTTTCCCTTGTACATTACAGTCAACCGTTCATAGTTCCATGGGATGGCTTTGTTGTTGATGATCGGCAGCTGGATTACAGGTGCAATAATAACCCGATCTGTACGGGCTCCTTCCACGAATACAATGGGTTTGTTAGCAACCCCTGGTACTATCACTTTCGGCCTTTCTTGTTTTGCAGCAACTTTGCTCGATGATCCCTCATCGACTATCATAGATGGTTCATCACCATTTTTGTTCTGCTTAGACACCGGCTTCTCCTCTATCAACTGCTTATCTGGCTTGGTTTCATGAGACTTGATCATCATGACAGTTTGTGACGGCTTCTTTGTCTCCCCATCAGCTTGTATGATTTCTATCATATTAGCCTCTTGATGGGCTGGCATTGGATTTCTATTGATATTTGGGGCTTCGGGGGTTTGAACCTCGATTTTATTAGTATCAATCAGCTCTTGTATTGCATTTTTCAAATGCCAGCATTTCTCCGTATCATGGCCTGGTGCACCGGAGCAATATTCACAGCTAATGGTGTAATCCAGATTCTTTGGAGGAGGATTGGGTAGCTTGGATTGTATTGGTTTCAGCATGTCTAACTGTCTCAGCCTGTGGAACAGACTAGTGTAAGACTCTCCCAACGGAGTGTAAGTTTTCTTTTTCTGTTCCCTTTCTCCCCTGAATGCTGGCCTAGGCCTGAAACCTGGTCCTGGATAGGCTCGTGGGTAAGTATTTGGTGTGACAGGAGCACGCCAATTGGTGTGAACAAGTGGCTGATTGTATGCTTGAGCATGGTTAATGGAAAAATGAGGCTCTGAAGGGTGATAGTAGTGTTGAGATGAATCATGGTGGTAAGCTGATTGGCGAGGTCGTTGTTGATTATAGTAAAGCGGTGAACCTCTGGGTCCCGACCAAATTCCTGAATCAACTACGGCTGCTTCCTCCCTCTTCTTTCTTCCGATTCCTCCTACCCCGCCTTGAATAGCTTGAGTAGTTGCCTTAATTGCTGAATAGCTCATGATTTTATTTGTCTTGAGGCCTTCTTCCACCATACCTCCCATCTTCACTACTTCGTTGAATGATTTTCCAACCGCTGAAACCAAATGGGCATAGTAAGTCGGTTCCAAGGCTTGGAGGAAGTAGTCTACCATTTCGCTCTCCTTCATAGGAGGATCCACTCTTGCTGCCTGTTCTCTCCACCGAAAACCATACTCTCTGAAACTTTCATTATGTTTCTTCTCAAATTTTGTCAAAGATAATCGATCTGGGATGATTTCCAGATTGTATTGGAAATGGTATGCGAATGCCTGTGCCAAGTCATCCCAGGTGTACCATCTCCCATGGTCCTGGCGTGTATACCACTCCAAAGCTGATCCGCTTAAACTTTGACTGAAGTAAGCCATCAATAATTTATCCTTTCCCCCAGCTCCTCGCATTTTGCTACAGAAACCCCTTAAGTGGGCTACTGGGTCGCCGTGCCCGCTGTATAGGTCAAATTTGGGCATCTTGAAGCCAACTGGCAATTTTACATTGGGGAATAAGCATAAATCTTTGTATGCTACACTGACTTGCCCGCCTAATCCTCGCATGTCTCTGAACGATTGTTCTAGACTCTTGACCTTCCTGAACATCTCTTCTTGTTCAACATTTTTAGTTGGCTTGTCAATTTCGGTTGGGAGATCAAAACGAGGAGTAGCTGAATGAATTTCGGAAGCTTTGAGGGTGGGTTCCGGGGGGCAATATTGGTTGTCTTGGGCCTGGAATGTAGGCTCACTAGGAGATTTGTGGAATGTAGCAAGGGGAGGTGCTACGAAAACAGGAGTCATAGGTGGAGGAAAATATGGAACGGGTTTCGGAGGTGGAGACTGCGGTGTCTGAGAGGTGGTGCCTCGGTAGTGCTGGTAAATGGGGAAGTTTGGGGATAATTCAGTGGTGATATTATCCTGAGTTTGGGTCATTGATGGAGCAGGGTTATTTGGGTAAGATGGGGGTAACTGTCCTGTAGACCAGGCTTGGTACATCTCAGCCATTTGCTGCTTGAGTTTAAACATCTCTTCTTTCATTTTCCCGACATCCATCTCCTCTAGCTCCATACCTGTGTCAACATCTGGGATAGACATACTTTCGGGTATTGGTCCTTTTGATCTTGTGTGATAGTGATAATATGCCAGTATACTCTTTAGGGAAACTAACTGCTTGAATTCTGGCAATGAACAAACTTGTTAGTTTTGAGAGTTTAACACATATATAATCACGCGTTGAGATGCAATGCTCCTAGACAAATAATCCCTTTCTATTATGCATTTGCTCGGCTGCTTGTGTCATCCCAGCTTTCTTGAAATTTTTATTGTTATTCACTTTTATTTATTATATATATCTTTTATCGTGGTGGTCGAATCTTAGAGATTGCCTACGTATCATGCCTTACATGAATCAGACCTTGCGTAGTTCGGACTAAAGGCAATCACTTTTATTCATTACACAAAGATGGAATTACATTTGAAAACTTTTAAGAAAATGGCTTGAAACACACACACTTAAATCAAAATAAAAGATACAATTCTTAACATCTCACAACATGCCCCACTTTCCACTTTTGTTGTCAAATATTGGATTATCTGCTCAATGTGGGGCTTGACCTGGATGGCCTCCCAGCGTACGATACATCCTTTCCAACTCCATTGCTAGATGACGAGCAAAAGTGGGCGCATGCTCTGTAAACCTTTCATAATCCATTCCTTGGCAGTTTACATAACTTTGAGATGTGAAGACTGCCAGGTCGTGGATTTGTGCCCTGAAACCTTGGAGACGTTGGTCTTGGTCTTGCAATTGCTGCTGACGAGTGGTGGCTATATCTCTGACACGGTTTTCACGATCTAGAGCTGATTCTAACAGAGCTCGGAGTCTGGCCTGCTCTAATCTTGCTTGCGATCTTTCCCTGTCGAGGTCTGCTTGTTGATGTTCTCTGTTGCATCTTCTTGCCTCTTCTAGTTGTGCACGAAGCTGGTCTTCTGATCGCATCCAATAGTCTTTTTCCTTCTTGAATTGTGCCTTGTCTTTTTCGGATTGCCTATCTTGGCGTTCCTTGTTAGATCTGGCTTCTTCGTTTAATTGTTGGATCCTTTCTTTTGCTTTGCTCAATGCCCTTTCGTTTTCCGCAAGAATGGAATCATAATCTTGCATTTTTTCAAAGAGATTGGCGATGGTTTTTTGATCCTTCCAGCTCCTCTTTGGCGTTTCAGAAACTCTTTTCATTTTTTGGAATCGAGCATGAAGATTTTCATTCTCACAAGCTAGACTCTTTTTCTCGCCTTCGGCTTCTTGTGCTTGCAAATCTTTCTCCAAACTGAGGCTTCTTAGATTTTCTTTTAGGGCATGGATAGTTGCTTTGTACCCTTTTTCCTTTTCTCCCCAGATCAACCGTTCTTGGATTTTATCATTGAAGTTTTGAACATGGGGTCTTTTTGTTGGCCTTCTTAGCTCAGGCTCTGGTACATCATCCACGCGAGACCGTTTTTCAAACCACCTTGCATATCCAGGATTTATCTCACCCTTTGTAGCGTCTGGGACTTGAGTATCACTTTTCAAGTATCGGCACCCATTCCACATCTGCTGAAGTAGAGCCTCGGGAATAGTGGCTTCTGGGTGTAATTCGATTACTTGCACACTCAAATCTTCATCATCAGGAACTATTTGATATCTCCCTAATTGCCTTAGGACTCTCAGTGGTGCATACGGCTGAATGCTTCTCAATCCCAATAGTAGTAGATAACTATTTGAGGCTGACATGTGTATTACTTCCCTCATCGGGAGCCATCCCAGAGTCCATTCAATTTGATTTGCCGTTAAAGCCTTTAGATGAGATACCCATGCTTCTATCCCTTCTGGAGCCTGATAATTTTTTGTTCTTTCCTCATAGCTCTCGATGCAATTATCATTGTTTGACCCATACTGTATGATCTTGGGCTGTTGTTGGAGATGCTCCATCACCCACATTTGCAACAAAATTTTGCATCCTTCGAAGACCTTTGCTCCTGATTTACATAAAGTCAAAGCTCGATAAATGTCTGATAGAATGATGGGGACAAAGGTGTGATTTTCTTTGGTGGTGAGGATTTGCACAATTTTTGCGGTGCGAATATCAATTGTTCGCTCTTTGTTTGGAAAGACCATGACTCCTAGAAAAGCCACCATGAAAGCAAAGCGACGGTGAATCTGCCAAGTGTCTTTGTTTTGCTTATTGGTAAGGCCTTTCTCATGAATTTCGAACCCATCTGACTTTCCGAACCTTGAATATAAAAAGTTGAAGGAACAACATCCATTGATGACATTGCTTTTCCTGATTTGACTGCTGATGTTCAGAAGACCGAAGAATCGATGTACCGAAGGAGCCTTTGTGAATATCAAGCTTTGATTTCTTAGACTTCCGTCAAAACCAGCATATCCAGCTATCTCCTCTAATGTAGGAGTAAGCTCGAAGTCAGAGAAACGAAAGACATTGTGAGCAGGGTCCCAAAAAGTTACTAGTGCCGCAATCAGATCATCACGGGGTTTGACTTTCATAATGTCCGTGAGATTTCCCAAATGCTTGACGACCCATTTTTGACCGTCTTCGCCTAAATCATACCACCACATTTGAAGTTGAAATAGAAATTCTTCTGTACTCGTGGACGAGGGGCTTTGTGTGGTGCTCATTTTGTATCTAAAATTTAATTTTAATAAAGTCAAAATTCATTTTGAAAATTTATACTAAAAAAAAATCATTTTCGAATTTTTTATTTATTTATTAAATACCTTTATTTCAAGATTTAAAACTATTTTTTTCTTTTTTTTTTTTTTTTTTAAAACAACCCATTTTATTCCTCTCTTTTCACCATGATTTCATTTAAGCTGGTCAACAAGCATGTTCGAGGTAAATGAATGCACAAATAGCAAGTAGGATGCATCATGATGATCTTTTTATTTCGGGTTCACCTGTCCTAGACAGACCCAACCCCTGTGTTGAGTCTCCAAGGTCAAATGTGTATGATGCAAATAGACGTTCCTACTAGGGATCCGGTACATGGCTGAGTTATTCTAAGTGTAAAATCTTAGGTTGATTGTTCTAAACCTGGCTTACCCAAACGGACAGTTTGAGCCGAAGCGGGGGCAACGTACCGGGAGCACGAAAGTCTGCCCGGCCTAGTTACTTGTCCCAACTCCATCTTATTTGGTATGACTTTAACAGAAAGGTGGGTCACGCGCACGTGTACACCATAAATTCAGAAGACTCAGAAAGAAGGGGGTTTCGTAGCAGTTGTATATATTCACAATTCAAATAATATTAAAGCGGTAAAAAACAACATTTAGCATATTAGCATATAAACAGTTGAAAATTATATAGTAAATAAAGCCAATTAACACAGATATTTTAAGCTCGAATTCTTTAAACCCTGAACCAATGGTTCTGGGTTACAATAGGAAGTTGTCCCCAGCAGAGTCGCCAGAGCTGTGGCACCTCCTTTTTACCGCGCCCGCGTGGGTGCGTGGGGAGTGTTCTCCAATTGAAGGACAGTCGAAACGGGATTTATTTAATTATTTCAGAGTCGCCACCTGGGAATTTTAAGGCGTCCCAAGTCACCAATTTTAATCCCTGAATCGAGGAGAATATGACTCTGTTTATTATTCTGCGAACCAGAAATCCTGAGTAAGGAATTCTGTTAATCCGGAAGAAGGTGTTAGGCATTTCCGAATTCCGTGGTTCTAGCACGGTCGTTTAACTGTTTTTATTATTGGCTTAATTATCTTGATTTTATTAAATACATTTGTTACGTGATTTTTCTACCGCTTTTACTTATTGTGATTAAGGACCCTTCTTTGAATCGAATTACGCGTACGTATATTCGTGTTATAAATTTAAAATTGCGGAATTGTGTCACGCGTACGTGTACACGATAACTCTTTCCTGAACTCTCTTAAAATCTGATTTTTATTTCTCTTTCAAACTCTTCTCTGAAAAAAAAACTCCTCTTTTCTGAAAACTGATCTTAAATCAAAATTTTCTCTCTCAATTCCCTCTTCTAATCTGATTTCCTTTCTTTTTCTTTCTTAAAATCTTCTGTTTTTCAGATTTTCTCTTTTTTTCTCCTAAATCAGATTTCTTCAATCTAAAAAATCTGCCCAAAGTCTCCTTGTTAAAATCTGATTTCTTCTTCCTTTCAAATCATATTTTTCTCTTCCTATTTTTCTTCTTCCTATTTTTTTCTTCTTCCTATTTTTCTTCTGAAGGACTCCCTCTCTGAAAAACTGATCCTTTCAGTCTGTCCAGCTCCCTGTATTTATACAGGGCTGGTCCTATACAGTTTAGTGTTGGATGGACCCTTTTCTCCTTTAAAAATCAGAAAGTTTTTCCATTAAAACTACTTTTGAATAATTTAAAACTAAGTGCTATTTATCCTGTTTTTCAGCAGCCCCATTATCCCTTGTTCCCCATTATTACTTAAATTATAGCCACTATCATATTATTGAAAGCACACTATCACATTACCCTACTGTTTCATTCTAAAATAAACCTGAAATCCTTCTGTAATTACAGCCCTTAAACTAAAATCAGAATATGTTGCAAAACAGATTTTAAAGTCTGCTTTAACAGTTATAACCAGTCCTAGTATTAAAGACAGTACATCACATTTATGCACAAGAGTTGAATTAAGATAGATGATTCTCAATTGAATACTGAACCTGAATAATACCCACTAACATTACACAGAATATGCAGGATCATTTCGACTGAGATTCAAAACTGAACCAAAAAATAAACAAATACAGGAGCATTGTCAATATACTGACAATGCCCTGAAACTCAATGCTCAGAAATCAACACATATACAGCATTCATTTGAATTTACTGGTTTATTAAACAAGAACTAACTGCTTAACAATAACTAATTAACTGGTTATAACAAAATAATCTATTCAAAACAGGCTATCTCAGTCAACATTTCCAAAAGCAAGATTCATAATACAACTAATCGACGAACTTAATCGAGTCGATTACACACATTGTACATAATCACAATCAACAGAAACAATTCACATTTAGAATCAAGTTGACGGGTAGGGGACAGTATAACAAAATTTGACTAGAAAATTATGAAAAATTAAACAAACTAATGAAACGAACATAGAATACACATAGAATGCACATAAGAAACAGAAATTACCTCTGAACCTTTAAATTCAACTGAACTCAACTCGACTTGGATTTGGACTTTGTTTGAAATCAAACAGACCTTAGTCGAAGTATTTTCCACTGAAAATACTTCGACTAAGGTCGATTAAACCTCAATCTTTATTCAATCTGGACAGAATCCAAAAGTCTGGTATTTTTAGGGTTCTTGAAAGTTCGATTTGGGATTTACTCATTTCTGGTTAGATTCGAGGGAAACCAAAGATGTTCTAGGCACGAGGGAGGTCAGGGGGGTAACTGGTGTGAGTTTGAAGTAGGTTGGGATAAGGTCAGGTTGTACTCGAATCTTCAAATGAAGATTCGAGTAGTTCCAGTATGATTCGAACCATGCAACTAACAGATCCTTGGTGAGGGAATTTAGGAGAAACTGTGGTGTTATTTTGGAGGTCATCGGAGAAGATAAGGTTTTCAGGCCAACCTTCGATTTAAGATTCGAAGAGTTGGGGCCTGATTCGAAGGAAACCAATGTTAGATCTGTGTAGAGGATGTTCAGGGGATTCTAGGGTGTTATTTTGGTGACCGGCGGCGTTGATGCCGCCGGGTTTCAGGCGGTGGTATCCTAGGGCGGCTAGGGTTAGTGGTGAGTTTGGGAACGATGATGAACAGTGAGAGGGGTGGGGGTGTTTGGTTAGGGGCCGGGGTAGGGGTTTGGTCTTTATATAGGGGTGGGGTGGATTGATCTCATCCGTTGGATCAATTAAGATGCACGGTTGAGATCAATCCACTTAACCAAACGTCGTCGTTTGGTCTAAGTTCAGGGTCGGCCTGGATTGGGTCAAAGGGTCGGGTTACGGGTTACGGGTAAGGGTAGTGTATCTCAGCCGTTAAATTGATCTAATCTAACGGCCCTTGATGAATGATCACCAAACGACGTCGTTTGGCGTAGCTGAATTGGACCGGACATGGTCATCTGGATTGGGCTGTGGGGGGGAATTAATTCATTTGGGCCTGGATTTTAATCCAGGTCCGATTTTGTATATATATACATTTTTTTCATTTTTTCTAATTTAAATTTCTAATTTTAATTATAAAACAATTTTAACTTCAAAAATATATTAATTACTCTATAACAATTATTTAACACATAGACAAGACATCAATCACACAGTGGAATATTTAAAATAGAACTATTGCATATTTTTTGTGATTTTATTTAAATTATGTTTTAAATGCATAATTAAATCCTATATTCATGCAATATGTATTTTATTTTATTTTTTCATTTTATTATGACAAAGTAAACACTTACGGACATAACACAAGTATTTAACACTACGCAAATTCAAAAATTACACAGTAAAAGAAATTTATTTTATTTTTTTGATTTAATTTGGAGTAGTTTTCGTAAGGCAAAAATCACGTGCTCACAGCAGCTCGTCCCAAATCATCACACAACCCTACTGGAACCATACGTAAAATGGTCAGTTGGTCGGAAGTTGATGATGCACTATTTGTTAAACTTGGCGTTGGAAGTGACAAGAAAGACGAAGTCTACTTGGCTGCTTTTTTATCCTGCTAGTTATGTATCTTTGTGCTCCCTACAAAAGAAGGTGACTTTATTCGACCTGAGACTTTCAAGATCGCAGGCCTTCTAGCGTGGGGGCAAAGAATTAACCTCGTCGTTCTAGTCTTAGCTAGCATTTATAGGGGATTAAATGCAATTTCAAATGGCTCACCACTCGCTCCTTCTAGAGTTTACTTCCCAATTCATTATGTGTATGGTTGGTTGGCCTATTACTTCAAGACTCATTTTTCTCTAACAAATAGGCCGACAACCCCTATGATGGCCATATATTCAGGTGAGGGAACAGTGAGATACTTTGCGAATGAAGACGCGAGAAAATGTATTCATGGAGAAGAAAGTGCTATATGGACTTCCACAATGCTAAGTAATTCTCAACCATATTATTATCGTAATGATGTCAACGAGGAAGAGTTTGAGTCAAATTATTTTATGAGTATTTGCTCGAATTACCTTATTTTGAGAAATAGATCAACCTTCATCGTGGAGCCTTATAACCCTCATTTCTTCAGTCGTCAATTTGTTTTTTATCAAGACATCCCTGGTTGATTGGATCAAGATTTTCGTGAGTGCTGTTTAGACAAAGGATTGGAAATTTTACGAATTTGTGTTTTGTCTAAAAGTAGGTCGAAGGCCAAATTTTCCCCTGTTATGCCCAAGATGAAGAAGTATGTCTTGTCTGATTATAAGTCTTTGTGGGAAAGAGTGCATGGAAACTTCCTTGAAAACCACTTGCAATCTTTTGTGAATATCGTTAGGCCAGTTACTTCTACGCCTTCAGAAATCACACCTCAAGAGCATAACAGGGAGGGCAAGCCTCCTACTTTTAAATCCAAAGTTGTTAAGCCACGCGACGTCAAGGGACCTCCATATAATGAAGTTTAAAAGAATGGACCTGCTTAGGCTCATTAAGTCAATGAGGGTTCCTTTCCATTGGGCACTGTTGTTCCTACCTCAAAAAAATGCCCACCCCAAAATGAGAGCGATAGTAGTTATGGAGATCAAAACATCAAGCGGGTGAAGCCATATTCAAACAAATAAGGAGATGCTAATTTAGGTATAGTCGAGATTACTTACAGCATCGGTAGTGCTTCAAGGACTTTGACGGCTATCAAAGAGGTAACCATAAAACTTTCACATTATCTTATAATATCCAAGTAATTTCACTAACCGTATATTCTTTTCTATGTAGCCAAATGGTGTTTATATTTCAATGGCGTCACACCACAACAAGCCACAAGGTAATAGCAAATCCGTGGCGGATCAAGGTTCGAGGAAATCACTTCCAATACCTAAGTCAGACCTAGAGGCGCCTTTTGTTCCTAGTCTTGGAGGAAAATCGGGGCCTAATTTTCATGTAACGACTCGACCGGTCATTTTGAGCATTTGCATTTCGCTCGCCAGTTCTCAGGCATGGCTAGCCCCGTATGATGTATTATGACTTATGTAAATCGTTGGTTTTGATTTTCAGATTAATCGAAATAGGTATGGAAGAATGATTTTCACCTTGAAGCTTTAAATTTGAAAGGTTTGACCAAGTTTTGACTTTTTAGTATTCGATCTCGGATTTGAATTTTTATGATTTGATTAGCTCTGTTGGGTGATTTGGGACTTAGGAGCGTGTTCAGAACGTAATTTGGAGGCCCGTGGTAGATTTAGGCTTGAATTGGCGAATTTGGAATTTTGACGCTTTCCGGTTGGTAGTGGAAATTTTGATATCGGGGTCGGAATGAAATTCCGGAAATTGGAATAGGTCCGTAGTATCATTTGTAATGTGTGTGTAAAATTTCAGGTCATTCAGAGTTGAATTGATAGGTTTCGGCATCGTTTGTGGAATTTGAAATTTTCTAAGTTCTTAAGCTTAAATCCGAAGTTGATTTGGTGTTTTGTATTGTTTTGAGTGATTCAAAGGCTCGACTAAGTTTTAATGATGTTATGGGAGGTGTTGGTATGTTTGGGTTGAGGTCCCGAGAGCCTCGAGTGTATTTCGGGTGAGTTTTGAGCGAGTTCGCGCATTACCGGAACTCAGGCATTGGTTTTGGTTCTTAAATATACCGCAGGGGTGGAAGTTTTATTGATGGGGCGGTGGTTTTACCGCTGGGGCGGAAAATGGTCCGCGACCGTGGTCATGAAGGATCCGCAGGGCTGCTGGTCCAACTTTGGAAGCCTATATCTTTTGATCTAAAAGGAATTCTTAGATGATTCAAAATCAAAAGTTGTAGATCTTCGTGTCTAGTTTCCAGAAAGATAAAGAAATTATAATTTGGACATCTATAGAAAAAGTTATTTTCAAAATACTAAGGCCTGTCTGTGCAGCCACCAAAAGCGTGACAGCAATAGTTTTACCGCGGTCAGCGGTGATGGGAATCCGAGAGGTGCACTATAAATATGAGATTTGGGGTTTTATTTCATGTTTTGACCTAGAGAGCTCGGGCTTTGGCGTTCTTTCGATGGAGTTTTAAAACAACCATCGGGGTAAGTGATTCTAACTCCATTTTGGCTAAAATACATGATTATAACATTGGATTCATCATTTGAGTAGAGATTTGGGATGAAAATTTGGGGAAAATTGTGGAACTTCATAAAAATGAATTTTTGGGATTTTAAAGCCGATTCAAAGTCGGAATTTAGTGAAACTAGTATGGATAGTCTCATAATTGAATGGGTTGTCGGATTTTGAGACTTTGGTCGGATCCCGAGACATGGGCCAGGGGGCTGGGTTTGAGCAATTTTCGTGATTTTTTATGTAAATTGATTTTTTTCGAGTGGGATTTGTTCCCTTAGCATATTTTGCCGGTATGAATCTGGGTTTAGTTAGATTTGGAGCATTCGGAGGCCGAGTCGAGAGGCAAATACATCAAGGGATAGTGTTTGGACCGGATTGAGGTAATGATTGTAAATGTTGTCCTGAGGGTATGAAACCCCAGATTTTACATCGTTGAGCTACTTCGAGGTGACACACACGTTAGGTGATGAGCATGGGGTCGTGCACCATTGGGGATTGTGACTTGGTCCATCCCGTACGACTATTAAGTCGCGTATTTGATTGAAAACCGTTTGATATCATTGTGTTTTGGAAAATATTACTATTTTGGGGTTGAATGCCATATTTGGGCCCAGTGCCAACTGTTTGGACCCTTAGGGGGTTTTTACTACTATTCCTCACTGTTTTGACTTAATATCTGTACTCAGTCATGCTGTATTTTACTGATTTCATAATCAATCATATTTACTTAATTTTGATACAATAAATGATATTTTGAGCTGAACGCCCTGTTTTACTGATAGTTCGAGTGGCTTGTGAGGTTGATGGCTGAGAGAGGCCAAGGCCTGATTGTGAGATTAATGACTGAGAGACCGAGGGTCTAATTGTGAGGTTAATGACTGAGAGAAGCCGATGGCCTGGTTGTGAGGATTATATATTTATGGATTAGGCTATATATATATATATATATATATATATATCTGTGTGTGTGTGTGTGTGTGTGTAATGGATAGGGCTACACGCCTTAACGATATAGCGCTTGGGCTGTAGGAGCCCCTCCGGAGTCTGCACACCCCCAGTGAGCGTAGTCGACTATATATATGGATCGGGTTGCACGCCGTAGCGGTTATGATATGGTACCTATTGAGTGTGAGTGCTGAGCGTGAGCGCTGATTGATAAGAGTTGAGTCATGAGTGACTAAGAGGCTTGCCCAAGGGTCTATATATACATATATACGAGTGATGCCTTGCTTGAGGGACTTGTTTTATGAAATTACTGTTTTCACTTATCTTTATACTGAGCCTCTATTGAAAATATTAAACAAATATTTTGGACAACTTTCATTGAAACTGGAATTTTTACGAGATATTTTGAATTAAATTACTGATTTCGTTTTTGTTATTTCCACCGAGATTTTTATGTTATGTGATGTATATGAATGACCGAGAGGTTTTCTAGAAGGGCTATCTATGAATTATTTTGCCCAAGGGGCCGATTACGATTTTCATCACTTTCACCATAAACTACATTGAACCTCTATTGAAATTGTTAGAAAGATGTTTTTCAAACGATTTTATTGAAATTGGAGCCTAACGAGATGATTTTATTTGTATCCGTTTTTGGAAACATATTGTACCCGTTGTGGTACTATGAAGTGGATTACATTATTTCTTACTGCTCAGTCTTTATTTACTTTTATTACTTACTGAGTTGGCATACTCACATTACTCCTTGCACTTTGTGTGCAGATTTAGGTATTTCTGAGCTCGGTGGCATGTTCATCGGAGTTAACAAGGTAGCTGTCTGGCAATCGCAACCCTGCTTTTCTCCCTCCTTATTCCCCCTTAGTGTATTCTTGTGATTTTGTCGGCCATATTAGTCTTGATATTGTTAGACAGTTGCAGTAGATGCTCATGACTAGTGACACCCCAATATCGGGCTTGTGTATTTATTCCACACTGTTCATTTAGACTTACATTATGAGATTATTGATTAATAAATGGTATAAAAATTACTTTGATTGAATAATGGTTGATTCGGGAATTGTGTCAGCTGGCCTAGTTTCATGATAGGAACCATCATGACCCGGTCGGTTTTTGGGTCGTGACATTTCACCAACAATCAGCACCAACGATGTCTATCTTTGATGGAAGAAAGGTTGTCTTGAATCTTCGCAAGGATTTCATTTTCAATGTCTGGGCTAAATTTCAGGCCAAACTCGAGGACACTACCGCAAACAATGCTTCTTCTCTTCAATTCGTGATCCAAGCAATTCTCGAGGAGATGGCGGAAAGGGTGTGGGTATTTCCCCTCTAAAAGACCTATTGACGTCTTTGTTCGAGCTTTCCACTTCATATGACCAGGCACGATCAAATCTTTCTGACAAGGTTGTGGACATTGAAAAATCAGAGTCATTTTTAAACGCAAAGGAACATCTTGATCTTGTCTTGATTGAGAAAGGGGAGAAGGTCGAGAAATTGTCTGCCACTAGTCAGTCTCTCAAAGAGGCCAAGGAGAAGGTGAAAAAGTTTAGATCTCCTCGAGGTATTGACAAGAAAGAGGTTAAAGAGATTGAATCTAAAGTCTCATCTGTTGACGAGGAGTACTGTAGGTGTTCTGATGTCCCCTTGACAATCACTGATGACTTGGCCGACGTGGAGATGAAGAAACAACACCTAGAGGCAACCCTTAAAGACTTGGTCAATTACAATTTGTTTATATTGGTCTGCATAGAGTATTTTATTAGCCACTTTTTGGTTTGCATTTGATTAACTAGCATCTATTCTTAGAAATGAAAACTTTATCAGTTTTACTTTATATCACGCGTTTTCATCCATGTCTCATTTTTTTCTTTGCAGTTCAAGATCAACAGTTCTTTGCTTATCATGTTATATTGACGTCCACATAATAAAACTTGACTTTTATTTAAACGTCATTGACATTCATGTCTCGAAGTTCTCTTTGGAGATACATCCTCCTTTTTCTTTGAGGATAATATTGTTCATTACCTTTGCACCTTTTGTGGCAGGAAATATACATCTCAATGTAAGGACGTCAAAAATATGAGCTATTTAATTTCTTAGAAACCAAACTTTAAAATCTAAGACATATCCAAAATTTGGAATCAAACACCTTCAGAATCACCGCAAGTAATATTTTGAAACCAACTTTAGATTCCACCATGTTGAAAATTACTAATTTGCTCAGTCTTACCAAAAAAAGTATATCTTGGGACAATCTATACCTCTTATCTCAACTTTTCAATCACCAAAGTTCAAGAACATCGAAATGTCTTCAAAGAAGGAAGCGATGTTGCTGAAAAGATCAAGAAACTCTTGCTCTGTTTGACTTCTCCAGATCCAAGCATTCTGTTGTGAAGGAAGATGATGATGCTTCAACTGATGGATCCTCCCCACTTACACCACATAGCATGAGCCAATCAAGGATCAATTTGTGTGATAATTCATGCTACTCTCCATCGTCCACAACAATTATTCAAGCTATGGTGACAAACACATCATCTGTGGAGGAACAGTTGGCAAACTTGACAGAACAATTGCTGGCTTGACATCAAGACACTAGAATTGACAAGCTAACAGATAGGGTGAGAATCTTGATGAAAGAAGAATCCACCCATGCACCTGGCAAACTCTCAAAAGTTCAAGATATTGATCCTCTCCCACGACAAGATGCATCCACTAAGGAAATTCTAGTGTTTCGGAAGGGATGATTCCAATCAATAAACAAGGAGTTCATTTAAGGGATTATAAGAAGCAAATATGAAATCACTTCCAAGTCCTTCTTTACCTACGCAAAGTCGTACACTTCAAGAATCGATATGTTAAAGATGTCTGCTGGCTATCAGCCACCAAAATTTCAATAGTTTGATGGCAAAGGCAATCCAAAGCAACATGTGGCACACTTCGTTTAGATATGCAACAATGTTGGGACTTATGGAGATTACCTTGTCAAGCAGTTTGTTCGCTCATTAAAAGGAAATGCTTTTGATTGGTACACGGACCTCGAGGCTGGATCTGTTGATAGCTGGGACTAACTAGAGCAAGAATTCCTCAATATCTTTTATAGCAGGAGACGTATTGTTAGTATGATAGAACTTACAAATACTCGTCAACGAAAGGGTGAACCAGTTATCGACTTTATCAATCGTTGGAGGAATTCAAGCCTCAACTGCAAAGATAGGCTTAGTGAAGCTTTGGACATAGAGATGTGCATCCAAGGCATGCATTGGGGACTACGTTACATCTTGCAAGGTATCAAGCATGGCACATTTGAAGAACTTGCGACTCGTGCCCATAAAATGGAGTTGAGCATGGCCTCTGGTAGAAATGAAAGGTTGACTATCTATGAGCCGCGAAAAGGGAACGACAAGCAAGAAGTCAGGAAATGGAGCAAGTTTGTACCCAAATCTGAAAACAAAGAAGCTATGAATGTCAACACATCACTTGTGAAGTTCACAACGAAGATGAGCAAGAAGCAGAGTATGAAATCCACTTCTTTTCAATATAAGCCAAGTGGAAAGTTGACTCTAAAAGAAATGCAAGAGAAAGAGTACACATTTCTAGATTCTGATGTGATAGCTATTTTTGAAGAACTCCTCGAGTTAAATCTCATTGAGCTTCCTGAGATGAAGCGACCAAATGAAGCTAGGAAAACAAATGACCCAAATTACTACAAATACCATCGACTTGTGAGCCACCCTCTGGAGAAGTGCCTTGTCTTCAAGGACAAAGTCATGGACTTGGCTTGCGAAAAGAAGATCGTGCTTGAAGATGAGAAAACAAGTGCAAACCAAGTCTCTACCACCTTTGGCTCATTTAGTCCGGATGAATTATGTGGTTTTATGAAAAGTAAAGGTGATGAATTATTGGAGAACGACAAAGCTAAAGTCAATCAACCTGATGATGATAAAGGTTGGACATTGGTGACTCGTCATAAGCACCATAGAAGGAGCCCACGAAAAGAATAGGTAGAACAACCAACAAGGAAAATAATGGTAAAAAGACCAAGGAGATGGAATCCAGTTAAACACTTAAAGAGAGCAAAAGTGGAGGTGCACCACTCTCAAAAGCCATGAAATTCAGTGACCTTGGAGGAGTTTTTACCAAGTTGGTTCCGCACGAAGATTTCCCATGAGGGTATCGATGCCTCTTGTTGCCATGCTGACAAATGGGAAGAAAATAGTAATGACCTACCGTTCGCACCATCTTCATAAAAGCTCATGGAGTCCACTCCTCAAGAAGTTAATGCTTGTGAGGAAAAAATCACATTCACAAATGATGATCTTCTACTAGGTGGCACTCTTCATAACCGCCTATTGTACTTGGTTGGCTGTATGCGTGATGAAAGGGTAAATCAAATTTTTGTTGACAGAGGATCCTCAATGAACATTTTGCCAATTCACACTGTGAATGAACTTGGTATTCCTATGAACGAACTCTCAGAAAGTCGTGTAATGATCCAAGGATTCAACCATGAGGGGCAAAGAGCCATAGGCGCTATCAGGTTGGAAATCACCATTAAAGATATGCAATCAAGTGCATGGTTATATGTAATCGACACAAAGGCTTCATACATTGTCTTTCTTGGAAGTCCTTGGATACATGAGAATGAAGTAGTTCCATCTACCTACCATCAATATTTAAAATACTACGAGGGTAAAGTCGAGAAGAAGATTGTTGCTGATACTTGAGGTACACGCCAACGCGAACAAATCTCATAGAGGGGATATTGAGTCTTATGGATAGAAAGTAAGTGTCGCGCTCCAATATATCCCTAAAAGGAAGAAAGACGGGGGCGAATCATCTAATCTACAAATTAACACGCTAAAGGAGTTAACTCTTTCGGCAAAACGAATTGAGGAAGTAAAGTTGTCCTCGAAGCCGCTTGCAGGGTTTGTAGCCCAAAATTGTTTGCAGAATGTGGCACTCCCTACAAAGCGAACAAATGAAGGTTTTTACCCTAACACTTACAAGCTATTTGCAAAAGTTGGATACAATCCCAATGATCTATCAAAGTTAGGGCATCTCCTACCAGAAGCTGCAACAAGGCAACCACCTAAAAGTTTGGGATACAAGCAACCATCACCAGTGCGCATCTCAATAAGATGGGCGAGTAGCAGTTATGTCATTGTAGAAGGCGAATCTGCCGCTTCTAACATGCCTTCTATCTTTGATCGACTTGAAAAATCAACTGTGAGAACTTCTGTATTTGAGAGATTGGGTCTATTAAACAAGGGGAATAAGTTCTAGAGAAATTATCGAAATAAACGAACACCCGCTTCACCCAAAATTCAGAAAATCTCTAATGATTTTCAAAGTTTGGTTCCTTCTAGAATGAAGCGACAACCAAAAGTTATGGTTCCGTGTGATAAAATACTACGAAGGTGAAGCCATACACTGTGGTCTACACTAAAGAACACAATGAAGATGAAGAATGTGTGGGTTCTTCGTATCATGTTACTTCAAAAGGCGAGCATGGTCTTTTATCTCTAATGGAGGATGACGAGAAATTGGACGATGTTTCACCATGTTATCACATATCCTTCAACAATGAGAACCCTCAAGAGGATGAAGATGCAAAAGATGCTCCGCCAGAACTTGAAGAAGGGATGAAGGCAACGATTGATGCCTTAAAAGAAGTTAACCTTGACACTATGAAGAACCAAGACCCACCTACCTAAGTGATTTACTAGAAGTTGATGAAGAAAGCACTTATATTGAGTTACTCAAAGAGATTAGAGATGTCTTTGCTTGGAGTTACAAAGAAATGCCTGGCTTGGACCCTAAAGTAGCAGTCCATCACCTTGCAGTCAAGAATGACGCTCGTCCTGTTAAGCAAGCTCAAATGCACTTTAGGCCGGACTTTGTTCCCCTGTGTTTGCAATAAATTATATGTTATACAAGAATAAATTGCAACCATAATATAAATATGAAGAAACATAATTTTATTGATAAAATAATGCGGGTACAATTCTATTTGTATTCGTGATTCTTCTTTCTAGATCGGTCTTCGTGATTCCAGGGCTTAACCAAAATATTTCTCGAATGTAGGATGATGCGAACTTCCTTGGGATGTATTTGATCTCCATGAAAAGGAAGAACATACGTTGATCACTTCAGCGGCTTTAAGAAAGACAATATTTGATGTCTTTTGATCTCTTTGTGAATAGTCCATAAATTTCAATGGAATTTGGAGATGCCTCTTCAAGGGAATATGTATCCTTTTATATAGGCGTGAGTTAGGGTTTAGAGTGGAGTAGCCTCCAAGCAACCCTAATAGACTCCTAGTATTTCAAGAGTCTTGTAATTTATTGAATTTAAAATTTAGCTTGATCCGTCAAAATTTCGATATCTACAAATGCCCCTACTACAAGCCTTGACGAGGTGTAAACTTTTTGAACCTTAAAGACAAGGTTTGAAGTATTAACTATGGAAATAGTCTATTATACTTGCACCTGCTCCTTTGGATTCCAACGAGTATTTTGAATTGAACCATTTTGCCAAGTTGCTGAATGACCAACCACATCAATGAGGTATGATGGCCTTACCGGAACATCTTTAATTTAAGGATGAAGTGTGACGGCCTTGGCAGATGTGTACTTTTTTGTAGAAAGACAAACACATCAACATAGATTAAGCAACTTTTGCAAGGAGTCAAGGTTCCACCAACTTTGGTATTCAAGAATTAAATTTGTACTTGAATATAAATTCCAAAGCTATCCGCGTAGCTCTCTAATAGAATCTTTCTAAGTCCAAGCAATTTTTCATTTTAGAAAAATGTCATGACAAATCAGATTTTTTCAAATCTCCTATCCACAACACACGTCTATACCAACTTGAACATATAACATATAGAAATTGAATCCTTTTAGGAGTCAAGGTAAATAATTTGACTCCCTGGGAAAGTCAAGATGTACACGCCTCCTAAAAGGACATCCAACATGTGTTTACCATAAAGAAGTTATGTTCCTTGGTAAGAACCACCAAGCTAGGTCGGGGCGTCAGCGTAATACTCAGAGGACAATGCAATTACTTGATTTCGGATTCTCCTTCATGTAGCTTTGCAAATTTCGCGAGATGTGTCTCGCTAATGAGTAGCCAATTGGAAAGAACAAGAGATGTTTCCCCCTCCTTGAGATCATCATTGCAATTGGCATCAAATTTTGCAAATTTGATTGTGAGAAAAGAAATGATGGGCAGAATTGATCGCACTGGACATGCCAATTTGTTTGCAATAAATTGTCAGAATTTGTAGACAATATATTTGCGCTGAGAAAATAAAATCAAGACCGAAAAATATTGCAACAATCATAGTATTTTATTTCGAATATTTGAGTGTTACAATCACTATGAATCCTCTGATTCTACTTTTCAACAGTAAATAAAAGAGCTTTTGAGATTAATCCTGAATTTATTTTATTTTAATCCAAGTGTTTGAGGCCTAATCTTGATCTTGATGTATTTTTAATCTAAGGGCTTGCAGCTTATTTTTGAATCTTCGTCTTGATCTTTTAATCCTTAAAACACTTGAATGCTTGTAGCTCTTAGAGAAATCTGCAGTGTTTGATCCACGAGATCTCTTGCTTCTTCCTTGAATTAAAAAATGCTTCTAATGTAATTGATGACTATGGAAAAGATATTAGTTTCCACGTACGCCAGAATACATGGAACTTCTTTGCGTTAATAATTATTCTAATAACTAAAGTCTTTGTTTCCATATAACATGACATTCATTTTAAGTGCCAGCACTTTGTAGAGATACTACGTGTTAGTTGCCTTATTCTACTCCAAAGAGGACTCAAGCCAAATCCTTATTGACTTATAACACAAAAGCAATCTTAATTTGCTATTTTCCCAAGAATTGGACTCCTGCCGTCACTCAAACCAAATCCTTTTAGGAGACTATTTCAGCACATATCCCACATCGAACAAAATCATCTAGACAGCTTCTATGCGTGGCTATATATAGCACCATATTCTCCACTTCACAATATTAAAACACAGTGTTTGCAAGCCATTTTGTGTCTGCTTTTAACGACTTGGAAGCATTGACGTGAAGGTAATTTCTTCTTCTTTTCTTGTGCTTTCTTCTTTGTTTTACTCTGCTATCTCTTTTTTCTTTTTAGAAGTAATTTTGTCAAACTACAAAGTACTTTAAAACTTTGAGACGAAGACTTTTAAAAGTTCGTGATGAATACCTTTAAACTTTAAAATTTACGGGGAAGACCCATAAAAGTTCGCGCGAAGATCCTTAAAAGCTCGTGGTCAAGATCTTTAAACGTTCATAGTGAAGACCTTTAAAAGTTCGCGGTGAGGATCTTTAAAAATTCGTGGCGAAGACCCTTAAAAGTTCGTGATAGAAATCTCTAAAAGTCGGTAGTAAGGACCCTTTAAAAGTTCAAGACGAGCACTTTTAAATGTTCGAAACATACGCCTTTTAAAAGTTCGGAAAGAAAACAAATCTAAATGCCTTTAATAGTTCGAGACGAACACCTTTAAAAGTTCGCTAAGAAAAGCCTTAAAAATTCGAATGCCTTTAAAAGTTCGAGACGAACACCTTTGAAAGTTCGCAACAAAAACCTTTAGAATTTCGAATGCCTTTAAAAGTTCGAGACGAACACCTTTAAAAGTTCACAACGAAAACCTTAAGAAAAGTCCGATACAGACATCCCTTTTTTAATTATATTTTTACGTCTGAGGTGTAAATTTATTTATTTTTACTTATCCATGCTCTCTTTCAAGATTGCGATTGTTACTCTTCCCTTTTAACTTAGGTACTAACAAATCTATTTTTTTATGCAGCTTGAACATGGTTTACTTCAGAGACTCAATATCCTCTTCCTCCACGTCCAAGTACCTTGTAATTTCAGAGCACAAAGATAGTAAAATGAAGACTAGATTACTAGTTGATACACTACTAACCGACTTATATGCAGCTTCGTGGCCATCCTTGCAAAATTCATTTCTTTTGGTAGATTGGACCTTGGAAAACACCAAACGTAAATTCAAGATATGGACTCTTCATTTCCATAATCACAAAGTTAAGAATGTGGGAAGTTCCTTCCTATGCTTAGGACGACGAATCCTCAAAGGAGAAGTATAATGGAAAGATTCTTTAACTTTTGGTGGCGAATTTCATTATATTCCCAGCTATTGGGAGTGGACTAAATATATCCTTAGTAGGAACCATCTAGCATTGAGGGCCAGCAATATTTATGACGCTGTCTATGACTCATTGTTTACTTATGACCATTGTACAAGTATTATGCAAGCCGTTTTTTAGGCTTGGTGTCCTGTTAGAATCACGTTGCTTACCTCAGTTGGAGAATTATCCATATCCTTTTGGGACTTGTGCGCTATTGGGGGCTTGCCTTTAATGGAGTCTCCTTATGAGGAAGTTATTCCAAATACTCAAGAACTTATAGGTGCTTACGATAAGGATAAAATATTCCTTCCACAAGCCTGCCAGCAATTGTTTGATGTATATCACCAACGACGAGAGGGAAACACTAAAAATCATTACGTCCCTGTGAGAAAATTGATAGAGTTTTGGAGAAAAAAAGTTGTAAAGTATGAACAACCTCCAGCGAGAAAAGAAAAGAAGTCAGCTTGTCCCAAATCAACACACAACCCTACTGGAGCCATAGGTAAAATGGTCAATTAGTCGGAAGATGAAGATGCACTATTTGTTAAACTTGGCGTTTGGAAGTGACCAGAAAGATGAAGTATACTTGGCTTCTTTTTTATCATGCTGGTTATGTGTCTTTGTGCTCTCTACAAAAGAAGGCGACTTTATTCGGCCTGTGACTTTCAATATTCCAGGACTTCTAGCGTGTGGGCAAAGAATTAACCTCGCCGTTCAAATCTTAGCAAGCATTTACTGGGGATTAAATAAAATTTCATATGGCTCATTACTCGATCCTTCTAAAGTTTACTTCCTAATTCATTATATGTATGGTTGGTGTGCATGTTACTTCAAGACTCATTTTTCTCTAACAAACAGGCCGGCTACTCTTTTGATGGCCATATACTCAAGTGAGGGAACAACCAGATACTTTGGAAATGAAGATGCGAGAAAACTTATTCATGGAGGAGAAAATGCCATATGGACTTCCACAATGCCAAGTAATTCTCAACCGTATTACTATCGTGATGATGGAAACAAGGAAGAGTCCGAGTCAAATTATTTTATGAGTATTCGATCGAATTACCTTCCTTTGAGGAATGGATCGACCTTCATTGTGGAGCCTTATAGCCCTTATCACTTTAGTCGTCAATTCAGTTTTTATCAAGACATCCCTGGTTGCTTGGATCAAGATTTTTGTGAGTGTTATTTAGACAAAGGATTTGAACTTTTACAAATTTGTGTTTTGTCTAAAAGTAGGTCAAAGGCCACCTTTCCCCCTGTTATGCCCAAGATGAAGAAGTATGTCTCATTCGATCATAAGTCTTGGTGGGAAAGAGTGCATGGAAACTTTCTTGAAAATCACTTGCAATCTTTGATGAATACCGCTGGGCCAGCTACTACTACACCTTTAGAGATCATGCCTCAAGAGCATAACAGGGAGGTAAAGCCTCCTATTTTAAAATCCAAAGTGGTTGTACCATGCGACGTCAAATGACCTCCATATAAAGAAGTTCAAAAAAAAGAAGGGACATGTTCGGGCTCATCAAGCAAATGAGGGTTCCTTTCCATTAGGCACCATTATTCCTACCTCCAAAAAATTCCCATCCCAAAATGATAGTGATAGTAGTCATGGAGATCAAAACATCAAGCAGGTGAAGCAATATTCAAACAAATAAGGAGATGCTAATTTGGGAGTAGTCGAGATTACTGACAACATCGGTAGTGCTTCAAGGGATTTGACGACTATCAAAGAGGTGATGATTAAAACTTTCATATTATCATAAAATATCCAAGTATTTTCATTAACCGCATATTCTTTTCTATGCAGCCAAATGGTATTCATATTTCAATGGCGTCACACCAAAGCAAACCACAAGATAGTAGCGAATCCGTGGCGGAGCCAGGTTCTAGGAAATCACTTCCAATACCTAAACCAGACCTAGAGGCAACTTTCATTCCTAGACTTGGAGCAAAATCGGGGCCTAATTTTAACCAACAATTAGCACCAACGATGTCTATCTTTGATGAAAGAAAGGTTGTCTTGACTCTTCGCAAAGATTTCATTTTGAATGCCTGGGCTTAAATTCAGGACAAACTCGAAGATCTTACTGCATACAATGCTTCTTCTCTTCAATTCATGATCCATGTGATTCTAGAGGATATGGACGGAAAGGGTATGGATATTTCTCCTCTAAAAGACCTACTGACATCTTTGTTCGAGATTTCCACTTCATACGACCAGGCACGAGCAACTCTTTCTGACAAGGTTGTGGATGTTGAAAAATCAGAGTCATTTTTAAACGCAAAGGAACATCTTGATCTTGTCTTGATTGAGAAATGGGAGAAGGTCGATAAATTGTCTGCCACCAGTCAGTCTCTTAAAGACTCTTCCAGGTATTTCCAAGAAAGAGGTTGAAGAGATTGAATCTAAAGTCTCATCTATTGAAGAGGAGTACCGTAGATGTTCTGATGTTCCCTTGGCAACCGTTGATGACCTAGCCGATGTGGAGATGAAGAAACAACACCTAGAGGCAACCCTTAAAGACTTGGTCAATTACAATTTGTGTTTAGATTAGTTCGCATAGAGTATTTTATTAGCCTTTTTTTACATTTGATTAACTAGCGGCTATTCATAGAAATTAAAACTCTATCCATTTATATCATGTGTTTTCATCCATGTATTGTTTTTCTTTGTGGTTCAATATCAATAGTTCTTTGCTTATCATTTTGTATTGACGTCCACATAATAGAACTCGACTTTATTTAAACATCGTTTCCATTCATGCCTCGAAGTTCTCTGTATTTGGAGATACATCCTCCTTTTTCTTTGAGGATAATATTATTCATCACCTTTGCACCTTTTTTGGCAAGAAATATATATCTCAATGTGAGGACGTCACAAATATGAGCCATTTGATTTCGTAGAAACTAAACTTTAAAATTGTAGACATATCCAAAATTCGGAATCAAACACCTTCAGAATCGCTGCAAGTAATATTTTGAAACCAACTTTAGGTTCCAGCATGTTGAAAATTTCAGATTTGCGCAGTCTTACCAAAAAAATCATATCTTGGTGTAAAAACATGGAAATTAAGAACCGTATGATTCTATGGATTTGAAATCTAAGACATATTCAAAATGTGGGATCAAATATTTTGAGAATAGTCCTCGATATCATTTTGAATATAACTACAGATTCTAACACGTTGATAGTTTCTGATTTGCGTAGCTTCACCAAAAAATTTATATCTTGGTGTCAAAATGTCGAAATCATGAGCTGCTTGATTTTATGAAAAATAGACTTCAATATCCAAGAAATAACCAAAATTTGGAATCAAATATTTTGAGAATTGTCCCTGATATTACTTTAAATATAACTTTAGATTCCGACACGTTGATAGTTTCAGATTTGTGTAGCTTCACCAAATTATTTGTATCTTGTTGTGGGAACATGGAAATCATGGACCGTTAGATTTATCGAAAACCAAACTTCAAAATATAAAACATGTCCAAATTTCAAGATTTAATACTTTAAGAATAGTTTCAGAAAATATTTCCAATCAACATAAAACTCGGACACCCTGACGATTTCAAACTTGCGTGACTTCACCAAAACTTTTGTATCTTGATGTAGGTATGGCAAAATCATGAACCACTAGATTTTATGAAAACAAGACTCCAAAATCTAAAATATTTCCAAAATTTAGGATTTGATACCTTAATGATAGTTTCAGATAGTATTTCGAAATCAACATTAGATTTTAATATACCGACAATTTTGAATTGGCGCAACTTCGTCAAAAATTTTATGTTTTGTTATGGAACCCTCAGTGTCACAAGATGTTGTTCTTGTTATCAATAAAAATTTAAGAGCTCCATTCTCACAAATATCTTGGGTTCGAGTCTCATTGAATTTGAAACGTTGCGCCCCAGGAATCTTTCCTCTTATATTTGTGTTCCCTTTTTGACGCCTCTCTTTTCTTCCCTCTTTTTTAGGGTAGTGGGAGTATATGAAGACCAAAAAACTTGAAGGTTATGCGAACATGAAGACATAGCAAATCCCAAACTTTGATGCAAATATTGTCATGATTTCAATGAAGACACCATTTTACCATAGCAACTTGCCCCCATTAAATCAAATAAGATCCAAAGTTCAACAGGAGGATGAAGTTTCAGCTTGATTATACATTTCTTTCATTCTTCACTCGGACAACAATTGGGGTACTATGTATCTTTTGAAATCATGCGACTAAACCCACAATGAAACTCTAAGCTGCCTACGTACCGTAGTTCAGAATGGGTGATTTTTTTGTGGGTCGTACACTGTTTAGACTCATGTGGTCTAGGAGTGTAGGAACAAGTAGTTTAGGATCATGCGTCAAGGAGTGTTGCAACTTCAAGGATAATACTTCTATAAGAATTTGCAATTGATAGGGCTGATTCTTATGCCATCTGCATCTACGAGCTTATAAGACCCACTTCAGTAATCTTCTTGTACTACATATGGCCCATCACATTTTGAAGTGAACTTCCCTACGGGTTTATGGGAGATAATTATGGGTCTTCGTACAGCAAGGACTTGATCTGATACTTGAAAGGATCTTGGCAAACTCTTTTATTGATGGCACGAGACAATCGATCTTGATAACATTCAAGACTCTGTTGAGCTTCCAATCTCTTCTCATCAAGATCCTCCAACTCTGCTAATTGAAGTCGAGCATTTTCTTCATCAGTGATCCCTTATTGAATAACTAATCGTAATGAAGGTATTTGACGCTCGAGTAGCCGGACGACTTCGTCTCCATAAACGAGTGAATAAGGGGTCACTTGTGTTGGCGTGCGGTGAGTTTTACTATATGTCCACGGAGCTTCTTCCATACGGTCATGCCAATCTCGTTTATCTTTGGAGATGACTTTCTTTGAGAAGTTGTATAGAGTCTTGTTGAATGGCTTGGCTAGACCATTGGCCGCAGCATTGTCTATAGAAGAGCTACGTTGCTTGAAGCCAAAGAGTTCACAAATCTTGTTCATAAACCTATTGTCAAATGGCTTGACATTATTTGTTATTATATAACGGGGAATGGCAAAACAATAGATTATGTTTACTCGGATGAAACTTGCAATATTTTCTTTCTTTACTTCCTTAAGAGCCACAACTTCAGCCCATTTTGAGAAGTAGTCAGTTGCAGCCAAGATGTATAGGTGCCCACTAGAGGACTTTGGTAGTGGTCCAACAACATCCAATCCCCAACCGTCAAACGGCCAGGATGCAACAGTCGGGTGCAATACTTCAGGAGGTTGATGAATAAAATTCGCATGGAATTGACAAGCCTTGAATCTTCGAGCATAGTCCAAGCAATCTTTTACCATCGTTGGCCAATAATATCCCATTCTTTTTATATGAAAGTGGAGCTTTGATCCAGGCTGATGTGACCCACATACCTCAGAATGTGCCTCTTTCAAAGCTTCGAGTACTTAATCTTCCCCTAAGCATCGCAAGAGTACTCCCTTGAATGACCTTCTGTATAAAGTATCTTTATAGTAAAGGAAGCGAGGTGCACGATGTTGTAATTCAGTCCTTCTCCTCGAATTTTCTGGAAGTATCACATAGCATAAGTAGTCGATAATGGGCTGTCTCGATTCCTCTTTATCAACTTCAGAAATAGCAACAAGATGTTTGAGTTCATTTTCTTGACCTTCAGCCTCATTTGGTGGCGGTACTACCCATTTTTGGCAGACAAAAACTTGCGCTTGATCAAGCAGGGTTAACGATGAAGCTAGGATAACTAAAGTATTAGCCTTCTTATTTTCTTTCCTTGGCACATGCTGAAAAGTCACATTACCGAGCCACCCCATTAATTTTTGGTGTAATCATAAGATGGGAATAGTTCAGGCTTCTTGACCTCGTAACTACCTAGAAGCTGATTGACCACTAATTGAGAGTCACTAAAGACTTGCAATTGCAATCGCTTCATTTCGACAGCCATTTCAAGCCCAAGTATTAGTGTTTGATACTCAACAACGTTATTAGAGTAGAGTTGTATCAATGTAAAAGAGTGGGACAGAATTTCACCTTGAGAAGTGACAAATACTACACTAGCACTAGCTTCTCCGCATTGTGCAATACCATCAAAGTACATCTTCCATGGAGGCTGAACTTCAATGACCATTGCGTCCTCATCAGGTAGTTCATCAGTTAGCTCCCAATCATCAGGTATAGGGTGATCTACCAAGAGTCTGCCAATGCTTGTCCTTTTACAGTCTTTTGAGGAATGTACAAAATCTCGAATTGTTGAATTGTGAGGTACTATCTCACTAGTCGATCACTAAGAACAGATTTTGACATTACGAACTTGATGGGATTTGCTTTAGAAACAAGACGGACAACATGAGCTTGAACGTAGTGCTTAAACTTTTGAATTGAGAAGACTACACTACTGGAAAATAGGCCTATGACAACGGCTCAAAACCCATTGCAAAGGTATCAAAACCGTTGCAATAGACATATGGCAACCGATATGTGTGCGTTACATCAGGTCGCGTGCCGATAGGTCTATTGCAACAGTTTTGTGCAACAATTGTAAGACCGTTACATCAGCATATCTATTGCAATGATTTTTGAAGCTATGGCAACGGTTATTTCGGGGTTTCGCAACATATATTTTGTCTATTTCCTTTGGTGGTATATTATATTAATTACTTGCCTATATAATAAAATATAATTAAAACTTATATAAATCTCAAAAGGAAACTACTCATCAACAAAATCATAATCTAAACCAACCAACTAGCATTATCCATAGATAACTCCTCCATAGCTGTGGTCACTAGAATCAGTTTCTACTATGTATGTGAACTGTCTTTTTTCATCTGGAAAATATAGTTTTGGTAATTTTTTACACATATTTTTTATCTTCTTTATATGTATTTTATCTTTTTCGTCAAAATGGTATTCTACATCCTTTTTAATTTTTTCTGTAGTGGTTTTAAGTTTTCTGCTAATTTAGGGATATATTCCCTTACTTGGTTAACTAATCCTAAAAATGATTGTAACTTCTTTTTCGTATCAAGTGTTTCATTTAAGTTAATTATTTTTTGTACTATATGAGTTTGCATTTTTATTCCATTTTTATCTATTTGTATACCTAAGAATTCTATTTGATTTTTCATTACTTCTGCTTTCTTTCTACTTAAACTAATTCCTGATATTTCTACAATGTGTATGAATTTTTCTAGTAGTTTTATATGTTCGTTCTCTGTTCTAGAATATAACAGTATATCATCTATATATATTATACAATTTTCTAATTGGTTAAAGTAGTTATCCATAAAATATTGGTATCTACCTAGTGCATTTTTATATCCAAATGGTAATCTCATATGGAGTTATCTTAATACTCGACTGGTAGCTGTTGTTATAAGCAAACTCTGCAAGTGGTAGAAACTGATCCCATGACCCTCCGAAATCAATGACACAAGCATGCAACATGTCCTACAATATTTGAATAGTGTGCTCGGACTGCCCGTTGTTGATACCCAATTTTTCCCTATGTATTTTTATATACAAAATACTTTCAAAATAGAATGTACATACATATATAAGCATGCCCAAGAGTTTTGGTATTTTTCCTAATTTTTAAGATTTTAAAATCAATTTATTGTCTATTTTAGCAGTACACTAATTATTCCCAAGATTATCATTTTGGTGAATAACCTATTTTATTCTTATATTTACACCAAAATATAATTAAGGTGATTTTTGTATATTTTTACAAATCTATTTGGTATTTTAAAGCTAAATTGCATGTAATTGCAATTATAGCCTATTTCACGATTAGTAGCATTTTATAATTATAAAATTATTTTCAGTATTTTTAAATTAATATTTATATAGGCTACATAATTCTCAGTGTTTTTAATTTACTTTTAAAATTATTATTACTATTTTTATTAAATAAAAAGGAAAAATAGGCTATTTAACACTTAGCCCATTTCTATTTTGATTACAGCCCTTTCACCTTTCAATTTTCGCCCTCAATTTGAACCCAATTCCACCCCCAAATTAAACCAGCCCAATCCCCAAATTACCCGACCCCTGACCCGATTAAAAAAAACCCACCCGGCTCCCCTTTGATCCAGGCCGTTGATCAAAATGATCAACGACCGTAATTCATCCTTTCCTTTTTTAATTTCCAAACCCCCCATTGACCTAATTCATTTCACCTGAGACGCCGCCTTTGAACCCATTCGTATCTCAAATCCTCTCGAGCCTCTCCGAAACCCTAATCGTCTCCCACCTTATCTCACCATGTTTCCAACGGAATCCATGGCATCTCTGGCCATGGATGGTCTGCACTCATCCTTTTTCACCATCAGACCTAAACTATTCAAGGTTTTGAAGCCCGACTTCAATGGATCTCTTTAGATCCTTCTCAGATCTAAAGATCTATGGCTTCTCCGGCCATTACCTCGGCATGTTCAAGCAATATGAGTCTTTTCGACTCAGGATCTGACTTTCCTCAAGACCTTTCTCATTTCTAGGGTTTTCTCTACAACTCTAAGCCGTCTGAGGTTCTGTAATCGCCTATTTTTCTTAGATCTGTGATATGTCTGGGCTTTACTTGACATTTTATAAGGTTTTTCCCCAAATTTCTTTTTCCAAATCGCTCAATTTCAATTTTAGGGTTTCTGAAAAAGTTTCTTCAAATATCTTTCCGATTCTTTTTGTTCTTTCTTCATGTGTGTTTACCTATGTTATACTCGTATGCTTTCTTTTCTAATATGCTTGAGTTTGCTCTCTTGTTTCCTTTCTATTATGCACAATTCTTCTACTTTTGTTGTTATTCCTATACTCACATGTTAATCCATGTTGTTAATCCTTATTCTTTGCTATACGTGTTTATGGTTGAGTTCTTTGATTTTTTTCACTTTATTTAGCTTTGTTTGTGTTCTTGCTAAGCATATTTCACCTGCTTTTGTTTAAGCTCGTGTCATCTCTTTCTTCTGAACTTGTTTAAACTCCGAGTTTTCTCAAACATGTACTCATGACCTTGAATCAGTTCTTTCTATCATGTATGTTTGTTTCTCATGAAGTCTTTGGAAGAGACTTCTGAGCCTCTTTCAATGACGTGCTCTCTCACCTCTATATCTAACTCAATTCGAAACCCTAGGATTTAGGGGTTTCTTTAACAAGTGATATTAGGGTTCCACTTTGGGACCCTAGGATTTTAGACTCACTATGAGTCTGTAATTGAACTTGATTCCCTTTTGTTTGTGACTCTAAAGCTTTCAATGTTAGACTCTTTTTCTGAGTAACTTGACGATTCCTTTCGTTTGATTGGTATGCTTTATATATGTGAAATTTCTCTTTCAAAAGGTTTTTACCAACTGATTGATTGATTCTGAAATCCTTTTAATAAGGCTGACGAATTGCCACTGATTTTTCTTCGATTGAACCTCCTTTACCTTTATTGACTTGGTTCATTCGAATTGAACCTGTAATTTTGGTTTCATGGCTGTTTGATTGATTCCCTTGCCATATTTGGCACAAACCGTGTATCATTGATGGTTTTCCTTAAATAACTTCTATGTATTTACCCCTTTTGTGCTACTTTGAAAGGTTTTAATTAAAATTTATTTCCTTAACTGGCTTTTACCCGTTGGAATCATAATCCCTTAACCAAAGGGAGATCGATTTCAATGATATTTCCTTGCCTTTCTTACTTGTTTCTCTGCACTATAAAAGGGACTACCCTTATGCACTTTTAAGACCACTTCTAGTTCAATACCTCGAACTTTTAGATCCATACTTTCAACTTACTTACACACTTTATTTCTTTGAGTTCAATACTCTTACAACATTCTGCTCTTTTCTGGGATCTTTTGGAACTTTTGCTTGCAACTTGGTTTTTTCAAGACTACTTTTACTTGTTTGTTTTCCCTGAAACTGGTATGTTCTAATTTAGCTTTCCTGCCTCACCCCTATGTGTTTATTTATAGTTTTCTGCAATCCTATTTACTTTGTTGTTTATGATAAATGTTAACTATGTGTGTTCTTTCCTTGCATATGTTTTCTGT
The DNA here is from genome assembly GCF_000393655.2 of Nicotiana sylvestris. Classification (NCBI taxonomy): domain Eukaryota; kingdom Viridiplantae; phylum Streptophyta; class Magnoliopsida; order Solanales; family Solanaceae; genus Nicotiana; species Nicotiana sylvestris. Next base: position 61,874,176 of record NC_091057.1, read on the forward strand.
TATGAATCCCTACCCATATTCCCTTCTATGTGTTTGAGTTAAGGTTCATGTCCTGGCAGTATCCAAATTACTGCCCAGGTCCAAACCTGATCCTCAATGGATCCTAACTCTCAATTTTGGCTGACAGGCTGGTCAGGGGTGTGCCAACACTCTTAAATTGCTGGGCATGACCACCAGCCTGCCATGGCCTTCCCTAATTCCCCTCTATGTACATACACTTACTCTTAGATTCTAAGTTCTGTTCCCTCTTATGAGCCATGCTTTGGGACCCTGAGTTTCCTCTGAACTTGGACATTTGAGGGCTGACTCTTTCACACTGCACTATAATCTAATTCTGCAATGTGCTTAGGGTGTAAGCACTGCCCTGAGTCCCTTTGAGACTCTTGGGAACTTTGACACATCCCAAATAAGAGAAGGGCTTTTGGAAAACGGATCCTGGAAGTTGGTTTATCTCATATTTCCAGTCCTTGAGTCTAAATTAGGCTGTTTGGTTGCAGTTGGAAGTTCTGATATTTTTTTTATTCATTCGGGTCTGTAATAATTTGTAATAACTATGGGGTTCTAGTGAAAAAGGGAGGGTCATTTATGTATGCATATGGGTAGACAGCATGCTCATAGGGATTACTATTTACAAATTCTGCATTTATACATATCATATAGTACTCATGCCTATAAGTCGTCTCACTATTACATTAGAAACCATGCCTATAAGTTTCTGCATATAGAAATCATGTATAAGTTTTTGCACTTATGCATTTAGAAATCCTGTCTATAAGTTATTGCATTACACGTAAGTTGTTTCATTACTACATTAGAAACCATGCCTATAAGTTTCTGCATATAGAAATCATGACTATAGTTTTGTTTCTGCATTTCTGCATATTCATCTGTCGTTAGGCAAATAATCATAGGTTTAATAATAATCAACTTCATTCTAGATATCATGCCTATAGGTCTCCTGCACTTACATAATCGTTTTAAAATCATTAACGCTTAGAAATCATGCCTATAGGAGCAGCCGTCAGAATCTGATTCGTCTATTTTATCTATAAGTCTAAAATCAGTAGTAATGTTTGTTTAATATCTGCAGAATTTAATTGGTTCTAAAATCAGTAACCCTTCTTTAAAATCAATATACTTCCACCTAGGCAAGCAGTAGGCAATTGTTTAACTATGTCAGTTTAAATAAACTGCAACCAGACAAGGCCTAATTCAGACTCCTCATCTGAGAAATATGTGATGACACAGCATGTCCTAACGCTTTAAATTTAATTCAGACTATAACCAGTATTTGAAGTTATGCTAAATAATTTGCTCCTTTAAGTGAGGAGGCCTGTTTGAGCCCTTAAACTGCTATTTGTTTCCCACTACTTGCTTATGTATTTTTTTTGTCGCATTAGAATTTTGTCCTTTTAAAACTCTGAAAAAGCCCCAACCTCCCTCCCTTTAGGACTAGTAGTCCCAAATGCCTCCGAGTCTGATATGATCAGGACGGGTAATAGCATGCAATAAATAACGACACTATTACACGTTTAATACCTTAACGGGGTGGAAAAGGGTAGATATGGACATGATGACCGGTGCGCTAATACCATGTGCTACCCCTCTTCTGAGGAGTGATTTCCGGGTATTGCATTGATGTGATCCATATTGTTTGTAAACCTAGGACCCCTTTCCCTTTACTAGTTATCGCTTTTTAACTGTCCACACTATTTGCTTAAGATTTCTGTTTTCTTTATCTTTCTTCAAACTTTCAATTCACTCGTAACATTATGTGTAAATTCACTTCTATTTGAGACCTTTATTTGCTTACTTGTTAGTTAAAGTCATAATTGTAACATGGCCTGGTACCACACTATTGGATCTTGGGGGGTGCCTAACACTTTCTCCTCGAGATAATTAATAGCCCTTACCCGAACTCTACCTTTCCAACTCGAACTCTTCTTTAGTGTCCTAATGCACTTTAATCATTAGGTGATGACTCTTCAACCCAAAAAACCCAAATCCCAAGAGGGAACGAGTTGTCCTCCCAAATGTCATGTACCCGATTTTGCCTTAGAAAAATGGGGCGCGACAACATGGCGACTCTGATGGGGACTTCTTTAGGCTTTTACCATCTCATGTTACTTGTGACTTCACTGCTTCTTTATTACCTTTATTTAATGTCTTTACCTCTTTTCTACTATGAAACTGACTTGGCTCTTTGTTTCTTTTCTTTAATGCTTTCTTTTACCGCTTTCCTTCAATGTCGTTTAATTATGAGCAATTATTGTAATCATTACTTTATGAACGTGCAAATACGTGACAACTTATTTCTTTCTTGTAATTGCATATTCAACATCATATTCCACTCTTGCCAAAAAAAATACCATAGCAACGCTTATAATGAGTGGTTGCGCCCTTACAATATTATCACCCCCTAAATTTGGTAAAGGCGTATTTGCGGTAAAACCAGTCGATCAGCGGTGCAGTCGACGGTTCCGTGTCTTTTCCTCTTGAGTTGTCCGCTCAAGGGTACCGGTCTAATACCCCATAGAAACCTTACTCTGTTCAATTGTGCATGCATCACTGTCAAACCTAGCCGAGTCAGTTATGCTGTCCGCATAATGACTCTTTAAGATAGCCTTGTCCAAAGTCCAATGGGTTCCCTTGGAACCCAAACGGACATTACCATGTCTGTGCATTTATTTTGGAGAACTAAATGTTGCTTATGCCAATTATTGATATTTAAATAGTCGGGTCTGGCGAGGGGGGTAAGGGTCTAACACTTTATTTTGTAGAAAATGAGGCACAAAGTCCCCAAATTCGGCATGGTAACCAACATTTACCCAAGGTTGCTAAGTTGGTGGGAAGACCTTTACTCCAGTGATCAGACCCTCATCTGCAAATATTTGGGAAATTTGCCTTCTCTTTTGGAGATCCAACCCAACAACAAAATCATAGAGGCTGTAACTCTATTCTGGGATGGCGATAGATTGGTGTTTTCTTCGAAGATCTTGAAATGACACCTCTGCTCGAGGAAATGCGAGGATTAGCTGGTATTCCATGGGAGACTCCGGGTTTACTTATGCCGGAAAATCGCAAGGGTAGGGGCTTTCTCAAAATGATGGGACGAAAGAAGAACACAGACTTGACCTGCTTGAAGGATTCCTACATTCCTTTCAACTATCTGTATGAGAGATACGACCATAGCAAGTCCTACCACACTTACCCAGATGAATTCGCCCTCACATCATTAGGGAATATCCACAGAAGAGTCTTCGTCTTTATGTTCTACTTTTTGGGGATAATAGTATTTCCTATGAAGAAGGCTAGGATCCATACCAGACTAGCCATGGTCACCAAGATTTTGAATGAAAGAATTGGCGGGCAGCCTTTTAGCGTAGTATCTATGATCGTTGCGAAGATATATCGAGCCCTGGAAAACTGTCAACGAGGAGCCAAACACTTTGAGGGTTGTAACTTACTGCTCCAACTCTAGCTCATGGAGCACCTCCAAAAGGGTGAATATCAGCAAGAGATTCTGTGCAGAGACTGGGATGATCATATCGCCTTCCATCAGCCAAGGCAAATGAACTATATGCCTAACATGTGTGCAGAGACTCGGGATGCACCGTTTTTTATACTCATTGGTCTGAGAGGAACTCATCCTTATGTCCCTCTCCGAGTCATGAGGCAGGCAAGAAGGAGGCAGGTTATACCAAGGGTCAACAAAATAAGTCACTTCAAGGCCGACTTTCAAGATGACGATAGTTTATACAAGTGTCAAACTTTGCATATGTGGCACTGCAAAATCATCCTAGGAAAGGATTCCATAGAACCAGACAGGTACCATGCTGGTTATACTCCATACTATCCAAGTTGGTTGGAAGACGATCATAGTGGGTTAGGACAACCCGGGCTTGTTCGAGGTCACAGAATCATCAACGAAAAGGCTAAAGTACAAGTTAAGTACAACCAATTTCTCAAGAGGATTCAGGAATGCGAAAGTGAGCACCGGGGAATTCAGGAAGCCCATCAAAAGCTGATTGAAGAATGGAAAGACATGGATGTCAGCACCAACAAGCGGCTGGGATATTTGGAGAGGGGTTTAGTGGAGCTATAAAGGAAGTTCATCCAGAGGATCGAAAACTGCCAGAATGCTGAGAGAAACGAAGGAGGACACCTGGCTAGAGCCTACTTGCTGCTGGGACTGCGTGAGATAGTGAAGCTGTTCAATGGAGCTAAAGATGCCGAGTCTGGGGAAGGTCCTTCTGGGACCAAGTAGTTAGGATCTTTTCATTTAAATGTAATAAGGCCAATGGCCATTAGTGACATTTTATTTTCTGCTATTTTAGTGTCGTTTTGGGATTCGTCTTATTTTTATCAATAAAATGAGGCATTTAGCATTGTAAGTTCTCCAAATCAACTTGTCGCTAGGCCTACCTCGGGCACAACGAGGCTCCCAAATTAGGACACGAATTATATTCTCGCACTATGTGTTTAAATATCTCAACCACTTTTTCTTACAACCCGCACTAACTTGCTACCTTTGTTTTTTTGTTTTATTCCCCTCCCCAAATGTTAGTTCATGCACTCTGGCATCGTCATCATACTCCACAAGATCTAAGGGCCCTCTCCTCCGAGTCCTATCAGAAACAAGAACAAGGGAAAAATGGAAGATTTGAGCAACATAAGAAAGGAGAACTCAGTTGAAAGGGTAGAGGTTCCTCAGAGTATTCAGGTTTCCAAGGAAAGTGCCTCCAAGCTAGAGCAAAAGTTGTTGAAATTCATGGAAGAACTGGACCAAGTTCGGAATTTGGCAAGCTTGTCGTTTTCCCTCACCACCCCAGATGTCAACTTTCCCAACACTCAAAACCCCACACCTCCACAAAACATCCCGAAACCATAAAACCAACCCGCTCCCCAACACCACTGCAACACGTGCCACACTTTAAACAACACCCCACTGCTCATCCCTGAACGACTAAACTCCACAAATGATCATCTCCACAACACCCCCATCTATGTGGAAACCATACCACACTATACTCAACCTAATTCTAGCACACCTGAGTCTGATGACAAAGACTCTATCATCAATAATCTGGCTGCGGAACTCAAGAAGCGGACTAGCAGAGTTCAGGGTGTTAAAGGAAGCAAGGGGATCGAGGGATTGAATTACGAAGACCTTTGCATTCAGCCAGATGTCGAACTGCTCGAGGGGTACAAATCTCTCAAGTTCGAGATGTTCGATGGCACCGGGGATCCCAGCGTTCATTTGAAGATATACTGCGACAAGCTGGTCGGAGTAGGAAAGGATGAAAAGATTCGCATGAAACTCTTTATGAGAAGTTTGAAAGGGGATGCTCTATCTTGGTACATTAGCCAAGACCCGAAGAAGTGGTCGAATTGGGTGGGTATGGCGTCCGATTTCATGGATATATTCAGATTCAACATGGAGAACGCACCAGATGTATTCTACATCCAGAACTTAAAGAAGAAACCTACGGAGACATTCTGCGAGTATGCTACTTGTTGGAGATCAGAAACTGCTAAGGTCAAGCCGGCTTTAGAAGAAGAACAAATGAATAGGTTTTTCGTCCGGGCTCAAGACCCACAATATTATGAGAGGTTGATGTTGATTGAAGGCCAGAAATTTTCCGACATCATTAAGCTAGGGGAAAGGATCGAGGAAGGTATTAAAAGTGGTATGGTCACAAACTTTGAAGCATTGCAGGCCACCAACAAGGCTCTACAGTTTGGTGGTACGTCCAAGAAAAGGGATGTAAGTGTCGTGATGGTTGCACAGAGAACAAAGTCCCCAATCAAATACCAAACCTACCCATTACCTCCACTCACATATCAGCCTACCCCAAATTACCAAGCACCCTTGCCCTCTTACCAAGCTTCACCGCTTACTTACCAATCATCTCCAACTCTCACATATCATCCCACTTCGCCAAGATACTCTTAACCCGCACCTATCTACCAAGCTTACAACACCCAACAAGCCCACTATTAATCACATCCCCCTCGCCAAAATTTCCCTGGACCCCGACCAAACTTCAACCACAGACCCCCCCAAACAGTATACCGCCATTACTGAACCTATCGACCAGCTGTATGAAAGGTTCAAAGCTGCTGGTTACGTCACCCATATCCCTGCTATAAACCCCGAAAACCCCTCCCAATAGGTCAACCCAAACAAAACCTGTGCATACCATTCTGGCATGAAGGGGCATACCATTGATGAGTGCCGCTCTCTGAAGAATAAGATCCAAGCTTTAATTGACAACAAGATCATTGTGGCAAAGGATCCTACTCCGAATGTCCGTAACAACCCTCTACCAGACCACAAGGGTGGAGGTGTTCACATGATTGAGATAGAAGACGATTGGGACCCCAAAGGGTCAATTGTATTGATCGCTGAAGGTGACGAGCCAAAGAAACCAACAGTCACCCTTAACCTGATTATAGTCTAGATGCAACCTTCTAGAGACGCCGAAGTGAACATGTCCATACCACTTGAGTTCGAAGCACCTTCTTCTGCAAAGATGCCATGGCCTATTGAGGTCGAGTTTGGGTCCCCAAAGGCACCTGTACCATTTGAGGTTGTTGTATTACCTCCCAAAGCAAGGGTGCCCATTCCGGTGGCCATGACAGCCGTAAAACCGTTCCACCCAAAGGCCATACCATGGGATTACACCACCGAGGCGAGAAGGAAAGGGAAAACCAAACCTGGAGAAGAAGTTGCAGCACAGGGTATGACAAGAACCGACAGGGTTTATACTCTAGAACATCTAGCTGAGTCCAATAAGCAAGATTCTGGACGACCAACCATCACTGAAACTGGGCCTGATGATATCTGGAGGAAGATACAAGCCAAAGAGTATTCGGTCATTGATAAGTTGAACAAAACACTAGCCTAGATCTCTATCTTGGCTCTACTACAAAACTCTGACGCACATAAGAATGTTTTATTAAAGGTGCTGAGCGAGGCATATGTGCCCAGCAACATAACTGGAGGAGAAATGGAAAACATGGTAGGGCAAGTATTGGAGAGTCACAAAATCACTTTCCATGAAGATGAGCTGCCACCTGAAGGGCTAATCCACAATAAGGCATTGCACATCACTGTGCAGTGTGAAGATTATTTCATCACCAGAATCCTGATTGACAGAGGGTCTAGCCTCAATATTTGTCCATTGGTGACTCTCAAAACATTGGGAAAGAGCATGCATGAGATCAAGGATGGAGCCATCACTGTCAAAGCTTTCGATGGATCCCAAAGGTCCACTATTGGGGAAATCAGTTTGTGTCTGCAAATGGGAGCGACTTGGTTCGACATTGATTTTCAAGTGATAGACGTCCCAACATCTTACAACTTGCTATTGGGATGGCCCTGGATCCATGCCGCTAGGGCTGTAGCATCAACCCTACATCAAGCAGTGAAATTCGATTGGAATCACCAAGAGGTAATTATTCACGGCGACGGTAGCAATCCCATATACAGTCGCCAGACCATCCCAGCAATCGAAGGAAGAAGGAAGATAGGCGGAGAAACCTACCATCACATTGAGTGAGTCCACGTCGTGGACAAGGATAGATGGTGGGATAACTAAATTGAAAGTATACTGAATTGGTGTGGATACGAACCTGGCAAGGGACTTGGCAAGAATCTCCAAGGAATCGCTAAACCTATCAAGTTGAAGAAACACGGTACCACTTTCGGTTTGGGATATGAATACACTTTGGGAGGAGTTCAACCACTAGTTTCCACCATGGCGCAGTCCCTACTACCCATTGGAGCATCCGATACCTTGCTTAGAGCAGACTTTCCAGCCAACCTATGTCATATATGGGTCGGAAGAAGAGGAAGCACTAGCGGCAATGAGGAATTTGTTTTTGGAAGATGATAATATGGACTGTTGTGTCATTTTCGAGGAGGAGGGGGAGGAAGCCCCTTCTATAGAAGCTGTGAGCCGAGGAGCACGCCCCAAAAATTGGTCCATTAGAACCACCAGGGCTCGGAAAGCTTCAGGGTAGCAAGGCTGAACAAAGCACCATATATTATCTTTATTTTTTGCTAGTTAACTTTCTTTCCACATTTTAAATATTGAAATAATAGCTCCAATCTTCAAAACAATTATGAAATTTACCAAAGCATTTCAGTTTCTTATAAATCTTGCTCTTATTACTTTTTATCGTTTACTTTATGTACACAGCATTACTATTACTTATCTTGATGAACCGACGATTGTGACATGCAACGATACAACGCAACAAACGGATATAGACTCAGAAGAAGATGATATACCAGAAGAGGTTGTTAAAGAGATTGAGGATTTTGAGAACAGACCTAAGTCTAACCTGGATAAAACTGAGATTGTCAACCTGGGAGATGCAGAAAATATCAAAGAAATGCGCATCAGTGTTCATCTGTCACCATCAGAAAAGAAAGAGTACACGGAATTTCTAAGGGGATATGAGGACATATTCGCCTGGTCTTATGATGACATGACTGGTCTCAGTACATCTATTGTAGCTTACAAACTGCCAACCGATCCGACATGTCCACCAGTAAAACAGAAGCTCAGGAAGTTCAAACCTGACATGAGTTTGAAAATCAAGGAAGAAGTCACCAAGCAAGTCAAAGCCAAGGTTTTCAGGGTAGTAGAGTATCCAACATGGTTAGCCATTATTGTTCCAGTGCGGAATAAGGACGGGAAGGTTAGAGTCTGTGTTAACTACCGGGATCTCAACTGGGCCAGTCCGAAAGATAACTTCCCCTTGCCGAACATACACATTCTAATTGACAACTGCACCAAGCATGAATTGTAGTCATTCATTGATTGTTTTGCTGGGTATCATCAGATATGGATGGATGAGGAAGACGCAGAGAAAACGGCTTTCATTACGCCGTGGTGGATGTATTGTTACAAGATGATGTCGTCTGGGTTAAAGAATGGTGGGGCCACCTACGTGAGGGCCATGACTACTATTTTCGATGACATGATGCACAAAAAGATCGAGGTGTATGTAGACGACATCATCATCAAATCCGAGAGAGCCACTGACCACATGAAAGATCTGAGGAAGTTCTTCAACAGACTAAGAAGGTACAACTTGAAGCTGAATCCCGCCAAGTGTGCATTCGGGGTTCCTACCGAAAAACTGCTTGGGTTCATTGTGAGTTGCCGAGGAATAAAACTAGATCCGTCAAAGGTCAAAGCTATCCAAGAATTGCCACCACCGAAGAACAAGAAAGAGGTTATGAGTTTCTTGGGAAGACTTAACTACATCAGCCGGTTCATAGCTCAATCCACTGTCATTTGTGAGCCAATCTTTAAGATGTTGAAGAAGGACGCTGCTACCAAATGTACAGATGATTGTCGGAAAGCCTTTGATAGAATCAAGGAATACCTGTCAACACCGCCAGTTTTGGTCCCGCCCGAGCCGGGTAGACCTCTATTACTCTACCTTGCAGTATTGGATGGAGCTTTCGGTTGTGTTCTGGGGAAGCATGATGAAACAGGAAGAAAGGAGCAGGCCATCTATTATCTCAGCAAGAAGTTCACCCCGTACGAGGCCCGGTATTCTCTATTGGAACGCACCTGTTGTGCTCTGACTTGGGTAGCTCAGAAGTTGAGGCACTATTTCTGTGCCTATACTACTTATCTCATATCAAGAATGGATCCTTTAAAGTACATCTTTCAGAAGCCCATGCCCACTGGCAAGCTAGCCAAGTGGCAAATCCTGCTGAGTGAATTCGACATTGTTTACGTGAATCAGAAGGCAATCAAAGGCCAAGCACTGACAAATCATCTTGCTGAAAATTCCGTGGATGGAGAATACGAGCCTCTAAAGACGTATTTTCCTGATAAAGAGGTATCTTTCATAAGGGAAGATATTGCAGAATCCTATGATGGTTGGAGAATGTTTTTCGACGGAGCAACAAACTTCAAAGGGGTTGGCATAGGAGCGGTCCTAGTATCAGAAACCAACCAGCATTATCCAGTGTCTACCAAGCTCAAGTTCTCGTGCACCAACAACATGGCCGAGTACAAAGCCTGCATCTTAGGGCTCAAGCTGGCCATTGTCATGAACATTCAGGAATTGCTAGTGATCGGAGATTCAGACCTGCTTATACATTAGGTCCGAGAAGAATGTGCAACCAAGAACTCCAAGATACTCCCTTATCTGCATCATATACAGGAGTTGAGGAAGAGGTTCACAAAGACAGAGTTCCAACATGTTCCCAGAGTTCAGAATGAGTTTGCCGATGCATTGGCTACCCTATCGTCCATGATACAACACCCAGACAAGAATTTCATTGATCCTATTCTGGTAAATATCTATGATCAGCCAGCTTACTATGCTCATGTAGAAGAACAAGCAGACGGAAAACCTTGGTTTCAGGATATCAAGGAATATTTGACAAAGGGAGAATATCCAAAACTCGCATATCCTACTCAGAAGCGCACACTTCGGAGATTATCTAACAACTTCTTTCATAGCGGAGGAATACTATATAGGAGGACTCCTAATTTGGGATTACTAAGGTGTGTCGACGAAAAGGAAGCATCCAGATTATTGGAGGAAATTCATGCAGGGACCTGTGGTCCACATGTGAACGGCTTTGTCTTAGCCAAGAAAATACTTCGAGCTGGTTATTTTTGGATGAATATGGAAACGGACTGCATCCAGTATGTCCGAAAATGCCATTGTTGTCAGATACATGCAGACGTGATAAAGGTGCCTCCAAACGAGCTTACTGCAACTAGCTCACCATGGTCGTTCGCCACTTGGGGAATAAATGTTATCGGACCTATCGAGCCTGGCGCATCAAACGGGCACAGGTTCATTCTAGTGGCAAATGATTATTTTACCAAATGGGTTGAAGCAGCATCGTACAAAGCAATGACTAAGAAAGTGGTAGCAGATTTTGTCCGCGACCGTATTGTTTGTCGGTTCGGAATTCCGGAGTCAATCATCACTGATAATGGTTCCAATATCAACAACGACCTGATGAAAGCCATGTGTGAAACCTTCAAGATCAAACACAAGAATTCTACAACTTACAGGCCTCGGATAAACGGAGTTGTAGAAGCGGCCAATAAGAATATCAAGAAGATACTAAGGAAGATGATAAAGAAACATAAGTAGTAGCATGAGAAGTTATCATTTACTTTATTGGGATACTACACCACAGTTCGTACATCAATCGGGGCAACTCTCTATATGTTGGTTTATGGTAAAGAAGCAATCATTCCCGCCGAGGTAGAAATTCCCCCCTTGAGAATCATACAAGAAGCAAAACTTGACGATGCAGAATGGGTAAGGAGTCGCTACGAGCAGTTAGCTCTTATAGATGAGAAAAGAATGAATGCAGTTTGCCATGGTCAACTTTATCAGAACAGAATGTCCAGAGCCTTCAACAAAAGAGTCAAGCCTAGACAGTTTACACCGGCGTAGCTGGTGTTAAAGAAGATTTTCCCGCATCAAGATGAAGCCAAAGGGAAGTTCTCTCCCAACTGGCAGGGTCCATACATGGTTCACCGGGTTCTAACTGGAGGAGCCCTCATACTTGCGGAAATGGATGGTGAAGTTTGACTAAAGCCGATCAATTTACATGTAGTGAAGCGATACTATGTGAAACTCTTATGATTTCCTATATAATGTATTTGAACTACGCCTGACCTGATTCCCGTTTAAGAGGGGATACGTAGGCAGCCCTATGGGTTTGGTCACAATTCAATAAAATTTTCATTTCCCCCCGCTATTGGAAACTGGGGCAGAATTTTGAGGACCCTCAAAATTTCGAAGTTGATTTCTGCCATCTATCGCACGCAGCCGTCAGAAGCACTAGCCTAGTAAACTGGGGCAGAATTTTAAGGAGGACCCTCAAAATTTCGGAGCGAGAGAGGTTTCAATGTCTTGAACCGCGTCGCATTCATCGGTTCATCTAAAGAAAACTATTTTAAATTATGTATTTATGTTACATTTTTTCTAAATCATGCATGTCTAGTATCAAAATTGCGTTGCTTAGCAATGCTACCTCAATGATACACAACGCCAAGCAGGACAAGTGAAGCTCATGGGGAAACGAACTAACCTCCCCCCCCTTACAAAACTCACGATTTTTCTTTGGATGCAGGAACTCAAGTCGTAAAATCATCAGATATATCTATACACTCATACTTCCCGAGAATGCAACTCTTGGAATCATCACCTATTTACAGTTGCTATCCGTACACGACATCCATAACAGCCACAATATAGCAATCAGCTATCAGCTAAGAGATTTCATTACTATTTGCCTTTTATTTTCTGCATTTCATAAGGCTACCTTTCTGCCTTCCGAGGTTAAGCTCTACCTCCATCTGCATTTCTCTGTATTGCATAAGGCTACCTTTCTGCCTTCCGAGGTTAAGATCTGCCTCCATCTGCATTTCTCTGCATTGCATAAGGCTACCTTTATGCCTTCCGAGACTAAGCTCTATCTCCATCTGCATTTTTTGCATTGCATAAGGCTACCTTTCTGCCTTCCGAGACTATGCTCTGTCTCCATATGCATCTTTTGCATTGCATAAGGCTACCTTTCTGCCTTCCGAGGTTAAGCTCTACCTCCATCTGCATCTTCTGCATTGCATAAGGCTACCTTTCTACCTTCCGAGACTAAGCTCTGTCTCCATTTGCATTTTCTGCATTGCATAAGGCTACCTTTCTGCCTTCCGAGGTTAAGCTCTACCTCCATCTGCATCTCCTTCATTGCATAAGGCTACTTTTCTGCCTTCCGAGGTTAAGCTCTACCTCCATTTGCATGGCTGAAATACCTATACCTTATTTCTCTTGCATGGCTGAAATATCGCCACTCTATTTCTCTTGCATGACTGAAATACCGCCATTTTATTTTTCTTGCAAGGCTGAAATACCGCCACCCTTTATTTGCATTTTGCATCGGCTGAAAGATCGCCACCCTATGCATTTTTCATGGGCTAAACGATCGCCAAATTGTCCAAAGGCGTCATTGTTCGGAGGCACCATTTTCATAGCCCGAGAACGCCATGCCATGGCCTGAGGACCCCATTTTATCTTTTGCATATCATTATTCAAAGGCATCATGGTTCGGAGGCATCATCCTCATAGCCCAAGAACATCATTTCATAGCCTGCGAATCCTTTATCATACGCTTCATGGCCCAGGACATCACGGTCCGAGGACGTCATCCTAACTGTCCAAAGACAGCATTCACGATCCAACGGGAACTTGCATCACGTTTAAATTTATGCACAATATATATATATATGCTGGTATTGTTCATTCGCAAGTACACCGGCTAGCAACGACCGTCTCAGCAGGAGCGATCCCGCTCTAGTTCCCGCAACCTATCAGACTCTGACCATCCTTTCTCAACCTTAACATCGCGTCCGCTTTTTGAAAATCTCCATCGGCATACTCCTCGATGGATCCCGAACTACATATGTCCTGATTCCTGTAATACCAGGGATATGTAGGCAACTCATAAACCAGAGCTCATTCAAAACTCTTCAAAATCGTTTCATTCGGTCAAAATTGGCCATCATATCTTTACCCGACAACTCTTTCATCCTTCCCGGGTAAAGAGGGGCAACTGTTGATACCCAATTTTTTATATGTATTTTTATATACAAAATACTTTCAAAATAGCATGTACATACATATATAAGCATTCCCAAGAGTTTTGGTGTTTTTTCCTAATTTTTAAAATTTTGAAATCAATTTATTGTCTATTTTAGCATTACAAAATCAAATAATTATTCCCAAGATTATAATTTTGGTGAATAACCTATTTTATTCTCATATTTACACCAAAATATAATTAAAGTGATTTTTGTATATTTTTACAAATCTATTTGGTATTTTTAAGCTAAATTGTATATAATTGCAATTATAGCCTATTTCACGATTAGTAGCATTTTATAATTATAAAATTATTTCCAGTATTTTTAAATTAATATTTATGTAGTATTTGTTGGCTCAGCATTTTTAATTTACTTTTAAAATTATTATTACTATTTGTATAAAATAAGAAGGGAAAATAGGCTATTTAACACTTAGCCCATTTCTATTTCGATTACAGCCCTTTCACCTTTCAATTTTGGCCCTCAATTTGAACCAAATTCCGTCCCCAAATTAAACCAACCCAATCCCCAAATTACCCGACCCCTGACCCGATTAAAAAAAAACCCACCCGACTCCCCTTGGATCCAATCCGTTGATTATTTTGATCAACGGCCGTAATTCACCCTTTCCTTTTTTAATTCCCAAACCCTCTTGACCTAATTCATTTCACCTGAGACACCGCCTTTGAACCCCTTCATCTCTCAAATCCTCTCGAGCCTCTCCGAAACCCTAATCGCCTCCCACCTTATCTCACCATGTTCCCACCAGAATCCATGGCGTCTCCGGCCATGGATGGTCTGTACTCATCCTTTCTCACCATCAGACCTAAACTATTCAAGGTTTTGAAGCCCGACTTCAATGGCTCTCTTCATATCCTTCTCAGATCTGTAGATCTATGGCTTCTCCGACCATTACCCCGGCATGTTCAAGCAATATGAGTCTTCTCGACTAAGGATCTGACTTTCCTCAAGACCTTTCTCATTTCTAGGGTTTTCTCTACAACTCTAAGCCGTCTGATGTTCTGTACTTGCCTATTTTTCTTAGATCTGTGATATGTCTGGGCTTTACTTGACATTTTAAAAGGTTTTTCCCCAAATTTCTTTTTCAAAATCGCTCAATTTCAATTTTAGGATTTCTGAAAAGTTTCTTCAAATATCTTTCCGATTCTTTCTGTTCTTTCTTCATGTGTGTTTACCTATGTTATACTCGTATGCTTTCTTTTCTACTATGCTTGAGTTTGCTCTCTTGTTTCCTTTCTATTATGCAAGATTCTTCTACTTTTGTTGTTATTCCTATACTCACATGTTAATCCGTGTTTTTAATCCTTATTCTTTTCTATACTTGTTTATGGTTCAGTTCTTTGATTTTGTTCACTTTATTTAGCTCTGTTTGTGTTCTTGCTAAGCATATTTCACCTGCTTTTGTTTAAGCTCGTATCCTCTCTTTTTTCTGAACTTGTTTAAACTCCGAGTTTTCTCAAACATGTCCTCATGACCTTGAATCAGTTCTTTCTATCATGTATGTTTGTTTCTCATAATGTCTTTGGAACAGACTTTTGAGCCTCTTTCAATGACCTGCACTATCACCTCTATATCTCACTCAATTCGAAACCCTAGGATTTGGGGGTTTCTTTGGCAAGTGATATTAGGGTTCCATTTTGGGACCCTAGGCTTTCAGACTCACTATGAGTCTAAAACTGAACTCGATTCCCTTTTGTTTGTGACTCTAAGGCTTTCAATGTTATACACTTTTTCTGAGTATCCTGACGATTCCTTTCGTTTGATTGATATGCTTTATATATGTGAAATTTCACTTTCAAAAGGTTTTTACCAACTGATTGATTGATTCTGAAATCCTTTTAATAAGGCTGATGAATTGTCACTGATTTTTCATCGATTGAACCTCCTTTACCTTTCTTGACTTGGTTCATTCGAATTGAACCTGCAATTTTGGTTTCATGGCTGTTTTATTGATTTGCTTGCCATATTTGGCACAAACCGTGTACCATTGATGGGCTTCCTTAAATAACTTCTATGAATTTACCCCTCTTGTGCTACTTTGAAAGGTTTTAATTAAAATTTATTTCCTTAACTGGCTTTTACCCGTTGGAATTAGAATCCCTTAACCAAAGGGAGATCAATTTCACCGATATTTCCTTGCCTTTCTTACTTGTTTCTCTGCACTATAGAAAGGACTACCCTTCTGCACTATTAAGACCACTTCGAGTTCAATACCTCGAACTTTTAGATCAATACTTTCAACTTACTTACACACTTTATTGCTTTGAATTCAATACTCTTGCAACATTCTGCTCTTTTCTGGGATCTTTTGGAACTTTTGCTTGCAACTTGGCTTTTTCAAGACTACTTTTACTTGTTTGTTTTCCCTAAAGCTAGTATGTTCTAATTTAGCTTTCCTGCCTCACCCTTATGTGTTTATTTACAGTTTTCTGCAATCCTGTTTACTTTGTTATTCATGATTAATGTTAACTATGTGTGTTCTTTCCTTGCATCTGTTTTCTGTTATGAATCCCTATCCCTATTCCCTTCTATGTGTTTGAGTTAAGGTTCATGTCCTGGCAGTATACAAATTACTGCCCAGGTCTAAACCTGATCCTCAATGGATCCTAACTCCCAATTTTGGCTGACAGGCTGGTCAGGGGTGTGCCAACACTCTTAAATTGATGGGCATGACCACCAGCCTGCCATGGCCTTCCCTAATTCCCCTATATGCACATACACTTACTCTTAGATTCTATGTTTTGTCCCTCTTTTATGAGCCATGCTTTGGGACCCTGAGTTCCCTCTGAACTTGGAGATTTGAGGGCTGACTCTTCCACACTGCACTATAATCTAATTCTGCAATGTGCTTAGGGTGTAAGCACTGCCCTGAGTCCCTTTGAGACTCTTGGGAACTTTGACACATCCCAAATAAGAGAAGGGCTTTTGGAAAACGGATCCTGGAAGTTGGTTTATCTCATATTGCTAGACCATGAGTCTGAATTAGGATGTTTGGTTGCAGCTGGAAGTTTTGATGTTTTTTTTATTCATTCGAGTCTGTAATAATTTGTAATAACTATAGGATTCTAGTGAAAAAGGGGAGGGTCATTTATGTATGCATATGGGTAGACAGCGTGCTCATAGGGATTACTATTTACAACTTCTGCATTTATGCATATCATATAGTACTCCTGCCTATAAGTCGTCTCATTATTAAATTAGAAACCATGCCTATAAGTTTCTGCATATAGAAATCATGTATAAGTTTCTGCACTTATGCATTTAGAAATCCTGCCTATGAGTTATGCATTACACGTAGAAATCTTGCCTATAAGTTGTTTCATTACTACATTAGAAACCATGACTATAGTTTTGTTTCTGCATTTCTGCATATTCATCTGTTGTTAGGCAAACAATCATAGGTTTAATAATAATCAACTTCATTCTATATACCATGCCTATAGGGCTCCTTCACTTACATAATCGTTTTAAAATCAATTATGCTTAAAAATCATGCCTATAGGAGCAGCCGTCTGAATCTGATTCGTCTATTTTATCTATAAGTCTAAAATCAGTAGTAATGTTTGTTTAATATCTGCAGAATTTAATTGGTTCTAAAATCAGTAACCCTTCTTTAAAATCAGTATACTTCTGCCTAGGCAAGCAGTAGGCAATTTTTTAACTGTGTCAGTTTCAATAAATTGCAACCAGACAAGGCCTAATTCAGAATCCTTATCTGAGAAATATGTGATGAAGCAGCATGCCCTAACGCTTTAAATTTAATTCAGACTATAACCAGTATTTGAAGTCATGCTAAATAATTTGCTCCTTTAAGTGAGGAGGCCTGTTTGAGCCATTAAACTGCTATTTATTTCCCCCTACTTGCTTATTTATTTTGTTTGTCGCATTAGAATTTTGTCCTTTTAAAACTCTGAAAAAGCCCCAACCTCCCTCCCTTTAGGACTAGTAGTCCCAAATGCCTCCGGGGCTGATAGGATCGGGATGGGTAATAACATGAAATAAGTAACGACACTATTCCACGTTTAATACCTTAACGGGGTGGGAAGGGTAGATATGGACATGATGACCGGTGCGCTAATACCACGTGCTACCCCTCTTCTGAGGAGTGATATTCGGGTATTGCATTGATATGATCCATATTGTTTTTAAACCTAGGACCCCTTCCCCTTTACTTGTTATCCCTTTTTTAACTGTCCAGACTATTTGCTTAAGATTTCTGTTTTCTTTATCTTTCTTCAAACTTTCAATTCACTCGCAACATTATGTGTAAATCCCCTTATATTTGAGACCTTTATTTGCTTACTTGTTAGTTAAAGTCACAATTATAACATGGCCGGGAACCACACTAGTGGATCTTGGGGGGTGCCTAACACCTTCCCCTCGAGGTAATTTTTAGCCCTTACCCGAACTATGGTTTTCCAACTCGAACTCTTCTTTAGTGTCCTAATGCACTTTAATCATTAGGTGGCGACTCTTCAACCCAAAAAACCCAATTCCCAAGAGGTAACGAGTTGTCCTTCCAAACGTCATGAACCCGATTTCACCTTAGAAAAAGGGGGCGCGACACCCGTCCATCTGAGAGTGAAAAGTTGTGCTCAACTCGACCTGAGTACCCAACTCTCGCTGCACAGACCTCCAAAACTGCAAAGTAAACTAATTGCCCCTATATTAAATGATGGAAACTGGGACACCATGCAACCGAACAATCTCCCAGATATAGATCTCTACCAACCGCTCTGAAGAATAGGTAGTACAACTACAAAGTCCATAGTGATACTCTCCCACTTCCACGCGGGAATATCCATCCGCTGAAGCAAACCACCCAATCTCCGATCCTCGTATTTCACCTGCTGACAATTGAGACACCGAGCTACAAATCCCACAATGTATTTCTTCATTCTCCTCCACCAATAGTGCTTTCTCAGATCCTGATACATCTTCACAGCACCCGGATGAATGGAATACCACAAGCTATTGGCCTCCTCTAGAATCAACTCCCGAAGCCCATCCACATTGGGCACACAAATTCGGCCCTGCATCCTCAATACCCATTATCCCTGGCATCATCATGCTGAACTCTGTCCTTAGGGACAAGCAAAATGCAGATCATCATAATGGCGCTCTCTAATGCGATCATATAAGGAAGATCGAGAAACCACACAAACGAATACCCGACTGGGATCTGAAATATCTAACCTCCCAAAACGATTGGCCAAGGCTTGTACATAAACTGCAAGAGGTCTCTCCTCAACTGGAATATATGCCAAACTCCCTATACTCACTACCTTTCGGCTCAAAACATCGGCCACTACATTAGCCTTTCCCGGATGGTACAATATAGTGATATCATAATCCTTAAGCAACTCCAACCATCTACGCTGCCTCAAATTAAGATCCTTCTGTTTGAACAAGTCCTGGAGGCTATGATGATTAGTAAACACCTCACAAGACACACCATACAAGTAATGCCTCCAAATCTTTAATGTGTGAACTATGGCAGCCAACTCCAAATCATGAACGGGGTAGTTCTTCTCATGGGGCTTCAACTAATGAGAAGCATAAGCAATAACTCTACCCTCCTGTATCAATACACAACCAATATCAAATCTAGAAGCATCACAATACACGGTATATGAACCTGAAGCTGATGACAAAACTAACACTGGAGTTGTGGTCAAAGCTGTCTTGAGAATATCCGAGTCCCTGATCTTTAACTGGTGATAACCTGAACGGAGATTAATCTTGGAGAACACTCTCTCTCCTTGAAGCTGGTAGAAAAAATCATCAATGCGAGGCAAAGGATACTTTTTCTTAATTGTTACCTTGTTCAATTGCCTATAATCAATGCACATCCTCATAGTGCCATCCTTCTTCTTCACAAATAGAACTGATGCACCCCAAGATGACACACTAGGCCAAATAAACCCTTTATTAAGTAGTTCCTAAAGCTGCTCCTTTAATTCCTTCAACTCCGCTGGTGCCATACGATACAGCTGAATAGAAATAGGCTAAGTGCCTGGCACCATGTCAATACCAAAAATCAATATCCCAGTCCAGTAGCATGCCCAATAGGACTGCATGAAACACATCAGGAAAATCCCTCACAACTAGAACATAATCAATACTGGGAGTCTCAGCACCGACATCCCTCACAAAGGCTAGATACGAAAGACAACCCTTCCCAACTATACGCTGGGCTTTCAAGAATAAGATCACTCTACAAGGAACATAATCAATCACACCTCGCCACTTGATCCGTGGCACACCCGGTATAGCCAATGTGACTGTCTTAGCATGACAGTCCAGAATAGCACGACACGGAAATAGCCAATCCATGCCCAAAATAACATTGAAATCCACCATACACAATAATAAAAGGTCAACACGGGTCTCCAGACCCCCAATAGTTACCACACACGACCAGTACACACGGTCTTCAACAATAGTATTGCCCACCGGGATAGAAACATGAACAGGTGAAGCAAGAAACTCACAGGGTGTACCCAAATAACGAGCAAAGTATGATGACACATATGAAAAGGTGGAACCGAGATCAAATAATACAAAGGCATCTCTGTGGCAGACTGAAACAATACCTGTAATAACAACATCTGAATCAATAGCATCGGGTCTGCTCGGAAGAGCATAGAAATGGGCCTGACCACTACCTGATCGACCTCCCCCTCTAGGGCGACCCCTAGATGACTAGGTGGGTTGTGGTAAAGTAACTGGCGCTGGAGCCGATGACTGATTCACCTGTATGCCTCAAACTGGAATCAACATAGCACATAACCATGTAATCGACTAATTAATAGTGGACTCCCCCACTTGGCTCGAAGCCATAAACCAAAACATACAAAATAAATCATAACGCATATACTTTATTGCTTCCATAATACCATAGTGAGATTAAACTCAATCCTTCATAAGCTTGTAGAACACAGACCATCTGGTACTTTATATCTTCTGCAAATCTCGCATTCACTCTCGTAGTAGTCAAGCCTACTCTCTTTAGCTACCCAAGTTCAAATTGTAAAACACATATTTCCCTGGTAACAGAGATCTTCCTATAAATGACACAAGGGATTACGCAAACTTCAGAACAATCCGCAGGAGATAACCCCACCTACTTTGCCTTAAACTAACATTTTCGTATACCTTCCACTATCATAAACATTACGTAGTCACTTAAACTTCCTGAGTCTGAACTCAGACCGCAACATGAAATTTACTCCACTCCCAACTAGGAAACGTGGAAAGATTCTTCACACACCCATAACTCGGGGCTATACCTCAAATCAAGATGAAAATCAAGTGCCTATTAGTTCTTCTATCCTCCAGCACACCCTTCTCATCGTTTCTAAATTATATGAATACACTTTGTAGGCATACATACTCATCATGTAGCTATCCAGTCATTACTCCCCTTAATTGGGACACAACAGAACATATGGATCCAGAAACACGTGCTCATGAAATCAACACTTCAGGGCTCAAGCTATAGGCAACAATCCGGCCTCGAGTCCTCCAGACTTGCCTAACATCAATGCACAGAGATCACATCTCGTCCCTTGATCGGGGAATCACAAGCCATCGATGCACATTGGATACTGAGCGCTCATACGCGCATACAAATGCGTGGAAGGAATTTAAAGAGTTACAATATTAAGCTGAATCAAGGACGCACGATAAGAATTTCAAGAATATGAAGTTTTTCCTAAAGATTCTGCAGCCTCTCGAAGATAAATACAGACGTATCCAACCGATCTGCGAGACTCTACTAAACCTACTCATGACTCGTGAGACCTATTAACCTAAGCTCTGATACCAACTTGTCACGATCCTAAACCCGGACCCGTTTGTGATGTCACTTATCGTGAAGACATGGCCAGCCAACTATTCCTATTTCGATGTTACACAGTTAAACAACAAGAAGATAGTCTAAAACATGATTAATAATACTAAGTGGCAGATAATATCATAAATATGCGGAAGGACAACCCAACAAAGCCCGATACTGGGGTGTCACTAGTCATGACCATCTATAAATCCTACTACAAATCCGATAAGTCTATAAACTATTACAATTGTATGATCAGAAATAGAAATGATAAAGAGGGAGAAACACGGGTCTGTGGACGTCAGGCAGCTACCTCGTGAACTCCAAATGTCCGTCGGGAGCTCTCAACTCGCACTGGCAGGATCATCAGCTCCTGAATCTGCACGCAGGGGTGCATAGAGTAAAGTGAGTACTCCGACTCAGTGAGTAACAAATGTAAATAAAGACTTAAAGCAAGAAATCACGTAAGACACAACGCATTCTATAATGAAGCAGTAAAAACCATTCAAAATCCGTAAATTAGTGAAAGATATGTAAAATTCTTAAGTCAAATATAATTTCATGAAAAGCCCTTTTCAATGATTAAATAGGTAATTTATAGTCAATTATGAAAAGTAAACACATAAAGGCTCACCCCTCGGGCACAGTATCAACAAATCTGAGTAAACATGGCTAAGTATGAAAAATAGTGGAAAATAACATGACTGAGTTCAAGTATAAAGTCAAGACAGTGAGGAATAACCAATAAAAATACCCAAAGGGTTCAAATAGTTGGCACAAGGCCCAAATATGTCATTCGGCCCAAATCATGATGATAGCAAATAGGTTTCAGTCTAATACGCGTTAAAATAGTCATTCAGGATAGACTAAGTCACAATTCCTAATAGTGCACAACCTCATGCTCGTCATCAAACGTGTGTGTCACCTCAATATAGCGTAACATCATTTACAATCATTACTCACCTCGAACCGGTCAAATCTCTAGATTGCGACGACTTTGCCCCTCAAATCGGCCTCCACACGTGTCGAATCTATCCAAAATCACAGCAAAGACGTTAAAATATGCTAAGGGAACGAAGCCCAAGGGAAAACAATCAAAATATGACACAAATCCCGATGCTCGGGCCCACGACTCGAAATTCAAAATTTTTCACATCAATGGATTCCTTATCTCCCCACGAGTTCATACATATCAAAAACATCAAAATCCATCCACAAATTGACCCTTCAAATCCCAAATTTTAGGTCTCCAATTTCAAGCCCTAGTTCTTCAATTTTTGGCTTAGTTTCCATGATTATTTAGATGGAATTCACATTAAAATCGAGTTTTAAGTCCAAGAATATTACCTCCAAGTGATTCCCCTTGAATCCCTCTTCAATCTCCTTCAAAAAGCTCCAAAGACGATCAATAATGGAAGAAATAAACCCCACATTCGGGGACAAGACGACCTTTTAAACCTTCTGCCCATGCCTATTTTCCTTCATTGCGATCGCGGTAAATCCTTCGCGATCGCGAAACACAAATTCTCAGCTCCCAAAAATTACTCTATGTGAACGCGTACAATCACCTGCGAACGCGATGCTCAGGCAACTAACTCTACGCGATCACGAACTGCCTACTGCATTCGCAATGAACAAATTC
Source organism: Nicotiana sylvestris (assembly GCF_000393655.2). Lineage (NCBI taxonomy): Eukaryota > Viridiplantae > Streptophyta > Magnoliopsida > Solanales > Solanaceae > Nicotiana > Nicotiana sylvestris. Next base: position 61,897,325 of record NC_091057.1, read on the forward strand.
AAGCCCAGACCCCAGGTTCACCTAACTCTATGCGAACGCGACCCAATGCACGCGTTCACGATCAACAACTTCCTCACCTCTATATGACCACAACCCAATCTTCGCAATCACGAAGAACAAACTGGACTGCACCTCAAAAAGCTTCTATACGATCGCAGGAACCCTTACGCGATCGCAGAGAAGGAATCTCTACAACAGCTGAACCTGCAATTCTGCAACTTCTCCAAGGCATGAAATGGTCCGATGGACCATCTGAAACTTACCCGAGGCCCCCGGGACCTCGACCAAAGGCACCAACATATCCTAAAACCTCATTCAAACTTGCACCAACTTTCAGAATGCTCAAAACAACATCAAAACACCGAATCACATCGGATTCAATCCTAAGAATTCCAAAATGTTTAAAATTACGCTTTTGATCAGAAACCAAACCAAACCACGGAACTACTACAACTCTCGAAATTCCATTCTGACCCCTATATCAAAATCTCTCCTACCAACCGGAAATTGCCAAAATAACAACTTCGCCAATTCAAGCCTAAATATTCTCTAAACTTCCAAAACCCATCGGAACTCACATCCGAGCCCCCTAAAATATAAGTCAACATCCGGTTGACTTTTCTAACTTAAACACACTTTAAAGAGACTAAGTGTCTCAAACCTTACCAAATCCTTTCCGAGCTCGATCCGACCAACCCGATACCACATAACACGGATAAACAAAGAATAACGAAGCAAAATAGGGAAAATGGAGCGGTAACTCATGAGATGAATGGCTGGGTCGTCACAGTTTCGAATGCTCAAATGGGCACTTTTGGCCTTTGGGAGATTGCATGTTTGCTAGTATTTTTGCAATAGTGATTTGTTCATTATGATCACATGAGATCACTTGCGATCACGTAGAGTAAGCTGAGACCAGGCACTTTGTTATGAATTGCGATCGCAGAGTAAGGAGTGCGATCGCATATGGTGAGTTTGTTGGTCATTGCGTTCGCATGAGGACCATTGCGTTCATGTAGAAGTATTTAGTGCGGCAGTGAGTGATGGAATTTTCTCTATGCGATCACATAGAGATAATCACGATTGCGTTGCTTTGAAGGAGTTGTCTTATGCGATCGTGTAGGGGGTACTGCGATCGCGATTAAGGATTATCTGGGCAGAATATAAAATTTCAAAATCGAGGGTTTAGCCATTTTTATCAAAACATAAGCTTGGGAGCTTGGATTTGAACGAGATTGTGGGCGATTTTTAGAGATTTTGATTGGGTAACGATTCTTATCTCCTTTTTTCTTGTAACCTATTAATCCAAACATGAATTCACCATTTAATTTCGGATTGGAGATGAAAAATTGGGAAAAAGTTGGAAGAAAGTTTTTAGACCTAGAATTCGACTTTTGATTGGGAATTTGCCTTTAGATTTTGATAATTTTGGTATCCATGAACTCGAGAGAGTGTGAGGATTCTGAAAATATAAATTTTACCCGATTTCGAGATGTGGGCCCAAGGGGCGTTTTGGTTATTTTAACTAATTTTGCATATTAGCTTAGAATTTCTTTGTAGAATCAGTTACTTGAAGTGTTATTTACATTATGCAATTGAATTGAATAGATTTGGGCCATTTATAGTCGAGTACTCATGGCAAGAGCGGGGTTTCAGGTTGATTTTGAGCTGGTTCGAGGTAAGTGGCTTGTCTAACCTTGTGTGGCGGACCTTCCCCTTAGGATTGATATATTTGGTAATTGAAATGCCTTGTATGTGAGGTGACGAGTGCGTACTTGTGCTAATTATTGGAAATCCGGTTTTCTTTAAGTAATTACTAGTATGTTTCCATTCCTATTTCTATTACTTGCACTATTAAGCCTATATTTAGCTTAGAAAAGCATGTCTAAGTGACTTAATTGCTTTATTTGCTCAACCTACCTTACCTGAATTCTGTGCAGCATGCTAGGCTAGAATCACTTGTTGCCTTAATATGAAATTTTGCCATTTCTTTATATTTTCCTGTTACTATTGTGTATTTATTTTGGGACTACTGATGTAGGATTTCGGTAGCTCCCCCTTGTCTATTTATTTTTGGACTAGGGATATGGGATTCCGGTAGACCCCCCTGCACAGTTATATTGAACTACGGAAATGCACCCGGTAAATTCCCCTAGTACTGGGTATTTACATTTGGGACTACGAAATGGGATTCCGGTAGATCCCCGCGCACTATGAGTTGGACTACAGGATGGGATCCCGGGAGAACCATTGGATATATACATATGGGACTACAGGATGGTATCCTGGGAGATCCCTGATTGTTATTATTGGTGCTGAGCTGTATTTCTTTTCCGTGTTTACCTTGCTTCTGTATAGTTGTTGTTGTCCTATACATTCTGTGTTATTTTACTACTGTACTTATTTATATTGTTCTGATCTATACTGTTGATCTTTATATTTTATTTAACCTTAGTAGGGCCCTAAACTTCCTTGTCTCTACTCGACCGAGGTTAAGCTTGACACTTATTGAGTATTGTTGTGGTGTACTCATTCCCCTTCTGCACATGTTTTTCATGTGCATATCCAGGACTGCGACTCAGTCCTATCACCCATGAGGCGAGGCAACTGCTCTAGAGACTTCGAGGCACATCTGCCGCGTCCGCAGACCAAGGAGTCCCTTTTCTATTATAGCTTTTAACATTTGCCCTTATGTATTTCTTTCCCTTGTTAGGTATTCTAGAGTTAGACAATGTAGATATCCCAAGGCTTGTGGTTCCGTGAGTTTTCGGGTTTTGAGATAGTGTACATGATTCTGAGAATGTTGTGTTGTATATGCTGAGCGGCACTTTTAAACATTGTTTTATCGTTCATCATTCTGTTTTAATTTATTTTTATTCCGCACTTGGTTTATCTTCTGCAATTTAGGCTTACCTAGTCGTAGAGGACTAAGTGTCGTCATGATGGTTCACGGAGGGCGAACCGGGGTCGTGACAAAAATATTCTAACACCTAAAACCAAAAAAAAAGAAATTAACTTAAAGCTCTTTGTTCTATTTGTTTTTCTTGTATATAACATGCAGGAAAACTTCCTTATTTGGACCAGCCTGATTCATGTTTATATTTATTTCACTTCTAAGATAGCAATAGGTTATTTAACTTCAACTGTATCACCAAAGTTAGTCTAATAGACCACAATCACAATATTTTAATTAATAGCAAGACAAGTTGTTAATAGCATACAAATAAAACTACAAAGGACAAGTTGTCATAGTATGTAGATAATAGCTAAACCTGGGGGGAAAAACTTATGCCAGAATAGAAATAATATGGCATTCAAAATTCTAAATAGAAAAAGATTCATGAATATTTGATATTAAATAGATGACACAGCAAAATCAAGAGCCAAGCTACTATTCTCATACAATATGATACACTAGAAATATTTAAGGCTTGTAAAGTTCATGGTCCAAGTGCATAATCTGCATCTCCAATCCACTAACATTTTCTTTAAAATATTTCCTCTATAAGCACACTTGAAGAACAAAAGATCTATTGCCTTTCTGAAATCAAAACAAAGTAGATTTTGGCAATTGTGTAAAGATCCTTACTTCTCATAGAACATCTGTGATGGTGAAGCCAATGATAGTAAAGATGTCAAGAATTCACTATTTATTTAGATAAACTAGAGTAGTAAATGAATCTTTTAATTCAAATCAACAAAATAGAGCCTGAATTTTTAAATACTCCAGCTGAGATAATTTTTTAAATGGGAACTATTTCAATAGACAAAGAAAATTTGAAATGAATATCTTAAGTAAAGTACCTAATAGAGGATTACTGTACTATGTTAGAAAAGATGCATCTACCATCAACACATCTTTGCTTTGTCATTAACTATTGGTCACCACTAATAAAAATCCTCCCTCCCCCTCTTAAACACACCCTGAGGAAATATTGGCACAAAACTCTTGCAATAATGTCCGCAAACCATGAACCAAGAGAGTTCATTTATTGCAAATTATTGTCAAATATGGTTTATTTGGTCCTCCTACCCACTTTTTATGCCTTATCATATTGATGCTTTTAAGTATAACTAGTTACAAAAGTCCCTCATATACATGAAGTGACAAAATAGACACTAGACATTGTCCAATGTCTGAGTTTTAGGCTTTTTTCTACCGCAAGAGTAGTCACAAGGTTTCAAACATCTCCAAATACATGACCATTTCTTCCATCAGCTTGTCTATTTTTTTGTTTTCCTCTCACTTCTCCTACAGATGTAGAATTCTAATGAAAAAAAGAATATTGTGCTTGATATACTTGGGATTTCATGTTTCAATTTTTAAATTAATTACACCTCAATCCAAATCATGTGAGGTTGGTTATGAAACAGGTACTCATCAGAAACTAATCGTTTTTAACGAACCACTTAACATCCAAGAAATCAACTTTTGATCAACTAATAATTAATTTTTTAATCATAAACTACTTCAAGTTAGTGAAATGATTCTCCTGTATATATTCTATACAATCATGCCAAACTAAATGATTCAAGAAATCCATTGTCAATACACAAAATTGATATATTTTTTTATATCAGAATACAAGAAACATCAGCACTAACAATAAACATCATCCAAAACCTAAAAGAAATTCAATTGAAGCTCATGTCAATAGAACCAAACCATGATAATACTCTATCACACCATTTCATTCCAATACTAAATATTTCAAAAGATCCACTATCAGCACATACGAAAATGAAACCTAATAAGAACAAAAAAATAAAATAATACTCTATCATGCCCATTTCCTTCTCATATAAATAGTTCAAGGAACCCACTAAAAGCACACATGAAAAAAAATTGCTTGAAAAGGAAAAACCCAAATGAGATTCAGTTGAAGCACAATCATAAAATAGGAAAGTGTGCGGTCTATGATGAAAATTTGAGAAGGTAATCCAGGAATTTTATTCTAACCTCTCCTTCACCCTCATCTACCAATTTTCGGAGGGGAAGGCTCTGCTGCGATGATTTCTCGCGATGAATAGGTGATGGATTTGGGAAGAAATACTCTCCTTTCAAGAGAAACGACGCATATATGGACTGTGGAACTGAAACCCTAATTAAGAAATTAGAATCTTTTATCTTGAGTTTGGACGAAGATTATTGAACTTCATAGATTTCAAAGTCCTTGATAAGCCAGGACAAATTGTGTTGGTAGATCTCTAGAGCATTTCTCAAAATGGTATATACCTTTCTTCAGATCTAAGAGTGTTAAAAATATTTTGGGAGTTCAGTATTTGGATTTAGAGATTTAGAAGTGAACATAAAAGTATGCGGACGAGTTTAGAAAATAAAAAATAAAAGAATCACTTATAAGCAAGTGTTGGGTTTAGCAATACTGAGAAAAATAAGGAGCGAATTGATAACCGATGCAATATGTATATTTTCCAAAAAGTCGTTCCCATAGAGTCATCTATTGCCACGGTCTAAGCAATTGTTGCAATAGGACAAACTACTGTAACGGTTCTTACAGTAATGAGATGGTTAAAGTGCAAAAGTATGCCAATAACATCAAGAGCCTTATGTAATGGGTATAACCGTTGCAATATATGATCTATCGCAACGGGTATATGACTGTTGCAAAAATATTGTTGCCATAGGTCCAATACCTGATGCTGGGAATGAGCCCCTTAATAAACCGGCGAACTCTTTCATGAACTGTAGCAACCAAGGCTTGTACATGCCTAGCCAGGTTAGTGAAATGGACAACATACTCCGAAACAGTCATAGTGCCTTGGCTCAAATGTTCAAACTCTGCGCGCCATGCGTCCCTGAGGCTCTGAGGGACAAACTCTCTCAGGAACATATCCGAAACTGAGTCCAAGTAAGGAATGTAGCCTCAGCTGGACTATCCAACTCAAAAATACGCCAACAATCGTAGGCTGCTCCTCGAAGTTGGAAGGTAGTAAAAGAAACCCCACTTGATCCCGATATACCCATAGTGCGGAGGATACGGTAAGACTCCTCCAGAAATCCTAGGGAATCATTTGATGCCAAACCACTTATTACAGAAGGCTTGTACTTCTTGAACCTCTCAAGCCTCCGCTGCTCATCCTCCGATGTTACTGGCCTGTCCTTGGGCTAAACTAGGGCTACAGGCGGTACCGGTATAACCTCTGGGACCTGATCAACCTAGACCCACTGCTCATGAGTGCGGGCGGCGGGAGTCTGTGCTCCTCCCCCGATCTGGGATATGGCTGCAGCAAAGGGAATCAACCCTGCCTGAGCTAGGGTGGTGTACATGCTCACGAACTGTGCAAGAGTCTCCTAAAGAGCCGGAATAGTAGTAGCAGTAGGGTATCAGGTGCTTGGACTCAGGCTGGAGCTGCTGGTTGCTCCTCTGTGGCAGCTCGCGTTGGTGCTCTGGCTGCACCGCGGGTGCGTCCTAGGCCTCTACCCCCACCCTGACCTCTGACGGCTCTAGCAAGGGGCGCGAGTGCCTGGTCATCTCCGGTAGCACGTGTCCTCACCATCTGTGAGAGACTAGAAGACAAAAGTTTAGAATTGTGATATCAAATCTCGCACGACAAGGAAATCAAATGAAGTGGAATTTTCCTAACAGTTACATAGCCTCTCGTAGATAACTACAGACATCTCTGTACCGATCTGCAAGACTCTAATAAATCGGCTTGTGATTCATGACTCCTATGAACCTAGAGCTATGATACCAACTTGTCACAACCCAAGTTATCCCTCTGTGAACTTGCATGATGGAACCTAGTCTCGACGACTAGGTAAGCCTAACAATTTGCGGAAAAAGGAAATAATGATACAAAACTAGCAATTTACAGTAAATATAATAAATAAGGTTTAAAATGCCGCTAGGCATATACCATAATAACAATCTCGAACAATAACAACACTCCCAAAACACGGAATCTCATGAAATCACAAGTTGTTGAATAACTACAAGTGTTCTAACTCCAGAATGTCAAAACAAAAGTAAATACAAGGGAACTGAAACTAGAGGGGAGAATAGAGAGGGACTCATCGGTGTGCGGACGAGGCCGATATACCTCGAAGTCTCTAAAGATCGCCTCGCCTCACTGATGGTATGGCTGAGCCGAAGAACCTGGATCTGCACACGAAAAACATGTGCAGGAAAGGGCATGAGTATACCACAGTGGTACCCAGTAAGTGCCAAGCCTAACCTCGGTCGAGTAGTGACGAGGAAGGTCAGAGCCTACTAGTTATATACATATAAAACAAGGTAAAGTAGTATCGAATATGACAACATAATTAAAATGCTAACAATCTATAACGAACAATTCACAGAAAGAATCTAACTCAGTACACATAAATAGAAACAGGGGAACTCCCAGGATATCATCCCGTAGTCCCAAACGTAAATGTCCAAAGGATCTCCCGGGATATCGTCCTGTAGTCCGAAGCATAATTATGCAGGGGAAACTCCATAATGCCAATCCGTAGTCCCAAAGTAAATATCCAGTATAGGGACGGGTGCTTTCCTGTAGTCTCAAATATAAATGTGCAGGGGGATTTACCGGAATACCGATCCGTAGTCCCAAAGTAAACATGTAGGGGGATCTCTGGGGATATCATCCCGTAGTCCCAAAGTAATCACACAACAAATCTCAGAAGAATTTACAGTACTATTCTAGAATTAAGTAGGAAATTCTAGTCTAACATGCTTCGCGGAGTACAAGTAGGCAATTAAAGCAGGTGAGGCAATTGAATCACATAAGCATGCTTTTCCTAAACTAAGAAAGAGGCTTCAAGTAAAACATTGCTCAATTACAAGAAAACATAGGCATTAACTTAATGAAAACAGGATTTTTCAACAATTAGCACATGTACTCACTCGTCACCTCACGTACATCGCACTCACATAACGACAATACTAAATCGTAAGGGGAGTTCCCCGACACAAGGTTAGGCAAGCCACTTACTGCGAACCAGCTCAATCAACTCGAAATCACGTTCTTGCCACGAGTACCCGACTCCAAAAAGCCCAAATCTATTCAAATTAATTGCATAATGTAAATATAACTTCAAGTAACTAATTTAACTAATTAATTCGAAGCTAACATGCGGAATTAAGAAAAATAGCTTAAAAAGTCCCCCCGGCCCACATCTCGGAATTGGATAAATTTTACAAATTCAGAACCCCCAATCACTCACGAACACACTCAAATAAAAATCACCAAAATCCGACGTCAAAATCTCACTCAAAACTCAGATTTTCAATTGGGGAACTTTTCTCCCATTTTAAAACTTTTACACCCAAATTTCCTTACTTAGAAGAGGAAAACAATAATAGATTATAGTTCTAGGATCAAAATCAAGATAGAAAACATTACCTAATGTTTCTCCTTCAATAACTCTCGAGAAATCGGCCTCAACTAAGCTCCAAATCGTTTTTCCAAGTTATGAATTCAAACCCTCATTTTTCCCTTTTACTGCCCCAGCGATTTCCGCTTCTGCAACCATGGGACCGTACCAGCGGTCCCGCTTCTGCGGAAAATAAACCGCACCTGCGACATTTCATTAAAACCCAGATCCCGCACATGCGACCTCTTACCCGCATATGCGGTGCCGCTTCAGCGGTCCTTGGGATGCATCTACGACCAATTCCAACATTGCCTCAGACCGCACCTGCAGTCCCCTAACCACTTCTACAGTGACGCACTCGCGGTCCCATACACGCAGGTGTGATTATGACAGGTTCAGCAAAGCTTCAGATTTTTCCAAGTCCAATTCAACTTCCGTTAAGCATCCGAAACACACTCGAGGCCCCGGGACCTAACCCAAATATGCCAACATATCCCATAACACCATTCAAACTTGTTCCAACCTTCGGAACGGTCAAAACAACATCAAAATACCAAATTCGCATCAGATTCAAGCCTAAGAATTCCAAAATCTTCTAAATTATGCTTTTGATCAAAAAGTCTACCAAACCATGTCCAAATGACCTGAAATTTTGCACACACATCCCAAATGACACAACGAAACTACTGCAACTCCCGGAATTCAATTCCGAACCCTATATCAAAAACTCACCTATCAACCGGAAAATGACAAAATTCCACTTTTGTCAATTCAAACCTAAATCTACTTCGGACCTCCAAAACACATTCCGATCACGCTTCTAAGTCCCAAATGACCTCCCGAAGCTATCCAAACCATCAGAACTCACATCCAGTCCTCTAACGCATAAGTCAACAACCAGTTGACTTTTCTAACTTAAGCTTCCTCAAAATAGACTAAGTGTCTCAAGCCTTACCAAATCCTTTCCGAACCCGAGCCAACCAACCCGATAACCTATAGAATCGATAAACAAAGCAATAAGAAGTAGAAATAGTGGAAACGGAGCAGTAACTCATGAGACGACTGGCCGGGTCATCACATCCTCCCCCTCTTAAACAAATGTTCGTCCTCGAACGAGTCAAGAAACATACCCGAAGCCTCAAACAGGTGAGAATATATGCTCCACATCTCCCGCTCGGTCTCCCAGGTAGCCTCCTCTACGGGTCAACCTCTCCACTGCACTTTCCCTGAAGCTATTTTCTTTGATCTCAACTTTCGAACCTGGCGCCCCAAATAGCTACTGGCTCCACATGATAAGTCAAATAATCATCTAACTGAACCGTGATGAAATCCAGAACATGAGACGAGTCCCTAATATACTTCTGGAGCATAGAAACATGAAATACTGGATGCACACTCGACAAACTGGGTGGCAAATTAAGCTCATAAGTCACCTCCCCAATCCTTCAAAGCACCTCAAAAGGACCAATGAACCGAGGACTCAATATATCCTTCTTCCGAAATCTCATAACACCCTTCATGGGCGAAACCTTCAACAGAATCTTTCACCAACCACGTAGGACACATCCCGAACCTTCCTGTCAGCATACCTCTTTTGTCTCGACTGCGCTATACTAAGCCTCTCCTGAATTACCTTCACCCTTTCTAAAGCATCCTGCACCATGTCTATCCCCAATAGCCTAGCCTAACCCGGCTCAAACCAACCAACTGAAGATCTACACCGCCTCCCATACAAAGCCTCATATGGAGCCATCTGAATACTCGACGGGTAGCTGTTATTATAAGCAAACTCTGCAAGCTGTAGAAACTGATCCCATGAACCTCCAAAATCAAAGACACAAGCATGCAACATGTCCTCCAATATTTGAATAGTGCGCTCGGACTGCCCGTCCGTCTAAGGGTGAAAAGTTGTGCTCAACTCAACCTGAGTACCCAATTCTCGCTGCACAGACCTCCAAAACTACAAAGCAAATTGAGTGCCCCTATCTGAAATGATGGAAACTGGGACACCATGCAAATGAAAAATCTCCCAGATATAGATCTCTACAAACCGCTCTAAAGAATAGGTAGTACACACAGGAATGAAGTGCACAGACTTTGTCAGCCAATCCACAATCACCCAAATAGTATCGAACTTCTTCAAAATCTGTGGAAGCCTAACTACAAAGTTCATGGTGATTTGCTCCCACTTCCACTCAGGAATATCCATCTGCTAAAGCAAGCCACCATGTCTCTGATGCTCATATTTCACTTGCTAACAATTGAGACACCAAGCTATAAATACCACAATGTCTTTCTTCATTCTCCTCCACTAATAGTTCTGCCTCAAATCCTGATACATCTTTGCGGAACCTAGATGAATGGAATACCACGAGCTATGGGCCTCATCCATAATCAACTCCTGAAGCCCATCTACATTGGGCACACATATCCGTCCCTACATCATCAACACCTCATCATCACCAATAGTCATATCTCTGGCATCATCGTGCTGAACTCTGTCCTTAAGGACAAGCAAATGTGGATCATCATACTAGCACTCTCTGATGCGATCATATAAGAAAGACCGAGAAATCACACAAGCCAATACTCAACTAGGATCCGAAATATCCAACCTCACTAACCGATTGGCCAAGGCCTAAACATCAACTGCAAGAGGTCTCTCCCCAACTAGAATACATGTCAAACTCTTTATACTCACTGCCTTTCGACTCAAAGCATCAGCCACCATATTGGCTTTCCCCAGATGGGACAATATAGTGATATCATAATCCTTTAGCAACTCCAACCATCTCTGCTGACTCAAATTGAGATCCTTCTGTTTGAATAAGTGCTGGAGGCTACGATGATCCAAAATACCTCACAAGACACACTATACAAGTAATGCCTCCAAATCTTCAACGCGTGAACAATGACAACCAACTCCAAACCATGAATGGGGTAGTTCTTCTCATGAGGCTTCAGTTGGCGAGAAGCATAAGCAATAACTCTACCTTCCTACATCAATACACACCCAATACCAACTCTCGAAGCATCACAATACACGGTATATGAACCTGAAGTTGATGGCAAAACTAACACTGGAGTTGTGGTCAAGGTTGTCTTGAACATCTGAAAGCTCTCCTCACACTCATCCGACCATACAAATGAAGCACCCTTGTGAGTCAACTTGGTCAAGGGTGATGCGATAGATGAGAATCCCTAAATAAACCGAAGGTATAACCCACCAAACCAAGAAAGTTGCGAATCTCTATGGCTGAGGAATGTCTGGGCCAACTCTGAACCGCCTCTATCTTCTTCGGATCAACTTGAATACCCTCACGGGACACCACGTGCCCCAAGAAAGCCACTGAACCGAGCCAAAACTAACTTGGAGAATTTTGCATAAAGCTTCTCCTCCCTCAATCTCTGCAACAAAACTCTCAAATGCTCCGCGTGCTCCTCCTGACTATGTGAATACACCAAAATATCATCAATGAAGACTATGACAAACAAGTCGAGATAATAATGGAACACGCTGTTCATCAAATACATGAACGCTGCTGGGGCATTGGTCAACCCAAAAGACATCACCAAGAACTCATAATGACCATATCGGGGTCCCGAAGGCTGTCGTAAGAATATACGAGTCCCTGATCTTCAACTGGTGATAACTCGAACATTGATCAATCTTGGAGAACACTCTCGCTCCCTTAAGCTAGCCGAGTAAATCATCAATGCGAGGCATAGGATACTTGTTCTTAATTGTTACTTTGTTCAACTGCCTATAATCAATGCACATCCTCATAGGGCCATCCTTCTTCTTCACAAATAGAACTGGCACATCCCAAGGTGACACACTAGGCCGAATGAACCCCTTATCAAGGAGTTCCTGAAGCTGCTCCTTTAACTCCTTCAACTCCGCTGGTGCCATACGATATGGCGGAATAGAAATGGGCTAAGTGCCCGGCACCAGGTTAATACCAAAATCAATATCCCATTTAGGTGGCATGCCCGACAGGTTTAAAGGAAACACATCACGAAACTCCCTCACAATTAGAACAGAATCGATACCGGGAGTCTCTACGCCGACATCCATCACAAAGGCTAGATACAAAAGACAACCCTTCCCAACCATACGTTGGGCCTTCAAGAATGAGATTACCCTACTGGGAACATAATTAGTCAAACCTCGCCACTCGATCTGTGGCACACCCGATATATCCAATGTCACTATCTTAACATGATAGTCTAGAATAGCACGACACGGAGATAGCCAATCCATGCCCAAAATAATATCGAAATCCACTATACATAATAGTAAAAGATCCACTTGGGTCTCCAGACCCCCAATAGTCACCACACACGACCAGTACACACGGTCTACAACAACAGTATCGCCCGCCGGAGTAGATACATGAACAGGTGAAACAAGAGACTCACGGGGCATATCCAAATAATGAGTAAAGTATGATGACACATAAGAAAAGGTTGAACCAGGATCAAATAATATAGAAGCATCTCTATGGCAGACTAAGACAATACCTGTAATAACAGCATCAGAAACAATAGCATCGGGTCTAGCTGAAAGTGCATAGAAACGGGCCTGACCACCACCTGATCGACCTCCCCATCTAGGGCGACCCCTAGCTGACTGACCTCCACCCATAGTTGGCTGGGTGGGTGGTGGTGAAGTAATTAGCGCTGACGCCGATAGTTGACTCCTCTATTGAGATGAACCCACAAGATGACGAGGACACTGCCTCCATATGTGACCTATTTCTCCACGCTCATAGCAACTCCTGGATGTTGGAGACAGGGACTGAAGGGAACCCCTAGCACCGGAATGACTAGCAGATGCACCTGGCATAGAAGATCCCTGAACTGATGGAGCACGAGACGAACTCTAAGATGGAAGGGCACTAAGTAATGACTGGCCCTGATGAGAACTATGAGAACCATGACCCGATGATGCCCCATGATAACCAGGGCGAGCTGGCTGAGCATGCTTGAATGGATGGCCTCTGCCGTGCTGAAATTGACCTCTTGAAGGAGAACCACCATAACTACCAGATCCTCGAGGCCTCTTGGTCTCCCTCTCATCTCGCTCCTAGAAACAAACTAACTCAATCTCAAGAGCAATGTCTACAACCTCCTCAAAAGTAGCACTAAACACCCTCTCCCTGGTCATAAGAATACAAAGCTGGTAAGTGAGGCCATCCACAAACCTCCTAATCCTCTCTTTATCTGTCGAAACCAACCAAATAGCATGACAAGCTAGCTCGGAGAACCTCATCTCATACTGCGTCACAGTCATCTCTACTTAACGCAACCACTCAAACTACCTGCGCAGCTCCTCTCTGCAAGACTGTAGCACATACTTCTCCAGAAAGAGAATGGAGAACTACTGCCAGGTAAGGGGTGCTGCACCAACAGGCCTACGCCTCCTATACGACTCCCACCAAGTGAAGGAAGCTCTAGAAAATTGAAAAGTAGTTAAAGCAACCCCGTTGGTATCCAGAATACCCGTTGTGCAAAGAATCTTCTGACACTTATCCAAAAAACCCTAGGCATCCTCGCCCTCTACACCACTAAAAGTCGGAGGCTAAAGTCTACCAAACCTCTACAATCTGCGTTGCTCGTCCTCTGGCATAGCAGGAGCTACATAGTCCTGAGCAGCTGCAATCGGCTGGACTGGATGTGCCCCCGGTGTCTGAAGTCCCTACACGACCTGCTCAGGTATGCGAGCGGTGGGAGTCTAAGTGCCTTCCCCGACCTGAGAAGTAGTTGCAGCTGTAGTAACTGATACCGCCTGAGTTAGGCCAGTGCATACTAACAGAACCTGAGCTAAGGCCTCCTGAAGACCCGGAATCACAATGGGCACAGCTGGTGCCTGAGCTGGTGTTTCTGGAGAGTCAAAAACTAGGACGTGATCCTAAACTGGGGCGGCTAGTGGATCTGCAGGTGCTGCCCTAGCTGCTGTGTGGGCCAAACCCCTTCCCCTACCACGACCAAGACCGCGTCCTCGACCTTTAGTTTCCACAGCTAGTGGTACTGGTGGTCGTCCATCCTGACCGGTAGTACGTGTCCTTACCATCTGTGAGAGAATAGAATTACAGAAGTTTAGTACTTGGATCAATAGATTCGCACGACAAGAATTTCAAGAATATGAAGTTTTTCCTAAAGGTTCTGCAGCCTCTCGAGGATAAACACAGATGTCTCTGTACCGATCTACGACACTCTACTAAACCTGCTCATGACTCATGAGACTTATGTAACCTAGGCTTCGATAAAAACTTGTCACGACTCTAAACCTGGACCAGTCGTAATGGCGCCTCTCATGAAGACAAGGCCAGCCGATACACTCCCAATTCATTTTTATGTAATTAAATAATAAAATAAGTCATTAACATAATAATAATAATCCCAAAATAAGGTAAATATTACAGTTGCGGAATAGACATAGCCCGACATCGCGGGGTAACCAGTCATGAGCATCTATCATAAAAAGTACAAGTCTGAAGGAGTCTACACAACTATTACATAACTAAAACAGGAGAAAATAAGATAAAGGGAGAAGCACTGGGTTGCGAATGCCGAGCAGCTACCTAGTGAATCTCCAAAGTTTGTAGGAAGCTCTCAACCCTCGCAAGCAGGACCTGAAGCACCTGAATCTACACACGGGGTGCAAGGAGTAAAGTGAGTACTTCAACTTAGTGAGTAATAAAAATAAATGAAGATTGAGCGATGAGAAATCACGTAAGAGCACATCAACATGCTATAAAAATGTAAAGCCCCAGAAAATTTTGCTAAGTAATTTAAGATTTTGTGGTGCCAAGGTAGGCTAATTATTTTATTTTATGTGCAAGTGAGGATTCATAATATAATGGATATCAATTGGATATTTTAATAAGCATATAATTCATATTATAAGTTATTTTGGGTCAAAGGAGAGGCCTAAGTCTAAGCCAAGTTGGAAAATTTCATAATGGACTAAAGTTGTGAATGAGTATGCACAAGACCTCACTTTGGACAATCATATCTCCGGATATATAAGGTGTTGTGTGACGCACAACCTGAAAATTAAAGCCCTTTGAATCTAGTCTGAAGCATCAAACCGTTTGTCATTTAGAGGTGTATACAAAAAGTTACGACCATTTTACTGGGAATGTGTCATATGCGCGCCCATGAGTACGGCGGAAGTGCGACCGCGCATATTGAGAAGTATTCTGCCTCGTGAGCACGGCCTTAGCGCGGGAGCGCTAGTAGAAGACTTCTAAATATACCTAAGGATGGGAAATGAGAGGATTTAAGTCATTTTTCAAGACTAGGGCATCCTCTCCATCCCCAATCCGGCCAAGGCACCCAATTGCACACCTAAGGATTTCTTCAAATCTCAAGAACATTCCAAAAGTTGTCTTTCAAGATTTGGTATACAAGAGGTAATCTTTTACCCTTAGACTTATATATATGGAATTATTATGGAAATATGAGTATGAATTAAGTATTGTAACTCATGGGATGGTGATTGGAAGCCATAGGTGCCTAACCTAGGTTGTGTTGGTGTTGTAGAGATTGTGAGATGGGTTATTGAGTATGATTCTTGGGTGTAATAGTATTGTGTATACATGCATGTACATATTAGGTTTGTGGGAATATTGTTGAACATAGATAAGTAAAGATTGGTTTGGGGAATGAAAGAAAACTTGTAAAAGAGATTTGAAATCAAGATGCTCAACTAGTGTTTGATAAAATGCTCAAATGAGCTGGAACCATAAATACCTTCCTAATTTGTGTTTAATTTTGTTATATCTCAAGTAGATTGGGATTTCTAGAATTTCCGGAACGTCGTAGTAACTTAAAGAAAGCTTAAACAAGGTATGTAGGCTAAGCTTTCTCTCTCGGAAGTGAATTCCATATTGTTTTTGTAAGTTTAAGTGTGATTTGTCTACCAAAATGGTATAGACTTGAGTCACGTTTTAAATGAGGGTTAGTATACTAATTGGGTGAGAAGAATTTGATTTGTTTAATGCTCCTAGTTGCTCTTATGTGTACTAAATATCTTGATTGAATATGTCTTGTTGTTGATAGCCTATAAAGATGCTTGAAAAATGAAATAAGTGAATTGGGAATGTGTTAAAAATTATGTAATAAGCCTCGACCCAACAGTTTTAAACTGACTTCAAAGATAGAATTGCCTAAGAGCTCTTGTGCTTAATTCACGCCCATAAGTGGATATTTATCACTATTGCTTTGATTCCGGTGTGATTCGAGATCTTACATATCTATGTATTTAAACTGTGCCACGTCATTTCTGGGAAGGAGTATTGCAAGATAAAATGGTGTATTGTTGTTAATGATTTCAATGTGAGTTTTTATTGCTTGGTGGTGTGCCCCATTCCTTTATATGCCCATGATTCATGTTTCCTCTCATGTGTACTTGACATCTTGACTTGCATGGCTTGTTGTTGAAATTGATATCAATGTGAATCATGTGAAATATAAAATACGGCCACCGTGCCAGGAATAAAGAATCTTGTGAATGGCCAAACGAGCCAAGGAAATACTGTTGTTGGTGGTGACTGGAAATACTAATTTGAATCTATAAAAGGTGAAAAGTATTGAGGTAATCATAGTTGCATTTGTGCTATATTTGTATACTTGTATTTATACTATAATGGTATACAAATAGCCAACTAAATCAAAAATATTTTTAGGAAGTATCATTAGCAAAACCACGGAAGGGTGGGTCATAAGATTCATACCCGAAACTACACGTGCCGGTGTAGGGGTGGATTGTGGTTATTCCCCTTAATTGGGATGAACTTGGTAATATTTGTGAATTGGCAACGCCAACCTGCACGACATATGGGGGAAGGCAGCCTAGCCGATCGGGTCGTAATCGAACGCCATGCCGCACACATGGTGATATTGTGCTGGGAATCAAAAACTGGAAATTGTGATTGTGGTACATGTCTCCAAAAGGACGACCTAGCTGATCGGGTCGTGATCGGACTCCATGCTAAAAAAGACGGTGGTATAACTCCTATCCGTGCTAATTATCTCCCAACCAAAAATTATATATATATATATATATATATATATATATATATATATATATATATATATATATATTATTTTATTTTCGTAAACTAGAAGATTTACATGTTGCAAATTGGAAGCTTGTATGTTGTTGACTCGACTTACTGTTTCATGTTTCTTTGTTTGTATGGTTATTCTATTCTGGAAGAGGACTTTTAGCGTTACATACTAGTGTTATTCGATGGCACTAACGTCCCTTTTGTCGGGGGCGTTGTATCGTTTAATGATTCAGGTGGTTCCACAGCAGGCGGCATCGTGCAGTGATAGCAGTATTCTCTTCCCAACAGTCTTGGTGAGCCCCACTCCACCCCGGCTTCATTTCATGTATCTTTTTTTCATTTTCTCATCACATTTTGAGGTATAGCCAGAGCCTTATTACCGGTATTTTCCTATTACTCTTCTATTGTATTTAGAGGCTCCATAGACTGTTTCTGGGTGGTGGTTGATGTTAGGAGTCCAGACTAGAAATGTTAGTACTTGATAAGCATGTTTCTTATTAAACTTGTAAACTTGTAATATTTTGAAAACTATGAATGAAGATGGAAATGAAATAAAAGTTTCCAATGGAAGATTGCTTAGTGTTCTGATAAAGTGGGTTAACATTCCCTCTTTATTCATGAACTAGTTTGGGGTAGAATGAAATCTAATAGGCTTGCTCAATCGGGTTTACTCATTTGAGCGCCGGTCGCGCTCCTCGGATTTTGGGGTGTTACAAACTTGGTATCAGAGCGTAAGGTCTTAAAGTGTCCTAGGATGTCTTGGAGCCGTGTTTTGTAGAGTCCTTCTTATCGATGTGTAGTCGACCACATCTATAAGTTGGAGGCTATTTGGACATTTAGGAAATCCCACCTTCCTTTGATATTCCAGATCGTGCTATAGAGATCTAATTTCCTTGTTATGACCCATTTTCTAGATGAGTAACCCACGAGTCCGAAGCAGCAAGGAAGGAATAACCCCGCCATTGAATTTGGGGGAGATTGCGCATGAGTTCGTAGGGAGGATGCGTCAAGCCATGGAAGGATTGGAAGAACTTATTGCTAAGGGGAATGTCCCTGTCCCTGCCAATATCACCGCACCACCAGAGTGTGTGGTGAGAGCATCTAAGTAACGAAAGAGGTTTGTTGGTGCTAATGAGCTGAATTGTTCAGTTTGCAAGAAGCGTCACTTGGGGAGATGTTGGATGACTCTTGAGATATGTTACGGTTGTGGAAAGAGAGGGCACAAGAAGAATACATGCCCTAGGTTGGGTACACCTATCCCGGTCTGCCCGGTATGTAGAAAGGAACATTTAACATTGTGTTGTGAGTATGACTAGCAACGTGTTTGGGGTGGTAGATCAGGGCAATTCCAAGGGCCCGCACAGCAAACCAATACTGGAATTGGTACTCCCGCATTGGAAGCTTGGAGGAAGGATAAGGGGGAAGTTTAAAAGGTATGCAAAAGTGGTGAGTATCAGGTCGGTGGGGCGAGTCAATTTAGTGGACCTCGCCCCCATTGTGTGAAATGTGGGAAATGTCATCCGAGAATATGTCGCTATGGTACCAATGTATGCTACAAGTGTGGTGTGTCAGGTAACCTTCAAAGAGATTGTCATTCATCTCGCCAGATCATGGGCAGGGGTGCGGCGCAACCAGCCAGTTCTACAGCTACTTCATCTATAGCACCTTTAGGACGTGGAGTAGTCGGGGGTAGTATTCAGAGCTCGGGAGGGCCCAACAAGTTCTATGCTTTTTTAGATATGGTTATAGGTATGTTGACTTATCAATATCGTGATAAGTATGCCCTTATTGACTCTGGCTCCGCTTTGTCATATGTCAATCCTTATATTGTTGTGGGATTTGGGATAGAGTCGGGACAACCTTACGATCCATTCTGTGTATATACTCTTTGAGCGAGATGTATTGTTCGTGAATACACTCTATCACAAATTCTCTTATTTACATCCTCTTGTGGAATTAAGTTCTATAAATACGTCCTTGAATGGAGTTATAACTCTAGGATTAATACTTTCCACTTTTTCCCTAAATTCTCAATAGGGGACTACATCTGATGAATTTGTTACAAAATCTTATTATGGACAACGTCTGCTCATTTGTGACTATGCATGCACCGTCGCAAAGTTTACCCATGTGGTGTCAAGTTCCCTGTAAAGCATCCCAGTGTTGCGATGAGTCACTCTTTTACTCACTTATGTATATGGCTTATATGGTTTGAACAGTCACTCTATTCTCTTGCGAGTATCATCATGAAAGCTTCTCACTATCTAGTAATATAAGAGCATACCTTAGCACCTATCACATGAGTGCATGTCGATCGAAATGGCCACTGTGTGCATAAAGTCTCTCTGAAAATTGAGATCCTCGCATCCCTGTCATAGGACGAACTTGTGTCGCCATCTTAGTATAACTTTCATGTCCACTTGGGACATCTTGCAGTAAGTAGCTCACCTTGTTCCTAGTATTGTGGTTGCCCGTGACATGGTCGTGTGTTGTAGTTGGGAGTTAATATAGCAGAAGCATGTCTAGCTCATAACAAATGATTATTTTCTCTTTATACCTCCACAACGTGTTAATTGTATTCCTTAGTTAGTGAATTCATTGTGCTAGTTTCCCAACACTTTTTCGATAACCACGAGAGAACATGCCCTTCTATATGTCACTATGACACTTCCTTTCTCTAGTCAAAATCCATGAAGAATTCATCATGAACATCTGCAAACCTTCCATGATTATTTTTCACTGTCTCATTGAGTTTGGTTGTCTTTACACCCTCGACTTCTATAATCGTTGACTATGTCATTGTCATGTGCGGGGAGTTTTGCTACCCTTGGTATTCCACTTTCTTGGCTGGGTAGGAGTGTTATTTATCTTTCTCCCCGGAGCATCATGTTAACCATTAGAACCCCTCTAACTAATACATGATTTCATCCCAATATGAAGATGTCCTAGCTATGTGGTTTCACCCGTGAAATGTTGAGATTAGATGCCTTCAGATTTTTGCACATATCATGAGCATATTTATTTGGAAGACAAGTTATTGTATCTTTACTTCTCTCTTATAGGATCAATTATCAGGAAGGGTTAAGCTGTTTGAAATATTATTATCTTGTAAGTGTTCAACGTTTTTTCATCCTCATGGGCTTGTGGCATAGATTCCTTGTGTCAGTTGACGTTAAGAGTGTAATTCAACTTCATGTTTTTTTGAAATCCATATAGCATTCAAGGTGCCAAAATATTCTCATTCTTGATAACTGGATTTTCCCAATACTCCAGGAGACGACTGGGTCACATACTTGAATATTCCTCCTTAATGATTCTTATTGCCAATTTACTAATTAACCTTATGCCTCATTTGTCTAATAATTAATGTCGTCACAATGATAACCCTGTCAGTATTGTTAGCAGTAATTTTCATGTCCCTTAGCATATAACCTCAGGAAGTACTCTGCTCAGCGCCGTAATGAATTGCTGAATAATTCCAGCCCGATCTTGAACTCTGTTGCTCCTCATTGTATTAAGTCTATTGGGTATTGAAGATTGAAACATGTCAAAGAGGAAGTATCCCCGTGTGATCTTATATATTCGATAGGCAATTTTATGCTCAGTTTATGATACCACATCTTAGAGTAATTGTGGAAGGTCATCGAAGGTTTAGCGTAGGCGTTCGTGTAGAGATTTAGAGTTTAGGAAGGTGAATGGGTTATTCTTAATGCTTTCCCCTAAAGATGTTATGTGAGTTGATAATGAAGGTTGCATAAGTGTAGTTCACAATAGACCGTGCTATGAGTATGATGTTTCCCCTTCGTTGTTCTCCAAGTATTCTGTGTTTTCATATGTCTATGTCTAAGAATGTAGTTGGAAATACCTTGTGCATCATTTCGGTGGAAATTACTGAAGGTGGAGGTAATGGATAGTTGGCCTATGAAGGATATCTACTTGTCATCCTTGTTAGGTAAGTTTGGGGGTGGAGGTTGCTTCCGTGAATGTGTTCTGGCGAAGTCTGTAGGTATAAGAGGCCACATTGAAGGCCGAGAGTGTTGTGGAAATAAGGTATTTTCTCTTGATTGTATACCAATAAGCTTTAACTTGAAAGGTACCTTATAGGTGTTATGATCTAAAAATGTGCAGCCCATGTTCATGTGTCATTATGATAATGTAGTTCTTATGATGCTGAAAATTAGTGTTATGGGTGTAAACATTGTGGTGCTTTGTCGAGTTATGGATGAGTTTTTAGGATGGTTTGGGTGATTCTCTAACAGGTGGATAGGCCTAGTTACAAAGGAGATGCTGCCGAAATTTCTGAAAAATTTGGGAGTTAGTCAAAATTTGGGAGTTAAAGATGTGTGAGAAAGGAGATAACCTATACTAAGTATTTGGGAATTGACTCCAATTCATTCGAGGACGAATGATCCTAAGCGGGGGAGAATGTAAATCCCCAAAAAATTTTGCTAAGTAATTTAAGATTTCGTGGTGCCAAGGTAGGCTAATTATTTTATTTTGTGTGCAAGTGAGGATTCATGATATAATGGATATCAATTGGATATGTTAATAAGCGTATAAGTCATATTATAAGTTATTTGGGGTCTAAGGAGAGGCCTAAGTCTAATCCAAGTTGGAAAATTTCATAATGGACTCAAGTTGTGAATGAGTACGCACAAGACGTCACTTTGGATAATCATATCTCCAATTATGTAAGGTGTTGTGTGATACACAACCTATCAAATTAAAGCCTTTGAATCTAGTTTCCGATGCATCATATCGTTTATCATTTGGAGATGTAAACAAAAAGTTACGACCATTTTACTTGGAATGTGTCATATGCGCGCCCATGAGCGCGGCGGAAGCGCGGCCGCGCATATTGACAAATATTCGGCCTCGTGAGCGCAGTCTTAGTGCGGGTGCGCTAGTAGCAGACCTCTAAATACACCTAAGGATGGGAAATGAGAGGATTTAAGTCATTTTTCAAGACGGAGGCATCCTCTCCATCCCCATCCGTCCAAGGCACCCAATTGCACACCTAAGAATTTCTTCAAAATCTCAAGAACATCCCAAAAGTTGTCTTTCAAGATTTGTTCTACAAGAGGTAATCTCTTACCCTTAGACTTACATATATGGAGTTATTATGGAAATATGAGTATGAATTAAGTATTGTAACTCATGGGATGGTGATTGGAAGCCATAGGTGCCTATCCTAGGTTGTGTTGGTGTTGTAGAGATTGTGAGATGGGTTATTGAGATATGGTTCTTGGGTGTAATAGTATTGTGTATACATGCATGTACATATTAGGTTTGTGGGAAGATTGTTGAACATAGATAAGTAAAGATTGGGTTGGGGAACGAAGGAAATCTTGTAAAAGAGATTTGAAATCAAGATGTTCAACTAGTGTTTGATAAAATGCTCAAATGAGCTAAAACCATGAATACCTTCCTAATTTGTGTTCAATTTTGTTATATCTCAAGTAGATTGGGATTGCTAGAATTTCCGGAACGTCGTAGTAACATAAGGAAAGTTTAAACAAGGTATGCAGGCTAAACTTTCTCTCTCGGAAGTGAATTCAATATTGTTTTTGTAAGTTGAAGTGTGATTTGTCTACCAAAATGGTATAGGCTTGAGTCACGTTTTAAATAAGGGTTAATATTCTAATTGGGTGAGAAGAATTCGATTTGTTTAATGATCCTAGTTGCTCTTATGTGTACTAAATATCTTGATTGAATATATCTTGTTGTTGATAGCCTATAAAGATGCTTGAAAAATGAACTAAGTGAATTGGGAATGTGTTAAAGATTATGTAATAAGCGCCGACCCAATAGTTTTGAACAAACTTCAAAGATATAATTGCCTAAGAGATCTTGTGCTCAATTCACGTCCATAAGTGGCTATTTATCACTATTGCTTTGATTTCTAAGTATATCCAGTATGATTCGAGATCTTACATATCTATGTGTTTAAACTGTGCCATGTCATTTCTGGGAAGGAGTATTGCAAGATAAAATGGTGTATTATTGTTAATGATTTCAATGTGATTTTTTATTGCTTGTTGGTGTGCCCCATTCCTTTGGGAATAATCCTTTGTGTTTAAAGTTTCATTGCTAATAAACTTGAGGTGTATGGTTTCGGAAATACTCTATATGCCCTTGATTCATGTTTCCTCTCATGTGTACTTGACATCTTGGCTTGCATGGCTTGTTGTTGAAATTGATATCGATGTGAAACATGTGAAATATGAAATACGGCCACCGTTCCAGGAATAAAGAATCTTGTGAATGGCGAAATGAGCCAAGGAAATATTGTTGTTATTGGTGTCTGGAAATACTAATTGGAATCTATAAAAGGTGAAAGGTATTGAGGTAATCATGGTTGCGTTTATGCTATATTTGTATACTTGTATTTATACTACAATTGTGTACCATGTCGAATCAAATCAAAAATGTTTTTTGGGAGTATCATTAGCAAAACCGAGGAAGGGTGGGTCATAAGGCTCATACCTGAAACTACACGTGCCGGTGTACGGGGGGATTGTGGTTATTCCCCTTAATTGGGATGAACTTAGTAATATTTGTGAATTTGTAATGCCAACCCACACGGCATATGGGGGAAGGAAGCCTAGCCGGTCGGGCCATGATCGGACGCCATGCCGCACACATGGTGGTATTGTGCTAGGAATCAAAAACTGGAAATTGTGATGGTGGTACATGTCTCCAAAGGGACGACCTAGCTGATTGGGTCGTGATCGAACTCCGTGCTAACAAAGACGGAGGTATAACTCATATCGGTGCTAATGATCTCCCAATAAACTAGAAGACTTACATGTTGCAAATTTGAAGCTTGTATGTTGTTGACTCGACTTACTGTTTCATGTTTCTTTGTTTGTATGGTTATTCTATTCTGGAAGAGTAAATTTAGCCTTACATACTAGTGCTATTCGACGGCACTAACATCCCTTTTGCCGGGGGCACTGTATCGTTTAATGATTCAGGTGGTTCCACAGGAGGCGGCATCATCCAATGATAGCGGTATTCTCTTCCCAACAGTCTTGGTGAGCCCCACTCCACCCCGGGGTCATTTCATGTATGTTTTGTTCATTTAATCATCACGTTTTGAGGTATAGTCGGAGCCTTGTTGCCTCCATTTCCCTATTACTCTTCTATTATATTTAGAGGCTCCGTAGGCTGTTTGTGGGTAGTGGTTTATTTAGTACTTGATAAGCATATTTCTCATTAAACTTGTAAACTTGTAATATTTTGAAAACTATGAATGAAGTCATTAACGAAAATGAAATGAAAGTTTCCAATGGAATATTGCTTAGTGTTCTGATAAAGTGGGTTAACATTCCTTCTTTATTCATGAACTAGTTTGGGGTAGAATGAAATCTAATAAGCTTGCTCAGTCGGGTTTACTCGGTTGAGTGTCGGTCGCGCTCCTCGGATTTTGGGGCGTGACAAAAGAAGCAGTATAAAACCAGTAAAAACAATGAAACAATGAAAACATATAAATACACCTTAGTTCAGAAGAAGCTTCCTTAAAACACATTTTTAATAGTTAAACAATTACGTGAAAAGCAGCTAGAATAGATAAACACATAAAATCTTCCACTGGGGCACAATGTCAACAGAATCCGCCCCTCGAGAAATATCATGGAACAACACCAGCCCCTCGGGCTATATCTCATATCACAATGGCTACCCGCGTTCACTAGGGGTGTACAGACTCTAGGAGGGGCCCCTTACGACCCAAGTGGAATATCAAGCCATCTCGTGGCATAATCAATAGGTTCTCGACCTCATATCAACAAGCCACCTCGTGGCATACAATCTCAGGCCCTCGGCCTCATAATCGTGAATCAACTCAATAACCTCACAACACAGGCCCTCGACCTTACTCATTCAGAATCTCATAAGCCACTCGGCATAATAAAACATGATGCTCGGCCAAAAATATCATTAAAATATCATTTTAAGTGTTAAAACAGAATAAACATGGCTGAGTTATGAAAATAGTAGAATATAGCATGACTGAGTACAAGTATAAAGTCAAAACAGTGAGGTAATATCAGTAAAAATCCCATAAGGGTTCAAATAGTTGGCACAAGGCCCAAATATGAATTTCAGCCCAAAATATGATGATAGCAAATGGTTTTCAGTCAAATACGTGGTAAAACAGTCATACGAGATGGACTAAGTCACAATCCCCAACGGTGCACGATCCCACGCTCGTCATATAGCGTGTGCGTCACCTCAATATAGCACAACGATGTGCAATCTGGGGTTTCATACCCTCAGGACAACATTTACAATCATTACTCACCTCTATCCGATCCAATCTCTAGCATGTGATTCCTTTGCCCCTCGAATCAGCCTCCGGATGCTCCAAATCTAACTAAAATCAGCGCAAAACCATCAAAATATGC
Organism: Nicotiana sylvestris; assembly: GCF_000393655.2. Taxonomy (NCBI): domain Eukaryota; kingdom Viridiplantae; phylum Streptophyta; class Magnoliopsida; order Solanales; family Solanaceae; genus Nicotiana; species Nicotiana sylvestris. Next base: position 61,923,151 of record NC_091057.1, read on the forward strand.
TAAGGTAACAACGCCCACTTGAAAGAAATCAAATTAGAACACAAATATCGAAATTGGCCAAACCCAACCCCCCGGGCCCATGTCTCGGATTCCGATAAAAATTACAATCACAAACGACCCCTCAAATCCCAAATTCTAGGTCTCCAATTACAAGCCCTAGTTCTTCAATATTAGGTTTAAATTCCACGATTAATTAGGTAGATTACACATTAGAATCGAGTATTATGTCCATAAATCTTACCTCCAAGTGTTTCCCCTTGAATCCCTCTTCAATCCTCTTCAAAAAACTCCAAAATCGCTCAAAAAATGGTGGAAGTTAACCCCAAAATCGCGGGAAAATGGCTATTTAAACATTCTGCCCAGGCATCCAATTCTTCTTCGCGAACGCAGTCAAAGCCTTGCGTTCGCGAAGCACAACTTAAGTTAACCAAATATTCCTCTTCCGCGAATGCGACCAGTCCCTCATGAATGCGATAGCTCCTCAGCTCAACCTTCGCGAACGAGCTCCCTTTCTTGCGAACGCGATGGACAATTCCACCTGAACCCAGCTGCCCAACTTTCCTCTATGCGAACGCGTCTGATACCTCCCGAACGCGATGCACAAGATCCCAGCCCTTTGTGAACGTGGAGCCTCCCTTGCAAACGCGAAGGCTAAATCCTCAACCTCACCTGATAACCCTTCGCGAAGGCCTACTCGCGAACGCGAAGGCCAAATGTTTGCAACACTCCAGCAGATTTTCTACAACTTTCCAAAACATGAAATGGTCCGATTGACCACCCGAAACTCACTCGAGGCCCCCAGGACCTCAAGAATACATGCCAACATATCCTATATCACCATTCAAACTTGTTCCAACCTTCGGACCGCTCAAAACAACATCGAAACACCAAATTCACATCGAATTCAAGCCTAAGAATTCCAAAATCTTCCAAATTACGCTTTTGAACAAAAAGTCTACCACACCATGTCCGAATGACTTGAAATTTTGCACACACATCCCAAATGACACAATGGAACTGCTGCAACTTTCGGAATTCCATTCCGACCTCTATATCAAAATCTCACCTATCAACCGAAAAACGTCAAAATTCCACTTTCGCCAATTCAAGCCTAAATCTACTCCGGACCTCCAAAACACATTCCGATCATGCTCTTAAGTCCCAAATTACCTCCTAAAGATATCCAAATCATCGGAACTCACATCTGAGCCTTCTAACACATAAGTCAACATCCGGTTGACTTTTCCAATTGAAGCTTCCTCAAAAGAGACTAAGTGTCTCAAACCTTACCAAATCCTTTCCGAACCCGAGCCAACCAAACCGATCACATATAGAACCGCTAAACAAATCAATAAGAAGCAAAAATGGGGGAAACAGAGCGGTAACTCATGAGATGACTGGTCGGGTCGTCATAACTAATGCGAAGCCCAAAAGGCTAGGACCCCAGTTACTCCAATTACTCTTCGCAAATGCGGGACCAATATCGTGAACGCGAAGGACAAATTGGCTGCCTCATTTCTCATCCCTTCGCGAACATGAGAGCCCTCTTTCAAACGCAAAGGCCAAAAGTCTGCAACACCAACAACAGAAAACCTAAAACTTCCCACAACACAATTTGATCCGTTCAACCACCCGAAACTCACTCGAGGCCCTCGGGACCTCAACCAAACATGCCAACATATCCCATAACATCATTTAAACTTGTTCCAACCCTCGGAACACAAAAACTAGCATCAAAACACCAAATCATCCTCAGATTCAAGCCTAAGAATTCCAAAAACTTCCAAATTCCGCTTTTGATCAAAATATCTATCAAACTTCGTCCGAATGACCTGAATTTTTGCAAACACATCACAAATAACACCACTGACCTACTCCAACTTACAAAATTCCATTCCGACTCCTATATCAAAATCTCCCCTATCAACAGGAAAACGCCAAAATTCGAATTTTGCCAATTCAAGCCTAAATCTACTCCGGACCTCCAAAACACATTCCAATCACGCTCCTAAGTCCCAAATCACCTCCCGAAGCTATCTGAACCATCAGAATTCACATTCGAGTCCTTTTTCACATAAGTCAACATCCGATTGACGTTTTAAACCTAAGCTTACTCAAAAGAGACTAAGTGTCTCATTCCTTTCCAAAACCTCTCCGAACCTGAACCAACCAACCCGATATCACATAATAAATCTAAACAAGACAATAAGAAGGGGGAAATAGAGCGGTAACTCATGAAACGACTAGCCGGTTCGTTATATCATCCCTCTTTTAAACAAACGTTTGTCCTCGAACGGGTCAAGAAACATACCTAAAGCCTCAAATAGGTGAGGATATATGCTCCCCATCTCCAGCTCGGTCTCCCAGTTAGCCTCCTCCACGGGCCGAACTCTCCACTGTACTTTCACTGAAGCTATATCCTTTGACCTCAACTTTCGAACCTGATGCTCCAAAATAGCTACTAGCTCCACGTCATAAGTCAAATCATCCTCTAACTGAACCGTGCTAAAATCCAAAACATGAGATGGATCGCCAATATACTTTCGGAGCATAGAAAAATGAAATACTGGATGCACACTCAATAAGCTGGGTGGCAAAGCTAGCTCATAAGCCCCTCCCCAATCCTCCGAAGCACCTCAAAAGGCCCAATGAACCGAGGACTCAATTTACCCTTCTTCCCAAATCTCATAACACCCTTCTTGGGTGAAACCTTCAATAAAAACTTCTCACCAACCATGTAGGACATATCACGAACTTTCCTGTCAGCATAACACTTTTGTCTCGACTGCGTTGTACGAAGCCACTCCTCAATCACCTTCACCTTGTCCAAAGCATCCTGCACCAAGTCTGTGCCTAATAGCCTAGCCTCGTCCGGCTCAAACCAACCAACTAGAGATCTACACTGTCTCCTATACAAAGCCTCATATGGAGCTATCTGAATACTCGACTGATAACTAATGTTATAAGAAAACTCCACGAGTAGTAGAAACTGATCCCATGACCCTACAAAATCAATGACACAAGTGTGAAACATGTCCTCCAATATATGAATAGTGCGCTCGGACTTCCCGTCCGTCTGAGGGTGAAAAGCTATGCTCAACTCAACCTGAGTACCCAACTGTCTCTGCACCGCTCTCCAAAACTACGAAGTAAACTTAGTACCTCTATCTGGAATGATAGAAAGTGGGACACCATGTAAATGAACAATCTCTCGAATATAGATCTCTACCAACCGCTCTAAAGAATATGTAGTACATAGAGGAATGATGTGCATGGACTTTGTCAGCCGATCCACAATCACCCAAATAACATCAAATTTCTTTAAAGTCCGTGGAAGTCCAACAATAAAATCCATGGTGATCCGCTCCCACTTCCACTCTAGAATATCCATCCGCTAAAGCAAGCCACCCGGTCTCTGATGCTCATATTTCACCTGCAGATAATTGAGACAACGAGCTACAAATCCTACAATATCCTTCTTCATTCTTCTCCACCAATAATGTTGTCTCAGATCCTGATTCATATTTGCGGCACACGGATGGATAGAATACCGTGAGCTATGCGCCTCCTCCAGAATCAACTCCCGAAGCCCATATACATTGGTTACACATATTCGCCCCTGCATCCTCAATACCCCATCATCACCAATAGTCACATCACTGGCATCGTCGTGCTGAACTTTGTCCTTAAGGACAAGAAAATGAGGATCATCATATTGGCACTCTCTTATGCAATCAAATAAGGAAGACCGAGAAATCACCCAAGCCAATATGCGATTGGGCTCCAAAATATCCAACCTCATGAACCGATTGGCCAAGGCTTGAACATCAACTGCAAGAGGTCTCTCCACAATATGAATATATGTCAAACTCCCCATACTCACCGCCTTCCTACTCAAGGCATCGGCCACCACATTGGCCTTCCCCGAATGGTACATAACAGTGATATCATAGTCCTTTAGCAACTCCAACTATCTCCGCTGCCTCAAATTGAGATCATTCTACTTGAACAAGTGCTGGAGGCTACAATGATTACTAAACACCTCACAAGACACACCATACAAATAATACCTCAAAATCTTCAACGCGTGAACAATGGTAGCTAACTCCAAATCATGAACATGGTAGTTCTTCTCATAGGGCTTCAACTGACGAGAAGCATAAGCAATAACTCTACCCTCCTGCATCAACACACACCCAATACCAACTCTTGAAGCATCACAATACACTGTATATGAACCTGAAGCTGATGGAAAACTAACACTGGAGTTGTGGTCAAGGCAGTCTTGAGCTTCTGAAAGCTCTCCTCACACTCATCCGACCACCTGAATGGAGCACCCTTTTGAGTCAACTTGGTCAAGGGTGATGCAATGGATGAAAATCTCTAAACAAACTGACGGTAACAACTTGCCAATCCAAGAAAGCTACGAATCTCTGTTGCTGAGGATGGTCTGGGCCAACTCTGAACTGCCTCTATCTTCTTCAGATCAACCTGAATACCCTGACTGGACACCACGTGCTCCAAGAAAGCCACTGAACTGGACCAAAACTCATACTTGGAGAACTTTGCATAAAGCTTCTCCTCCCTCAATCTCTCCAACATAACTCTCAAATGCTCCGCGTCCTCCTCCTAACTGCACGAGTATACCAGAATATCATCAATGAAAAAAATCACGAACGAGTCGAGATAAGGACAAAATATGTTGTTCATCAAATGCATGAACGCTACAGGAGTATTGGTCAGCCTAAAAGACATCACCAAAAACTCATAATGACCATATCGGGTCCTGAAAGCTATCTTAAGAATATCCGAGTCCCTGATCTTCAGCTGGTGATACCCTAAACGGAGATCAATCTTGGAGAACACTCTCGCTCCCTAAAGGTGGTCAAATAAATCATCGAAACGAGGCAAAGGATACTTGTTCTTGTTTGTTACTTTGTCTAACTACCTGTAATCAATGCATCTCTTCATCGTGTCATCCTTCTTCTTCGCAAATAGAACAGGTGCACCCTAAGGCGACACACTAGACCGAATAAACCCTTTATTAAAGAGTTCCTGAAGCTACTCTTTCAACTCTGTTGGTTCCATACGATACGGTGGAATAGAAATGGGCTGAGTCCCTGACACCAGATTAATACCAAAATCAATAACCCTATCCGATAGCATGCCTGGCTGGTCTGTAGGAAACACATCGGGAAAATCCATCACTACAAGAACAGAATCAATACTAGGAGTCTCTGCACTAACATCCCTCACAAAGGCTAAGTATGAAAGACAACCTTTCCCAACCATCCGTTGGGCCCTCAAGAACAAAATCACCCTACTGGGGACAAAATCAGTCAAACCTTGAAACTCAATCCCTAGCACACCTGACATAGCCAATATCACTGTCTTAGCATGACACTCCAAAATAGCACAACACAGAGATAGCCATTCCATGCCCAATATCACATCGAAGTCCACCATACAAGGCAATAACAGGTCCACTCGGGTATCCAGACCCCCAATAGTCAGCACACATGACTGGTACATACAGTCCATAATAATAGTATCGCCCACCGGCATAGATACATGAACAGATGAAACAAGAGACTAACGGGACGTATCCAAATAACGAGCAAAATATGATGACACACATGAAAAAGTGGAACCAGGATCAAATAACATAGAGGCATCTCTGTGGCATACTGAGACAATACATGTAATCACAGCATCTGAAGCAATAACATTGGGTCTAGCTGGGAGTGCATAGATACGGGCCTAACCACCACCTGATCAACCTCCCCCTCTAGGGCGACCCCTAGCTGACTGTTCTCTACCCCTAGTTGGCTGGGTGGTGGATGGTGAAGTAATTGGTGCTGAAGCTGATGGATGACTCCTCTGCTGAGACGAACCTCCAAGACGACGAGGACACTTCTTCCATATGTGACCCCACTCTCCACACTCACAACAACTCCCTGGTGCTGGAGACCAGGACTGAAGGGAACCCTAGCACCGGGATGACTAGCAGATGTACCTGGCATAAAAAAAGTCATGAACTGATGGAGCACGGGACGAACTCTAGGCTGGAAGGGCATTGAGTGATGAATGGCCCTGATGAGAACTACGAGAACCATGACCCGATGATGCCCCACAATAACCTGGGCGAGCTGACTGAGCATGCCTGAATGGACAGCCTTTGCCATATTGAAACTGACCTCTCATAGAAGATCAACCAAAACTACCAGATCCTCGAGGCATTTTGGCCTCCCTCTCATCTCGCTCATGCGGCAAACTGACTCAATCTCACGAGCAATATCCACAACCTCCTTAAAAGTAGCACCTAACACCCTATCCCTGGTCATGAAAATCCGAAGCTGATATGTGAGGCCATCAACAAACCTGTTGTCCTCTCTTTGTCCGTAGGAACCAACCAAACAACATGACAAGCTAACTATGAGAATCTCATCTCATAATGTGTCACAGTCATATCTCTCTAACGCAACTGCTCGAACTTCTTGTGCAGCTCCTCTTTATGAGACTGTTGTACATACTTCTCGAAAAAGAGAATGGAGAACTGCTACCAGGTAAGGGGTGCTGCACCAACAGGCCTACGCCTCTTATAAGCCTCCCACCAAGTTAAGGAGGCTCCAGAAAACTGAAAATTAGTAAATGCTACCCCGTTAGTCTCCAAAATACCTGTTATATGAAGAATCCTCTAACACTTGTCCAAGAAACCCTGGACATCCACGCCCTCTGTACCACTGAAAGTCTGAGGCTAAAGTCTACCTAACCTCTCCAACCAGTGCTGCTCATCCTCTGGCATAACAGGGGCTATATAGTTTTGAGCAGCTGCAACCGACTGGGATGGAGGTTACCCCGGTGTCTGAAGTCCCTACACGACTTGCTCAGGTGTGCGAGCGGCAGGAGTCTGAGTGCCTCCCCGGGCTTGAGAAGTAGCTGCAGCTGTAGTAATTGAGACTGCCTAAGCCAGGCCAGTGCATACTGATAGAATCTGGGCTAGGGCCTCCTGAAGACCTGGAATCACAATAGGCACAGCTGGTTCCTGAGTTGGTGCTGCTGGAGCATCCATAACTAGGACCTGATCATGAAGTGGGGCGGCTGGTGGATCTGCAGGTGTTGCCCTAGCTACTGTAGGGGCCACACCCCTACCACGGCTTTGACCGTGTCCTCGGCCTCTAGTGGCCCCAACTGGTGGTACTGGTGGTCGTCCATCCTGACCGGTAGTACGTGTCCTCACCATCTGTGAAAGAATAGAATAATAGAAGTTTAGTACACGGATCAACAGATTCGCACAACAAGATTTCAAGAATATGATGTTTTCCTTAAGGTTATGAAGCCTCCCGAGGATAAATACAGACGTATCCATACCGATTCGCAAGACTCTACTAAACCTGCTCATGACTCATGAAAGCTATGTAACCTAGGCTCTAATAACAACTTGTCACGACCCTAAAACGGACCCGGTCATGATGGCGCATATCGTTAAACTAGGCCAGTCGACACAAACCCCGAATCAACCAAATGATTATTATAAGTCATTGAAAGTTATTAATAAGCTAAAAATCCCACAATGTAAGGTAGAGTAGAACAATGCAGAAACAAAACACAACCCGACATTTGGGGTGTCACCAGTCATGAGCAACTGCAACTCGTCTAGAAATACGAAAAGGACAACTTAGTCTGAAACAAAGCAAATACAAAATGGAATAAATATAGGAAATAGAAGCACTAGGCTGTGAATGCCAAACAACTACCTAGTCAACTCCAAAAGCCTGCTGGAAGTCAAATCAGCACTCGCTAGCATGACCTGAGACTCCTAGATCTGCACACAGGGTGCAGGGAGTAATGTGAGTACTCCAACTCAGTAAGTAATAAAAGTAAAGGCATCTGAGTAGTAAGAAAACACGTAAACTACAACATAATGCTACATCAAAACATTATAAGTTCAAAACAAAGCAGTAAAACGGTAAAACTCATAAAAACAACTCAGTTCAGTAAAAACCCTTTTTAGAACATCTTTTAGTAGTTAAAACGAGTGATGAAAACAGTGAGAAAAAGGATAGAAACAAAAACAGCCCCTCGGGCAAAAACATATACCACAACCGCCTCTCGGGCACAGTATCAGCAAAACCAGCCCCTCGGGCTACCTCACAATCACTCGTAACAGCCCCTCGAGCAATAACATGAAACAATAATAGCCCCTAAGGCAATATCACATCTCATACTGGGTACCCGCACTCACTGGGGGTGTGCAGACTCCGGAGGGAATCCTAAAGCCCAAACACTATAACAAGCCATCTCGTGGCATAATCAAACTAGCCTCGGCCTCATAACAAGCCACCTTGTGGTGTAACAAATTAGGCCCTCAGCCACATAATCATGAATCAGTACAACACTTTTGCGACGTGCAGCTCGATCCTACAATATCATCACGTCACAGGCCCTCGGCCTCACTCAGTCAGAAACCTCTCAAGTCACTTGGGCAATAGTAAAATATGATGCTCAGCCCAAAATATCATTTAAAATATCAAAACAGATTAAATATGGCTGAATTATGAAAACAGTAGAATACAGCATGACTGTGTACAAATCTGAAGTCAAAATAGTGAGGAATAGTAGTAAAAATCCCCCAAGGGTCCAAAATAGTTGGCACGAGGCCCAAATATGGCATTCAGCCCAAAATATGATAATACTTTTGTTTACCGTGAAAATGCTAATAACAATTAAATTTGATTATGGGATTCTAAAAATATGTGATCTATTTTTATGCTAGTTGTTAAGCAGTTGATGCTATGTATGTGAGACTTAGAAACAAAATGGGAGTTAAGGATAGGGTGATAATCAAACTGATAGGCTAGCAATCAGGGCCTCGAGCTTGTCGATTTGGGGGCCTTGAGGTCGATTCCGGAGCTCGGCTGGGAGCTATCGAAGGTAATCGATGTATGACTAACAGTTGGAGTAAAATTAATGAAAGCTCCTTATAGCCAATGATAAGAAATAAATGAAGAAAAATAATGAAGACAACAAATGGGAGCAATAATATCAAGAGAATTTATTAGAGAGCAAAGAGAATGTTCTTGTATATTTCGTGTAGAGCAACTGAAGCAACAGAGGTTTACAAAATGATAAGGACCCCCTTTATATAGGAGGGGAATCCCAACATAGTACAAAATATAGTAATGATAAAGAAGCGGAGATGGGACAGCCAGATGACATCCTGATTAAGGGTTAGGGTAGTCCACTAGGCCCTGTCAGTCCTAGCCATGTACCTTGGGAACTCCCCATTTCTACCATTGCCATGGTCAACGTTGTCCCAAGATCGAGCATTGACGAACCTCGAGGGAGGAAATTCAACCATAGCCTTGTAGCCTCAAGATTTCGAGATGGTCTTTTGAGGTGCCTCGATGAGGAGAAATTAGATCCTCCGATTTCACCGTATACAGATAGTCCTCGAGTTTCTTAGAAAGGAGCGATAAGAAATGATTTTGACATCCGACTCTTCCGACTTCCCACGACGACGTCATACCGATGGTACCATACTTATTACGTAAGCCCGTAAGATAACCGAGACATCCCATGGACTTGTCTTTTCAGTGCCATTCAATGCGCTACCGATTCCCATTCTTCAAAGCATCAGTACCGACGTCGATCCAATTTCCAACGATGCATTGATTGCATAGGTCGATCCATCTGTCAAAGGCATTGATGGTGTTGTTGGCCACACTATCACCTCCTATAATGGGTGCTTTCCGGTACTATCTTTTTATCCAAGTGCCATCCAACATCTTTCCATCCCTTTCTTCCCATTATCCTCCTCCATTGCTACCCACCATGTTTGGGGTTCATGGCCTTAAGGTCTTATAGCGGTGTTCTTACCAACCACGCCATGGCCGTTTGCCTGGACTTTTCTTTGTCAAGTGAGACTATACTGTCTTGTCATCAGTGTTGTTGTTGTTACGGTTGTCACTGTTGTCATCGTTGGTTTGAGGTGACGAGATAGGGGGGCTAACCTCCTCCGACTTAGGAGGATGCTTGGACTCTACACCGCTGCTCGGGAGAGTGTTCGAACTATACACCGCTGCTCACTCTCCTACCCTGGCGTGGTGATGCACTTCATCCACAGGGTTTTCCAAGGGATAAAATGGCATGACCGGCCATTAAAATTTCATGACACAACATTCTAGAAGGCGGGATCGGAGAGGCCGTGCAAGTAGGGTTGATGCCCGCCGAATCTTCAACCTCTGGCTTCGGCGGGCTATGTCTCTTTTTTCTGCTTCTTTTGCGTCACAATCCTCTTAATCATCTTCGCCTTTTCCTCTTCTTCATCTTCATCCTCAGAGATATTATTCTGGAGGATCGAGATAAAACCCCAGAGGAGATGGCGGTCGAAGATGCTACTGTCAAGGATGTACCATTGGGAGTAGATTAGGCTCTTGTCTTTCGCTACGCGTGCATTTTTTTTTTCTCTTCTCTGTTTATGTGTAAGGACCCCTCGCGGGTTTTTGTAATCATATGAAAAGACCCCTTGTGGCCGTTTGTAATCAAAATTTTATGAATATGAAGATGTTTCTTCAATTTTGTGTTCCATTTTTGCTTTATTTCCTTCTATTTGCGTTTATGGAGATTCTGAATGCATGATTCTATCAGCTACTACCAATATCGAAACCAGATGCGAGTGTTCTTTCTAACCTTTGATTTACTAATATGGCCTCTCGTGGAACCATTCGTCGTTCCTTGGATCGAATCTTGATTGGACCGATAAATTCGGGTCGTCGGGACCCTTACTTCAAGTTGAATGAAAGTAACGCTTCGAGCCTTGAGACTATGATTTACCACTTGGCTCCGCGATAATATTTGAGGGGAAACTTGCTTAGAGGCCCAAGGATAGGGAATGCCTTTGAGCTTTCGAGGGTAGTCCCCGAATAGAGGTTCGTTCAAATCCGTACTGCCTGGAGACTTGCTTTGAACTTAGTGTAGATAACCTTAAGTGTTACGCCCCGCAATAATACGTCGATATTACATCACGTAGTATTATATTACGATGATGTTACCCAGAAGTATTATATTACGGTGATGTTATGCTTCATAGTATTAAGTTGCAACGATGTTGCACCCTGTAGTATTGTACATTGAATTTATCGTAAGGAAATTGACATCAGTCCAAGAAAAAGATTATTTGAGGATTATAAGTGATGAGTAAATTCGTGAAGGTAAGAGGGTAAGTAAAATCGAAGAAATTTTTTTTTGTCAAAGTTTGGCATTTTGGGATAAAATACGGCCCGAGCTAAAGTACCCAGTATTAATGGACTAGTGCCATACAAGGTACTACATGGCCATAATAGTAAGGTATACAAGGTATGTTAAAAAAGAATAGTATTTAATTAAGTTGAGATAATTTTTAAATTATACAAGTAATTGATTAATTACCGGGTATCAAGACATTATCCAGTTAACCAATAAGAGTATAGGAATTACACGTGGCAAGAAGCCACAATTCAAGAAAAGACTAAGGGTCTTATTTTCTTAGGTGGCTACCTAAGGACACTTGGAATTCTATAGGAAAAAACTTAATTTCAAAGTCTTGTCCATTTCATTTTTGGACAAGAACAAGAAATGTTTCTGACTAACAACTAAAACAAATGCTTGGCTAATACATTCCAAGTTCAAATGCTTCATTAAGCAGAAGCATTTCAAATTTCAAATGAAATTGCTTCTTGGAATTCCTTGTAAAAGGCCAACCAATCTTCCTTTGGCTTTAAAAGCCAAGAACGGTGAAAGCAGAAGCATTTTAATTTCAAGAAAAAGCTTCAATTGAAGAAAATTTCGTCCATATTTCAACATTACAAAGCAAGATTTCATTCCTCAATTTCAAAGTGCAGAAGCTCAATCTGATTTTTAGGTTCTATGTTCAATCCACGAAGGTTTCCAACGGGATATTATATGGAGTTTTTCCCTACTCCAGGTATGTTAAGGCTAAGCTTTTCCTTCCTTTTAGCATGATGTCGTAATTACACAAGTCTGACAACGAGGCATAAAGAAAAATTCGTATCACGAAATTTACGTATATTTTGCTAGTTCCGCAAATTACATATATTTTTCTAGTTTTATAAGTTAACATATTTTTCTTATCGGGACAGCATATTCAGTTGAGTATTTCCTTCTTCCGGTCAAAAGAGCATAGAGTTTACGTATATACAGTATAAAAGTATTTTCATTACCATCGAGCTATAATCGATGGGCAGGCCTCTATTGGGCAACCTCTAATCAAATGGTAAGTTATATACCGAGCCTATTATGGTCGAGCGCCTATGAGAGAGCCCAATTGGTTGAGATACAGAGCCTAGTATGGCCGAGCGCCTATGAGCGAGCCTACTACGACAAATCATATATATATATACATATATATACAGATCCCTATAAGGTCGGACATCTATTTTACTTACTATATTGAGAGAGTTAGGTCAGTATCAGCAAGTGAGCAAATCTTCAGAGTTTCTTTGACTCTAGTTACTTTTAGTTATTATATTATCAGTTCAGTTTCAGTTTTCAGTATATTGCCTTACATACTCAGTAATTATTTCATACTGACGTCCCTTTTCTGGGGGTGTTGCATTTCATGCTTGCAGGTTAAGATAGAAAAACAGGTAGACCTCTTCATTAAGTGTTGGTCGAGTTCAGCTTTATCGGTAAGCTCCATGTCTTTTGGAGTTGCCGGGTCTAGAGCTTTATGTACATCTAGTGTATATATGTATATATGTTATAAGTAGGTCGGGGAGCTATTCCGATCACAGTATATCCATCAGCAAAGGCTTGTAGACATATCCTGTCAGTTAGTGCAGTATATTGGGCTTTCAGGCCTTTTATGTATATTTGGTTGGTTTGTCAGTTGTAATAATTATAACGGCCTTGTCGGCCCAGCTTTATATTGATATTCAGTCAGCATTCACAGTTGTCTTGCAATGTGGCCTATGGATAAAGTATGACATCATATGTTTAGAGTCCCTTAGTTATAAGTTGGTACGCAATGATAGGTGGGGAACTAGGTGCCGATCTCGCCCCCCCCCTCCCAAGTTCGGGGCATAACATTAAGGTGCTGTAGATAGATCCTAGAAGAGGGTTTGTCAAAACTCGGATGGTACCCCAAGGCCAAGCCCATGTGGGTAGAGCATAAGTGCTTATTTCCTTGGAGCCTAACTCATTTTTGACGAAAGTCCCCGAGGTTGGGTACCACCTCGGGACTGGCAATGATGTTGTTAGCTTCTCAGAACCTAACCTTTCCTTGCTTGAGGTCCCTGAGGTCGGGTACCACCTCGGGACTAGCGATGATATTATTGGTTTTTTGGAGCCTGACTTTTCTTCGATAGAGGTCCTCGAGGTCGGTACCACCTCGGGACTAGCGATGATGTTATTGGCTTTTTGGAGCCTGACTTTTCTTTGATGGAGGTCCTCGAGGTCGGGTACCGCCTCGGGACTAGAGATGATGATGTTGGCTCCTTAGAGCCTAACTATCCTTTTATGGAGGTCCTCGAGCTCGGGTACCACCTCAAGACTGGTGATAATACGGGGATTTCTGTTTTCAAAACATTACATGGCGTCGCCTAATGTACGATATGGTTGCCAAGTTGTTGGGGCGATTTGGTGATATCGGCTAGTGTTTTCAATCGCTTTTGAGGCAGGCAGATCATCGTCGTTCTTTCCATATATATATATGTTCCTGCTCTTTTGGAGATCCCTCTATTTTGAGTAGTTGCCCTTTTTTTCTGTGTTAAGTCTTTCATCACTTCAGTACTAACTTACTTGCACGTATTCCTGCTTTAGTTCTCTAATTTTGCTTTGACATCTACATCGGGGTCTGTTTGGTAGAGAGGGGAGAGTTCCGCCTCTGGAATTCAAGACCAACTTGAGTATAACTCGAAGATCACTTCTTTAGAGCACCTTGAGTTAGTGATAAAAGACAATGGATGGGGGGATAAAGTATTGTTACAGATATTTCCCCCAGGCGAGGGCATCACGGATCATGCCGATGGATTTTTGAACATGTACACATATTTTTTCATGCTGGGCCTTCTTGATAGGATTATGCTTGACTTCTGTTTAAAGTATCGGTTTACCTTGGCGCAGATCCACCAGTCATTTTGGCGAACAGTGTTGATGATGAGATTTTTCATGGAGAAGGCGGGGTTTGAACTCACGCTCAGTCATCTCATTAGGCTATACCGGCCCTTTCACCATCGAGGTCTGCTAACTTTGCGATGTCGATCGACCACACCCTTCGTTGTTAATGATGAGGAAGATAGAGATCGGGAGTGGATGAGTCGATTCGTCCGAGTGCAGATCATTGACATTATCCCTGTGGAGCTTATGTCATTCCCTGAGGAATGGAACTATACACGTAAGTGGTGCATTCTGTGCCTTCTCAGTTTTGTCTACGGCAAAAGCTGGTTTCGTAATCGTGCCTTCTTTTCTTTTTTTGCAGTGATTTCATGAGCGCTGGGCGACGTTCCTAATTTGCCAGATTGGGTTTGGAAGTTGGCGACCCACTCGACCTGCGATGAACATAAGTGGCGAGCTTTATCCCTGGGCAAATGGGAAGCAAAACATCGTGGTGCATGTTGTGTTATTTTTTCCTTTCCCTTCCTTCATTTGGAGAAGCATTTTCCCTTTTATGCGTATTAATCTTTCTGTTGTAGGCATCATAGAGCCGTTCGAGGTGAGGCCGCACTCCTCTGGAGAGGGGGAAAGGTTTCCAGATTTTGGGCTAAAGAACGACAACAATAAGCGAGAGATGCTTTTACGAGCCGATGGCGCTCAAAGCAAGGCAAAATGGGACCGGGGCTTCGGAGCGGGAGCATTGTTCGAGCCTACCACGTTCGTGGTTCCTGATTCTGGAAAGATGGTTTCCCCGCCACTGTCGCCTTCTTTTTCTGTCGATAGTACTTTGAGGGATACTAGGAACCTGGGGTCGCATACACCGAGCGACTATGCCTCAACCAGAGTCGATCCTTTCAGAGCCAAGGGAACTAGGTTTGCAAATGTACGCTTGGCCTTCGAGGAAGCCCACCGGCTTCACTTCGAGGTGAGTTTCAGCACACGTCTTTCGAGCTTCGCACATTCCCTTCCTTATTGGGTTTTCTTTTACAGGCCTTTGACAAGCTTAAGTCAGGGCTGCTTCGTTGTAAAGCCAGGTTGCGAAAAGCTCTGGATGAGGAGAGATCCCTTAGGCTCCTTTGTGATGAAAAGGAAGTCGAGTTGGTGCACTTGCAGTATGAGGTGACCCGGAGCTTGAATTATGAGAACTACTTGAAACAGCAGGTAACTTTCTATCCTGGGTGAGCGTAAATTCCGCCTTCTAGCTTCTGAGGCTAACACTTCATTTATTTTAGTTGCAAAAAAAGATGGGGGACTTGGAGCGCCTTCGGGATGAAGCTGTCTGAGCTAGGTGCGAGCAGGATGAGCTAAAATCTTGGGCGGAGGCTCAAGCTTTAGAGGAGAAGGGTGCTCTAGCTAAAGTTCCCGCTTTTGAGGCTCAACTTTGCTTGGCTTGTGACGACGCTTCGGTTCAAACTGATATGATTAAGAAGCTTGAGTTCGAGCTTTCGAAGGTCAAGGCTGAGATCGTTGATGCTCGAGCTGAAGCCGTAATAAGCCGAACTAAGGCTGACCAGGAGATGGCGATCTATTTAAAGGACGCTACCGATTCCCAAGCTGAGCTGAGAATGATCCTCGACCGCAAACGGAGGATTGAACAATATGCTCGGTGCAAGTCTTGAAGAAAGACCCTCAAGGAGATCCGTGCTAGGGGTTTCTCCCTCTCGAAAGAGTTGGGGCCAGCGACGGGGGACGAGCGTAATGCTCGGTAACCTATATAGATTTCGCCATCTGTATATAGCATTTTCAAAGCATGTTTATAGGTGGAGATTGCATTTTTTCATATATGTGTATAAAAGAAAACCTTGTGGCTTTATTTCTTCTATCACGAATTTGGCCAGGCGAACTGGTCTTCGAGTTGGTAAGAATCCTTAGATTCGTGATATGGCCCTAGGTTATTACGCTAGCCCGTAGGCTCTTACGCGTTTGGTCTATGCGACCTTTTTAGTTAACTATTTTGGGTTCAGTCTCCGAGACAGGTTTTAACTCGAGCTCATTCGACCCTCATGTTTTGTATTTGTGCGGGCTAGCGACGATGGCTCTTACCCTTTGCTCTCAAGCATATTTTAGTTAATTGTTTTGGGTTCAGTCTCCGAATTGGATTATGACTTGAGCTCATTTGACCCTCAAGCTCATCAAGCTGGAGACGATGGCTCATATGCTTTGCTCTCGGGCATATTTTAGTTAACTATTTTGGGTTCAGTCTTTGAATTGGGTTACAACTCGAGCTCATTTGGCCCTCAAATTTTTGGATTTGTGTGGGCTGGCGACAGTGGCTCTTACGCCTTGCGCCGATGCGGTCTTTTAGTGTGGGCTGGAGACAATGGCTCTTGCGCCTTAGGTCGAATCAACTTTTTATGTGGGCTTTATTTTTCCCTCTATAAGGATTTTTAAATAGTGTTTTCCTGACTCATCGACGGCTTAATAAAAAGCCTCGATTGTAAGTCGTTATATGGAAATGATCGAGCACCTCGGGAGGTTTGGCTCGGAGGCTGAGTATCTCGAAGCCGATATTTAGTCAAGGGTAGCCTGTTTAAATGGTCCTTTTCGAAGTAGATTCGAAGTAATTGAAGGCCTGTGATTTTGTAGCGACGGTCAGGCATCCCAGAGTCGCATTAGTTCGGTTTGTACAGCCTTGTTACCGGAGTCATTTGTGTTCGGCCTAAGCCTTTATGTCCCGAGTAAATTAGTTTCGGCCTCGATATCAAGGTTATGCCATTTTAGGGGTCTTACAAGTTCGATATATAGCCGAAACATTGATATTGTGTTTATGCCTTTAGTGAGGTCTTACAAAATTTACCTTCCTTTGATGTCTTACAATTTTGGATACTTGGTACAAGTATTGTTCATGCCTTGCTTGAGGTCTTACAGATATTGTCGTTGCCTTATGTAGGTCTTACAAGACCGAGTCTGCCCGCTCGGGGTCTTATGGCCTCAGGTTTTTTAATGAATGGCGATTGTCGACAGTCCCCAAGTCATCGCGGGTATCTTGGATCGGAAACCATTACTTGTAAACTTTGTATTGCCTCATTGAGGGCTTACAATTTTGGAGATCTCGACACTAAGGTCGTAGGTTTTTTGAGATTTTGATGCCAGTCCTAGAGTATTCGGGGCACTTTTCGGCCTTAGAGACGTTTCCTGACTTTCATCTTGCCTCATTGAGGGCTTATGAGCTTGGAGTCCCGACTAAGAGGTCATTCAGGTGTTGAATCGTTGGCGCTAGTCCCCGAGTGTTCGAGACGTTTTTGGCGGAGGAGTCATTTTTGCAGAGGTGACGAGCTTCTTTTTGAGTATGAGATTCTTTGATAAAAGATATTCTTCAATTACTTGGTACAAGTGTACATGTTTTCATCGTCGGGGTCTCGGCTATACGGACACAGTTTGTTCGACCATTTGGCCCGGTACATCATTTTCCTATTAGGACCCTATTTGGCATTTCTTTGCTTTTCCGAGTGGATGGCCTCCCAGGGGGATACCCCTCAGTGTTCTAGGTTGATTGCAAAAGAAGCCTTGCATACTTGTGGAGTCGTCCTTAGGTAGAATGTGAATGTTGCCTCATTAAAAACCTTGCCGATAAAAAACCCTTTTTGGGATGAAAACTCGGTTGAAGGAAAAGAGTGCAACAAATGCTTTAAAACGTTAAATCTTCAGGCTAAGTTAGCGCTTTGACTGCTTCGGTCGGGCGCCTACATAAGGGTTAGTGTGAAATATAAAATGAAAAGGGAGAGGATTATACCTTAGTGTGGTATGTGCCGGCAATATTTCGAGCTTCGATATGTTCTACTTGCTCGTGGTGAGGATGCGGTATGGTCCTTTGCTTTGTTTAGTCGGGCTTAATCGGAGATGTATTTTGATTACCATTTGGTCCCTATGTGGGTGGAGGTATTGGTGCCGGCGCCACATTGTACCTTATATCTCTTTTGATTTCATGGAATTTGACATTCTGGGTTGTGCCGACCACGTTGACTAGGAGGGTGATTTCTTCTTTCATTGTTTCACTTGCCATGTTGAATCCATTGAGGACTCGAGTAGCGGGCATGATTTGGTCAAGCAGTCCAAGCTGCTCTATTACCCTCGTCCTGATAATGTTTGTAGAGCTACGTGGGTCCACAAGTATATGTTTTATTTGAAAAGTATTCACAAGGAAAGAGATTACTAGTGCATCATTGTGGGGTTAAGACAAGGTCTTGGTGTCCTCTTCGCTGAATGTGAAGGCATCCTCGGGTACATACCCCCGAGTTCGCTTTTCTCTCGTGATGGATATTTTTATCCTCATTATGGGTTCCTGTGGGGCATTGACGCCTCCCAAGATCATGTGGATGACATGTTGTGGCTCATCTATTTCGTTCTTCTTGGCCGCCTCTCTTTCTCAAAACTGATTTTTGGCTCAGTCATTGAGGAATTCTTGAAGGTGACCTTTGTTAAGTAGTCGGGCTACCTCTTCTTAGAGTTTGTGGCAATCCTCGGTCCTGTGGCCGTGCGTGTAGTGAAATTAACACACTAAGTTATGATTCCTTTGTGAAGGATCTGATTGTACAGGCCTAGGCCACCTGGCATCTCTGATTATGCTGATGGCGAACACGATGTCTGACACATCGACGTTGAAGTTGTTCTCTGATAAGTGAGGTGCCTTCGTTGGCCCTGTGTTTCTATCAAATCCGACTCTGTTGATGAGTCCTCGAGGATTCTATCCTTTGATCGTTGTGAAGCAGGTTGCGCCTCGGGGCGTTCCTTTTGTCTTCACAGTACAACTGATATCTTTCTTTATTTGGCTTTGGCTCCTTTTCTAGAAGCCTGCTTAGGTATACTGAGCCCGAGGGGGCTCCTAGCTGGTCGTCTTCGACCCTGATCTTCAACTGATATCGGTTTTGGATGTCCGACAAAGTCACAGCGGGATACTCGACCAAATTCTGTTTCAACTGCTTTGAAGCCATCGAGCTTCGTTCATTCAGACCTTGAGTGAAGGCCTGTACTGCCTAGTCATTGAAGACTGGTGATAGTTCCATTCGTTCCGTTTGGAAGCGAGATACGAACTCTCGCAACATTTCGTTCTCCCTATGCTTGATCTTGAACACGTCAGACTTCCTTGTTGCTACTTTGATGGCACCGGCATGTATCTTTATGATGGAGCCTGCCAGCATGGAAAATGAGTCTATGGAGGTAGGTGCTAGGTTGTGATACCACATCACGGCCCCTTTCGAGAGTGTTTCTCCGAACTTCTTTAGTAAGATGGACTCGATCTCGTCATCTTTTATGTCATTGCCCTTTATTGCGCAAGTGTAAGCAGTAACGTGTTCTTTAGGGTCAGAGGTCCCATTGTACTTTGGGAGTTCCAGCATTCTGAACTTCATTGGAATTGGTTTCGGGGTCGCTTTCTCTGAGAACGGCCTTTGTATAAACTTATTCGAATCCACACCTTTCAGGATCGGGGGTGCTCCCGGAATATGGTCGACCCTGGAGTTGTAGGTCTCGAACTTCTTGTCATTGGCTTCTATCATTTTGTCACCCGATTCAATCCTTCTGGTGAGGTCCTCGAGCATTTTTATGATGATAGGGTCAGTCATCGACCCGTTATTGCTCGATATCTTCAGTACCTGTTCGGCTGGGGGAGCTATCCCTGGTGCTACCGCGCTAGGAGTTTTCTGGTGACTTTGCAGCTGAGCAATGGCTAGCTGTTGTGCCTACAATATTTCAAAAATAACATGAAGGCTAATCCCGTTCTTCCCTAGTCGGGGTTTTCTGGGCTTCTTGTTGATCCCCTTGGTGCACGCTCCTGTCAGTGTGGGAGCTTATGTCGAAGTGTTGGGCGTCGCGTGAGACTGCGTCCATGAGGATTGGTTCTGGTAGGTTTCCAGGGTTTTGTGGTGGCACACCAACTCCAGGAACATCCATACCGTTTTCTCTGTGGTCCTCAAGATTGTTGTTTTCACCTCCATTCACCGAGTTAGACATTTCAACCTGAAATCGAAGATCTTGGACAAGAAAAAGCGTGAAAGATAACTTGTGTTACATAGTAAAACCAGCAAGAAAATTATCACTATTATTTTTAGCCCCACGGTGGGCGCCAAACTGTTTACCGTGAAAATGGTAATAATAATTAAATTTGATTATGGGACTCTAAAAATATGTGATCTATTTTTATGCTAGTTGTTAAGCAGTTGATGCTATGGATGTGAGACTTAGAATAAAATAGGAGTTAAGGATAGGGTGATAATCAAACCAATAGGCTAGCAATCGGGGCCTTGATCTTGTCGATTCGGGGGCCTCGAGGTCGATTCTGGAGCTCGCCTGGGAGCTACCGAAGGTAATCAAAGTATGACTAACAGCTGGAGTAAAATAAGCAAAAGCTCTTTATAGCTAATGATAAACAATAAATGAAGAACAATAATCAAAAACAATAATGAAGACAATAAATGGGAGCAATAATATCAAGAGAATTTGATAGAGAGTAAATAGAATGTTCTTGTATATTTTGCGTAGAGCAACTGAAGCAACAGAGGTTTACAAAATGAAAAGGACCCCTTTTATATAGGAGGGGAATCCCAACATAGTACAAAATATATTACTAACAAAGAAACGGAGAAGGGATATCCATATGACATCCTGATTAAGGGTTAGGGTAGTCCACTAGGCCTTGTCAGTCCTAGCCAAGTACCTTGGAAGCTCCCCATTTCTACCGTGGACGCGGTCAACATTGTCCCAAGATGGCGTCGACAAAAATTGAGGGAGGAAATTCAACCATAGCCTTGTTGCGTCGAGATTTCGAGATGGTCTTCTGAGGTGCCTCGATGACAAGAAATTGGATCCTCTGATTTTACCATATACAACTTTCCAAAACACAATGATATCAAATAGTTTTCAAATAAATACGTGACTTAACAGCCATGAACTGACATGTACTTTAAACCCGTGATAAATATTAATTTAGATGAACGAAAGATATATATAAATACCATAAAACATAATCACAATCTTGAATAAATTAATGTGTCAAATGAAATAATAAGTTTATTTTAGAAATCAAGTAAAGTAAAATAATATACAATTTATACGAAACAGAGTATAAGATCGGTTTAGTTTAGAAATCAGTAAAATTGAGTAAAAATATCATTTTAAAATGAAATAAACATAAGTTAAATTAACGAATTAAGTATAGAATTTGATGGGTTTTCAATGTCTTTGCCTTATGCTTCTTATGTTTTGATGATCTAACAAACTTATTGTTAAGAACCAGCTAGAGAACCTGACTCACTTGGTATACATTTCAAATGAACGAAGTTCAGTCTGAACTCAAGGAAATGAACTGCTACAAAAAGGAACACGATAGGGACCTGATCCCTTGGTGTTCTCTAACAGAAGTACAAGTCGACTACACAGCTGGAACGCAATTGAAGAAAGTGACTGCATGCAAATGTACACGCGACAGTGCAGCAGATAGTGCATCAGTCACTTCCCATTGGGAAGAAGTATGTACCAAAAATTGACATAACCATTGTGATGTCTTTTGTAGTATAACAACCTGGTGCAAGGCACAAGATATTCACTTGAGCATTTAGTGATATTCTCTCAAGCATTAAAGTGTTGATCCAGCATTGAAGTCACAATTGTGTCAAGAACAAGAAAACCACTCCACTAAAGGATCAGTTTCACAATAAGTCTATGTGTATACGAGTTGATTTGTAATCTTGTTATTTGTTATTCATTGTAACTCATATCTTGCTTTCTTAGAAGCTGTGTTTTAGGAAATCCAAAATCACAAACCTTCTATGTTTGTGTTGTGACTAGAGTTAGTCATAAGTTAAAGTCTTTGTAACTAGAGAGTGATAAAGTGGCTTGTGGTAAGAGTATCACAAGTTAGTTAAGTTAAAGTTTTTGTCATAAAGTCATTACAAAGTGGCTTGTAATAGTGTGATTACAAGTTAGTGAAGTTGAAAGCCCACAAGTGTAGGTCGTGGTTTTTGTCCCTTTGAGTGGGATTTTTCCACGTAAAGATCTCGTGTCTATCTTACTTACTACTTCATAAGTATTCTTAGTGGAAACTCGTAGAGGATCAGGTACTCTATAGTTTGGTGAACTCATATAAACTATCAATTTGTATCAGAGCAGGTTCTTTCTAAAAGGTTAACACATAGAAAGGATCTCAATGGCTACTCCACCCAACTTTGAGGAAGGACAATCAACTTATAGACCTCCTAGATTCAATGATCAGTACTACAGCTGGTGGAAGACTCGTATGCATGATTTTATAGTGGATGAAGACTTAGAACTATGGGACCTTGTATACGGCGAAATCGGGGGGACCAATTTCTCATTGATTAGGTACTTCAGGAGATCACCTCGGAGGCTCGAGACCATGGACCAGGTACCTCCCTCAAGATCTATCGACACCCGGCATGGGGATAATATTGGCCGAGGCCCCGATGGGCATGAAAGGCTTCCGAATAATGCATCCGGGGCTAGTTGAGTCTACCAAGCTAGTCTAATGTTGGTCTACGTCTACATCATGAAGCTAGTTAGTTGTCCCATCCCGCTTCCTTTATCATTTAATGTATCTTGTATTATGTTTGGATTGCCCCTCGTATATAAGGGGGATCGTTGGCACTTTGTAAGCATGTTGCTCCAACCATTATACACAAGATCAATAATATCTCCCTCTCTCTTTTCTCTCTAACTTACTCGCTCGAGACTACCACTTTCATTTATTGCTTTCGTACTTATTCTTCATTTATTGCTTGATATCGGCCATAAAGAGCCCCCTTTAATTATATTCTAACTGTTAGTCCATTCCCGGTTACCCCCAATGGCTCGAGCCCGAGCCCAGGCATCAACCTCGAGGCCCTTCATCGGTTAGCCCGAGGCCCGGACAGCTAGCTCATCTGTTTGATTGTAACGCTGTTTTAGCTCGCATTTCACCTTTTATCTTCACACATCTAGCATCAACTACTCTAACAACTAGTATAAAAATAGATCACGTATTTTTAGAGTCCCATCAAAAAATTTAATTGTTATTACCATTTTCGGAGTAAACAGTTTGGCACCCACCGTGGGGCTAAAAATAATAGTGATTATTTTCTTGTTGGTTTCATTACACAACGCAAGTTATCTTTTACATTTTTCTTGTCCAAGATCTTTGATTTCAGGTCAAAATGCCTGCCTAAGTGAACAGAGTTGAGAACGACAACCTTGAAAACCATGGAGAAAATGGTGTGGCCATTCCAGTTATTGGTATGCCACCACAGAACCCCGATAACGCACTTGGACCGATTCCAACGGACGCAGATTTGCAAGACGCGCAGCAGATGGACGAAACCTCGCACACCGATAGGAGCGTACAACATGGCGACCAATAGGAAGCCCAAAAGACCCCATCTTGGGAAGAACAAGAAGTTAGCCTTCATGTTATTTTCGAAATGTTGCAGGCACAACAGCTGGCTATCACTCAGCTGCAAAGCCACCCGAAGACTCCCAGCACAGTAGCACCGGAAACTATTCCCCCGGCCGAATAGGTACCGGAGAGATCGAGCAACAACGGATTGATAGACGGCCCTGCCATTGTGAAAATGCTCGAGGACTTCACTAAAAGGATCAAATCGGGCGAGAAAATAATAGCAGCCAACGATAAAAAGGTTGAGACCTACAACTCTAGGGTCGACCAGATCTCGGGCGCACCCCTGGTCTTGAAAGGTGTGGATTCGAAAAAGTTTGTACAAAGGTCGTTCCCTTAAGAAGCAGCCCCGAAACCCATTCCTAAGAAATTCAAAATGTCGGAGCTCCCAAAGTACAACGGGACATCAGACTCCAATGAATATGTTACCGCCTACACTTGCACAGTAAAGGGCAACGACATAAAAAATGATGAGATCGAGTCCGTATTACTGAAAAAGTTCGGGGAAGCACTCTCAAAGGGGGCCATGATGTGGTATCACAACTTGGCTGCTAACTCCATAGATTTGTTCGCCATGCTAGCAGACTCCTTTGTGAAGGCGCACGCCGGTGCCATCAAAGTAGCAACGAGAAGCCCGATGTTTTCAAAATTAAAAAAAAAAAGAACGAAATGTTGCGGGAATTCGTGTCCCACTTTCAAATAGAACGGATGGAGCTACCACTAGTCTCCGACGACTGGGCAGTACAGGCTTTCACTCAAGGTCTGAATGAACGAAGCTCGGTGGATTCAAAACAACTAAAATAGAACTTGATCGAGTACCCAGCTGTGACCTGGTCAGACATCCACAGCTGGTACCAATCGAAAATTCGGGCCGAGGATGACCAGTTGGGAGCCTCCTCGGGATCAGTATACCCAAGCAGGCTTCTGGAAAAGGAACCAAAACCAAACATAGATAGATATCAGCCATATATCGAGGATAGAAGGAACGCCCCGAGGCACAACCCACCTCGTAATGATCAAAGAATAGACCGGGGATAGGATCCTCGGGGACTCATCAACAGTGCTAGATTTAATAGGAACATAGGGCCAGCGGGTGCACCTCACTTGTCGGAATACAGCTATAACGTCGATATATCGGACATCATGTTCGCCATCAGCAAAATCAGAGACGCCAAGAGGCCCATACCTATACAATCAGATCCTTCACAAATTAATCACAACTTTGTCACTTCTCCTTTTTGCGCGCCTCGCCCTGAGGGGTAAGATGCGCGGGTGGAGTTTTTCCAATTTAAGTGACAAATATTCGAAATGGGATTATTTATTTAATTCAGAGTCGCCACTTGGGAAAGGTTTGGCTTTTGGTGTCCCAAGTCACCGGTTTATCTTGAATCCCAAATCGAGGAAATTTTTCGACTTTTCCAAATGAAGTCTGCGAACCAGAAATTCTAAGTAAGGAATTCTGTTGACCCGAGGGAAGGTGTTAGGCACCCTCGAATCCCGTGGTTCTAGCACGGTCGCTTAAATTGTTATAATGGCTAAATATCCGATTTAAATACATGTTGTGACCTATGTGCTTTTATTAAGTTTTAATCGCCTTTATTATTGTCATTTATTTTACAGAATTGCAACGTCGTGAAAATGCGTCTCGAACCACGTCACAATCAATGCACCCGTGATTGTCGACACATTTGGACTTCATTGAGATTTGGATTTGGGTCACATCAATGTGCACCCGAACTTAAGAATGTGATTTAATTAAACCGCGCCAACAGAGTCTAACGCGTTATTATCTTTGTAGAGGGCCATGAAATTTATTAAATGACCCATCCTGAATTCTAGATAATTATCAAGGTTATTTATTGAGGGCCCCGCAATTTTGCACCTTTATTTGGCGAGGCTTGTCTCTATTTTAGAAAAGGATATCCTAAAGTGGCTACATTTTAATATATTTGTCCCTAAAAAACTAAAAGAGAAGAAAAATGCTAAATTAACTATATGCTTTTGTCTAATCCGGATTCTTATCAATTTCTGATTGATTATTTACAAAGCGGAGGAATGCCATAACTTATGAAACATACTTTAATTGGACGAAGAAATTACATTCGAGATTGACCCAATATTATACTTGTGTCCAAACGTTTCTTGAATTGAATTTTACTAGACTTATTGGGGCTGAAATGAAGGAATTAACTACTGGGCGTTGTTACTAATGGGATTTGAACATGATATTATGTACTGCCTAACGAGACCCAGCAAAGACTAAAATAAAACAAGTCAACATAGTATAAGTTTGGAGTATCCATACCTTGTATTAACAAATAGCTACAAACTAAAACATGAAGGACCAAGCTCAGAAGTGTATTAGTTAACAATACATTTTCGTACTATTGAACTGGGAACTAACAACTACACAGGCCCCTTAATATGCCATGAATATTACAACAAATGATTTTGAACTTCTTCAACCTTTTTCATTTCATGCTTTCAAGCTGTTTCAATTACATCAATATGGGCCTGAAATGTGTACCTGGAAATGCTGAATGTGCACAGGAGAAAAAGAAGAAGATGTTGAGATCAGCAGCAAAATAAACAGGACTAGCAATAGCAGCAGGACAGAGCAGCAGCAGAACAAAACGAACAGCAGAAAAGGGCTCAAGTGCAGAAATGCAACTATGGCCAATAGAAAGAAATAGCTAAACGAGAGCACAACCCAGTGGAGTAGAATCAAGAACTCCAAGCAGACCAAACCAATAGTGAACCAATGGAAAACACTTGACTAAATAGACACAGCTGGAACTTCAAACAATCAGAATTGATTTCAGCGAGTTAAACAACTGAAAACCCAAATAACAAATAGGAAGAAACAATTTCTGATTGTAGATTGTATAATTTCTGTATCTCTTTGTATGTCTTTCAAGCTTTCTCTTTCAACACTCCTCACAGTGTGTGTATTTTCTTTCTTAGTTCTGATTCTCTCTATCTCTTTTCTTTTTTATGCTCTCTCTGCGTATCTCCTCCTCTATCTATGCTTTTTCTGTGTATCTCCCTCCTCTATCTATGCTTTTTCTGTGTATCTCCCTCCTCTATCTATGCTTTTTCTGTGTATCTCCCCCATCAGATGGTCCTCCTATCCCCCTTTTTATAAGCCTCAAACTCAACCTTTTAACAGCCTGTTTTCAGAATATCACCATGCCCCTCCCATGTGCATTTCCATTTCAGATTCCCATTAGTTATTTAAGTATTAACCTCCATCAACATTCCCTGGCAGATTTAGCTTTTAAAAGGTTTAATACTTTTTTTTAAACTTAAAGCAAGGTATGGGCAGTAGAATCTATCTGACAGCATATGCTGTCAACACATTTTAAATTTAAAAGCCCCTTTTATGAAGGAAACAGGCTGTGCACAATGCACATGCTGTGCACAAGTGCACATGCCATCAACTCAGATTTCAATTAACAGACCAAGCCTTAGGTTTCTGAAATCATATTAACAGCTATAAGTAACTGGACTTGGTTCTTAATTGTTTCAGGCAAATGTTCATCAGAAGCAAATTGATTTAACTTTGTTCGGGTAGCTGAAACTAATTGACGACATATGTCGACTCGACTATATTAGCATTAACATACACAATCGAAGCCAAAAATCAGACATTTAAAGTATGGGACACATGGTTTGAATTATACTGACTAAACAGAAATACCCTCGAGGAGTCAAATAATCAGTACAAATTTGGAATACAACCCAATACATATGTCTTATCAGAATATGAGGGGTTCAAACAAACATAGTGGTTCAAACAAGGTGGACAAACGGAAGTTGGTAAAAATTCAAAACACAAATTGACACAAAACATGAACAGACATCTAATCCCTCACATGGACCAAACAAATAAGGGAAGAAGGCAGACTCACCTCAAATCTTGAAAAATCGGAAACCTTGAACCGGACTTGGACAGACTTTCTTAAGGCTGAACGGACTTTAATCGAAGTGTTTCTCAGATGAGAAACACTTCGATTAAGGTCCCTTGGACCTTAATTTCTTTGGCTCGAACGGGTATGAACTAGTGACGAGGAACTACAAAGTTCCAAAACTCAGATCCGGGATTCATGTTTCCCTGGTTAGATTCGGACCAAACCAAGTATGGTTTGGTCACGAGGGGGGTCTGGGGAGTGTCTGGTGTGAAGCTGGGGTTGGTTGGTGTAAGCCGAGTTTTAACTCGAATCTTCAAATGAAGATTCGAGGACCTAGGGGATGATTCGAACTACATGGTTAGCAGATCCATGTTCAGGATGGCAAGGGGGTTCTAGGGTGTTAAGGGGAAGGTCACCGGCGTTCAGGCCGCCGGGTTTCTGGTGAAAGTGTGCAGGGGCGGCTAGGGTTTGAAGGGGATGGGTTTGGGTGAAGACGACGAGGCCGGGGTATTGGATAGGGGGGGTAGGGTAAGGATTTGGGCTTATATAGTTAGTGGGTGGGTCGATCTCAACCGTTAGATCAATCTAGATCTACGGTTTGGATCTGATGGTCTTAAGTGAAACGGTGTCGTTTCAAATGTTGAGGGTTTGGGTTTGGTCCGGGTGTAAACGGGTCGGGTTTGTTGATGGGTTATGGGGATTGATCTTGGCCGTCGATCACTCTGAGATCAACGGCCCAGATCAGGCACGACTCAAACGACGTCGTTTGGACGTCCTGGGCATCAGGTGACCTGGGCTGGGCAGGCCTGGGTCTTGGGCTGTTTGTTTGGGCCAATTTTGTTAAAATTGGCCCAAGTCCGGAAGGGGTCTTTTCTTTATTTTTTTTTTATTTTTTTTTTTCTTCTTTTCTTATTTATTTTAAAACAAAGCTAAGCCAAAAAATCAAATTAAAATTAAATACACACTCAAATACAATTATTTGCACACATACTAAAATATTTCAAAACCGGTAAAGTCAAACCAAATAAAATCACGGACGAAAATGCCTATTCACGATTTTCTATTTAACGACCGAATTACGGTTTGAATTACGCAGGACACATATATATTTTTTGAATTTTATTTTAATAAAGTAAATAAATAAGAATGGGCCAAAATCACAAATAAATCCACAAGGTGCCGCACAGAAATCCGAAATTGTACAGCGGGGCCAATTATATATTTTTTTATTTCTTTTTTGGAGCGATTGTCGTGTGAAGCAAAAATCACGTGCTCACAGCTGCCCCTCTTTGTTCGGAAACACGAAGGGTTTTCGTGCAAAGATCAAGTGAGCGTGTATGAGCGATTTTTGCCTATAGACCACTCCGTATGAAGCATTTTTTGAAAGATCTGACCGAATCTTGCTTCAAAGATTTCCTACATATCCTGGGCTAAACAGGAATCAGGTCAATGTAGTTCGAGAAGTTTTGGTAGCTGGGGCTACCATGGGACTGCAATGCTTGCCGCTACTGCTGCTGCTGTTGTCACTGCTACGTCACTGACCGCCTTATTACAACCAAGCGAAAATTGGAAACTGAACTAACTACTTTTATGCATGTCAACTGCTAGTTACAAGATTCCTATCTATGATTCTTTTACGACTTGATCTTGGGTCTTAGCTGATTCTGCTTGTAGACTCTGATCTGAATCTTGATGCTTGCGAGTTGCGGCGACTTGTTTTTTAATCTCCGGGATACCGAATAAAATGTGACCGGCAGAGGTCAGGACCTTAGTCAAATGTTGGAGTCGATTTGCTTTCCCTTTACTCTGATATCTCGGGATATCTCTTTTTGTCTTTTTCTTCTTTGATTCCGAACTGGGATTCATCTCGTGGGTCATTTCGATTCATGTGGCTCGAGGTCAGACCTGCGGGAGAAAAGAGACAAACAAACGAAATTTCTGCCCCAGTTTCACTAGGAAAATTTCGTTACTTATTCACCAGGAAGTTCATAAAATGGATGAAAGAGGATATGCGTGCTCAGTTCAGGGTTGGAGCCCTAATATCGACTAGCTGGGGAAAGGTTCAGTGTAGGGTTTAAAACCCTTACGCCAAACAAAGGAAGGATTCAGTTTAGGGTTTAAAACCCTAATGCTGCCTAAAAGGAAAAAAGTTCAGTTTAGGGTTTAAAACCCTAATGCTGACTAAAAAGGAAAATTCAGTTTTAGGGTTTAAAACCCTAATGCTGATTGGCTGGAAAAGCTCAGTTTAGAGTTTAGAACTCTAATGCTGGCTGAAAGGAAAAAGTTCAGTTTAGGGTTTAAAACCCTAATGCTGACTGAAAGGAAAAAGTTCAGTTTAGGGTTTAAAACCCTAATGCTGACTAAAGGAAAAACTCAGTTTAGAGTTTAGAACTCTAATGCTGGCTGAAAGGAAAAAGTTCAGTTTAGGGTTTAAAACCCTAATGCTGACTGAAAGGAAAAAGTTCAGTTTAGGGTTTAAAACCCTAATGCTGACTAAAGGAAGATTCAGTTTAGGGTTTAAAACCCTAATGCTGATTGCATGGAAAAGCTCAGTTTAGAGTTTAAAACTCTAATGCTGGCTAAAAGGAAAAAGTTCAGTTTAGGGTTTAAAACCCTAATGCTGACTAAAGGAAAATTCAGTTTAGGGTTTAAAACCCTAATGCTAATTGCATGGAAAAGCTCAGTTTAGAGTTTAAAACTCTAATGCTGGCTAAAAGGAAAAAGTTCAGTTTAGGGTTTAAAACCCTAATGCTGACTAAAGGAAAATTCAGTTTAGGGTTTAAAACCCTAATGCTGATTGCATGGAAAAGCTCAGTTTAGAGTTTAAAACTCTAATGCTGGCTAAAAGGAAAAGGTTCAGTTTAGGGTTTAAAACCCTAATGCTGACTGAAGGAAAAGTTCAGTTTAGGGTTTAAAACCCTAATGCTGACTAAAGGAAAATTCAGTTTAGGGTTTAAAACCCTAATGCTGATTGCATGGAAAAGCTCAGTTTAGAGTTTAAAACTCTAATGCTGGCTAAAAGGAAAAGGTTCAGTTTAGGGTTTAAAACCCTAATGCTGACTAAAGGAAAATTCAGTTTAGGGTTTAAAACCCTAATGCTGACTAAAGGAAAATTCAGTTTAGGGTTTAAAACCCTAATGCTGATTGGCTAGGGGCAAAGTTCGAGAATACTAAACGACCTCTCTTTTTTTTTTTTTTTTTTTCTTGTTTTAGTAGAAGATACAAGGGAGTTTCGTGGAAACTTACCTTTCGAGTGAATTCCTTATTTCCAAAATATTTCTTGTACCCATGTACCTTCTTCTTTGGGCGACACCTGCTCCTTGCACGGTTGTCTTGGATCATACCTGTTTCAACTTTTCAGCAAAGGACAATTGTTAGTTCGGAAATGACGGTCGGTTTGGTGACCTCGATCGTTCCCGGTTGCTTTGTTGCGTCTTCATTTCTGTTGTGAAGTCCCGCCATTGATTTGATTCATATGCCGAAACCCTTTAGACCGCTCAGGCTTGTATTTCCAGATTCTGTGATGATTTGCCTCGTAAGGCTCTCTTTTTTTGTGTCCCGTTTTGCTTGGAGGTTCTCAACGGGGATTTTATTGGAGGTATTTTGTGGGGATTTGTACAAAAGGGAAGCTTTGTGGGGAATATTTACAAAGTGGATTCTTTGTGGGGAATTTTGTACAATGGGCATGCTGGGGATTTATTTCAAAGTGGGATTTCTAGGATTTGTTGGGGTAAGCTTGTTGGGGATGTCTACAAAAGGACTCGCTGGGATGTGCTGGGGAGATTCCATTTTTTTCTCTTCTTCTTCTTTTTTTTTTTTTTTTTTTTATAATTTGGGGAGATTCTGTGGGAGATTGTACAAGACTCTGTTGGGATTCGTACAGGGGGAGACTCTGTGGGGATTTGTCCGAAGGTGGACTTGCTGGGGAAGATTTCAAGATTTCTCTCTTTTCCTTTACTCCGGAACACCATCAAACGTCATGATTCATCATGCTTGGGTAATCATATCAACGAGATGAGGTGCTTTCCTTCATGAGATGGGATTCCGTGCAAACAAACCATGCCACCTGCCCTTTCCGGTGCGTCCTGAACTCCGGGTTAAAATGCAAAAAGGGATTCGAAAAGAAACAAAGCAGGGGAAAACAAATCAGAAAAGGAATACCCTTTTCGGGACGAGAAAGACTTATCTGAGGAAGATAACGCTGGCTTTAAATGACATGACATGCCTTTTGGACTGGACGTCTGACCTTCTAAGAGCTTGCGTTTTCCTGAACCAGAACGGACCTGTGATTCCAAACTGGTGGCACTCTGCCGAGACTTTCTTGGGGTGGCGTCATTCTTTTCGGCCAACAGCGCCCTTTGCGGGTTTTCGCTGGCTGACCTCTCTCATTTCTCTTCCTGTCGTCGCTTGATAGCACTCTTTGCGAGTTTTTACTAAACAAGCTCTCTCATTTTGGTTTCTCTTCTCCCGTCGCCTCGTGGTGCCCGAAGGTTTTCACCGCCGAGACTCTCTCATTTTATTTCTCTCAACTCAGGGTGTGCTGGTTTCCTTTTGTGATGCTTATTGGTTTCCCACCATCTTTGGTAATTGATTTGAAGGCTTGTACCTGGTGAAAGAGAGGTAGCTGATACTAAACTTCTCAAGTGTCTGACATGCCCCGGTTTTCAATTTCAGGGTGAATGGGATTTTGTTGTTGGTGTGACTGAACCTCAGGGAGAGGCTGCCTACGTATCCTTTCGGAATCAAGTCAAACGTAGTTCAGGCCTCAATCAATGTTTTGTTTTGTTTTTTTTTTTTTTTTTTTGTTTTTTTTTTATATATAACGGCTCAAAAGGTGGTAGCGAGAATTGGGTAGTGTTTGGGGAGTAGTGGGGAATAAACACCTTCGCCCTTTTCAACGTGTCAGGACCACTTGGAGTATGATCTAGACGTAGTACCTCTTGACTGCATCTGCATTCACCGCTGTGTCAGGGTCATTTCCTTCGATATCACCTAAATACAATGCTCCTCTTGGCAATATTTTCCTTACGATGTATGGGCCTTTCCAATTTGGGGCAAACTTTCCTTTTGCTTCTTCATGATGCGGCAGAATACGCCTCAGTACCAATTGTCCTACTTCGAAATTCCGAGGTCGGACTTTCTTGTTGTAAGCACGGGCCATCCTTCGTTGGTATAACTGTCCGTGACAAACTGCAGCCATCCGCTTTTCATCAATCAACGTCAATTGCTCCAGTCGAGTCTTAACCCACTCGCTGTCCTCGATTTCTGCTTCGACAATGATTCGAAGTGAAGGAATCTCTACCTCTGCCGGTATTACGGCCTCGGTTCCATAAACC
This sequence comes from Nicotiana sylvestris, assembly GCF_000393655.2. Lineage (NCBI taxonomy): Eukaryota > Viridiplantae > Streptophyta > Magnoliopsida > Solanales > Solanaceae > Nicotiana > Nicotiana sylvestris. The sequence continues at coordinate 61,955,934 of NC_091057.1, forward strand.
AAAAGATAAGGAGTCGCTCCCACCGATGTGCGCACCGTAGTGCGATACCCCAATAACGCAAAAGGTAACTGCTCATGCCACTGTCGGGAACTTTGTATTGTTTTCCTCAAAATCTTCTTGATATTTTTATTTGCAGCTTCTACAGCACCATTGGCTTTTGGCCGATAAGGAGTGGAATTCCTGTGTGTTATCTTGAATTGCTCGCACACATCTCCCATCAAGTGACTGTTCAAGTTTGCTGCATTATCTGTAATGATAGTCGCAGGAATACCGAAGCGACAGATAAGATTTGAGTGTACAAAATCCACTACAGCTTTCTTGGTGACCGACTTGAGAGTGACAGCCTCTACCCACTTTGTGAAGTAATCGATGGCAACCAGTATAAACCTATGTCCATTCGAAGCCTTTGGTTCAATTGGTCCAATGACGTCCATGCCCCAAGCGACAAATGGCCAAGGTGCGGACATGGGATGCAGTTCCGTGGGAGGTGCATGAATCAAATTACCGTGCACTTGACACTGATGACACTTCCGGACAAAGCTAAAGCAATCCTTTTCCATGGTCATCCAGTAATAACCTGCTCTAAGGATCTTCTTCGCTAAGACATACCCGTTCATGTGAGGTCCACACACACCTGCGTGTACTTCGTGCATGATCTTTCTCGCTTCCTCGATATCGACACATCTTAAGAGATTGAGGTCCGGAGTCCTCTTATATAACAATTCACTGCTCAAAAAGAAACCGCTTGCATGTCGCCTAATGGTCCTCTTTTGATCTCCAGTTGCATGCTCGGGGTATTCTTGTGTCTTCAAGAATTTCTTGATGTCATGGTACCAAGGCTGCGTATTTGATCCCGCCTCGATTACACTGCAGTAACCGTGTCTTTCCTTGATTTGGATTTCCAAAGGATCGACGTGGGCGTCGCCCGGGTAGGGTAGCATAGAAGCTAAAGTAGCAAGTGCATCTGCCAGTTCATTGTGACACCTCGGGATATACCTGAATTCTATTGAGGTAAAGCTCTTGCTGAGGTCCTCCACATGTTGTCGGTATGGGATAAGTTTGACATCCCGAGTTTCCCATTCGCCTTGAACTTGCCGGATGATCAGGTCAGAATCTCCCATAATCAGTAAGTCTTTGACATCCTGATCGATTGCCATATGTATGCCCATAATGCAGGCTTCATATTCAGCTGTATTATTTGTGCAGAAGAAACGAAGTCTAGCTGTGGCGGGATAATGCTGACCGGCAGGTGAGATCAAAATTGCCCCAATCCCTATACCCTTGGCATTCACGGCTCCGTCAAAGAACATCTTCCAAACATGAGCTTCCTCTGAGATCACTTCTACGGTGTTTACCTCTTCATCTGGAAAGTAGGTATCCAATGGCTGGTATTCCTCATCGACCGGGTTTTCGGCCAAATGATCTGCTAACGCCTGGGCTTTCATTGCCGTGCGAGTGATATAAACTATGTCGAACTCCGTAAGCAAGATTTGCCATTTAGCCAGTCTCCCAGTAGGCATTGGTTTCTGAAATATATATTTCAAGGGATCCAACCTGCTTATGAGGAATGTAGTGTGGGCTTGGAGATAATGCCTCAGCTTTTGAGCAACCCATGTGAGAGCGCAGCATGTCTTCTCCAACAGAGTGTATTTGGCCTCGTAGCTGGTGAATTTCTTGCTCAGGTAGTAGATCGCCTGTTCCCTTTTCCCGGTCACATCGTGTTGCCCCAGGACGCAGCCAAAGGAGTTCTCCAAGACTGTCAGATACAAGAAAAGTGGCCTCCCTGGTTCGGGAGGGACCAAGACTGGGGGATTCGAAAGGTACTCTTTGACTTTATCAAAGGCTTCTTGACACTCCGTTGTCCACTTAATCGCCGCATCCTTTCTTAACAACTTGAATATGGGCTCACACGTGCTTGTCAGCTGGGCAATAAACCGACTGATGTAGTTCAGCCTGCCCAAAAGACTCATCACGTCTTTCTTCGTTCTTGGGGGAGGTAGATCTTTGATAGATTTTATCTTAGTCGGATCTAGCTCGATACCTCTCCTGCTTACGATGAAACCCAAAAGTTTACCTGACGGAACTCCGAAAGCGCATTTGGCTGGATTTAGCTTCAAGTCATACTTCCTTAGCCTCTCGAAGAATTTCCTCAAGTCTTGGATGTGGTTATCCTGCGTCCTGGACTTGACTATAACATCGTCCACGTACACCTCTATTTCCTGATGCATCATGTCATGGAAAATGGCGGTCATGGCCCTCATGTAAGTAGCCCCAGCATTCTTTAAACCAAATGGCATGACCCGATAACAGTAGGTGCCCCAAGGCGTGGTGAAGGCAGTTTTCTCGGCATCCTCTTCATCCATCAATACCTGATGATACCCAGCGTAACAATCTACGAAAGACTGTATCTCGTGCTTGGCGCAATTGTCAACGAGGATGTGGATGTTGGGCAGCGGGAAATTATCTTTAGGACTTGCTCTGTTCAGATCTCGGTAATCTACACATACTCGAGTTTTCCCGTCCTTTTTCGGTACTGGAACCACATTCGCCAACCATGTTGTATATTGGACTACCCGGATCACTCCTGTTTTCAGTTGCTTGGTGATCTCCTCTTTAATTTTGTCACTGACCTCGGTTTTGAACTTTCGTTGCTTTTGTTGAACCGGAGGACAATCAGGATGAATCGGCAATTTGTGAACCACTAGATCGACACCTAGTCCCGGCATGTCATCATATGACCAAGCAAACACGTCTTTAAATTCAAGAAGAAGTTGAATTATCGCCTCTCGCGTTTTCTTGTCCGTGTGAATGCTTATCTTGGTCTCCCGGATTTCTTCCGGGGTTCCTAAATTTACCGGTTCAGTGTCATTCAGATTCGGCTTAGGTTTATTCTCGAAATATTCCAACTCTCGGTTTATCTCCCTAAAAGCCTCTTCCGCATCATATTCTGGTTCTGGATTCATTAATTCGCAGTTAAATAGCTCATTGTGATCCGGGCGTGAAGTCCGCAAGCATGTCATATTTAAAGCCGCATTATTAGGACTGAAAAGGAAGATAAGAGGAAAAGTAATAAAATCAGAACGAAAGAAAGAATAGGAAAGCAATGATTGATTTTTTTTATTATTTTCTTTTTAAAATTGGAAGACAACAACGTTTACAACTAGGAATTCGGAATAACAAATGAAAAGAAGAAAACGTTCAAGTTATGTCCCGGAGATAACTTGTGATACAGGAAAGGTGGCAGGACAGGTCTACCCGGACTTCCGTCTAGTTGGGAATGGCGTGATCTCCCAGTTTTGGAGCTTGGCGTTTGGCCCCATGTATATCAACTCAGCAGTGCTCGTGCCTTCGCCTGGTTGAACCATGTGGACCTCGTAGAGCATTTCCCTCATTGCCCCACATATTTCCTCGATTTCCTCAACTGTGAAGACCTCATCTTCTTCTTCTTCAGTGTACCCTGGCCTGACAAAAGTCGCATGTAAATCCGGCAGTGGTTGAGGCAACTTCCAGCCCTCATTTCTCCTTTTCTTTGCCCATTTTTCGTCTGCTGGAGTAGGTTTGAAACCTAGTCCAAAAGGTTTCTTGATGACTGGTAAAGTAATGGGTTCCGTCGTTCCCTGAAGATTTCGTCCAAGCCCCTTCCCCGGCCTAAATCCGTGTCGGATCATCTCTTTGGCCACCATAACCGAAGCGTTAGACAAGAAAGGCTGGGGGCAAGGTACTCCCTCTTCGTGCTGCTCTGCCAATACCACCTCGAAAGCTTGATAGACCGTATGCTCAGTCCCTTCTCTTGGTTCAAGATACGGGATAGATGGGTCCCGATAAATGGCATGTTCATCTTCTCCATGGACCACGATCTCTTGGTCTTCATACTCGAACTTCACCATCTGGTGAAGAGTAGAAGGCACGGCTCCTGCCGCATGGATCCAAGGCCTGCCAAGGAGGAAATTGTAAGATGTGTCCATGTCGATCACTTGGAAAGTGACTCGAGATTCGACTGGTCCTATGACCAGCAACAGGTCTATTTCTCCCATGGTGTCTCTCTTGATACCATCGAAAGCTCTCACGCAGACGTTGTTGGGTCGGATTCTTCCGGTCTCAATTTCCATTCTTTGCAGCGTGGAGAGCGGGCAGATGTCGACACCTGATCCCCCATCCAGCATCACCCGCTTGACATAGTAGTCCTCACATTTGACTGTCAAATGCAATGCCTTGTTGTGTGCTGCTCCTTCCGGGGGTAGATCGTTCTTGCTGAAGGAGATTTGGTTGACGGCGAAGAATCGTTCTGTCATCCGCTCTAGTTGCTCCACCGAGGTTTCGACCGGTACGTATGCTTCATTCAGGGTTTTCAGCAGGATCTTTTGATGCTCGGTTGACCTCATTAATAGTGACAGCATGGATACTTGCTCAGGGTGCTTGCGCAGCTGGTCTATCACTTCGTAGTCCGGCATCTTCATCTGCTTGAAGAACACTTCCGCTTCTTCAACACTCACAGGCTCCTTTGGAGGGAAGCGCCTTTGTGTGGCGTTGTTCAGTTCTTGGGTATTTGAGTACCCTCCAACGAAAGTATTTTCTGGAAGTTCTTCCCTGACCTCCTTACCTTTATACGTTACCAAAGTCTTTTGATAATTCCACGGCACTGTGGACGGGTTGGTCATTGGCTTTTGTGGCACGCGTCCGATAACCACTGGCTCATTCAGCCGAGGTGGTTGAATCGTCCCCCGGACCACATAGGCCCCTTTTGGCACATACATAGGTTTTGTCTTTTTGATCCCGAAGTTCTGCGTCTTCTTGGCTTGACCTCGTGGTATGTAAAGAACTCCACCCTTTGCTGGTACTACTTTCTTCTCCACCTTCTTTTCGGGCTTGCTTTCTGCAGCCTTGGCCTCCTCCCCCCTTTCTGATTTCTGGTCTGTTTCAGGCCTCCTCGCTGTGTCGACAATGGCAATTATGGCTTTCAAGGCAGGGTCGAACTCTTTGTCTTCACAAATCATGCCGATCAGCGGCCCATTATTGTGAGCGGGCAATGGATTGTTAGTTACATTTGGGATCTCTTCGTCCCTTAGCACTATCTTCCCCTGCTCTATCAAATTTTCGACCACTCTTTTCAATGACCAGCAGTCGTTTGTATCATGTCCTTCGGCCCCTGAATGATAGGCGCATCTGACTCCGGCTTTGTAAGAAGGAGATGTCGGGTTTTGCCTCGTTTGGGGAATTGGTTGCAAGAAACCCAACTGGACTAGCTTAGGGAACAATGTGGAGTATTGTTCACCGATGGGCGTAAAAGTCCGCCGTCGAGGTGGCTCCTGGGGGCGGTAGTTATTCTGCGGGGGTTGTGGGTTATAGTGGTTGCGGTAAGGAAGCTGATTTCTGGGAGGTGGAACTGGGCCTCGGTTGGCTTGTTGTGGTGAATGGTTATAAGGCTGGGCATTCATGACCATATAAGGTTGATGAGCATATGCCACATTTGAGTGGGGGTAGTAGTGTTGTGGGGCCCTTTCCGAAAAATGGGGCCTGGGATGACGATACTCCCTTGCTTCAGAGGCTGCCATAGCCGTTTCTTCCTTCTTCTTCCCCCTTGTCGTCCCTCCAGACCCGCTTTGGACGGCCTGGGAGGTTGCCCTTATGGCTGCTTGACTCAATATCCGACCCGTTTTCAGCCCATTCTCTACCATCTCTCCTATCTTGATTGCTTCCGCGAATGGCTTACCCATGGCTGACATCATGTTTTGGAAATAGTCAGACTCTTGAGCCTGGAGAAAGGTAGTGACCATTTCCACTTCATCCATGGGAGGCTTCACTCTCGACGCCTGTTCACGCCACTTAATAGCATACTCTCTAAAGCTTTCCGAAGGCTTCTTCTTCAGATTCGACAGAGAGTTTCGGTCTGGCGCAATGTCGATGTTATACTGGAATTGCTTTACAAAATCTCTGGCGAGATCATCCCATATATGCCATCGGGACATTTCCTGATCCATATACCATTCCGAAGCTATCCCTACTAAGCTTTCCCCAAAATACGCCATTAGCAGTTCTTCCTTTCCGCCGGCTCCCCGCAATTGGTTGCAGTATTTCTTAAGATGTGCAATGGGGTCACCGTGCCCATCGTATTTCTCGAACTTGGGGGTCTTGAAACCCGTCGGCAGGTGCACGTGAGGGAACATGCACAGGTCGGTGTAAGAGACGCTCTTTTGCCCGCTCAAACCTTGCATATTCTTCAAACTTTGTTCAAGGCTTCTCATTCTCTTAGCAATCTCATTTTGTTCTGCAATCCTGGGGTTCTGATCCTGTCCCGGTGCGAGTTCGCACTGAGGCGGTAGAGGATTATTGTTGGTAGCGAACCTGGTTGGTTCCATTGAGAACGATGGTGCTTGGAATGTAAAAGAGGATGAGTCAAAGCTTGGCTTGTATGTGGCAGGCTGTGCCGTAGCTGGGCAAGGCGATGCAGTAAAGATATTCATGCTTGCATCGGTGGCCGACATTCGGGGATGAGGCTCAGAAGGTGATCCGGCGGAGAAAACGGAGTTAGCTGGGTACCCGAATGGGGTAGCAGGGTAATTTATGGGGACATTAGAAGTCCCACCTGACCTGGAGAATAATTCAGGGAATCCGGGGACGACACTTGGCGGCTCTTTCCCATTGTTCCAATCATCCAGCATTTCCAACATGCGGAGCCGTAGGATTCTATTTTCTTCTGCAGTTGCGGATTCAGGCGTGAGGACGGTTGAGATTGAGCTCTCCTCAGAGACGGGGACTGTTTGCAATGGAATTTCCGAAGACATTTCCACACTTCCTTTTGACCTGGTGAAGTAGGTGTGAGTACTGTTTCTGGTCCTAACAATAGGTAGTTGAACACCTCTCCTTGACCTCGTGAAGTATGAGTGCGAGGCCAGACTTTCACCAAACCAACCGTCTTTTCAAAAACCCTGGAAACATGCTCAATGACAAGCGCACGGTTAATTTGCAGCAAATAACAGATAGTTAATCTCACGTTGGGCATGATGCACCTATACAGTTAAGTGGATTACTATATGTCTGCTACGAGAGCATGCGTCATTCCGGTATTTTCCTCTTATTTCCCCCCTTTTTTTCTTTTATTTTATTTTCATTTATTTTTCTTTTATATTTTTTTTGTAGCAAAATAAAATGCGATCGGATCCGATGAGGATTGCCTACGTATCACGATACTCACGTGAATCAGATCATTACGTAGTTCGAAAACACGAATGAGCGTGAAAGAAGCAAACTCTTTATTATTGAAGCAGTCTATTACAAACTACATTTTGCAAAAGAAAAAGCAAACTTTGGAAATAAACCTAGACTCAAAAATAGACTAAAAATCACCCTGATGAAAAAACAGGCAGAAGATGCTAAGATACAGATTTGACCTATGAATGCATTATGGTTTTAAAAATTGGTTTCCGCGGGGCGTCGTTCGGCCTCGCCGCGGTCCTAGGCGTGAGATCCCTCTCAAGTTGCTCTAGCTCGTGCATAGTCTGCTTGACATAACCCATTACTGCCGAGAGGACGGTAGCGCTGGACATGTTCTCACATTGTAGGCATCGTCTGGTGATGGCATGGGCAATGGCCTTGATCCTATCTCTGGTTTGCTTCTTCTCTACGAGCAGGCGTTTTGTCTGATCGCTGCATATCTTGAAAACTTGAGCATCTTGTACATGCTGATGCTTCAGTCGTCGTACTTCCAACTTCATCTGGGCTATTGAGTCATACCAGTATCTGCTCTCAATTTGGAAATCCTTGGCCTGATTAGCTGCCTTGATCTCAAGTGCAGCCATCTCTCTCTTTATTTTAACAACAGTCTTCTCATGGTCGCTTTCCAATCGATTCAGGTACCTGCGATGCTTGTCCGTTCTTGTATCCCACTGTGCCTTGAGCTCTGCTATGATGTTTTCAGATTTCTCCAAACCATCTCGCCATTCCCTGATTTCACCTTTTAGCCCTTTTATCAGCTGCTCGTCCGATCGACGCCTTGGTTGTCTATCTGCATCCAACCTTATCTGTTTGATCTGGGCTCTGAGCATTTCATTTTCTTGAATCAACCTGTTCCGCTCTCCCAGATCGGTAGCAACTTGCACGTTGTGTTCATATTTCAATTTTTCCACTTGTTGCTTTAACCTGCTGATTTCGGTGCAATAGCCTCTTTCTTTTGCTAACCAATCCCACTGCTTTTGTGATGATTCGGTAAAATTCCGGATGTGGGGTCTCTTAGCTGGCCTTTCATGCTCGAGTTCCCTTCTGTACCATGCAAGGTAACCTGGCGCCGTTTCTCCTTTGGCTTGATCCCGCACGCAAGTATCTGATTTCAAATATTGACCCTCATTCCAGATTTGGCGAATCTTTGCTTCTGGGAACTGTCCGTTAGGACTTATCTCAATTGCTTGAGTGCTTAGATCTTCCTCATGAGGTACTGTCTGGCATTTTCCGAACTGTCTTAAAACTCGGCCGGGTGCGTAAGGTTGAATGCTCTTAAGCCCCATCAGCAAGAAATGAGTTTTAGCCGCTGACATATATAAGACCTCATCAACGGGCAACCATCCCAACTTCCATTGTATTTGGCTGGCAGTAAGAGCTTGAAAGAACGAGGTCCAAGCCAGGACTCCTTCGGGCAAACTAATCTCTTTGGCTCTCGCGTAAGATTCTTCTATGCGGGTCTTTTCCGGGGAACCATGGCTCAAAATCTCGGAATGATGGCAAAGGTGCTCGGTCATCCATATCTGCAGGAGCAAGTTACAACCTTCGAAGAAATTTCCCCCAGCTTTACAAGCTGTGAGAGCTCGAAAGATGTCGGACACCACCATAGGCGCGAGAGTACTGTCACTTTGCGTGAGTAAAGTGCTGACGACCCCCGATATCTTCAAATCAATGTTTCCATCTTTCCTGGGAAATACCAGAAGACCCAGAAACGTTATCATGAACGCCACCCGTCTGTGCTCGTCCCACTTCTGACGAACTCCTTTGCTGCACAGTTTGTTGATTGGATTATTGAATCCCCCCTCGTGACCGTATCTATCATATATGAAGCATGGAGTACAGAATCCGGCTGCTAGATCCGGGTTGTGGACTGTTCTAGGTATTTTCAATGAATCCAGGAACCGATGTACCGTGACGACTCTTGGGGCGACCAAGTATTTTTCCTTCAACGGAAGTTCAGTATTCCCGATGTATCCGGCCATTTCTTCCAAAGTTGGGGTGAGCTCAAAATCAGAGAAATGGAAAAACATTGTGCGCCGGGTCCCAATAGGTAACCAAAGCTCTTATGATATCTCCCCGAGGCTGGATTTCCAACAGACCCACAAGACCTTTCAGATTTTTCTTAACCTCATTTTGCCCTTCAACACCTAGATCATTCCACCATAGCCGTAACTTGATAGGGATTTTGGTCATTATTGAAAAATGTTCATTTTGCATCGTGCTCATCCTGCACATTTATTAAGGTGATTTTAACAAAAATGACTGACTCAAAATATTTTACAGAGGGGACCAAGCTTTGAACACGGCCTTTAAGCACTTCGGGGACGAAGATTTTAAGGCTGTGTGGGTCTAAAAATGCTAAGCAAAACCCAAAAGTGGCTATTTATGCAAAGTCAGCCTTCCGGCGTCCCTTTCGGGAACATTCGGCTATTCATGTCAAAACAGCATCACCTGACTTATTTATGACTCTTTAAAAATTTGAAACATATTTTTTTTGATTTTGGCTATTTTAGCAAAATGGGGGTTGAACCCGACGAGGGTTGCCTACGTATCTCACATCCGGTGAGAATCAAACCGGCGTAGTTCGGGGTATCGTAACGTAGGAAAAAAAATCGAATAAACCTAGAAATCAGGAATGCGTATTTTTTACATTTTTTTTTTGAAAAGAGATAAAGATTAAAGAAACTATATATATTTTTTTTTTTATATATATATTATTATTTTTTTTTTTAAGAAAAATTTGGACTGAATTCATAAAAGGGGTACTACGAAAGAAACAACTCATTTTTTGAATTATGAATTTTCGATTTTTTTTTTTGCTCTTAAAATAAATACCCTTTTTTTTATCTTTGAAAGTGATAAAAGAAAATTTTTTTGTATATATATTTTTTTTTAATAACTCTCAATAAACAAAACAGTTTTTTTTTAGAAAAATTCCGGCGAGGTCTTGACACTACTTGGACATTGGTTCTATTTTCCAAAAATAAGTAATTATCTCCCCTGCGCTGCTATTTTCCCTTTTTTTAGAACCGGTCGACATGCGGAACCGAAGCAGATAAATGCATAACACAGATAGGAATGCAGCATGATGGTCTTTCCATTTCAGGTTGCCTGTCCTAGACGGACCCAACCCCTGTGTTGAGTCCCCTAAGTCAAATGCCATATGATGCAAATAAGCGTTCCTACTAGGGATCCGGCATGAAGTTTCGTTATACTAGGTTTAAACCTTGGTACTTGCCCTAGACTGTGTACCCGAGCGGACAACTCGAGTCGAGGAGGGGGCTACGTACCGGGGACCCGCGAGATCGTCCGGCTTTGTAACTTGTCCGACCTCTTTCTTATTTCAAGTATTGACACTAACAGAATAGGGAGTCTCGACCAGGCGAGCTTCTCCCCGGAGGTAAGAAAAGAAGGGTTTCGGCACAGTTTATATACAGTTCAGATAATATCAGAAGCGGTAAAAGACAACATTTAGCACTTTTATGCAAAACATGTAATAAAGATCAGATAATAAGCCAGATATAACAATTACTCTAAGCTCGAATTCTTGAACCCTGAACCAGTGGTTCTGGGTTTTTTAAGTCCCCAGCAGAGTCGCCAGAGCTGTCACTTCTCCTTTTTGCACGCCCCGCCCTGAGGGGTAAGATGCGCGGGTGGAGTTTTTCCAATTTAAGTGACAAATATTCGAAATGGGATTATTTATTTAATTCAGAGTCGCCACTTGGGAAAGGTTTGGCTTTTGGTGTCCCAAGTCACCGGTTTATCTTGAATCCCAAATCGAGGAAATTTTTCGACTTTTCCAAATGAAGTCTGCGAACCAGAAATTCTAAGTAAGGAATTCTGTTGACCCGAGGGAAGGTGTTAGGCACCCTCGAATCCCGTGGTTCTAGCACAGTCGCTTAAATTGTTATAATGGCTAAATATCCGATTTAAATACATGTTGTGACCTATGTGCTTTTATTAAGTTTTAATCGCCTTTATTATTGTCATTTATTTTACAGAATTGCAACGTCGTGAAAATGCGTCTCGAACCACGTCACAATCAATGCACCCGTGATTGTCGACACATTTGGACTTCATTGAGATTTGGATTTGGGTCACATCAATGTGCACCCGAACTTAAGAATGTGATTTAATTAAACCGCGCCAACAGAGTCTAACGCGTTATTATCTTTGTAGAGGGCCATGAAATTTATTAAATGACCCATCCTGAATTCTAGATAATTATCAAGGTTATTTATTGAGGGCCCCGCAATTTTGCACCTTTATTTGGCGAGGCTTGTCTCTATTTTAGAAAAGGATATCCTAAAGTGGCTACATTTTAATATATTTGTCCCTAAAAAACTAAAAGAGAAGAAAAATGCTAAATTAACTATATGCTTTTGTCTAATCCGGATTCTTATCAATTTCTGATTGATTATTTACAAAGCGGAGGAATGCCATAACTTATGAAACATACTTTAATTGGACGAAGAAATTACATTCGAGATTGACCCAATATTATACTTGTGTCCAAACGTTTCTTGAATTGAATTTTACTAGACTTATTGGGGCTGAAATGAAGGAATTAACTACTGGGCGTTGTTACTAATGGGATTTGAACATGATATTATGTACTGCCTAACGAGACCCAGCAAAGACTAAAATAAAACAAGTCAACATAGTATAAGTTTGGAGTATCCATACCTTGTATTAACAAATAGCTACAAACTAAAACATGAAGGACCAAGCTCAGAAGTGTATTAGTTAACAATACATTTTCGTACTATTGAACTGGGAACTAACAACTACACAGGCCCCTTAATATGCCATGAATATTACAACAAATGATTTTGAACTTCTTCAACCTTTTTCATTTCATGCTTTCAAGCTGTTTCAATTACATCAATATGGGCCTGAAATGTGTACCTGGAAATGCTGAATGTGCACAGGAGAAAAAGAAGAAGATGTTGAGATCAGCAGCAAAATAAACAGGACTAGCAATAGCAGCAGGACAGAGCAGCAGCAGAACAAAACGAACAGCAGAAAAGGGCTCAAGTGCAGAAATGCAACTATGGCCAATAGAAAGAAATAGCTAAACGAGAGCACAACCCAGTGGAGTAGAATCAAGAACTCCAAGCAGACCAAACCAATAGTGAACCAATGGAAAACACTTGACTAAATAGACACAGCTGGAACTTCAAACAATCAGAATTGATTTCAGCGAGTTAAACAACTGAAAACCCAAATAACAAATAGGAAGAAACAATTTCTGATTGTAGATTGTATAATTTCTGTATCTCTTTGTATGTCTTTCAAGCTTTCTCTTTCAACACTCCTCACAGTGTGTGTATTTTCTTTCTTAGTTCTGATTCTCTCTATCTCTTTTCTTTTTTATGCTCTCTCTGCGTATCTCCTCCTCTATCTATGCTTTTTCTGTGTATCTCCCTCCTCTATCTATGCTTTTTCTGTGTATCTCCCTCCTCTATCTATGCTTTTTCTGTGTATCTCCCCCATCAGATGGTCCTCCTATCCCCCTTTTTATAAGCCTCAAACTCAACCTTTTAACAGCCTGTTTTCAGAATATCACCATGCCCCTCCCATGTGCATTTCCATTTCAGATTCCCATTAGTTATTTAAGTATTAACCTCCATCAACATTCCCTGGCAGATTTAGCTTTTAAAAGGTTTAATACTTTTTTTAAACTTAAAGCAAGGTATGGGCAGTAGAATCTATCTGACAGCATATGCTGTCAACACATTTTAAATTTAAAAGCCCCTTTTATGAAGGAAACAGGCTGTGCACAATGCACATGCTGTGCACAAGTGCACATGCCATCAACTCAGATTTCAATTAACAGACCAAGCCTTAGGTTTCTGAAATCATATTAACAGCTATAAGTAACTGGACTTGGTTCTTAATTGTTTCAGGCAAATGTTCATCAGAAGCAAATTGATTTAACTTTGTTCGGGTAGCTGAAACTAATTGACGACATATGTCGACTCGACTATATTAGCATTAACATACACAATCGAAGCCAAAAATCAGACATTTAAAGTATGGGACACATGGTTTGAATTATACTGACTAAACAGAAATACCCTCGAGGAGTCAAATAATCAGTACAAATTTGGAATACAACCCAATACATATGTCTTATCAGAATATGAGGGGTTCAAACAAACATAGTGGTTCAAACAAGGTGGACAAACGGAAGTTGGTAAAAATTCAAAACACAAATTGACACAAAACATGAACAGACATCTAATCCCTCACATGGACCAAACAAATAAGGGAAGAAGGCAGACTCACCTCAAATCTTGAAAAATCGGAAACCTTGAACCGGACTTGGACAGACTTTCTTAAGGCTGAACGGACTTTAATCGAAGTGTTTCTCAGATGAGAAACACTTCGATTAAGGTCCCTTGGACCTTAATTTCTTTGGCTCGAACGGGTATGAACTAGTGACGAGGAACTACAAAGTTCCAAAACTCAGATCCGGGATTCATGTTTCCCTGGTTAGATTCGGACCAAACCAAGTATGGTTTGGTCACGAGGGGGGTCTGGGGAGTGTCTGGTGTGAAGCTGGGGTTGGTTGGTGTAAGCCGAGTTTTAACTCGAATCTTCAAATGAAGATTCGAGGACCTAGGGGATGATTCGAACTACATGGTTAGCAGATCCATGTTCAGGATGGCAAGGGGGTTCTAGGGTGTTAAGGGGAAGGTCACCGGCGTTCAGGCCGCCGGGTTTCTGGTGAAAGTGTGCAGGGGCGGCTAGGGTTTGAAGGGGATGGGTTTGGGTGAAGACGACGAGGCCGGGGTATTGGATAGGGGGGGTAGGGTAAGGATTTGGGCTTATATAGTTAGTGGGTGGGTCGATCTCAACCGTTAGATCAATCTAGATCTACGGTTTGGATCTGATGGTCTTAAGTGAAACGGTGTCGTTTCAAATGTTGAGGGTTTGGGTTTGGTCCGGGTGTAAACGGGTCGGGTTTGTTGATGGGTTATGGGGATTGATCTTGGCCGTCGATCACTCTGAGATCAACGGCCCAGATCAGGCACGACTCAAACGACGTCGTTTGGACGTCCTGGGCATCAGGTGACCTGGGCTGGGCAGGCCTGGGTCTTGGGCTGTTTGTTTGGGCCAATTTTGTTAAAATTGGCCCAAGTCCGGAAGGGGTCTTTTCTTTATTTTTTTTTTATTTTTTTTTCTTCTTTTCTTATTTATTTTAAAACAAAGCTAAGCCAAAAAATCAAATTAAAATTAAATACACACTCAAATACAATTATTTGCACACATACTAAAATATTTCAAAACCGGTAAAGTCAAACCAAATAAAATCACGGACGAAAATGCCTATTCACGATTTTCTATTTAACGACCGAATTACGGTTTGAATTACGCAGGACACATATATATTTTTTGAATTTTATTTTAATAAAGTAAATAAATAAGAATGGGCCAAAATCACAAATAAATCCACAAGGTGCCGCACAGAAATCCGAAATTGTACAGCGGGGCCAATTATATATTTTTTTTTTTTTTTGGAGCGATTGTCGTGTGAAGCAAAAATCACGTGCTCACAAACTTAGTATGCGAATTTCACAACATGCACGGCCATAGGACCGAGGATTGTCATCAGCTACGAGAAGAGGTAGCTCGACTTCTTAAAAAGGGCATCTCTAGGAATTTCTTAGTGATCGAGCCAAAAAACAGTTCCAAGAAAGAGAGGTGACCAAGAAGAACGAGGCAAACGAGCCACAACATGTCATCCACGTGATCATGGGGGCGTCGATACCCCGCATGAACCCGTAATAAGAAGAACAAAAATATCCATCATTAGAGAAAAGCGGACCTGGGGATATATTCCCGAGGACGCCCTCACATTCATCGAAGAGGACACCGAGACCTTGTCTCAACCTTACAATGATGCACTGGTAATCTCTTTCCTTGTATATACTTTTCAAATAAAATGTGTACTCGTGGATCTAGGTAGCTCGGCCAATATTGTCAGGTCAAGGGTAATAGAGCAGCTCGGATTGCTCAACCAAATTGTGCCCGCCACTCGAGTCCTCAACGGATTCAACATGGCAAGTGAAACAATGAAAGGAGAAATCATCCTTCCGGTCACCGTGGTCGGCACGACCCAAGACGCCAAATTCCATGTCATCGAAGGAGACATGAGGTATAACGCCTTATTCATATGGTCATGGATACACTGCATGAATGCGGTATCATCCACTCTTCACCAAATGATGAAATTCCCAACAAAGGACGGAATTAAAACTGTCTACGGGGAACATCACACGGCAAGAGAAATGTTTGTAGTACACGATGTGGCACCAGCGCTCACACATACAACCTCGAATGAGCCAAAGGGTAATCGATCCTCACCCTCGATCAAACTTGATTAAACGAAATAAAGGACCATACCGCATCCTCATCTCGAGTGATTGTAACATATCAATCCTCATGATTAGAACATATTGATCCTCAAGGCATCACCGACATATCTCACTTTAAGGTATGACCATCTCCCTTTTCATTTCGTATTTCAGACTAATCCATATGCAGGCACCCGATCGGAGTGGTCAGAACACTAACCTTGCTCGAAGACCTTAAGGTTTTAAAGCATCTGTTGCACTCTTTTCCTTTGACCGAATTTTTGTCCCGAAAGAAGGGTTTTACCGGCAAGGTTTTTAACGAGACGACATCTACATGCAACCTAAGGTAAAATTAACAAATTCTCGAGACTTCTTTTGCAGTCAACCTTGAACACTAGGGGGAATTCCCCCAGGAATCCACCCGCTTGGAAAAGTTATGAAATGCCAAATGGGGTCCCTATAGGAAAGTAATGTATTGGGCCAAACGGTCAAACGAACCGTGTCTACATCGCCGGGTTCCTGTCGATGAATAAATGTACTCTTGTACCAAATAATCGTAGAATATCTTTTGTCAAGACACCTTCGCAAGATAAGGTAAGAATTCCTTCGTCGAAAACGTCCCGAACACTCAGGGACTGGCATCAACAATTCAATACTTAGAAGACCTCGGGGTCAGGACTCCAAAATCATAAGCCCTCAGGTAAGGCAACGTGAAAATCACTAAACATCTCCAACATCGAAGGTACCTCGAGCACTCAGGGACTGATGTCGAAATCCCAAAAGAAAAATGCACGGCCTCAGGTTCGGGATCTCCAAAATTGCAAGACCTCAACGAGGCAATGCAAAGCTTACAAAGAATGGCTCCCGACTCAAGAAACTCTCGACGACTCGGGGATTGCCGTTAAAATGCCATCTTCATTGACTTACCAAAACACGAGGCTATAAGACCCCTAGCGGGCAGACTCGGTCCCGTAAGACCTACATAAGGCAGCAACTACATCTGTAAGACCTCAACGGCATAAAAAATCTGTAAGACCTCAACGGCATGAAAAAAATCTGTAAGACCTCAATGGCATGACAAAACTGTAAGACCTCGAGCAAGGCATGAATCACACTTGTAAGACCTCGATAGAATGAACTGTAAGACCTCAAGCAAGGCATGAATCATACTTATACCAAATATCAACAAAATTATAAGACCTAAAAAGGCATGAAAATTTTGTAAGACCTTACTATAGGCATAAACTTAATCCCGAAGTCTAGGCTATACATCGCATTTGTAAGACTCCCAAAAGGGCATACCCTCGATGTAGAAGCCTAAATTACTACACTCGGGATCAAAAATTGCTCTATCCAAACACAAATGACTACGGTCATACGGCTACACCAACCGAATTAACGCGACTCGGGGCAGCCCGACCGTCGCTATAAAATTATAGGCATTTACTTCAAATCTACTTCGAAAAGAACCAGTTAAACAGGCTATCCACGATAGTCAAAATAGCTTCAACCATATCAGCTCCAAATCACAAGGCTTCGAGCTACTCAGCCTACAAGCTAAACCTTCCGAGGTGCTCGAACATTGCCGCAATCAACTTGAAATCGAGGTTCTTCTCAAACCAACAATGGGTCAGGAAAAATTATTTCAAAAAGTCCTTAATGAGAGGAAAACAAAGCCTACATATGCCTAAAGGCAAAGTGTAAGAGCCATTGTCGCCATCCTAATGAGCTTCAGGGCCACACACACACTAAACGGTCGCAATGACCAAAAGCGTAACAGCCACTGTCGCCAGCTAAGAATTTTGAAAGCTTGAGGGTCAAAATGAGCTCGAGTTGTAACCCGATTCGGAGACCAGGGCCAAAATAGTTAACTAATACATGCCCAAGGGCAAAGCGTAAGAGCCATCGTCGCCAGCTTCATGAGCCTCAGGGCCATACACACTAAAAGGTCGCTTCGATCCAAGGCATAAGTGTCGTTGGTGCCAGCCCACGCAAAGACAGAACTTGAGGGTCAGTTGTGCTCGAGTCGAAACCTGACCCGGAGACTGAACCCAAAATAGTTAAAATACAATTGCCCAAGGGCAAGACAAAAGAGCCATTGTCGCCCGCCCCTGTCGACACAAAGGCTTGAGGGTCGAATGAGCTCGAGTCGAATCCCGGCTCGGAGACTAAACCCAAAACAGTTGAGAAAAGCATAATAGCTCTAACGCTAGCATACACTAAAGGCCGCATCGACCGAACGCCTAATGAGCCTCGGAGCCATGTCACGATTCTAAGAATTCTCAACAACTCCGAAACTGGTCCACCTGGTCAGAAGCGGAGTAGAAAATGGTACATAAGAAATAAAAGCCTCAAGTTTTCTCATATTTACGTACATGAAGAAGTGCACTCTCCATCTACAAACGCGCTCTGAAAAATCACGTGCAAGATGGCAAAGTCTACACCCAGCCCCTGAGGGCCACGGCCTACCAGCCTCATCTGCACTCTCCTCGACGTCAGACAGAAATGACTGAGCATCACGCTTGTCTGCCCTCGCTCACGCCAGCTCTTCCGAGAGAACAAATCACATGGCGCCGATCTCCTCGAGAACCCTTCTTCAGGACCTGTAACGAGCATATTCTTTGATCCTCTCTTCACGGTCGAGGACCCTCTTCGATTCGGCTGCTTCAGCCCTAGCATCAACGGTCTCAGCCCTGATCCTCGAAAGTTTGGATTCAAGCTTCGAGATCATATCTGCTTGAACTGAAGCATTGTCACAAGCTAAGTGGAGTTGGGCATCGAAAATAGGAAATTTAGCCAGGGCACCCTCCTTCTCTAAAGCCTAAGCCTGCACTTGTGCTCTTAACTTGCCACGGTCATTCTTGACTCGGTCGGCTTCACCCCTGTGGCACTCCATAGCCTCTATCTTTTTCTGTAGCTGGGATGGACGAAGAGCTAACCTGAGAATTTAAAGGCGAAACAGATACCCGCCCGGGACAAAACATTACCTATTTTATCAAATAGCTCTTGTAATTCGAGCTCCAATATGCCTTATATTGCCAGTGTGTCAACTCAACTTCCTTCTCCTTGCAAAAGATCCCAAGTGACCTACCCTCATCCAGAGCTTTCCGGAGCCTAGCTCCACAACGAAGAAGTCCGGACTCGGGCTTGTCGGATGCCTACAAAAGAAAAATCAATAAGAAGTGGAAGGTGATAGCAAGGAAGGGATGGCGCAACACTTGCCATGATATTTTGTTTCCCATCTATCTCGGGACAAAGCTCGCCACACACACACCTTGCACCCCTTGCAGGTCGAGTGGGCCGCCAAATCCTCGGGCCGAGTCTGGCAGGTCAAGAACGTTTCCCGATGCCCATAAAACCACTATAGAAGAAGGAAGGAAGACACAATTATGAAACCAGCTCTCGCCATAGGCAGAACTGATAAAGCACGAGACGCACCACTTAAGAGTATAGCCCCATTCTTAAATAAATGATACGGTCTCCTTGGGTATAATGTCAGCGGTCCACATCCGAGCGAAGCAACTTGTCCATACCCGGTATCCGTTGTCCTCAAAAATAACAATGAAGGGTGTAATCTATCGACACCACAAAGTCAATAGACCCCGATAATCCCGAAAAGCTGGCACAGAAAGAAAATGACAACTGCTTAAAACGGGGTAACCCCAAAAAAGGCGGAAACAACCTCATATTATATGTGAAAAAGATGGTGACGATTCGCCTACCTCAAAGCCAGTCGGGAACTCTAGCCGATAACACCCTCTCCAGTCCCGGGGCGGTACCCGACCTCGAGAGCCTTCATCAAGATAAGGCTACAGAGAGCCGATGATGCCTTTTCCAACACCAAGGTCTCACTCGACCTCGAGGATCTCCATCAAAGGGAATCAGGCTCCAAAGAAATGAGCATTTTTGAACTTCACCCGTATGGGCCTAGCTCCGGGTGCCATCCAAGATTCGACAAACCCTATTTCAAAATCTCTCTACAGCACCATAAGGCTATTCCCACTAAAACGCGCTTCTGAGCGGTCCGAGTGCGAGCAAGTCTTCGCTCGGGGACTGCCCTCAAGAGATCAAAAGCAGCCCCTGCCCATGGGTCCCCGAGCAAATTTCTTCTCAAAGGCTACTACGGAACTTAACTGCTAATTCATGACTCCGAGGCCCGAAACATTATTCTCATTTTGCTCAAAGTCAATGTCACGGTGACCCGAGTCTATTGTCCTTATTCAGGTTCAATCCAAGGAATCGCAAAGGACCCCGTGCAAAGCCGTTTTCATCAACCAATGGACAGAAGGAATACTCGCATCCGAGTTCGGTATTAGCAACAACAAACAAGACCGTGCATTCGGAGTCTCCGAAACCTAAAGGAATACGACAACTATCAAAGGCAGAAGTCAAGAAAATATTTTTTTATTCATAAAATGTTTGCTTACAACGGCCCTCGAATGGTCCTTACATATGATTACAAAAGCCTGCAAGGGGATCCTTACAAAGCAACAAAGAAGCAGAAGGGTGTACATACAACAAAAGCCTAAGAATCTAGCCTATTACCAAAAGTGCATCCTCAATGGCGACATTTTCAGTATCATCTCCTTAAGCACGTGTCCTCAAAGACAATATCTTCCAAGACCAATCCCCTTAGGAGTCTCATCTCGACCCTCCCCCCCCCAGAATGGCATCTCCAAAAGGGAAGATGTAGAAGGGGAACGTGATTGAGAAGTGCAAAGTGACGAAGGAGAACCCAAAAGGAGACGAGAAGTGACTGGGTGAATAATCTGGTTAGTATGAACTCCGCCAGTATTACTATTATAAAGCCACTTCTTGAGACTTTTCCTCAGCAAGGGAGGCGATATTTAGTAGATATTGTCGCCATACCCCAAGGAATCTAATGGGGTTGTAATGCGCCAAGCCGAGGAAGGAGGGTGAGCAGCGGTGTATAATTCGAGCCCCCTCTTGATCAGCGGTGTATAATCCAAATACTTCCTCGGTTGGAGGAAATTGGTCCTCTGCTTCATCG
Organism: Nicotiana sylvestris; assembly: GCF_000393655.2. Taxonomy (NCBI): domain Eukaryota; kingdom Viridiplantae; phylum Streptophyta; class Magnoliopsida; order Solanales; family Solanaceae; genus Nicotiana; species Nicotiana sylvestris. Next base: position 61,976,520 of record NC_091057.1, read on the forward strand.
CTCTGAGCCAGCGACAACAACAACAACAACAACAAGAAAAACAATAACATAAAGGCAGCATAATCTCATTCGACCAGAGAAGGTCCGGGAGATTGGATGTAGCACGCCTGATAACGCCATAAACTTTTGAGGCCATGGGCCTCAAACATGGTAAACAACAAAGAGTAAAGATAGCAAGAAAGGAGGAATGGATAGATATTAGAGGATGCTTGGATGAAGAAATGACCACAGAAGGCCCCATTTATAGAAAAGAGGGGCAAAGTAACGGACAATGCCATTATCGCCCTTGAAAAATGTAACGACAGGCGCACTCAATGAGTTCACGGGAGCTGAATTAATGGCAACATTATGGCCTCGAAGAACGAAAAATCATGATGCGTCGGATGGCCCTGAAAAAGCATAACGATGAAACATTTCGGTATTCATGGAAGCTTGCATCATCAGCACGACGTCATCACGGGAGCCCATAGAGTGGGATGGTTAAAATCCTTTCTTATCGCTTCTCTCTGAGAAATGCGGGGAATATTTATATACGACGAAATCGGGGGGGCCAATTTCTCGTTGATAAGGTACTTCAAGAGATCGCCTCAAAGGCTCGAGATCATGGACCTGGTACCTCTCTCAAGATCTATCGACACCCGGCCTAGGGATAATGTTGGCCGAGACCCCAATAGGCATGAGAGGCTTCCGAAGAATGCATCAGGGGCCGGTTATGTCTACCAAGCTAGTCTAATATTGGGCTACGTCTACATCATGAAGCTAGTTAGTTATCCCATCCCGCTTCCTTTATCATTTAATATATCTTGTACTATGTTTGGATTCCCCCTCTTATATAAGGGGGATCGTTGGCACTTTGTAAGCATGTTGTTCCAACCATTCTACACAAGATCAATAATATCTCTCTATCTCTCTTTTATCTCTAACTTACTTGCTCGAGACTATCACTTTAATTTATTGCTTTCATACTTATTCTTCATTTATTACTTGATATCATCCATAAAGATCCCTCTTTAATTATATTCTAACTATTAGTCCCTTCCCGATAGCCCGAGGCCCGGACATCTAGCTCATCGATTTGATTGTAATGCTGTTTTAGCTTGCATTTTACCTTTTATCTTCACACATCTAGTATCAACTACTCTAACAACTAGAATAAAAATAGATCACGTATTTTTAGAGTCCCATCAACAAATTTAATTGTTATTACCATTTTCACGGTAAACAGACATCATCTGTGATGGTCCACATGTTCCTATGAAGAAGCTTGGAAAAACTGGACCAATGGTGCTGAAAGATAGAAAGGAGTACAGTGATATTGATAGAAAATCCGTAGAAAAGAACTATCGTGAAAAGAAAATCTTGGTATGTGGTATAGGACCTGATGAGCACAACAGAGTCTCAGCTTGTGATTCTGCCAAAGAAATATGGGAAGCATTGCAAACCGCACACGAAGAAACTACTCAGGTTAAACAGTCCAAGATTGACATGCTCACCACTAAGTATGAGTTCTTCAGGATGAAGGATGATGAGTCTATACAAGATATGCACACTAGATTCACATCCATCATAAATGATCTTCATTCAATTGGAGATGTTATTCCCATAAACAAGCTCGTAAGGAATATTCTCAGTGTTCTACCTGGTTCTTGGTAGAGTAAGGTGAATGCCATCACTGAAGCTAAAGATCTAAAAACTCTAACCATGGATGAGCCGATTGGTAATCTGAAAATATACGAGATGAAATTAAAGAAAGACAGTGAAAGGAGAGAGCCAAAGAAGGAAAAGATCCTAGTGCTCAAGGCTGAAAACAGTGACTCAAGTGAAGAAGATAGTGATATGTCCTATTTTACTAAAAGGTTTCAAAAGATGGTTCGAAGAAATCATGGTATACCAAAGAGTGGCAGTTCAAGTAAGGCAAGGAACAATGATCTCTATCACATGTGCGGAAAGCCAGGACATTTCATCAAAGATTGTCAACTTCTGAAACATGAGGAATACAAACAAAACCCTGACAAAGCAGCAAAAAGGAACCCAGTTCTAGATAAACGATATAGTCGAAAAAGTGCAACTAACAATATTGTGAAGCAGGCTCTTTCTGTTTGGGGAGACTCCTCCAATGAATCAGAAAGGGAACCAGATGCAGAAAATAGCTTCATGATGGTAGTGGAAACTGAAGCAACGAAATATGACTCACTGTTTGCACTAATGGCTCAATCTGACGATGAAGAAGAGGATTAAAATGATGAGGTAAATTTCAGGGATGTTCAGAGAAATCTAAAATCATACTCTTCTAAAAATGTAAGGTCATTAGCAAATGTTCTAATTGATGCATATTATAGCCTTATTAATGATAAGGAGATCTTGACCATATAGCTAGGAGATGCTGAACAATCTAGAGATGATCTAGTGGTCTGTGTAGTGGATCTAAATGAGACCATAGCTAATCTTGAAAAAGAAATGGAAGTTTTGAATGAAAAAATAAATAGTGTAGAAAATGAGAGAGATGACCTGATGGTAGTGGTTGTTGATTTAAAGGAAACCATAGAAGGCTTTAGCAATGAAAAACACACTCTAGAAAAGAAAATTGCAGCTACTGAGCAATAGAGGGTTGAATTTTTAGTGATAATCACTGAGCTAGAGGAAAACATTAAGGGACTCAAATCAGAACATAGGGCTGTGATTATTGGGAAAGGGAAGGCGATGTGAAAACTAGTATGTGTGGTGAACTTGATTAAAATGGGCAACTTCAACCTGAATTAGAGAAAGTAAAAATTGATCTTGAGAAATCTCTGAAGTGGACCTGGTCTCAGATGTTGTCACTGCCATATACTTCAACAATAGTGGAAACGGGCAGGGAATCGGGTTCCAAAAGGAGAAAACTCCTTGCAACCCTCACAGCAAGTACGTCATTGTTCGTGATAACTAGCTTTGTACCCACAGTGGGAACGATGGGCACTTCAAAGAAAATTGCCAGGCCAAGGTTCAATCTGTTCAAAAAAAACAAATTGTTTACTGAAAAAGTGACTACTAAAGAGGGACAAGGTATCGCTCGCAAGAAACGAATATTGCCTCCATGGACTAGAAAAGCCCTTATCCATCCCTTTTGTCATAACAAGGGATCCAAACTAGTTGGGTTCCTAAATCTAACCCATGATTTATATGTGTAGGAAACAGTGAGAGGAAGTGGACTGCTATGGTTCATGAATAGTGGATGCTAAACGCACATGACTAAAAATACCATGGATTGTCTCTCACTGAAAGCCCTGCAGAAAAGGGAATGTATCATATATATATATATATATATATATATATATATATATATAAGGGGGGTATATTCTCGGTGTTGTAAAAGATGGAAAGTCTCTGTCACACTTAATTGAGAACGTGTGCCATGTGAATTGCCTGAAGCACAGTCTCTTGAGTGTGTCTCAAATCTGTGATAAAGGGAGAAAAGTAGAGTTCTTATCAAAAATGTGCACAGTTACCAATATGAGCTGCTTGAAGGCAGTCGACAATGATACAAAACCTTGGCATAAAGGATTGGAACACTCAAGGCTCTCATTTCTGAATGAACTAATTCATAAGAACCTAGTTCGTGGGCAGCCAAATTCAAGATCCACCCGGACACTGTTTGTTAGAGCAAAGGAAGAGACTTTATAGGTTTTTGCGGTACTTGTCAGGAATATCCAAGTGGAGATGGAACTGAAGGAAGCATGTATCAGATCTAACCACGGGATAGAATATGTCAATGCCAAAATTTGATGAGTCTTGTAATGAAAATGGGATCACTCACAACTTCTTAGTACTAAGGACTCCACATCTAAATGGTGTTGTTGAAAGGAAGATAAAAACTCTGGAAGACATGGAATGGATAATGCTGATGGACAGGGGAATCGCCAAAAAATTTCTGGCAGAAGCAATAAACGATGCTTGCTACTCGATGAACAAGAATATGATCAGGTCCCTCCTAAACAAAACCTCATATGAGTTGCTCAAGGGAAGAAAACAAAAGATAACTCATCTTAGAACCTTTGGATGCAAATGCTATTTTCTCAATAACGGGAAGGACCAGCTCGGGAAGTTTGATGTAAAAAGCGAAAGGAACCCTTCTGGGACACTTCCTTCAAAGCAAAGCCCACAAAGTCTGCAACAAAAGGGCACACTATGTGGAAGAAAGTGTTCATGTGCCATTCAATGGGACACCCTCTTCTTACAGAGGAGGGAACAGTCATGATTAAGATAATGAACTACTTTTGGTCCCTAAGAAATATTTGATATTTCAAATGGGAAGGCTGATACTACCATTGCAACATCCTCTTCCACTTTTCAAGAGGAACACAGTACTTTAATTACTACTATTGAAGCTGAAGAAACTGTTGGAGATGCAGTGCAAGGTACTCCATAAGTAGTAGAACAAGAACTGTAGGGAAATCCACTTAATTTACCCATTTTCTCCACTAATCAAACTTCAGTCCCCATTTGGAAACACAAAAGCTCCCATCAACTTGATAACATAATCACTCCCCTTCATTCTGGATTTAGACAAGATCAAAATCTAAAAATTCCCTAGCCCCTTCTATATTTCTATTCCAGATAGAACCTAAAATCAAATCCCAAGGAATCTTACTTGAAGGCTACCAAAAGAAGTTTGAGATGCCTTAAGGGAACAAAAGACCTGGTCCTATTTTACCCATCAGGTGAAAGTTTTAATCTCATTAGGTATGATGATGCTAACTATGCAGGTTATCTTGTGGACAGGAAAAGCACTTCTGGAATGGTTCACTTGCCGTGATCATGTCTCATCTCTTGGGGCACAAGAAAGCAAAATTCAGTGGCTCTTTTAATAGCTAAAGCAAAATATCGGCAACATCCTGTTGTGCTCAATGTCTATGAATTAAGCAGCAACTGGAGGATTTTGAGGTATTTACTAATGGTGTGCCTCTTCTATGTGACAACACCGGTGCACTCAACTTGGTCAAGAATCAGGTTCAAAACAAAAGTACCAAGCACATTGATGTGAGGCATCATTTTCTGAGGGACAATATGAAGAAATGATTGATCTGTATAAAGTTCTGCAGCACAGAAGACCAAATTCTAGATATCTTCACCAAAGCCTTGAGTAGGGAACATTTTGAAAGAAACAGGGTGAAGCTGGGGTTATTAAAGCCTAATAGAGAACCTGATTCTCCATCAGTTGACTACGAAAATCACCTTCAAGTAAAACTAGTTAAAGTGTTTTATGGTCAAGCCTAACTCATATCGATACCGTTGCAGGTAAACACGCATGATGATCATAGAAGCTTAAGGTACAATTATGAACTGTGAAAGAATAGCTGCTAAAATATTTTTGAAAAAACTGTCCGGGCATCAGGTTCGTGTACCACAGGTTAGTAGTAATGTGTTGTTTTGCATGCTTTCTCAAAAAAGGTTAAGAAAATGAATTCAACTGACACATCATCCAACTTTTCAAAGTCTGCATGTCATGTCTTGTCTTTCAAATCCCTTCATCCCCTCTGCACGATAATGTTTTCCCACAAACCTATTGCCATTTTCACGACTATTCAGAACCCGTTTCGCTCTCTTCTCATCATTAGCCCTTCTTCCCATAAAACTCTCTTTCTCTCTCACAGCAAGCTATAAACCTTCATCTTTTTTGTATCTCTATGATCTTCTCTTCACTTCTCTTTCACTCTACTTACCTACCAAATACTCCTATAATGACAATCGAATGATCGCTTCTTTCTCCCACCATTAACACCACTCCCACTTCCCTATCATCCTTAAAGTCATCTATAGAAATTCACTCTTTCACTCTTTCCAATGCTACTCTACCCACACCTGTTTCCTCCTCATTTCCTGTAGTTTTTCTTTTTCTTTCAATCTCTATCTCCCTTCCATGTATTGAAAACCCCATGTCTCCTTATTTCTCTGATCTTACCAAAGAACACTCAGGAAGGGTTACTTCTCAAATGTTAGAGGTCTCTAAGGATGATCCTGATCAGTATCTGAACTCCTCCCTTTTGGACACAGTGGCTCTCACAGTGTCACCAGAAATGGAAGCAGCGCACAATATCTTGGCTATCACTGCTGAGAGTTTGTTGAATGAAAAAACCTATCTCTTATCTGAGTATCAAGGGGAAGAAACTCTATTCCTAGGCGATGAAAGAACCATAGTACTCTTCGAATCTTTAATCCATAAAACTGTCCCAGAAAAACCTATTGGAGGACTTGATTCTCTTCCAGATAAATCCTCTCCTGAACCTCTTGATTATCCTAAGTCCTTAGAAACCTCTTCCAAGCAACCCCTATCAGGTTGCAGTAGAAAGAGGGCTTTGAGTCTACCTTACAGAAAAGTAAGAGGAGTGTTAAGAAATGGAAGAAGTGGTTGATGAATAAACAAGAATTTGTGACTGACGGAAGCATTCAGTGAATGAGGTTGACAAATATGCTCTAAAGGAACTCAGTCCCTTAGTAGAACGATATATAAAAATCCAGAAGTCAGTGGATGGAGCTTCCGGTGAAGCTATTAAAAAACAAAGACATCCGTGATGGGTAGCAGTAAGTCTAAGAAGAGTATTGTAAGCAAGCTATGTCTGAATGTGATACTGTAGGGCTTGCAAGTTGGAAAGGGAAGTCTGATGAAGGATCTAGAAAACGAAAATGGGAAATTGTAGTGGAACTCGGTTCTCTAAAGACCATACCTAGTGACAGCGGTCTTTGGAAGGATAGATTGAGAACTCAAAAAGTCTGTGGGGTCGTACGTTTGATCCGACAATTTTAGAGATGGCTGGTACGAGGCAAATTTTGGAGATAGTGGAATATCAACAATAGGAGCACTTGTTTCAGGAGAACATGCCTATGGTGTACGAAGATACGGTACAAAATTTCCACGCATCTCTCTTTACTGTTGAGGGGGATCACCTCTGTGTGGTAGTAAATGGAGTATACATTGTACTTGATGCTTCAGCATTGGGGAAGGTTCTCCAAATTCCATGTGAAGGAATGTCCTCAGTCAAAGGATCTGTGGTGCCAACTTTAGGAGAGCTATCAAGAAAGAGTAAGTTATTCAGCAAGGGGAACAGGTGCATAAGAAGTTGCTAGTTCCTGAGTATCAGCTTCTCTTTGAGCTAGTTAATAAGGTGTTTTTACCTCGTTCTGAGATGCAGTCTATTGCTACAAAGTCTTATCTGGTCTTAATGGAGGCTCTTGATGAGTTTGTCCTGATCAATCTCCCAGCAAGCATAATAAATCATATGCAAAAGGTGGCATACTTTAAAGTTGGGAATCATGGGCTACCATATGGCTTTCTCCTCACTCAAGTGTTTAAATTTTACAAGGTCCCTTTGGGTGATCACACAGTGGGAACACGCAAGAAAACCTTCTCTTAAACCACTCTGGAAGAATGTGAGTGCATAGAAAGGGTTGGTGGAAACATCTCGACCATTTCTCAGCTGATCAATGCTCAAAATGCTGCTTCTAAAGAGATCAGAAGGTTGAGGGCTTAGAATGCCATACTAGAAACTCAGCTCAGTCAAGCAGTTAAAGGACCCGGTTCCGTTAATGAACAAGTTGCTCACTTGACAAAGGAAAATGATAAGGTTCGCGCAAAACTGCTTGAAGAGCATGTGTTTGCAAATGCCCGAAGTCTTCCTCTTCTAGGGCCTCTTAGATACCCCCTAGTGACCAGTGTCTTCTGTTATGATGTTTTGTGGCTGCTGATTCCATTTTTGTTTGTCTTTTTGCTAATGGCATGCTGGATTTCACCATTACTACTCCTGTTTTGCTCAGTCCATTGTTAATATCAATGAAACAGCTCCTCTTTTTGCTTGTACATTGTTGTTTTCCTTTGGCTTCTCTTTTCTGTCATGGTTGTGTGCACATATGTGGTATATGAGTTGGCTTTGTTAGACTTCTTTATGCCGTTTGCCTTCTTGTGTATTTTTAATGATGCCAAAAGGGGGAAAATAGATAGTAGTGAGTAGTGTACGAACTGCGATAGTAGTGTATGTATTGTGCAATGGGGGATCAAAAGCAAAAGGTCAGGGGGAACTTGTGAAAAATTGATGCAAAAAACAGGGGATCTGATTAAGGGGGAATCAAAGAAAAAGGTCAGGGGAAATTGCGAAGTTCCTGGTACCTCATTTTGTTATTTCTACTCTAAACAAATACTTTCAATGCCTAAGTTTGTCATCATCAAAAAGGGGAAAATTGATGGTTTTTCAATGTCTTTGCCTTATGCTTCTTATATTTTGATGATCTAACAAACTTATTGTTAAGAACCAGCTAGAGAACCTGACTCACATGGTACACATTTCAAATGAACGAAGTTCATTCTGAACTCTAGCAAATGAACTGCTACAAAAGGAACACGACAGGACCTGACCCCTTGGTGTTCTTTGACAAAAGTACAAGTCAACTACACAGCTGGAACGCAATTGCAGAAAGTACACACGACAGTGCAGCAGTCACGCGACAGTACAGCAGTCACTTCCCATTGGGAAGAAGCATGTACCAAGAATTGACATCACCATTGTGATGTCTTTTGTAGTATAACAACTTAGTGTAAGGCACAAGATATTCACTTGAGCATTTAGTGATATTCTCTCAAGCATGAAAGTGTTGATCCAACATTGAAGTCACAAGTATGTCAAGAACAAGAAGACAACTCCACTAAAGGATTAGATTCACAATGAGTCTATGTGTATCCGTAGTTGAGTTGTAATCTTGTTATTTGTTCTTCATTATAACTCCTATCTTGCTTTCTTATAAGATGTGTTTTAGGAAATCCAAAATCACAAAACTTTTAAGTTTGTGTTGTGACTAGAGTTAATCATATGTTAAAGTCTTTATAACTAGAGAGTGACAAAGTGGCTTGTGGTAAGAGTATCACAAATTAGTTAAGTTGAAGTCTTTGTAATAGAGTCATTACAAAGTGGCTTGTAATAGTGTGATTACAAGTTAGTGAAGTTGAAAGCCTACAAGTGTAGGTCGTGGTTTTTGTTCCCTTTAGTGGGATTTTTCCACGTAAAAATCCCGTGTCTATCTTACTTACTGCTCACAGGTATTCTCAGTGGAAACTCATAGTGGATCGGGTGCTCTATCGTTTTGTGGACTCATATAAACTATCAAAATTTGTTAAGGAAAAACATGATAACAATTTTAAATAAGGTAAACATCTAACAAGGTGATGAGTATGATTTTAGAACCCAATTATAGTGAAAGTACGATAACCATTTAGAATAATAATGCACCAAGTGAGATAACAAGTTCTATCTTAAGAGGCACATAGAATAAAGAATGTTAATAATTCTTTTATTTAAACCATTATGTTACCAACAACTCAACAAAATATGATATAGTGACTCCACACAATTATATTCACATTGACAATCAATTCACCAACTAATAATGGAGGCACAGATTTGCATGTGAAAGCAACATAACAAATCATGTAGAATGCATGACTCACACAAGAAACCATAATCGTTCCAACACCAAGATTAGAACAAATAATCAAACACAATCACAATGTGAATGAATGATTGAAGGAAGAACAATGACCGTTCAAATCAACAAGTTGTTCCAACATGGAATTTACAATGAAAATCACAATCGAGGTACCGCTTAGTATTCACATTTCGCAATTTCAATCATAATCTTTCTTTATATCACCGCGTGAGCTTACATTTGGTTTTGAAAATCATTTTTCCCGAAATAGCTACATGCGTTTTAGCCCTCCTTATCTCACCGTGTGTCTTCAAGTATTTCTCCTACTAGCAACACACGTATCAAGCACAGCTTATCTTACCGTATGTGTATCAACCCCTAGCCTTATACCACCACATGCGTATCAATATCACAACTCGCACCACAAATGCTCATATGCCAAGACTTGCTACAAAGTCAACAACACCAATATTTCCACAACAAATATCCCATGTCTAAGTCGTAATGTGTAAAGAATTTCAACAATAACAAAATGAATGAGAATGCTCAACAAGGAAAGGTGTCTCAATAATTAACAACTTTGTCTCAATGTGATAATGGCTATTACAACTTCAACACCAATAACTTAATAAGATGATATTCCATGAAATAAAAACTTCAATGAAAAGTGATTCAACAATTCATAGGTAACATGGCAATAAGGAAGGCAATAAATTCAACTAAAGCATATAATAGTAAATACCAAGTAAGAGGTAGAATATGTACTAACAACGTCATATAAAGCATGTAAGAGTAGATTAAAAATGATAGATATAACATGTTATGACAATTCAATTAAAGGCACGGAAAGAGTCTAGATAATCTAAACTGGTCAAATACCACATATATCCCGTGTACCCACTCGTTACCTTGCGTACCCCACTTTCACATAACATAAATAACACAATCAATCCAAATCCTAAGGAATAGTTTACCCTACACAATGTTAGGCCAGATTCTTACCTCAAGTAGGCCAACTCTACCCTTCGAAATAGATTTTCCCCTGAAATTCTCCTCCATACAGCTCAAATCTAACTACAATGACTTAATAACATCAACAAATGTAAATGCCGGGACTGCCTTGGATTCCGAATCCAAGCTTACTAGAGCAAAACCTGAACTAATTCAAGCTCACACGAATGAAAATCAACTCAATTAGAGTTCGGTAGCTCAACCAATTTGCCAAAACATCACTCTTGGGTGTTCATAACCCAAGAGTCCAACCCACACTAGTTGGGTCCCATATCTCCCGAAATACTCCTCCAAAACTCGCCAAAATTGAATATGTTGTTCTCCTAATATAGAAGAACAAAACCCCAAAATGAATCGGGAAATAAACGCCTCTAATTCATTTTCAATATTTATGATTTTGGACATAACCCTAGGTCTTGATTTAAAGCATTAAATGGGCTTTCAATTAAAATCATGGATTAAAGCTTAAACCAGGAGAATGAATCAAAGAGAAACACTAAGGTTATGGTTTAGACCTTACCACATGGAGTAAACTTGAAGAACATCATTGAATACTCCCAATCCCAAACTTTAAGATGAGAAAAACTCCAACATCATTAATAGCAAAATATTCCCAGCTGTTCTGCCTTGTTTATTATGGCAAACGACCCTGAAACTCGCATTTGATACCTCCAATATCTTCCTCATGAAATTTAAGTCAAGTTAGGCTTTTGAATCACATATGACCTTATAATAAAGAAGATATATTGGATTCAATATTTGGAAATATTGCAGATTTTTAAATACGAATTTGGTGGAAATTTTGTAATTAATCTGGAAAATATAACAACCAAATTCTTAGTAAAATGACCATAATATGACGAATTTCCTCAACTGCACTGTTTTGGACATTGATAAGCTGTGAAACGGTTGATGTACTTCCTACCCCCATACTTTTCCACACGCTCGCACTCTTCCAAAGTCGTCTGTGAGAATGTCTACTTTCGAGTCCCCACTTTGCCCATCCCCAGTGGGACTTTAAAGAATTTGAACACTGGAGTAAGCAAGAATCCATAGGGAAGACCATGATTACCAACTTTGAAGGTGGAAACCTTTTGCATGTGTTCAATCATAATAGCAGGCAGACTTACAGGAGTAAAACCATCCAGTTGTTCCATTAGGAATAGGTCAGACTTAGAAGTCACTGTCCTCCTTTCAGCTCGAGGTAATAGAACTTTGTTAACCAATTCAAATAGCAGCTAGTAAACAGGGAGTAGTGCTTTCTTATGGATCTGTCCCCTTTCTGGTTAGCATTGTCTTTTACCACCGTATTTTTGAAGTTATACTGACACACATCTCTTACACTAGACACACCAGCTGTAGTAACTTTTAAGATCTCTCCAAGCAATTTTACATCAAAGACGATGTCCACCCCATTGACCAAAGCACAAACATGGTTAGTATCAACTAGAAAGAGGCTAGCAAAGAAACTTTGTACCTCCTCCTCATACACCTTAGGTGCATCAATTTGAAATAGATGCACCCAATGTTGAAACTCGACCATTTCCAAAATTTGGCGCATTCCAGTCATCACAAAGATTGCTGGGTCAAACGTACGACCCAACAGAACTTTTTGATGCCTTAGGCGCTCAGAGCCAAGACTGACTTCACTTCTCATTTTCTTCACAGAACCAGGTTGTTCAAAATATTCAGACTTGCGTTTCCCGGACTTCTCTCCACTGACTTTGCATTTTCCCTTGGATTTGACTAGGACATCCTCATCAGACATGGAAAACTCACTCACTACCTCTTTCATCTTAGAGATGTTGACCCTTTCTCTATTGAAATAGGCTTTGTCTTTTTCGAAGACCGCCTAACAAGTGAACCAGGTTCCTCTTGGTTCCCTTTTCCACCTCGACTATAGGGATTTCCTCATCACTTACAGGTACACCATCTTTTACCAACTTTCTTCTTTTCTTCTTACAACCCTTCTTGCTCTTTTGAAGAGCAGAATTGTAGGCCGCTTTAACTTGAAGCCTGGTAGTAGGTCGTTTGATTTCAGACTCAGGGGTGGACACAACCCTCCATTTACTTATGAATGCATCAAGAGACACATTATCTAGGTCTTCTTTATCAGTGGATTTCATTTCAGGTGCTTGAATTTATTGGGGCACAGCATCGAATGCAGGAACATCACTGTCCTGGGGATGAGAGCCCTGACCTGGGTCCTCCGGAGAGGGATCAGGTTCCTCATGTGATCCCTCAGTAGTATCTGCTACTGCATCCCCTTCAATAGCTACAATGGCCACTTCTTCCTCCACACTTTATGTCTCATTTTTCTGAGATGTAATCTCATGCAATACACCATCAGCGGATACCAAAAACATGGTTATAGCATTTTTCTCTTCCTCAACCAGTGCTTCCACCACTATGGAATCGATGGCAACAATGGTAAAACCCTTTGTGACCTCAGGATTTTGACCTTGTTCTCCACTTAGGGTTTGACTGGTGGGAACATCAGACGATGGGGAGAACGGAACAGTAGTTTCAAGGGGTTTTGAATTGGGAAGAGATTGAGAAACTGGGGAAGGTGTCAATGTAGCAGTAGGAGTAATAGAGGGTGAGGAAGGCTTAGTGAGAGTAGAAGGATCCATAGATTGATCAGTGGTAGTTACAACCGAGGCAGTGAGATCGGAACTCATCTCAGCCATTGAAAGAAGTGGTGTGACGATCCTCTTTTTTGGGTGATTCTAGTGTAAAACTTATGGTTAAAAAGAGTAGAAGAGAGGGCTTTTAAAAGGAGAGGATAATTATGAAGAGAGAGGAATAGGCATCGGTTCTGAAATAGCGGTTGGGCGTGGAGAATTGCAATGTTTCATAGGGACGTGATAGCAGGATCTGAAAAGTTGATGACATGGTAGTTGTATTTTGTACCCTTTTAAGACGTTTATTAAAGGATGCACAGAACTACTAACCTTTGGGACAAAAACCAGGTTCTTGATTTTTTTTTAAAAGAATCAATCCTCTTTTATCATTCACGCACTACATCTATCGCCTCTATGCTCATCATGCATGTTTACCTGTAATAGTATTGAATTGAGTTAGACATGGCCAGAAAACAGTTTGAGCCAGTTATTTCTTAAGGGTAAAATCCAGCTAAAGAGGAATCAGGTTCTCAATTTGGCTTCAATAGCCCCATCTTCACTCTGTTTCTTTCAAACTGTTCCCTACTTAGCGCCTTGTTGAAAATGTCTGCAATTTGATCTTCTATATTGCAGAACTTCATCCATATCAACCCTTTCTCCACATTGTCTCTCAGAAAATGATGCCTCACATCAATATGTTTTGTCCTTTTACGTTGAACTGGATTCTTGGCCATATTGAGTGCACTGGTATTGTCACATAGAAGGGGAACACTCTCAGTGAGTACCCCAAAGTCCTCCAGTTGCTTCTTGATCCATAGAAGCTGAGCACAGTAGGATGATGCAGCTAACATATTCAGTTTCAGCTATTGAAAGAGCCACTGAATTTTGCTTCCTTGTACCCCAAGAGACAAAACATGAACCTAAGAAGTGAGCCATTCAGAAGTGTTTTTCCTATCCACAAGATAACTTGCATAGTCTGCATCAGCATACCCAATTAGATTAAAATTGTCACCTGATGGATAATACAGCACCAGGTCCTGTGTTCCTTTGAGATATCTTAGTATTCTTTTGGCAGCCTTTAAGTGAGATTCCTTAAGATTTGATTGAAACCTTGCACACAGCCCCACACTGAAAACAATATCAGGTCGACTTGTAGTGAGATAGAGGAGATACTCAATAATGCCTCTATACATGGTTTGATTCACAGGAGATCCAGTTTCATCCATGTCCAGTCGAGTGGCAGTTGCAATGGAAGTGTCTATCACCTTTGATGCTTCCATGTCAAACCCCTTCAAGAGCTCCCTGATGTATTTTTGCTAACAAATGGATATACCCTTTGGGGACTGTTTTACTTGAAGACCCAAGAAGAAGTTTAGTTCCCCCATCAAACTCATTTTAAATTCACTTCCCATGAGTTTTGCAAATTCTTCACACACAGAGTCAGCTGTTGCTCCAAAAATGATATCATCAACATAAACCTGAACAATGAGCAGGTTCCTTCCTCGTTTCTTTAAGAAAAGAGTATTGTCAATTTTTCCTCTCTTAAAACCATTTTCCAAAATTAATTTTGACAGTCTTTCATACCAAGCTCGAGGAGCCTACTTTAGCCCGTACAGAGCTTTGTCCAGTTTAAACACATATTCAGGGTGCTCATGACATTCAAACCCTGGGAGTTGCTTCACATAGACTTCTTCCTTAAGGAGTCCATTCAAAAATGCACTCTTGACATCCATTTGGAACAAGGTGAAATCCATATGAGATGCAAAAGCGATTAGAATTCTAATAGCTTCCATGTGAGCCACTGGAGCAAACATTTCATCATAGTCAATCCCTTCCTCCTGATTGTAGCCTTGGACCACTAGCCTGGCCTTGTTCCTTGTGGTAATTCCATGTTGATCGAGCTTATTTCTGAATTACCACCTGGTTCTTATAATGGTTCGATCTGGGGGTCTAGGTACTAGGTGCCACACATTGTTTCTCTCAAACTGATGCAGCTCGTCTTGCATGGCTATAATCCAATCTGCATCTTTCAAGGCTTCCTTGATATTTTTGGGTTATATCTGGGAGAGAAGGGCTGAGAAGGCAAGTGAATTTCTGGCTCTTGACCTAGTTTGTACTCCGAATCTAGAGGAGTGATAATGTTGTCTATTGGATGAGAGCTTTGGTGTCTCCAGTTAGACGCCTGAGGTTCATTCTGAGAAGAGGAAGGTATGTTTGGCTGATTTTCCTCTATCCTTCTCTCAGGTGCTAGTGAAGTTCCCTAAATTGCATCAACCACTCTTTCTTCAGCTTCAGTGGTTGTAATTGAAGTGCTTGGTTCTGTTGATGATGAGGCAGTGTTGTCTTCATTTGGCTCCTTTACTTGACTAATCATATCTGCCTTTCCGTTTGTCATGTTAATGACTTCACTAGGAACTAGTGAGGGTTCTCCATTTTGATCTTCCTCAGCACTCTTCTCAAATAATGGATAAGATTCATCAAAAATACCATGGACACTTTCCTCAACACATTGAGTCCGCTTGTTATATCTCCTGTAAGACTTACTTTGAGAAGAGTAGCCCAGAAATATTCCTTCATCACTCTTGGCCTCGAATTTACCAAGATGATCATTTCCATTGTTGAGAACATAGCATTTGCATCCAAATGTTCTTAGGTAAGTCAGCTTGGGTTTTCTTCCATTCAACAATTCGTACGGGGTTTTGTTCAGAAGTGATCTGATCATGCACCTGTTCACTAAGTAGCAGGCAGTGTTGACAGCTTCAGCCAAGAAGTTTTTTGCAATTCCACTATCAATCAGCATTGTTCTTGCCATTTCTTCTAGAGTTCTATTCTTCCTTTCTACTACTCCATTTTGCTAGGGAGTTCTGGGAGCTGAGAAGTTGTGAGAGATGCCATTTTCATTAAAGAATTCATCAAATTTGACATTGTCAAATTTTGTCCCATGATCTGATCTAATGCATACAACTCTAGACTCCATCTTCACCTGGATTTTCTTCACAAAGGCCACAAACACTTCAATAGTTTCATCTTTGGTTCTGAGAAAGAGAGTCCATGTGAATTTGGAATAGTCATCCACGATTACGAAAATGTATCTTTTTCCTCCTCTTCTTTGCACTCTCATAAGTCCACACAGATCCATATGCAAAAGCTCTAGTGGCTTTGAGGTTCTCACATCTCTTTTAGACTTAAAAGAGGACTTCACATGTTTTCCTCTAGCACAAGCATCACAGACTTTTTGCATCTTGAATTGTGGCATAGGCTGACCATGGACCAGGTCCTTCTAAATTAGTTTATTCAGAAGGGAAAAGCTTGCATGGCCTAGTATTCTATGTCATAGTTCAGCATCATCATCAACAGCTTTCAGACAACTCAGATCACCACTCTGTAAGGATTTGAAATCAACAACATAGATGTTCTTGTATCTCACCAGTACAATTTCACCGGTCATAAGGTCAGTGACTGTACATATTTTGGACAAGAATTCCACCTTGTTTCCTTTATCACAGATTTGAAAAACACTCAGAAGACTATACTTAACCCACTAACATAGTGCACATTTTCAATAGAATGAGTGAGTGACTTTCCAACTTTTCCAACTCCAAGAATGTACCCATTTTTACCATTTCCAAAGGATACGCTCCCTCCTTGCAGGGCTTTTAGAAAAGT
The DNA here is from genome assembly GCF_000393655.2 of Nicotiana sylvestris. Taxonomy (NCBI): domain Eukaryota; kingdom Viridiplantae; phylum Streptophyta; class Magnoliopsida; order Solanales; family Solanaceae; genus Nicotiana; species Nicotiana sylvestris. The sequence goes on from NC_091057.1 coordinate 61,993,268, forward strand.
TTGTGGTGTTCCTAGTCATGTGTTTTGAACACCCACTATCTATGAACCATTATTGACCGCTTCCTTTCACTGTTCCCTGCACAAGAGATTAGGAGTTAGTTTTAGGAACCCAAACAAGTTTGGGTCCCTTGTAGTAAGAAAGAGGATGAATAAGAGTTCTCTTAGTCCATGCAGGTAATGTGCGTTTTTGTGAGTGGGACATGGTCCCTCTTTTGTAGTCACTATTTCAGCAAACACTTTGTCTTTTTGAACTGATTGATTCTTCGCCTGGACACCTTCCTTGAAGCGCCCAGTGTTCCCACATCAAGTACGAGGCTAGTTATCAGAGGCAGTGACGTACTTACTGTGAGCGTTGTGAGGAGTTTTCTCCCTTTGGAACCCTACTCCCTGCCATTTTTCACAATCATTAGTAAGCAAGGCAGTGGTAGCTTCTGAGGACCAGGTCCACTTTAGGGACTTTTCAAGATCATTCTTTACTCTTTCCAGGTTAGTTTGGAGAAGCCCATTTTTCTCAATTTTAGCACACATCCTAAATCTTATAGCCGCCACCTCATTTTCAAGCCTAATGTGTTCCTCACTTGCTATCTCCTTTCCCTTTTCAGAACTTTCAGGTTTTGACTTAGTCCATTGTTTCACTATTGTTTCCCTTTGGTCTGCAATTTCTGCCAACAGGTCACTATTTTCTTTTCTGAGAATTTCAATGGTTTTCTTATGGTCAGTAACTACAACCACTAAGTCGTCTCTAGTTTGTTCAGATTCTCCTAATTCTAAGATCAAAGAATCCCTATCCTCTACAAGACTATGAAAGGCAGTGATTAATATATTAGCTAAAGACATGAGTTTTTTTGGAGAATAGGATTTTAGATTTCTCTGAACACCCCTGAAATTTATCTCTTTGTTGCCATTGTCTTCATCATCATCTGATTGAGCCATCAAAGCAAAAGTTGATTCATATTCAATCTCCTCGCCTTCAACTGCCATCATGGAATTATCACCAGTATCAGGTTCATCTTCATGCTGTTTTACTTGTGTAGTTCCCTCATGAGCTGTTTGCAAAGCTTCCCATATCTCCCTGGAAGTGTCGCAGGTGGAGATTCTATTGTACTCTTTAGGTCCCATTCCACATACTAGAATTTTCTTGGCATGAAAATTCTTCTCTACAGCTTTCTTGTCTGCTTCAGTGTACTCTTTGCTGGTTTTTGCCATTGAAAATGGAAATTCCTCTAGTACCTTAGTTAGAACATAAGGACCATCGCAAATGATATCCCACAGCTCATAATCCTCAGCCATGATAAAATCGTGCATTCTAGCTTTCCACCACCAATAGCATTGTCCATTAAGCTTGGGGGGTCGTATATGGATTGACCTTCTTCAAAATTTGGCGGAGACTCCATGAGGATCCTTCCTAGGTGTTAGCCTGATAGGAGGAACCTGCTCTGATACCAATTTATTAGTTTGTATGAGTCCACTAAATGTAGAGTACCCGGTCATCTATAAGATTCTGCTGAGAATGCTAATAAAATAGTACGTAAATAAGGGAGAGGATTTTTACGTGGAAAAATCCCACACAAGGGGATCAAAAAACCATGACCTACACATGTAGGCTTTTAACTTCACTAACTTGTAAAGAACCTATTACAAGCCACTTTGCAATAACTCCTATTGCAAAGGATTTACTCAACTAACTTGTGGTACTCTTACCACAAGCCAATTTGTGACTTTCTAGTTACAAAGGCTTTTTCTAACTTGTTATTCTCTCACCACAAGCCACTTTGTAACTCTACAATTACAAAGACTTTTGCTTATGACTAAATCTATCACAACATAAACTCAAGGAGTTTACGGATTTACAAGAGGATTCCTAATCAAACTCTTCTAGGTAAGCAGTTTACGAGATACAATAAGTACAATAACAAAGTTACAACTCAACTAGGACAACAACAAGCTATCTTTTAGGAACTGGTTTGTAGTTGCGTTCAACCTTGTTGTTCATGCTTGTGAGGGTTGATTTCTCTATTTTTGCAAGAAGCTTGAATGAGAAACAAAAACCTTCAAGTGATGTTTTGTATAAAACTCATTGTAGGTACATCTTGATCACATCACTAGAAATGATGTGAGTACTTTATTTGGTTAGAGAATGAGTGGGCGCTGGAGACAGTGCAGTGCAGCAGAAACAGTGTCATCAGTCACTTCATTTCCAGCTGTGTCCAATTGACTTTGTACTACTATGAGGAAACCACAAGAGTATCAGGTCTTTGTGTGGGTTCCTAGCTCTTGAAGTTGTAGCAGTTCACCTTTAGCTGGAATCCGTTAAAGCTTGCAGTAGTCCAAGTAGGTCAGGTTCCCTATCTGTTTCTTAACAGTAAGTTTGTTAGATCATCAATACATAAGGCAAGAATATTTAAAATCTATCACCTAAGATGGGATATATTTGGTTTTCTCCCTTTAAGTAACTCATAGGGATTCTTCTCTACAAGAGGTCTAGTCATGCATCTATTAATGATGTAACATGCAGTATTTATAGCCTCTGCCCAAAAGCTATGGGGCAGTTTACTAGAAAGAAGCATAGTCCTAGCCATATCTTCAAAAGTCTATTCTTTCTTTCAACTACTCCATTTTGTTGAGGAGTCCTAGGGAAGATTATGATCTATACCATGCTCATCACAAAATTCAGCAAACTTAGCATTTTCAAATTCAGTTCCATGATCAGACCTAATTGATGCAAGTTGATTACCTAGTTGAACCACAGAGATCCATATGAACTAGTTCCATCGTTCTGGTCGTGCTTACCATTTTCTTGCTTTTAAAAGATGATCGTACCTGCTTCCCCCTTGCACAGGCCTCACAAACTTTGTCTTCCTTGAACTTGATGTTAGGTAACCCTATCACCAGGTCCTTGGAGACTAATATGTTGAGTTGATTTAGACTTGCATGACAAAGTCTTTTGTACCACAGGAGAGGATCATTGTCCAACACACTCAAGTAAGTGAGTTCATTTTCTGAAAGAGTGGACAAATCTACAATGTAAATATTGTTAACTCCTTTTTCCTACAAAACAATCTTGTCAGTGGTAAGATTAATCACAAAATGTTTGGTAGAGGTGAATGCTACCAGGTTACCTCTGTCACACAGTTGTGATACATTGATTAGGCTATATTTCAAGTCATCTATCAAGTATACATTCTTAATGGAATGTGAGTCTGTCTTACCTACCTTTCCAACCCCAATGATCTCACCTTTCTTCCCATTTCCAAAGGAGACATCACCTCCTTTTAGGTCCTCAAGTGAAAGGAATTGGTTCTTACTTCCAGTCATATGCTTTGAGCAGCCACTATCTATGTACCATATTTGGCTACTTTCCTTCACTTGGACCTGCAAAACGAAATCAAGGATTAGTCTTAGGAACCCAAACTAGTTTAGGTCCCTTTACATAGGCAAATGGGTGAATTAAATTCCTTTTGGCCCATCTAGGTAGCCTATTTTTCTCTTGAACAAAGGTTTTGTTCTTTTGACTGGCCTTTTCTTTTGCATTACATTCACTTTTTTAATGACCAATCTTGCCACAGTGTGTGCAAATTTTATTTTCAGGAAGTGTGATGTACTTGCTTTTGGGATCCCACTTAGGTGTTGGGGTCCCATAGCCAAGTCCTCTCTTGTTGCTACTATGGTGCTCTTGTAGCCAGAATAGTGCATTAGAGGACTTATTCCATTTGCAAGTTCTACCTAGTTCATGATTTACTTTGCCTAGATCTTTTTTTAGGACTCTTATTTGCTCATTTTTCTTGTACAACTCATCCTTCATTTTTCCTAGATTTTCTTCTAAGGTGAGATATGTGTGATCAGCTTTCTTCTTACCTGTTCCTAATTTCAGTTTTAAATTTTCAGACCTAAGTTCTAAGACACTAGTGTCAAGTTCAAGAACCTAGTTCTTCAACTCAGTATTTTTACTATCACTTTCACTAACCTTGAATTCCAGATTTTTGCACTTGGCTTTTAAGATCACACATTCCCTAGACAGATGTTCCTTCTCAATGTTTATGACCTCAGACTCATCAATGAAGTCTAGCAATAATTCAGACAGCCTTTCTTTAGACAAAAATTTAATCTTATCTTTGAGATGAATAACACTTACCTCTTGTTCATCGTCTAATTCTCCAATGGCCATAAGTGCCTGTTCATCTCCATCTTCATCTTCTGAATCCTCATCTTCTGAATCCTCATCTAAGGTTTCTCCCCAAGCAGCAACCATAGCCTTTGTTGATCCTTTGTTCCTTTTGGATTGAACCTGTTCCTTCTTCCCATTTCTTCGTTCAGCCTTTTCCTTCTTCCATTCAATTTTCCACTGAGGACAATTCTTGATTATATGGCCAGTCTTACCACATTTGTAGCAGCCCTCGTTGGTCTATTTTTTCAAGAGCCCTTGGTTTGTTGAAGGTTGCACCTCTTGAAGAACCCTTGCCTCTCATTAGGTACTTCTTGAAATCCCTTGTGATCATAGCCATTTCATCATCCTCTAAGTCTGCACCTTCAGCTATTCTGAGAGCCAGGCTTCTTTCCTTCTTGACTGCATCCATCTTCATGGTTTGCCTTCTCAGTTCATAGCCAGTGAGATTTCCAATCAGCTCATCCAACTTGAGAGTAGCAATGTTCTTTGATTCCTGAATAGCCGTGATTTTGCTTTCCCAAGCTATTAGCAAGACCCTTCTCAAGATTTTCTCAACCTTGTCTTCCTCAAGGAAAATTCTTCCAAGAGACTTAAGTTCATTTGTTAGTGTTGTGAGCCTTGTATGCATCTCTTGGATGGTTTCTCCTTCCTTCATGGTGAAATTCTCATATTAAGAATATAGTAGTGTTTCTCTTGATCTCTTAACTTGAGGAGTTCCTTCATGGGCTACTTGTAGAGTGTCCCATATCTCCTTAGCAATGGTACAACTTTGAATCCTGTTGTACTCGTCTGGACCAAGTCCACACACAAGCCATTTCTTGGCATTCGCATTCTTTTCCCATTTCTTCAAATCTTTAGCAGTACAGTCAGCTCTTGTCTTTGACACTTCCACTACTTCAGCATTCTTCTTTGTAGTAGCCAGGGGACCATCAGTAACTATATCCCAAAGTTCATAGTCTTCTCCTATGATGTGGTCTCTCATCCTGTTCTTCCACCAGGAATAGTACTGGCCATTAAAGAGTGGAGGTCTAGCAGTGGATTGCCCTTCCCAGTTTCCAGGTGGTGCACTCATCTTGATCTGATCCTAAGGTGCTAGCCTCTTCAAGGATAACCCGCTCTGATACCAATTGATGTTTTATACTTCAATACCACTAAAGTGCCGGAGAATTTTGGCACATTTAATACAAATTTCTTAGATTTTAGCTTGTTAAAATTCAATAATATTTTACACTTATGTAATTTTAGTGTTTTTACAGCGTGTGAGGTTTAAGGACATAAGAGCATGAAAATGAAATCAAAAAGCCACAAAAGGACAAGAAAAGAGCAAAATGCATCGCAAATGTGAAAATGCGGACCGCAAATCCAACATGCGGACTGCATAATGCTCGAAGGAATCGCAAACCCAACAGTTTGTTGGCCAAAGTCCAGTGCAAGAAATGTGGTCCGGTATGCGATCGCATAACAGGTTTGCGGGCCGCATAATTGACCGCAAACTCGATTTGAAAGTTGCTAAAGATGGAAAATGCGATGAGAAATGCGATCGCATATCTATAATGCGAACCGCAGAACGTGAATGTGATGAAGGCCTGGAAACTAGGGTTTAAAGATATGATGGCCATGGCGAGAATGTGGACCGCATGTCTGTTATGCAACAGATATGTGGTCGCATAATTGACCTGAAAGGGTATTTTGTCCGATTTTGATCCCGAGTTTTGACCCACTATAAATAGATTTATTGGGGTTTTGTGGGGGATCTTGTCTGGTTTTGAGCTACAATTCAAGTCTTTAATATTCCTCTCTTTGGAAGCTTTTGAAGGAAGAATCTTGCACTTTGTAAGCTTTATGGCGTTAAATATTCTCATTCTTTTGTATTTTAGTACGTGTAGCTAACTTTAAATACTAAGGTTGTGGACCCTAAATGGGTGTTATGTTAATGGGTGTCTAACATTGAATATATGTATAATGGTTGGTTGATATATATTTATTTCTAATTCTTCATTTATTGTTGGTGGTTGCAAACATTAACAAGTACCATTAAATTCTTTCTTTACTTAGAAAAGTGAGTTAGAATTTGGTAGAAGTAAATATCAAAGACTCAAGGCTTTAAACCTTGTTTAATAAAATTGCTTAGGAATAAGTGGGTTTTATTTGGAATATATTGATTGTTCTTACTTGCAACTCATTTATATTTGAAAAAATCATAAAGAGAAAATACTACCCAACTATTGAAAAATATTGGATAGTCATTTATAAATCATTTGCATATCTAAAAAACCTTCCATTAGAAATTTATCATATTAACACCGATAGCATTACATTCCATTGAAGGGGACACAACCTTGGTTTTCTTAATCAAACTATTTACATTCTCAACGTTACAATTAGTTATTTCTTCAAACCACAATTATATCATACTCTTGTTACAATTAACCGTATAGAATTATGACTTAAGTCAAGTAACACACTACTCGAGTAACCTTTTCACACCTATTCCATGTGGGATTCGACCCCAACCTTATTGGGTTATTATATTTGACACTGACCTCCTTACAAGATTTAATTAAAGTGTAATTTGAGTGTATCAAATTTTGACGCCGTTGCCGGGGAATACGGTTTTAAAATTACTAATTAGTGTGTTCTTTACTTTACGTCTTATTATATTCCATCACACTTTGCTTGTTTTGCTTGGTGTTGATAGGAGAACATGGCCGAATATGAAGATGAAATGGAGGAGCAAATGGAACAAAATCCTTTTGAGGACATAGATGAGTACATCGAGGATACAAATGCTATTGTACCTCCGGTTGTTGGTGTTGCAACTTTCAAGGTAGAACATAGTTTAATCCTTATGCTCAAAGCGGAGGGGTTTTTCAAGAATTCCGCTGATGATGATGATCCGACACAATATCTTAGAAATTTCTTGGGTGTGTGTGCGATGCACAAGCAGAACAACGTCTCTGATGATGCCCTAAGGTTGAGGGTGTTCAAGTACTCACTAGCTTGGGACGCAAGGAAGTGGCTTCAAAATATGCCACCAAACTCCATTCATTCTTGGCTTGAACTTTTCCGAGCATTCTTAGCTAAATGGTTCCTACAAAGTAAGAAGTCTGAGCTCCGGGATAAAATTTTCTTTTTTAAGAAAGTACCGGGAGAGCATCTATATGAGGCATGGGATCGATTCAAGTTATATTTGGTGAGGTCTCCCAACCATGATTTTCCGGATTCTATCTTGTTGGAAAAATTCTACATGGGTTTGGATCCTATGGACCAATCTACAGCCAAGAATGTAGCTGATGGATCTTTCATGGACAAATCATTCGCAAGAGTCACACAAATACTTGATAAAATGCAAAACATAATCAAGCATGGCACTCAGAAGACACCACAGGTGGAATTGCATATGGTTCTCCTTCCTTGACCACCATGATCAAGGATAATCGAGAGAGAGATCAAGTGATTGCACGGCTTGCCACAAATGTCAATGTGATGACAAAGATGTTTACCGAAAGCCAAACGAAGAAGGTAAATGTGGTGGAGGATGTGCAACCCATATCAAATGAAGACTTTGAGGAGGAAAACAATGTCAACAACTCTCAAGGAGGTTATCATAGGCAACAATACCAAGGTCAAAGACAACAAAATCAATGGAGGCCTCACTCACAAGGGCAAGGCAACCAACAGTGGCGAAATGACTAAGGTGGTTCAAATCAAGGAAATTGGAATAACAACAACAAATTATCAAATCGGAGTTCAAACCCGTATGTTCCTCCAAAGGGTCATTATTCAAATCAAGGTTCCTCAAGTGATTCCAAGTTGGAAAGCATGCTTGAACGGGTATTGCAAAATCAAGAGAAGTCCGACACTTCTATGAGGAATATGACCGAGCTTATTGGTTCCCATACCGCATCCATTCAAAAATTAGAGATTCAAATGAGAGACCTCTCTAGGGAGAAAAATCCGAAGCAAAAAGGGACACTTCCAAGTGACACAATTGCGAACCCAAAGGTTAGTGGGGGTGGTCCAACTTCTCATGTCATGGCAATTACTACTCGGAGTGGGAAGGTACTACTAGGAGGGAGTGAACAAGTGGTTGAAGTTGAAGAGTTCGAACAAGAGGTTGAGGTTGAAGAGCCAAGTGTTGTTGAAGTTAAAAAGGTTCCGAAAGAATTGAAAGTGCAAGAAGAAAACCGGGAAGAGGTAAAGGAAAAGGTAAAAGAGACACCAAAAACTCTACCACCTATACCTAGAACTCCTCCTCCATTACCTCAAAGACTTGCTACGAAGGTCTATGATAGAAAACTCGAGAAGTTCTATGACATTATCAAGCAATTATCGGTGAATATTCCATTTGTGGAAGCATTTCAACAAATGTCGGGTTTTGCTAAATATTTGAAAGACTTGATTACCAATAAGAGAACCACCAAGAATGAAGTGGTGAATATGACTCACCGGGTTAGTTCCATCATTGCAACATCCACCGTTCAAAATAAAGAAGACCTGGGTAGGGTTGGACATCGATCAGTTCGGTTCGGTTGTGAATGTGATCGGTTTGGCATAACGGTTGTCGGTTTATAAATATGTTAAACCGATAACCGAACTGATAAGATATCGATTATCGGGTATCGGTTAGTCGGTTATCGATCCTTATCGGTTCGGTTATTGTTACAACCCATATCCACATGTGTTAGTTCATGCCATATATTAGTTAACATAAATCCAAGAAGGAATTATCTTTGAGATGATAAGAAGTCAATCCTATTGGTCTTAAGTGATACAAGAGTGTATAAGGGTGATTAACAAGTATTAGAAGTTAAATGAATCAAGGATGTTGTAACTCGTATTTTCAGGTAAATCTAGTGGTGCTTAATACACTCAAGAGGTCATTTATTAAGGTATTTTAATCATATAATATCTGTATCATAAGTCTTGAAGTCAAACGAGTTATGAAACAAAAGTCTACAAAAGTTGTCGCAACTTAGGTTCATAATTTTACTTAAACATTAGGTCAAATGTTTCTAATCTTTTCTCCTAATTTACAAGGAATTACAGGGTTATATATCAACAAAATTAAATATCTATGAGTCTAGTTTCTAACGCATTAAACCGTTCATCTATACGATCTCGGAGTAGAAAGATATTCGCGTTTTCGCGAGACTGCGCCAAGCACCTCTCTATGGGGCCCACTAAGGCGGTTTAAGATATTTGGACCTATATAGGATGCCTCCAACCCGTTTTAAGTCATTTATTCTCACTATTTTCAGACCTTAGAACCCTAGGAACATCCTCTCAAGGTTCTCTCAAGATTCAAGACCCAAAAAAAGGGCAAACAACACAAATCAAGTGTCGGGAATTCCGTGGCGCTAGTAAGTCTCTTGTTCTTCTTGTTGTTGCTCATTTTTGTGTCGTTCCAGCTCGTGTGGGAGGTTGTTTTAAAGGGTTTATGTTCTGTAAATACTCCCTCATGTTCTTAATATCAATCCTAGGTGATTTCAAGCCTTCTAAAGTGATTCTAGTGCCGAAAAACACTAATTGATCACTAGTTTCGTTTTTTTGTTGTTGTGGCAGCATTGGAGGGATATTTCATGGAAATTTAAGGTCAAATTGGAGTTTTTCTTTCTGTATAAAGGTAAGGAACCTCTTACTCTATATGTATTTAAGATTATCCAAGTTGCAGCTAAACCATTGAAGCTAGAACTTGTGAAATATATATCGAAAGGCTTGGTAGTAATGTTATTGTTTTGTGGACTGTTTTGCGTTGCTGTTGGGCTGAGTATTTTACTACTATTTTGTGGAGTTTTGGATGAGTAAGGGTGTGGAGAAACACCATACATATGTAGGGTTGTGGGATGATAGTTATTCGTAATATTTCCGGGTCGTTTGACACGACTACGGTGGTCGTCGTATTTATGATGTAATAAGGTTATGCGTGGACTGTTTTTGGAGGCTCAATTTGTTTATTATTGATGTTGTTTGGACAGTTTGGTGATTGTTTGGAATGGTGTGAAGTCATATATATAGGGGAGGTGTTGTCCGTTTCATCGTAAAATAGGTTGTGGTCGATACATAATAGTTATGACGCTTAAATGATAACGATAGTATCGTTTCTCTTATTGTAGACTAAGGAGTTTTGACAATTGCATAGCTTGAGATTGGGGCAGTATATACAAGGTATGTGAGGCTATCCCTTTCCTTCTTTTGCACGACTCTGATTGTACATAATGTAATGAACGAGCTTCCAAGATACTCTACTCTTAGAAGCTAGCAGTACTTACATTGTTTTCCCTCTTATGGAACGATTGATGTTAATGTTGCTTCTCTTATTCTTATGTTATCAATGTTGTTGGTACTTCCTGATTCTTATAAGGTTCATAGTGAAGAGTTAGTCCTAATAACGTGTACAGAGGATACCGACCTTACGTCACTCCGAAAGGTTTAGAATGTGATTCCATGAGTCGAGCATGCATTATATATATGTATCTATTTTACTCTACCGAGCCACGCTATAGTTGGGCGGGTACGGCACCTATTGTGCAACCACTTATCAGTTTAGTTTTACTGAGCTCCACGTGGCCGGGTACGATTCTACCAAGCCTTATGATGGCCGGGTACATTTTTTACCGAGCCTATTATGGCCGGGTACGATATGATGATGATGATGCCCACAGAGGCGAATGTTTTAAAGGTTTATGTATTTATACATATGTATCATGCATTTCATGTCAGTAGCCCTCAGAGGTACTAAGATGTTACAGGTTGTATATTCTCTATCCTTGCTTACATTACTGATCGTATTTATGGTTCCCTGCCTTACATACTCAGTACTTTATTCGTACTGACGTCCTTTTATTTGTGGACGCTGCATGTCGTGCTGCAGGTCCTGATAGACAGGCAGGTGCAGCTCCCCCACCACAGTAGGCTGTCCAGTTCAGCGGTGATTGGCGAGATCCCTTCTCCGGACTTGCCTTGGTCTTGGTATGCATTTTTGTTATAGACATTATGGGTATGTCGGGGCCCTGTTCCGGCTATGTTGCAGCACTTATGTTCATTTAGAGGCTCATAGACAAGTGTCGACTCATGTATAGTTTGGTATGCCTTGTCGGCTGGTTTTTGTTATATAGTCTTTCATGGTAGCGTGGTAGCTCATACCTTATATGTAGTTTCTTGATTGTCTGGTCATCCCCTGCTATGTATGTTCATGCCGTCATATTTTATTGCTGGTTGTCCATGATCCAGGTCTACCATTTATATTAATCTCGTCAGCCCTAAAAGATAATAATGAAGGTTAGATGAAAAGTACGTTGGTGCTCGGCAAGTATGGTCGGGTGCTAGTCATGGCCCTCCAGTTTGGGTCGTGACAGTTATTGGTTTACCCGATAAAAATAAAAAATATCTAAAAATTTCATGTTTTTAATAGAAATCGTGATCATACTGTTAAGAGAATGGAACTGAATTTTTGTTCTTAAAAAAGAGGGATTAAATTTCATTTTAGAAAAGAAACTTTCTTTGCATTTGAAAATCTCAATGAATGATCTCAAATTTCAAAGTTATAAGTTAGTAGGAGTAAGGAATAAGACATTTAACAAGCTAATCTTACTATCTATCTCACTGCAGGTGGGAATAATTCATAGAAAAATAATAAAATCCTAATCTTTAAATACTAAAGAATCAGTGCAACAAAAGAAATAAATAGAAAAACTAAAAAACTTAACAATTAATTCTTTAAAGTTTAAAACTAAAAATCTTAACTGAAGAATTAAGATGAGAAATTCAAAAAAGTTTAAAATTTACTCTAAGGGTTTAGGTCTGAAGATGAAGAGTAACTATCGAGAGAATTCAGAGAATGAGAGAATGGAGCCATAAGGTGGTGTTATATATTTAGTAGGTAAACTTTTAATTTTGTTAAAGCTTATTAGGCTATCGGTTAAACCGTTACTAAATTGGACAAACCGAAACCCGAACCGATAACCTAATAGTTAAATAGCATTAAACCGTTATTGAACTATTTACCCAATAACCCGATATCGATAACCCAATAGCATTTTATCGGTTCAGGCTATCGGTTATACCCGATATATGCCCAGCCCTAGACCCCGGAGCGTTCACCATTCCTTGTACTATTGGGGCACATGATTTTACAAGAGCCCTTTATGATAATGGGGCTAGCATCAACTTAATGCCTTTTTCCATTTACAAGCAAGCAGGTTTAGGTATGCCAAGGCCCACAAGTATGAGATTGAAAATGGCCGATCGTTCCATAAAGAGACCGGTGGGAATTGTTGATGATGTGCTTGTTAAAGTGGGAAAGTTTCATTTACCCGCCGATTTCGTAATCCTTGATTGTCCGGTTGACAAAGAGATCCCTATCATTTTGGGCAGACCATTCCTAGACACAGGAAGAGCACTAATGGATTCAGAACGGAATGAGATCAAGTTCTGTGTGAATGATGAAGAGGTCACATTCCAAGCAAGTAAGGGTATGAAACTACCACATGAATATGAAAGCATATCGGTAATTGATGTTGTTGATGAAGTGGAAGATGCGGTTGAAATGAAGATGGAAGAACAATGCCTTGGTGAGGCATTGGCGGCTATTTTGGTGAACTTTGATGGTGAAGATATGGAAGGATATATGGAATCGGTCAATGCATTGGAGGGGCTTGGGTCCTACACTTATGCTCCGGCGAAGCTCTCTCTCGACTTGGAGAATAGAGCCACTCCTCCCGCAAAGCCTTCTATTATTGAGCCACCGCAACTAGAGCTCAAACCACTTCCACCACACTTGAGATATAAATTTCTTGGCTCAAATGATACATTACTAGTAATCATTTATTCTTTGTTGAATGATGTGCAGGTAGAACAATTGTTGGAAGTTTTGAAGGAGCATAGGCAAGCTATTGGATGGACAATTACGGACATCCGAGGTATTCCCGCCAGAAGTTGTGAACACAAGATCCAATTGGAGAGTGAGACGAAACCAAGTGTAGAACATCAATGACGGTTGAACCCATCCATGCAAGAGGTGGTAAAGAAAGAAATCATCAAGTGGTTGGATGCCGGGGTAGTCTACCCCATTGCCGATAACTCTTGGGTGAGCCCGGTGCAATGTGTTCCGTAAAAGGGAGGCATGACCATGATTGAAAATGACAAAAATTAGCTCATCCCAACAAGAACGGTGACCGGATGGAGGGTGTGTATGGATTACCGGAATCTCAACAGTGCCACATGAAAAGACCATTTCCCTATGCCTTTTATTGCCAAATGCTTGATCGGCTAGCGGGAAGGTCATTCTATTGCTTTCTTGATGGATATTCCAGTTACAACCAAATCAACATAGCATTGGAGGATCAAGAGAAGACAATATTCACTTGTCCTTATGGAAATTTTGCCTTTAGCCGGATGTCGTTTGGTTTGTGCAACGCCTCGGCTACTTTTCAAAGATGCATGATGTCCATCTTCTCCGACATGGTGGAGTATTTTCTAGAGGTTTTCATGGACGACTTTTTGGTGGTAGGTGACTCTTTTTAGCATTGTCTCAACAATCTTAGACAAGTGCTTAAGAGATGTGAGGAGACCAACCTTGTGCTCAACTGGGAGAAATGCCATTTCATGGTGGATGAAGGCATTGTATTGGGGCATAAAATTTTAAAACATGGCATAGAGGTTGACCGGGCGAAGATCAAGATCATTTCTAAGCTTCCTCCACCTACTTCAGTTAAAGGTGTCCAAAGTTTCTTAGGGCATGCCGGATTTTATAGGCGTTTCATCAAGGATTTTTCCAAGATTGCAAATCATATGTGCAAACTCCTTGATAAAGATTCAAAATTTGTGTTTGACGAGAAATGCCTCAAAGCCTTTGAGGAATTGAAGCAAAAGCACACCACGACACCTATTATTGTCACACCCGATTGGTCTTTTCCATTTGAACTCATGTGTGATGTTAGTGGTGTAGCTATTGGAGCAGTGCTTGGCCAACGTCATAACAAGGTTCTTCACCCGGTCTATTATGCAATCAAGACACTCAATGGAGCGCAAATGAATTATACAGTGACTGAACAAGAACTTCTTGCCATTGTCTATGCCTTTGAGAAATTCCGGGCTTACTTATTAGGATCCAAGGTGATAGTGTACACAGATCATGCTGCTCTTCGCTATCTATTGGCAAAGAAGGATGCAAAGCCTAGGTTGATTCAATGGGTCCTATTGTTGCAAGAGTTTGACTTTGAAGTCAAAGATAGAAAGGGGACGGAAAATCAAGTGGCGGATCATTTATCAAGGCTTGAAGAGGTAGGGAGACCAAAGGGAGATCTTGAAATCAACGATGCTTTCCCGGATGAACACATATTGGCACTATCTAGCACTTTTGCTCCTTGGTATGTTGATATTGCTAACTACTTGGTTAGTGACCTTATTCCAGATGGATTGGAATCCTATCAAAAGAAGAAGTTTTTGAGAGATTGTAGGCAATACTATTGGGAAGAACCATTCTTGTTCTGTGTTTGTGCTGACAACATCATCAGAAGGTGTGTTCTAGAAGAAGAGATTATGTCAATTCTAAAGGCATGCCACAACTCACCGGTTGGGGTCACCATGGGGGAAATCAAACTGCGGCTAAGGTGCTTGAATGTGGTTAGTATTGGCCGTTGATTTATCATGATGCATACCAAATGGTCAAGGCTTGTGACCAATGTCAAAGGCAAGTATCAATCTCCAAGAGGCATGAAATTCCAATGCACTTTGTGATGGAGATAGAAATCTTCGACGTGTGGGGAATTGATTTTATGGGTCCCTTTGTAATCTCTTGTGGGATGAAATATATCTTGGTGGATGTGGACTATGTGTCCAAATGAGTTGAAGCAATTGCCTTACCAAATAATGAGGCAAGGAGTGGGACCACATTCTTAAAGAAAAACATATACACTCGGTTTGACACTCCTAGAGCCATTCTTAGTGATGGTGGGTCTCATTTCTGTAACAAGGCTTTCACGGGGCTACTAGAGAAATATGGCGTCAAGCACAAGGTGGCCACACCTTATCATCCCCAATCAAGTGGCCAAGTTGAAGTTTCCAATCGGGAGATAAAGAGCATTCTAGCAAAGACTGTTAATGCAAACAAGATCGATTGGTCAAGGAAGCTAGATGACGCATTGTGGGTGTACTGCACGGCGTACAAAAATCCTATTGGCACTTCTCCTTATCGGTTAGTCTTCAGCAAAGCTTGTCATCTACCCGTAGAACTGGAGCACAAAGGCATGTGGGCTCTAAAGAGGTTGAACTTGGACTGGGCTAAAGCTACAAATTTGAGGTTAACACAACTCAATGAAATGGAGGAATTCCGTTTCCATGCATATGAAAGTGTAGCTGTGTATAAAGAAAGGATAAAGTTCGTCCACGACAAAAAAATCTTGAAAAGGGAGTTCAAGTTGGGTGACTTGGTTTTTCTCTTCAACTCAAGGCTCAAACTATTTCCAGGCAAGCTCGAATCGAAATGGTCCGGTCCGTTCAAGGTGGTCAATGTCTCTCCTTTTGGAGCTGTGGAACTAGAATCGGAGGATGGGCTCTGAACCTTCAAAGTGAATGGCAGCGAGTCAAGCACTACTTGGGCACAGATGGAGAAAAACACTTGGTGGAGCAGTTATCTCTCAAAGATGGTCTGTGCCCGACCAATGGGTGAATCCAAAGAAATGCCAACTTTGTCGTGCTGCGACGTTAAATCAAGTGCTTCATAGGAGGCAACCCATGTGTGGTAACACCCTTTTTTCCTTTAAAATTTTAATTTTTGTTAGATAGATTTAATTGGGCAATTTAAAGTGTGTTAGAGTGCAGGGGATTCAAAAGATCATAACACTGGGTAAGATTGCATGTGAAAGGGAAGAAAAGTCACCATGGGAAGTTTGCTACACATATGCGGTCGCATTTTAACTATGTGGACCGCATTGTGGTCGAAAACCCAGACAGTATGTTTGGCAAAAATTGGTGGTAAGAATACGGCAAGGAGGTGCACTTTTCGGACCACATTTCTATTATGTGATTGCATAGTACACCGCATTTTGGCCCTCAAGCAATTCAAAATTGAATCCACCGCATAACACTTATGCAGTCGCATAATGTGTTATGCGGTGACTTACCCATCGCAAATCTCCCAGGTAAGTACCATCGCATCTCTTCAGCATTCAAACACTTTCAAAACAAAAGAAAAGAAAAAAAGATTTATCAGAAAGAAAAAACAAAACGAAAAAAAAAGAGAAAGGAGAAGGCAAACGGCTAGTGAATCAAAAAAGCGTAAGACAACACCTGTGAAATCATCTCCCATGTGCTCATTAATCCGTCACTGGTATGTTTTTCTTTTCCCGATTTCATCCTTGTAAACATTAGTTTAAATTTTGTTTTGTTTCTCCTATTTTTTTGTTTCCTTTAATTTTGTTCATTTTTCCTCTTTGTAGTTGGGTATCTGTTCATAATGTGAGGGGGTTCTTGGATAGGTAATTAGGTTTGGGGCGCTGGGTAGTGAAACTAGGTCCGCCATTGTTGAGGGTTGAGTTCAAACGTTGAGAACGATGACTTCTATGGACTGCATAGTGGATTTGTGGTCCGCATTGTTGCCGCAAAAATGAACCCTAAGTGGATGAAGAAGATGACAAAACGGGGTAACTTTGCGATCGCATAATTCATATGCGGACCGCAAAGTCACCGCATACTGAGACAGTTTCCCTGGTTTTGTAGCATGCTGTTTGCAGCCAATTTGCGATCGCATATCCAACTTTGCGGTGGACTTTGCGATCGCATTATGTGATTATGTTTTCCAAGCATTTAAGTATGCGATGGTTATGCGAACTGCATAATGGATATGCGATCACATAACCTATCGCATACCTAGATCATCTCAAGAGGCAGAAAGTTTGCGACATGTTTGCCGTCCGCATAGTGGTTATGCGACTGCATAGTGGTTATGCGACCGCATAACCTATCGCATACTTGAACTTTTTTGTATTTTTTCTATTTTTTCCAATTATTGCCTACTATGTTGCTCACAGTTCATTTCTGTGCAGATATGGCTCCCAAGAAACATACAGCCTCTGCCCAGAAAAGGGCCTCCACCAGTTGTCAAGCACAACAAGAAAAACGTTCACGACCGTACCCTAATGTTACACTTCCCTCCCAGTCTGATGATGACGAGACCTTGCCCTCAGTTGACCTACAAGCTGAGGCACGAAGGAAATGAGGATATGACTTCCAGCTCAAGTTTGGGGTCAAAGGGTTCAGGGAGCTATATAGAGAAGGGCTAACAAAATGTAAAATCCTGGCCGAAAAGCAATTAAGTCTGAATGGGCTACAAGAGCAGTACCCCCACATATTGGAGAACATCAAAGCTAGAAAATGGGAGTACTTCACTGAGCTGCCTGATGACTATAATGAGACACTTGTCTGTGAGTTTTATGCCTCTTATGGAGACTCTAGGACTGCTCACCACAAGCGCAATAGGCTTTTCTGTGATACTGTATTGGTTCGGGGGAAGCAAGTGTTCTGCAGCAGTGAGACCATCAATGAAGTCTACTTCCCTGATTGAAGCCCGGGCATAGCTGTATGCTACCAAATGGGCAAATTGAGATAATGAGCATAGTTGGATAGCATCAGTGATAGCCAAGGGGACCCCTGCTTGGATTAGCCCTTTGCACAAAATATTCAAGGAGGATGTCATACGAGAGGGCAGATTCTGTCTTAGCTTTGTCACCTCTCAATTGATACCATCTAGAAATGAGACTGACATAAGCATTAAGAAAGCCCTTCTCATTGCGTGGATTATGATGGGAATCAAAATTGATGTGGGTGATTTTATCTTTCGAGAGATAGGGATCTGGGCAAAACAGATAGCCACATCACTTCCATTCCCATGCTTGATCAGAACCCTCTATAAGGCTGTGACAGTACCTACCATGCCACACACTGACAAGACAGGGAAGGCGCTGAAGGATATTGATATCACGTGCATTAATGATACGGTTGTTGTTGCTCCCCTAGAGGTTCAAACTCAGATTCCTGCTGATGTAGAGCCATCAGATTCCCAGACTCCTGTGTCTCCTCAGGCTACTGTTGCATCCACTTCCACTTCACAACCTACCTCTCAGTCCACCATTGCTCAGCCTTCTGCCACACTACCAGCAGTTTCGAGGCTTGGTCTCTTAGCTCAACATGCCAATGCTAAGGTAGACTAGCTTCTGAAGAACCTCCCCGCCCTCATCAAGCAGGCATTGACTCCTATCTAGTCCTTAGTGATGGACCTCTAACAGCAATAGACATCTTATAGGGATCGCCTAAAGCAACTTGAGGTGCGGGTTGAGAAGATGGAGCGGGTTGAGATTGGAGACTTGCCTACGCTCCGTGATGATGTTGCCACGATGAAGTCTGAGCTCCACAAAATGCAGACTCTGGAGTTCAATTTATCCTCATTCCTGCCCAAGGAGGGTGAGCAGGGAGTAGACATAGCAGTGGTTGGATTGGATCTTGACTTCTCCACATTGATGACAGACCCAACACCTCCGACTGTCAGGGCTTCCCAACCTCCAGCTCCCCCTGCACGTATTGACATTCCTTCTGAGAAAGATTCCGGACACTCTGCAGAGTCTGAAGGTGGGGAGGCAGATGAGGGAGATACTGATGAGGAGTCATGGTCCGAGGAGGATGAGGCCCCTCGGGAGAAGGGTAGGCAGGTTGATGTCCCCACAGTTGAGGATGAAGAACAAGCAGTAATTCAGCAGGCGATAGCACATTCTCTAGCAGACATGGTCGCCCTAGCAGATCCATCAACCACTCAGCCATCAGCGGGCGAGGCTAGCAGCTCACAGGCCCCAGCTCCATTGTTGAGCCAGCCAGAGATCCCTCCTCCATCAGTGGAGGTCACTCCTCAGGTCGAGATCTCATTGGTCCCAGGTTCAGCATCAGAGGGTGACCCTACCATCATTTAGCCGGCTTCTGACTCCCATAGAGCTTAGTGCACCTCAGGGAGCCCCTAAACTCTATTTTACATTCTTATGCATTGGGGACAATGCATGCTTTTTAGTTGGGGGTGGGATAGCCTTGTATAAACTTTTGTGAATCCAACTATTGTACATGTTTTTGTGTTATATAAGCAAACTTTTGTATATACTTGTGTTGTGATTCTGTATATATTTGTGTTCTGTGGTTTTAGTACATAGGTTATCTTTGTTTATAAAAAAACCAAAACAAGTAGATAGTTGTATGTTCATCTTTAGTAATTAGCAATGAATTCCCCTTGGTTTTTCTTCGTCGGGTTCTTTTCCAAGGGTGTAATAGTAGAACCAGGGCAGTAGAATGGAACATTTTGGCTCGTTTGGTTTAATTGTCTAGTTTCAAGCATGTGAATGTAAATAGTTTATACCCTTCCATTAATATAAAAAATATGATATCAACTATGTGAACTTGAGGCTCGCTCTTTGACTCTATGCTTACCTAGAGTTATACATGTAAATACGATGGAAGCTTTGAATTGCCAAGTGTTGACTCGAGGGCTAAAACTATGTTGAGCCAAACAGTTCATGTGCCATGTGTGTGAGTCTTCGTATAAATAATTCTGGTGTTTACTTCTACCATCTAGAACTTGCCCGGTTGGTCTTTCGATGCTAATGATAATTACATTTGGTTGGAGAAACGACCTTAGGCATTCTTTGTGATTTTGGAAAACCCGTTAGCTTTTCAAGCTACCCATTGTATAGATATTATCACTAGTTACCCCATTTTAGCCTTTAACCTTTTCTTTGGCTACCTCCCTACAAACCTTTCCCCTTTTGTAAAATAATTCCCTCTTTTGAACCTGTCCCTCCTTGAACATTTTGAATGAGGTCAAAAGACTAAGTTGGGGTGTGGTGTCAAGCCGGAAATTGGCAAGGTTGTACTGTGAGTGTGGGAAAGTATACCTCGAGATAGGAAACTATTCAAGCTCCAAAATCAAAGTAAAAAAAGAGAGAAAAAGAAAAAAAAGAGAGATTTATGTATATATAAAAATATGGAGTCTTGAAGAAAATTAGAGAGGTACGGAAGGCGTTTCAATGTAGGAAATTAGGAGCTAAGGAGGGTTATGTCCTATGGGATCTCCAACCGAACGTTCTTAGAATAAAGAAATGAATTAAAATACGGGCAAGCCTATGGTATGGTATGTTGTAACACTTGAAACTCTTTTTGAGAGTGAGTGTATTTGTGAATTCGTCCCTTTTGTTGTAGTTGTAAATATTGTGAGTTTGGGACTTTCTTTCTAGTGAGGGCGCATGAATTGTATGGTTGGATAGAAGTTGAGTTTTTAAGTCAAATGCAAGTGCACTCAGCTGAGGGTAACATTTTGTCAAATTGGTCGAGGCTCAAAGTTTAACAAGTTGATTAGTTTCTTTGTAAATAATGATGGTTTAGGAAGGGTAAATAAACGAAAGTGCATGCTTGTAGTACTGACAACTAACACCGTCCACCGTCACTATTGTTTCATATCGTTTAGATGGAGTCTAGAATAGGATAGTGTCGCTTCATTTGCTTGAGGACAAGCAAGAGTTTAAGTTGGGGGGTGTTGATATGCCGGAGAATTTCGGCACATTTAATACAAATTGCTTAGATTTTAGCTTGTTTTAAATGCAATAATCTTTTATACTTATGTAATTTTAGTGTTTTGCAGTGTATGAGGTTTAAGGACCTAAGAGCACGGAAATTATATCAAAAGGCCACAAAAGGATAAGAAAAGAGCAAAATGCATCGCAAATGTGGAAATGCAGACCGCAAATCCAATATGCGGACCGCATAATGCTCAAAGGAATCGCAAACCCCAACAGTTAGTTGGCCAAAGTCTAGTGCATGAAATGCGGTCCAGTATGCGATCGCATAATAGGTTTGTGGGCCGCATAATGGACAGCAAACTCATTATGAAAGTTGCTAAAGGTGGAATATACGATGAGAAATGCGATCGCATATCTACAATGCGGACCGCAGAATGTGAATGCGATGAAGGCCTGGAATCTAGGGTTTGAATATGCGATGGCCATGGCCAGAATGTGGACCGCATGTCTGTTATGCGAAGGATATGCGGTCGCATAATTGACCTGAAAGGATATTTTTGTCCGATTTTGATCCCGAGTTTTGATCCACTATAAATAGATTTATTGGGGTTTTGTGGGGGATCTTGTCAGTTTTTTGAGCTACAATCAAATTCATTAATATTCCACTCTTTTGGAAGCTTTTGAAGGAAGAATCTTGCACTTTGTAAGCTTTATGGCATTAAATATTCTCTTCCTTTTGTATTTTAGTATGTGTAGCTAACTTTAAATACTAAAGTTGTGGACCCTAAATGGGTGTTATGTTAATGGGTGTTTAACATTGAATATATGTATAATGGTTGGTTGATATATATTTATTTCTCATTCTTCATTTATTGTTGGTGGTTGCAAACATTAACAAGTGCCATTAAATTCTTTCTTTACTTGGTGATTTAGAATTTGGTAGAAGTAAATATCAAAGACTCAAGGTTTTAAACCTTGTTTCATAAAATCGCTTAGGAATAAGTGTGTTTTATTTGGCATATATTGATTGTTTTTACTTGCAACTCTTTTATATTTGGAAAAATCATAAAGAGGAAATACTACCCAACTATTGAAAAATATTGGGTAGTCATTTAGAAATCATTTGCATATCTAAAGAACCTTCCATTAGAAATATATTATATTAACACCGATAGCATTACATTCCATTAAAGGGGACACAATCTGGGTTTCCTTAATCAAACTATTTACATTCTCAACGTTATAATTAGTTATTTCTTCAAATCACAATTATATCACACTCTTGTTACATTTAACCGAATAGAATTACAACTTAAGTCAAGTAATACACTACTAGAGTAACCTTTTCATGCCTATTCTCTTTGAGATTCGACCCCAACCCTGTTGGGTTATTATATTTGACACCGACCGCCTTATACTATTTAATTAAAGTGTAATTTGAGCGTATCAACCACACAAGAAGGGGGGTGAATTGGGTGGTACCCAATTTTCGCTTAACTTGATTATAGAAGGACCTGGTTCTTCTATGTTTTCCAACTACTACTATTGCGGAATAATAAGTACAGAAAAAAAAGAACACAGAGATTTTTACGTGGAAAACACCTGGCTCAAAAGGTGAAAAAAACATGACCTATCTTCTAGTAGGATTTTCCCAAACTCTCAACGAAAATCACTGAGCCAAAGACTGCATTTACAAAAGCTCTTTTGTAAACCTAGGATTAACTCTAATCCCATTACGGCACACAGCCTCAACTGTTGTGACAACTTCAAGTTAACTCTAACTTGAAAACTCTAAGTACCTAATACAATTGCTTCTATAAAAGATGAAAGGTACAATGTAAAATCACCTACTACAATAGAACTAGAATAAAATATAGACACTTAGAACTTGTTCTTCTATCTGGTTCAAGTAGCTTAAGGTTTGCACGCTTGAATTACACATAAATTGCTTGTAAAATTGCCTTGCTATTTTGCTCTCAATTCACGTTTAACTTTTACTTGTGTGCATTACCTGTAAAAGAGAACAACACTATATTTAAGGAGTTAGCAATTAGTGATTGACTAGGATACAGATGCTACTCTTCCATGGTGGAAGAGTTCTAGTTGATCTCATACTCTAACTCTATTTTTTTCCTAAACCGTGTTCTCTTTTTGTAAGGAGTCGTTCTCCTTATCCAATATGCAACCTTTTTGATCATGATCAAGTGATATTACTTATGATAAGTTAGATTTATCTCCTTCATGTGCATATCACATGTTTGGTTCGATCACGACAAACCTCTTCTAAGCCCTAAATTACAAATCATAGAGAATATTCGAAAGAATATTCCTAATGGACCTACACTACTGCAAAAGTCATACAGCCTCTTGTTCGCTCGTCTGTCGTCTCCTACAAAATATCGAGCTATGAGGATCTCGTCACTTGTCATACTCATCAACGGTCATGGTCGTCCAAATTTGGACACATACAGTTAGTCCCTCTGCTTGTCGGGGTTACAACTTGGTGCGTCCTCGATAAGCGGACACCACTCGCTCTTATGGAGAAATTTGGTCTTACGAGGCGTTGCGGCTTGGCCAATAATGGGCGGTCAGCGTGCTCAGCAAGACACCGGATAGTGTATTTTACCGGCAAATGACATCATCTCCACGTGCGTCATCATTATGCATGTTTTCGAGATAGGGGTCGATGGCTTGTCGCTTCTATTTTGTTGACACTGTGAAACCTTCCGCTTCGATTCTAGCGCCACCCAATCCTATAAATAGGTGGAGGGTTTGTTTTTTCAAAAACTCTTGGCCATTTCATTTCTGGTTGTCCTTTCTCATCCCTCCCGAGTTTGTTCTAACAACCTTCTGCTTCTTCTTCTCCCATTTTTTGTTTACAACCTTCTCTGATGTTCTAACATATTTTTCATCATAAAGAAATGCCAAGAACACATCGATCTCGTGAGGGGGTTTCTGAGGCCGCTCCATTGTCTGTAGCCCTCCCCTATGGCGGTGAGGATATGATGGTGGAAGAGGAGGATAGTTTTCCCATGGTGGATGAGTTACTGCCTAGACACCCCATGTCTCGAAGCGACTTCCTTAAGGATCCTTCTCCTACTCCTACCCCCGTTCTCTCTAAAATGGAACAAGTTCATATTGACGCTCTCCGTACAAAGTATAACATCCCTACTCATGTTGACATGGTTCCAGTGGGAAGGGACTTCGTGGAAGTCCATACACCTGGGTACTACGCTTTTTACGAGTACCCTTTCGTGATTGGTCATTCTTTCCCCCTCCTTCTATTATCGGAAGAGTTCTATAGATTCTATCACGTTTTCCCCGCGCAACTTTCACCATACACGCTCAAGATACTCCTACTATTGACAAAGTATGCTGAGTTGGCGGGATGCGAGGTTACTATCCACCACCTCTGGCACTTGTTCTCGCCAAGTGTCCATACGGGTACTATGGTGCATTTGAGGCACCGTGGAACAAAAGGGCTGGTGGTTGGGACCGACGACCGAGCAAGTCACAAGTTTTGGCATAAGTACTTCTTTGTCAAAATCGAACACATTGTTTCTGACCCTGCCAGGTTCCCGGAGCGGTGGAATAAGACTCGTAAGTGTCGCCACTTATTTTACTCTTTCTTTTCCTCTTCATTCATTATAGGGTTTGTTTGCTTCTCATTTACAGCTATGGGGCATCCACCCCACCCTATTGTGGGTATAAGGGATTGGGTATCCTGTCTATTGCCCCATGCAACGGAGACTAGAGATTGGCCCACCTTCGTAAAATATTATGGCCTAAGAGTTTCATCTGGTAAATATTTTCCCCTATATCACTTCATTGGTTATACACTATTATCTACTGATACGACTCTTCGTGACGATAGGTCGAGGAGCTTCCAGGTGGAGGGCCCTAGTCCCTGCATTCCGACAAGTTGACGCTACTGCAGGAATACAGTTTACTTTGACTGAATCCATTCGAGGGGGTTGTCCTCAGCCGATTCAAATAGAAGGTCCCTCTCGAGATATGGTCGTGAGAGAAAAGGCCTCTTCCGTTCTGACCCCTCACCTCTTGGGCGAATCCTCTAACGAGGATGATTCATTATTGAGAAAAAGGAGAAGAGTGGAACTCGGGAAGGATGTGGTCGTGGATGCTAATAGAAGTAGGGTAGGTGCATCGCGGACTGCACTCGTGCCCACATTTATGGCCGACGTTATCTTAGTGGGGAGGTCTCCCCAAACGGAAGGGGTCTACCCATGAGGCGGCTCTGTGCACTCCGCTGAGGGTGGAGCATCATCCAACGTTGGAGGGGGCCTGTGTGTCAAAGGTGAAGGCTCCGGTTCAGATGTCGACCCGGAGGACGTTCGTGAGTTTCTAGGGCGCCATACTCACGTGGAGGTCAGAGTGGAGGGGTTTGATTGTCATATAATCGTCCTAGAGGATTACAAATTGTTGTTGAACTGTAATCAGGTGGCGTCTGCTTTAGTCCCTTTATGTTCTGCCCCCCGAGAACGAGGTGGTTAGAGCGATGAGCGACATGGAGTTGTCTCAGAACGTCGCCGGCATGGCCTTGCGGGTAGATGTCTTTCTTTTCCTTTTCGTCGTTGGGTTTGTGTTGTTAATGTTGACTTGTCTTTTGTTTTGACTTCTTTCTTTTTGTGCTAGACCCCTATCATGGAGACCGAGCGCGAGCGCCGGGAAAGGAAGAGGACGGCCATCTATGGGAAGATGTCTTCCAAATATCAGCAATATCGCGCTAAGCATCGTGCGATGGCCGACATCTATAATCAGGACCCTGATTTACAACTATTCTGCACTGTATTAAACAAAAGGAGGACCAACTGGCGCACAAGGTCGAGGAGCTGAGGGAGCAAGATGAGGACCTTATGAAGGCCATCACCCACAACAGTGAACTTGAGGCATCCCTTAAGGTGAAGGAAGATAAGCTCGAGTTAAGTAGAGGGGTGATGGCCGAGAATACTGACTTGCAAGCGAAGGTGGCCAGTTTGACTGTTGAATTGGGTACGAAGGCGACGGAGATTGATGGGCTTAAGGGTGAGCTGAGTGTCGGTGCTGATAAGTTGGCGACTGCTATTTCTGAAATGGCAGTCTTGGAAAGTACCCTCTGTGTCTGTAGGTTCGAGATGACCATGGAGAATGAGGCATCCGCACTTAAGGTAGTGGGGCTTGAAGGGCGAGTTAGAGAATTGGAGGCGGAGCTATCTGTGTTGACCGGGCAAGTGGTGTCACTGAGAACGGAGGATGTGAGTCGACGCCTGCAACCTTCTATGTCTCGTGCCTCGGTTGATCCTATCGTGCCTCATCATTTATATGAGTTGTGGGTTCATGCTGAAGCCCGGATCGATGTGTACAAGTCTTTTCATGCTGTCGGGAGGACCTCTGAAGCAGAACTTTAGGGTGTGCATGTTGACGCTCGTGCAGCTTGTGAGGCATGCGGATACGACCCTCTGATGCCTGACGGGGATGACATCAACTCTGATGAAGTGAACCGTCTTACCTTTGAATCTTAGTATGAAGATGCGTATCCAACCGGGGACGATGTGTAATTTTTGGTTTGTACTTATCTTTTGTTTCAGGATTTTTGTAAGGGCATGTTTGGGACCATTTGTAAAGATAGGTTCTAGTGATATTTTGTTGTAATGAAGAAATTATTTTGTCGATTTGGTAATGATCTTTATACTATTTATGATATTCCGAGTACTTGTAGAATTTTTAAGCTGATTTTGCTTTGGGTGAGGTCGGACCCTTTTCTTTTGATGATGGCATTAGCCTTTGGGATGCTTCTTTCGAGCTAGCGTCGAAGTAGTATCCTGTCATTGTTCGAATGAATTCGAACTCATGTTGTTGTCGATGGCCTTAGCCATTGGAATGTTACCTTTGAACTGGCATCGAAGTAGGATCCCATCGTAGTTCGAATGAGGTCGAACTTATATTTTCGTCGATATCCTTAACCATTGGGATGTTACTTTCGAACTGTCATCAAAGTAGGATCTCGTCGTAGTTCGAATGAGGTCGAACTTATATTTTCGTCGATGGCCTTAGCCATTGGGATGTTACTTTCGAACTGTCATCGAAGTAGTATCCCATCATGGTTCAAACAAAGTCGAACTCATGCTATTGTTAATGTCCTTAGACATTGGGATGTTACCTTCGAACTGGCATCAAAGTAGGATACCATCATAGTTCGAATGAGGTCAAACTTATATTTTCGTCGATGGCCTTAGCCATTGGGATGTTACGTTCGAACTGTCATCGAAGTAGTATCCCATAGTGGTTCGAATGAGGTCGAACTTATATTTTTGTTGATGGACTTAGCCATAGGGATGTTACTTTCAAACTGTCGTCGAAGTAGTATCCCGTCATGGTTCGAATAAAGTCGAACTCATGCTGTTGTTGATGGCCTTAGCCATTGGGATGTTACCTTCAAACTGGCGTCGAAGTAGGATCCCGTCGTAGTTCGAATGAGGTCAAACTTATATTTTCGTCGATGGCCTTAGCCATTAGAATGTTATTTTCGAACTGTCGCCGAAGTAGTATCCCATCGTGGTCCGAACGAGGTCGAACTTATATTTTTGTTGATGGCCTTACCAATTGGGATGTTACTTTCGAACTGTCGTCGAAGTAGTATCTCGTTGGTTCAAATGAAGTCAAACTCATGCTGTTGTTGATGGCATTAGCCATTGGGATATTACCTTCGAACTGGCATCGAAGTAAGATCCCGTCGTAGTTCAAATAAGGTTGAACTTATATTTTCGTCGATGGCCTTAGCCATTGGGATGTTACTTTCGAACTATCGTCGAAGTAGTATCCTGTCGTAGTTCGAACAAAGTCGAACTCAACTGTTGTTGATGGACTTAGCCATTGGGATATTCGTTCATACATTGGAGATTTGATTATATTCTTATAGGAAATACATGTCGACTTTGTACATACAATGGAGATTTGATTATCTATATCCAATCCTTTCATTACTCGGCTTGGAGATCATGTCGATGGGTGTGGAAATGAACAATACTTCGGACCTAGAGACGTCCCCCTTTCCGCCTCATTAAAAACCTCACTGAGAAAACCCCATTAGGACAAAACCCGGATGAGGGAAAAAGAGTACGACTTAGGTGGCGCCTCCTTTCAGAAGTGGAAGTATTTGAGATGAGCGACATTTTAATTATTTTGGATTAGTTTTCCTTCCATTGTCTCTGACTGGAATGCTCTTTTGTTTGCTGCCGACATGATTTTGTATGGCCCGTCCCAGTTTGTTCCAAGTTTTCCCTTATTAGGGTCTTTCGCTATTTGTGCTTTAGCTTTGAGGACGTAGTCTCCGAGCTTGAGCGATCGTACTTTGACCTTCTTGTTATAGTACCTTTCTGCTTGTTGCTTTTGGGCTACCATTCTTACGTGGGCCATATCTCTTCGTTCTTCGACTTCATCTAGATCTTGTAGCCTACTTTCGTTGGATAATCTCAAGCTAGGTTCTCCAACTTCGACGGGTATAACTGCGTCGGTCTCGTAGACTAATGAATATGATGCCTCGGATGTGCTAGTTTTTGGCATAGTGTAGTATGCCTATAGTTCTTCTGGCAGCAGTTCCGGCCATAGCCCTTTGGCATCCTCAAGCTTCTTTTTCAATATATTCAATATCACTTTAGTGGAGGATTTGGCTTGGCCGTTGCCAGCGGGATAGTATGGTGTGAAGAGTATTCGCTTGATGTGCCATTTTTCGAAGAACTTGGTCGTTTTCTTTCTGACGAACTGAGGTCCGTTTTCACAACTGATTTCTTTGGGAATGCCGAAGCGGCATATTATATTTTCCATATGAACGCGATAAATTCTTGCTCACGGATTTGAGTGTATGCACCTACTTCCACCCATTTAGAAAATAGTTAGTTAAAACAAAGAGGAAGCGTACCTTACCTCGTCCTGCCGAGAGGGGTCCGATAATGTCCATCCCCTACTTTATAATGGCCATGGTGAAGTAACAGAATGTAGGAGTTCTTCTGTTTGGTGTATCATAGGGGCGTACTTTTGACACTGTTCACACTTCCTGACGTAATCCGCGGCTTCTTTTTTCATAGTAGGCCAGTAGTATCTGGCGCAGATAAGGCATCTGACGAGGGCACGGTTTCCCGTATGGGCACCACAGTGACCCTCATATACTTCTTCTAGGTCTCACCTTGTTTAATTTGGCCCAAGACACTTGGCCAAGGGGCCGCCGTTCTCTTGTAAAGATCACAGTTTATGAGGCTGTATCTGGATGCTTGTATTCGAAGCTTTTTGGCTTCTTTCTTATCTTGTGAGAGCGTTCCATCCTGCAAATATGATATGGTACGGTTGCGCCAATCCCAAGTTAGGTTTATAGAATGTAGCTCGACCTGGTCTATTGAGGAATGGAGAAGAGTGACCACATTTTCCTTGTTGATATTTCTGGTGGCCGCTGCTAGCTTGGGGAGAGCATCCGCTTGGATATTTTGTGCCCTGGGTATTTGGTCGAGGCGGCATTCATCGAATTCTGGTAGCAGTTTGTGAATTTCTGGCTAGTACTTTTGTAGTCTTTGTTCTTTGATTTGGAAAGTCCCAGTGACTTGGTTCACCACGAGCTAAGAGTCGCAATGGAGGACGACTCGTCGAGCACCATATTTGAGGGCTAATTTCAATCCTGCAATCACAGCTTCATACTCGGCCTCGTTGTTAGTCATCTCAGGGCATCGTATGGACTAGTGAATTACTTTGCCTATAGGAACCTCGAGGACGAGTGCCAATCCCAATCCCGATATATTAGATGCACCGTCGGTGTAGAGGACCCAGAGGTCGGATTGTAAGGAAGCGCGAAGTGCTTCCTGCTCTACTTCAGGCAATACTTCTACGCTGAAATCAGTGACGAAATCAGCGAGCAATTGCGACTTTATAGCGGTTCGCGGTTGATATGTTATGTCGTGCTCACTTAATTCTATGGCCCATTTGGCCAACCTACCCGATAGTTCAGGTTTGTGTAGGATTCCCCTAAGGGGGAAGGTTGTCACTACTTTTATGGGGTGACATTGAAAATATGGTTTGAGCTTTCGTAAAGCTACGACTAATGCCGGTGCTAGTTTCTCAAGGTGGGGGTACCTTATTTCGGCATCAACTAAGTTTTTGCTGATATAATAAATTGGAGATTGCTTACCTTTGTTTTCGCGCACCAGAACTGCACTTACCGCGACTTCGGAGACTGTTAGGTACACCAGGAGGCACTCGCCCGGGTCTGCCTTGACGAGTAGTGGCGGCGAAGATAGATATGCTTTAAGTTTTCTTAAGGCGTCGATGCATTCTGAATTCCATTGTAGCCCGTGATCCTTCCTTAGTACATTAAAAAACTTATGACACATGTCCGATGACCGTGAGATGAACCTCGATAGGACGGCTATACGCCCTGTCAATTTTTGTACCTGCATTTTGCTGGTTAACGTCTCCGGTATTCTTCGATGGCCTTGATCTGATCTGGGTTGAACTCGATACCCCTTTGCGACACCAAGAAGCCAAGGAACTTTCCCGAGGTTACGCCAAAGGTGCATTTATCGGGGTTCAGTTTCATCCCGTATTGCCTCAATATTTCGAAGGCTTCCTTCAGATGGCCAATGTGATCCTCCTTCCTTTTCGACTTCACCAGCATGTCATCGATATAGACCACCATAGTCTTTTCGAGTTGTTCTTTGAAAATTTTGGTGACTAACTGTCGCGCCCCTTTTTTCCTCGCGGAAGAGGGTTCATGACATTTGGGAGGACAACTCATTCCCTTTCGGAAATTGGGTTTGGATTGAAGAGTCGCCACCTAATGATTTGAGTGCATTAGGACACTAGGAAGAATTTGATTTAGGAAACCAGAGATTGGATAAGGTCTTGAAATTATCCCGAGGGGAAGGTGTTAGGCACCCCTCAGGATCTACTAGTGTGGTTCCTGGCTAGGCTACGGTTGTGACTTTAAGTACAAATAACATGAAGGCGAGTAAGACTTCAAATAAGAGGGGATTTGCACATAAGGGTTACAATAGGTGAAATTAAAAGAAAACAAAAGAAAAGTTGAATTTTGAGAAAATAGTTTGAAAGTAAACAATGAAATAAACAAGTAAAGGAAAAGGGGGTCCTAGGTTTATAAATAATATGGATAACCCCACACAACATCTGGTAATCACTCCTCAATGAGGGGCTACACGAGATGTTATCGCGTGGTCATCATATCCATATCTACCCTTTCCCACCCCATTAAGGTATTAAAGCGCGGAATAGTCTCATTTACTTATTGCATGTTATTACCTGACCCAATCCTATCAGCCCTGGAGGTACTTGGGACTAGTAATCCTAAAATGGAGGAAAAGTTGTCTTATTTGTGGTTCCAAAGGTAAAATGCTAGGGCGACAATCAAAATCACGTATAACAACTATGGGGAGCCACATAAACAAATAAGGCTCAAACAGACCTCCTAAAATCAAAGAAAGCATATAGTTTAGCATGTCTTGCACGTACTGATTAAGGTCAGATTAAACTTAAAGGGTTGAGACTGATTGATTTATTACATATTTCAAATAAGAAATCCGAATCAGGCCTGCATGCTGGTTGTAATTAACAAAAATCTGATTCAGTTTACAAGTTTACCTTATGGCTTGCCTAAGTGTTAGACGAAACCTATAGGCATGATATCTACTGGTTTCAAAAAAAAAAGAAGTATGCTAATTTTTGGGAAAGAAATTGTCAGTCAATCAGGAAAGGCGAGTTTTGGTAAAAGAGCATAAGTTCCACAGACGTTAGGTATCATTGTTACTGATTTTAAACTTATAAGCAAGTGAAACGATTCCGGTTTGATTAGAACCCCTATAGGCATGTTATCTATGTGTTGTTGATTTTAAACGTTTTTTTACAGACGTAGTAAGAGTGCAGAAAATCCTAAAGGCATGGCATCTAAATGTTGTACTTCATTAAACCTATGAACACATTTACCTAGTGACAGATGTATATGCAAAATTCAGAATGGCATATAGACATGTTTTCTAGATGCATATGCATGATTCAGATTTCGAGTAATTACAGACATGGTAACATATGAAAGTGCAGAATTCTATAGACATGGCATCTACATTAAAGTGCAGAGGTTCTTATAAGCGTGGTATCTACGTATGAAAGTGCAGAAGTCCTATAGGCATGATGTCTATATGAATGCAAAATCATGTAAACCTATAAACAGGATATCTACAAATGAGAGTGCAGAAATATGTAAACCAATAGGCAGGATATCTACCCTTTGCATACAGTTACCCCTCCCTCTTTTCACTAGCCAACCCCAATAGTTTATTACAAAGTTATTACAGCCCAGAATGAAATAAGAAAAATACATCAGAAATTGAAAAATTACAATCAAGGAGAGCCTGATTCAGACTTCCTATCTAAAGCATGAAGTAAACCAACTCCAAAGATCAAGATCCAAAGCCTTCCTCTCATTTGGATGTGTCAGAGTTCTCTAAGAGACTCAAATGGACTCCGGGTAGTACTCACACCCAAATGCATTGCAGGATTAAGTCATAGTGCAGTGTGGAAGGGCCAGCCCTCAAGTATCCAC
Organism: Nicotiana sylvestris; assembly: GCF_000393655.2. Lineage (NCBI taxonomy): Eukaryota > Viridiplantae > Streptophyta > Magnoliopsida > Solanales > Solanaceae > Nicotiana > Nicotiana sylvestris. The sequence goes on from NC_091057.1 coordinate 62,025,576, forward strand.
GTTCAAAGGGAACTCAAGGTCCCAAGGCAAGGCTCACAGGAGGGGGGCAGAACTTAGAAGTTAAAAGTGAGTGCAAGTGCAGAAGGGGAATTGTGAAAGGGGAAAGGAGAAGGAAGTAACTTAAAACAAGTGCACATAGGGGTATAGGGGAATTGGGAATTTGCAGGAAGAGCAGGCAAAGGGGCATACCCAGCAATGAGACATACTGACACACCCTCTAGACTACTTAGAGGTTAAGACCTTAGGGGTTCAAAACTCAATTCATAGACAACAATTCTTGTTTCCATGCCCTAAGTCTCGACTTACAAACCCATAGGGGTGATGGGATAGGGAGCAACTGTTCACAGAAAGAGGCAAGCAGTAGCACATAGGCATATTAAGTTGGATGCTAAACTTTACAAAAAACAATAAAGTAGACATAGATACAAAGACTGTAAGTAAACACATTGGGGTGATGCTGAAAATTAAGTTAGGACATACTAGTTTCAAAGGGACAAGTAAACGAAATGATAATCCCTACGGAAAGATAGTTGGCTTCCATCCTAGACACCGTATTATTGGCCCATGGAAATTATCTAAACCGAGAGCTATAAGGAAGACTGATTCACTCGCTTTCGAGAACTAAGATTTACAGCTTATTCTCCATTCGGCGAATGCTCGTGCTAATGCCCCCAGAAATTCTTGGATTTCTTTCAATATGAGATTGAATGCCATAACTCTTATTTGTATTTTAATTTTTATTGGTGTGGTTGGAAAATCTGCACAGATTGGGGAATGGGTCGAATAAACTCCCCTGGGGCCGGAAAAATAACAGACGCAGACTAGAAGCAAGAGCACTCTAAGTATGAATTCAGAAGAAGTTGTGAGCTTGTGAAGTCTGAAGTGTGTAGTGGTGAAAAGGGGTCGTGCCTTTTATAGTATAGAAAGCAAGCAGAAATAAGGTAAGAAATAGTTTGAAGACTGATTGTCAATCAATTACACAAGGTTTTCCTTAATTAAGGGATTCAGATTCAAACGGGTAAAACTAATTAAGGAAAGAAAGTAGTCAAACACTTTGTGCAAAGTAGTAAATTAGAAGCAAATACATAAAGGCTATTTAAGGACAAGGTCTTGACGGTACACGGTTTGTGCAAATAAGGCAAGGGAATCAGTTAACAGACATGAAATCAGAGATCGCAGATTTGGTATGAATGAACCAAGTCAGAAAGGTGGAAAAGATTTTAACTTAAGGAAAATCAGTAACAATCAATTAGACCTATTAAAAAGGAATTCTCAATCAATCACTAGTTTGACAACCTCTTTGAAGAAAGAATCATCACACATATAAAAGCATACAGACACGTTTAAACATGAAAGAACTTTGTCATGCCCTTGCAAAATCAATAGAAAGGCCAGTGTAGGAGAGTTTTAGAAAAAGTTCAGAATTGTACGAAAACAAAGATGTCCAAACTCAGTTCGGACTCAAAATAAGTCATGAAAAAGTTAAGGGTTCTAAAAAGATAAAACCCTAGTTCACATAATCAAACCTCGGCAGAATCCCCAAATTCTGGGGTTTCCACCTTGAATCAAATACAGAGATAAGGAGGCAATTAGTCGAAACAGGCTTAGGGATTTCTTTCAGAAACTCATGAGAAAGCACGCAAACACAGTAGAAGATTCAAAGCAAACAGAGTCAAGAAACTAATTCGAATCATAATGAGAGAACAACTGATAGTAGAAGCAACAGTAGAAGAAAACATGCTTAAGCAGGTCTTTAGAAGAAATTTTAAACAAGGTAAAATAGTAAAATCACTTAAGAACATGGTAGAAGGAAGCAATAGGCGAAGCATATCAGATCGTAGTGGAAGAAAATAGCAGAGCATAGTGAAAAGCATACAAGCACATAGTGTAGAAACACAGTAGAAGAACATGCGTGGTAAAAGAAGAACATAAGAACACAATAGAGACAAACATAGAAAGGAAAAGAAAAAGAAAAGTTAGAGAAACACCTTAAGCAGTTCCAGAAAACCCTAAATCAGAAAGAAGTGATTTTGAAAGTAATTTTTGAAAGAAAAGTTGGGGAAATCGTTTGAAAACTCAAGTAGAGCATAGATACATAACAGATCTAAAAAGATCGGAGAAAACCTCGAAGAGTTAGGGTTTCAGAAGAGCCCTAGAAATGAGAAAGGCTTGGGAAAAGGTCTGATCTGAGTCGGAGAAGTCAGAACCAGGCTCGAAACACCATTGTACGCCTGAGCAAGGCCGGAGATGGCCATAGAACCTTGAATAGATGGATATCTGTGAGAAAACCTTCGAGGTCAGACCTCGAATCTTCAAGTATAAGAGCAAAAGGAGGTGAGTTTAAGACTCACATGGCCTAAGAGGCCATGGATTCCGGTGGTTTCAAGGTTTGAAGACTGTGAGAGGGGCTAGGGTTAAGTAATGTTAGAGAGAGTCTGAGAGAGGAGAGGATTTCAGAGGCAGCGGGTTAGGGGAAAATGATTTTAGGTTTGGGTGTATGTGAATTAAAAAAGGAAAGGAATGATTGTGGTCGTTGATCAAAATGATCAACGGCTTGGATCAAAAGGGGAGGCTGGGTGGGTTAGATTAGTTGGGTCAGGGGCGGGTTAAATTGAAATTGGGCCAGTCAATTTGGAATTTGAAATTGGGTTAATTGGTGGGTTGATTCAGGCTATAATTGAAATGAAACAGGGCTAGCATTTAAATAACCACTTTCTCCCTTTTATTTTATAAAAATAGTAAAATAATTTCTGAAAATATATTAAAGGTACTAACTTAATTAATAATATACAAATACTAAATTAAAATACTAGAACTAATTTCATAAGTATAAAATGCAATTAAATCTTAAAATAGGCTAAAATTGCAATTATATGCAATTTAACCTTAAAATACTAAATAAATTTGTAAAAATGTGCAAAAATTACCTTAGCTATATTTTGGTATAAATATAAAAATAAAATACATTAATCACCAAAATGATAATTTGAGGAACAATTATTGGTTTTTGTACTGTTAAAATAGGCAATAAATTGATTTAAAAAATCTTTAAAAATTAGGAAAAATACTAAAACACTTGGGCATAATTATATATGTATATATATGCTATTTTGAAAGTATTTTGCATATATAAAATATACAGGGAAAAATTGGGTATCAACAGCTGTCCCTCTTTACCCGGGAAGGATGAAAGAGTTGTCTTGTAAAGATATGATGGTCAATTTGACCGAACGAAATGGTTTGAAGAGGTTGACCGTGCTCTGGTTTCTGAGCTGCCTACATATCGCTGGTCTTAGAGGAATCAGGCCATATGTAGTTCAGGATTCGTCGGCAGAATATACCGATGGAGATTTTTTCAAGAACGGACGAGATATTCGGGTTGGGATGGATGGTTAAAGTTTGGTAGGGCCGCGGGAACTGGAGCGGGATCGCTCCTACTGAGACGGTCGTTTCTAGATGGTTTACCTGCAAATAAGTAATAGAAGTGTATATTGTGCGAAAAATTAAACACGATGCAATTTCCCATCGGACCATGAATGTTGTCTTTGGACGGTTAGGATGACGTCCTCAGACCATGACGTCCTGGGCCATGCAGTGTATAATAAGGGATTCGCAGGCTATGAAATGATGTCCTCGGGCTATGAGAATGATACCTCCGAACCATGATGCCTTTGAATAATGATATGCAAAAGATGAAAAGAAGGTCCTCAAGCCATGGCATGGTGTTCATGGGCTATGAAAATGGTGCCTCTGAACAATGACACCTTTGGACAATTTGGCAATTTTTCAGCCTATGAGATGCAGAAGGTGGAGATCTTTCAACCCATGAAATGCAATAAGGTGGCGATCTTTCAGCCGATGCAGGATTTAAATGAAGTGGCGATATTTCAGCCGATGCAAGGTATAAATGAAGTGGCGATCTTAGAGCCATGCAAGATGTAAATGAAGTGGCGATCTTTCAGCCGACGCAAGGTATAAATGAAGTGGTGATCTTTCAGCCATGCAAGATGGAGGTAGAGCTTAACCTCGGAAGGCAAAATGGTAGCCTTATGCAATGCAGAGAATGTAGGTGGAGCTTAACCTCGGAAGGCAGAATGGTAGCCTTATGCAATGCAGGGAATGCAGGTGGAGGTAGAGCTTAACCTTAGAAGGCATAATGGTAGCCTTATGCAATGCAGAGAATGCGGGTGGAGGTAGAGCTTAACCTTGGAAGGCAGAGTAGTAGCCTTATGCAATGCAGAGAATGCATATGGAGACAGAGCTTAGAATGGTAGCCTTATGCAATGTAGGGAATGCAGGTGAAGGTAGAGCTTAACCTCGAAAGGCAGAATGGTAGCCTTATATAATGCAGAGAATGTAGGTGGAGGTAGAGCTTAACCTCGGAAGGCAGAATGGTAGCCTTATGCAATGCAGAGAATGTAGATGGAGGTAGAGCTTAATCTTGGAAGGTAGAATGGTAGCCTTATGCAATGCAGAGAATGCAAGTGGAGGTAGAGCATAACCTCGGAAGGCAGAATGGTAGCCTTATGTAATGCAGAGAATGCAGATGGAGACAGAGCTTAGAATGGTAGCCTTATGCAATGCAGAGAATGCAGATGGAGGTAGAACTTAATCTCAGAAGGTAGAATGGTAGCCTTATGCAATGCAGAGAATGCAGATGGAGACAGAGCTTAGAATGGTAGCCTTATGCAATTGAGAGAATGTAGATGGAGGTAGAGCTTAACCTCGGAAGGCAGAATGGTATCCTTATGCAATTCAGAGAATGTAGAGGAAGACCGAGCTTAGTCTCAAAAGGCAGAATGGTAGCCTTATGCAGAAAGTAAAATGGCAAATGGCAATAGAGTTTTCTTAGCTGATAGCAGATTGTGCATCCCAATTGCTGGGGATACTATTGTGTGGATAGCGGTTGTGAGCGAGTGCAACGGTTAGGAGAGTTGTATTCCTAAACTTTGTGAGTGAGCGTATAGTATATTTGATGATTTTGCAACTCAAGTGCCTGCATCCAAAGAAAAATCGTGAGTTTGTAAAGGGGGCAAGGTTAGTTCATATCCCCGCTGGCTCTGCTTGACCTGCTCGCTTCAGATCTGGTGATACTATTTGTATCATTGGGGTAGCATTGCTAAACAAAGCAATTTTGACAATAGACATGCATGATTTAGTAAAAGAATAATATAAATGTGTAATTAAGAATAGTTTTCTTTATATGAACCGACAACTACGATGTGGTTCAAGACATTGCAACATTTCTTGCTCTGAAATTTTGAGAGTCCTCCTCAAAATTCTGCCCCAGTTTACTGGGCTGCTGCTTCTGACGGTTGTTAATGATAAATGGCTGGAATCAACTTCGGAATTTTGAGGGTCCTCCTCAAAATTCTTCCCCAGTTTCCAATAGCGGGCGAAATGGAAATTTTATTGAATTGTTACCGAACCCATAGGGCTGCCTACGTATCCCCTCTTAAACGGGAATCAGGTCAGGCGTAGTTCAACTTACATCATATAAGGAAAGCATAAAGATTACACATAGTATCGCTTGACTGCGTCTGAATTGATCGGCTTTGGCCAAACTTCTCCATCCATTTCTGCAAGTATGAGGGCTCCTTCTGTTAGAAATCGGTGAACCATGTACAGACCCTGCCAGTTGGGAGAGAATTTCCCTTTGGCTTCATCTTGTAGCAGTACATCCTCCACGGCGTAATGAAAGCCATTTTCTCAGCATCTTTTTCGTCCATCCAGATCTGATGATATCCAGCGAAGCAATCTACAAATGATTGCAACTCATGTTTGGCGCAATTTTTGATCAGGATGTGTATGTTCGGCAAGAGGAAGTCGTCCTTTGGACTGGCCCGATTTAGATCCCTGTAGTCGACACAAACTCTGACCTTCCCATCCTTCTTCAGCACTGGCATGATGTTGGCTAGACATGTCGGATATTCTACTACTCTGAGAACCTTAGCTTTGACCTACTTAGTGACTTCTTCCTTGATTTTCAGACTCATGTCGGGTTTAAACTTTCTGAGCTTCTGTTTTACCGGTGGACATGTGGGATCAGTTAGTAGTTTGTGCGCTACAATAGATGTACTCAAACCAATCATGTCATCATATGACCAGGCGAATACATCCGCATATTCCTTCAGAAATTCTGTGTATTCTTCCTTTTCTGATGGTGACAAATGAACGTTGATTGGAGTTTCTTTGATATTTTATACATCTCCCAGGTTAATAATATCGGTCTCGTCTAGGTTGGACTTAGGTCTGTTCTCAAAATTCTCAACTTCCTTAACAATATCTTCCGATATTTCATCTTCCTCTGAATCTGTGTCTGTTTATTGCGTTGTCTCGTTACATGTCATAGTCATTGGTTCATCAAGATAGGTAATAGTAATGTTGTATAAGTAAAGTAATGAGAGAAAAATAATAAGAGTAAGATTTGTAAGGAAACCGAAATGCTTTGATAAATTCCATAACTGTTTTGAGCATTGGAAGATCTTATTTCGAAAATTCAAAAATGCGAAAGGAAAATCAACTAGTAAAAATAAAGGATAGTGCATGATGCTTTGTTCAGCCTTGCTACCCCGAGGCTTTCTGGGATTTGGTGGTTCTGATGGTCTAATTGATGAGGCATGCTCCTCTGCTCACTGCCTGTATGGAAGGGCCTTCCTCCCCCTCCTCCTCTAGAACAACACAACAATCCATGTCATTGCCCTCTAAGAACAAGTTTTTCACAGCTGCTAGTGCTTCCTCTTCTTCCGACCCATAGATAACATCGGTCGGCTGGAAAGTCTGCTCCAAATGTGGTATTGGCTACTCCAGTGGATGGTAAGGACCACGCCATGGTGTAGACCAGTGGTTGAATTCCTCCCAGGTGTACTCATATCCCAGACCGAAAGTAGTGCCATGTTTCTTCAGTTTGATAGGCTTGGCAATTCCTTGGAGGTTCTTGCCAAGTCCCTTACCAGGTTCATATCCACTCCAGTTCAATATGCTTTCAATTTTGTTGTCCCACCATTTGTCTTTGTCAACGGTGTTGACTCGCTTGATGTGGTGATAGGTTTCCCTGCCTATCTTTCTCCTTCCTCCGATCGTTGGAATGGTTTGGCGACTGTATATGGGATTGCTACCGTCGCCGTGAATGATCACCTCTTGGTGGTTCCATTCAAATTTCATCGCCTGATGTAGTGATGATGCTACGGCCCCAGTGGCATGAATCTACGGTCGTCCCAATAGTAGATTGTAGGATGCCGGCACATCTATTACTTGGAAATCGACATCAAACCAAGTAGGCCCCATTTGCAAGCACAAACTGATTTCCCCAGTTGTGGATCTTTGGGAACCATCGAAAGCTTTGACATTGATGGCCCCATCCTTGATCTCATGTAGACCCTTTCCTAATGTTCTGAGTGTTAACAACGGACAAATATTGAGGCTGGACCCTCCATCAATTAGGACCCTATGATAAAATAATCTTCACATTGCATAGTGATGTGCAACGCTTTGTTATGACTCAACCCTTCTGGTGGCAGCTCATCTTCATGAAAAGTGATCTTGTGACTTTCCAATTCCTGCCCTACCATATTTTCCATTTCTCCTCTGGTGATGTTGCTTGGTACATATGCCTCGCTCAGCACTTTCAACAAGGCATTCTTATGTACGTCGGAACTTTGCAGCAAAGCTAGGATAGAAATCTGTGCTGGTGTTTTGTTCAGCTGATCAATGACTGAGTATTCCTTGGATTGTATCTTTCTCCAGAGATCGTCGGGCCCAGTTTCAGTGATGGTCAGCCGACCAGAGGCCTGCTTACTCGACTTAGCTAAATGCTCCAGGGTATAAACCTTGCCGGTTCTTGTCATACCCTGTACCGCAACGGCTTCCCCGAACTTAGCTTTCCCTTTCCTTCTCACCTCGGCTGTGTAATCCAAGGTATGGCATTCGTATGGAATGGTGTTACGGCCGACATTGCTATTGGAATGGGCACCTTTACTCCGAACGGAGCATGTATTTTTTAGGTTAAAACTGCAACTTCAAATGGTGCGTGTGTGTTTGCTGGAGACCCAAACTTGACTTCAATTGGTGTTGGCGTCTTTGTAGGGGGTGATGCTTCAAATTCAAGTGGTACAGACATGTTTACCTCGGTATCCCTAGAAGGCTGAGTCTGGACTACGATCGGGTTGAGGGTGACTATCGACTTCTTTGGTTCATCACCTTCTGTGATTAAATCGATCGATCCTTTGGGATCCCAATCATCCTCTATTCAATCATGTGAACACCTCTTCCCTTATGGTCTGGAAGAGGGTTGTTGCGGACGTTCGAAGTAGGCTCCTTTGCTATAATGATCTTGTTATTGATCAGAGTCTGAATCTTGTCTTTCAGAGAGCGGCATTCATCAATGGTATGCCCTTTCATGCCAGAATGGTATGCACAGGATTTATTCGTATTAACCCACTGAGAAGGGTTTTCAGGGGTTATAGTAGGTATAGGGGTGACGTAACCGGCAGTTTTGGGCCTTTCATACAGCTGGTTAATCGGTTCAGCAATGGCGGTATACTATTTGGGGGGTCTGCAGTCGAAATTTGGTCGAGGTCTATGAAGGTTTTGACGTGTGGGAGGTGATTGATAGTGGGATGTTGGGCATTGTAGGCTTGGTAGACATGTGCAGGTTGGGAATATCTGGGTGAGGTAGGTTGATATGTAGGAGGAGGGGGTGATTGGTAAGAAGGTGGTGGAGTTTGGTAAGAAGGTGAGGGTGCTGGGTAATTTGGGGTAGGCTGATATGTAAGTGGATGTATCGGATAGGCTTGGTATTTGATAGAGGATTTTGCTCTTTGTGCAACCATTACGGAACCTACGTCCCTTTTCTTGGACGTACCACCAGACTGTAAAGCCTTATTGGTAACTTGCAAGGCTTCAAAGTTCGTAACCATACCACTTTGATGCCTTCTTTAATCCTTTCACCCAGCTTGATAAATGTCAGAAAATTTCTGGCTCTCAATCAACATCAACCTTTCATAGTACTGCGGGTCTTGAGCCCGGACGAAAAACTTGTTCATTTGTTCTTCTTTTAAAGCAGGTCTGACCTTAGCAGCTTCTGATCTCCAGTGAGTGGCATACTCGCGGAATGTTTCTGTGGGCTTCTTCTTTAAGTTCTGGATGTAGAACACATCTGGTGCATTTTTTATGTTGAACCTGAACATGTCCATAAAGTCAGATGCCATACTCACCCAGTTCAACCATTTCTTCGGGTCTTGGCTAATGTACCAAGACAGAGCATCTCCCTTCAGACTCCTCATGAAAAGCTTCATGCGAATCCTTTCGTCTTTCCCTACTCTGACCAGCTTGTCGCAGTATGTTCTCAAGTGGACTCTCGGATCCCCTATACCATCAAACATCTCAAATTTAGGAGGTTTGTACCCCTCGGCAGTTCGACATCCGGTTGTATGCAAATATCTTCGTAGTTCAACCCTTCAATCCCCTTACTTTCTTCGACACCCTGAACTCGACTAGTCAATCTCTTGAGTTCCGCAGCCAGGTTCCTGATGAGTGAGTCTTTATCATCAGATTCGGGTGTGCTTGAGACAGGTTAGGTGGAGTGTGTCATGGTTCCCACATAGATAGGGGTGTTATGGTGGGCGCGGAAATGATCATTTGTGGAATTCAGAGGTTTTAGGATGAGCAGTAGAGTATTGCTGGATGTATGGCATGTATTGCAGTGGTGGTAAGGAGAGGGATGGTTTTGTGGTTTTGGGATGTTTTGTGGAGGCGTGGGGTTCTGAGCGTTTGGAAAATTGATATCTGGAGTGGTGAGGGAAAATGACAAGTTTGCCAGATTCCGAACCTGATCAAGTTCCTCCTGAAATTTCACTAGTTTCTGCTCGAGTTGGGACGCACTTTCTTTGGAGACCTGAGCACCATGAGTGACCTCTACTCATTCAGTTGAGTTTTCTTTTCTGGTGTTGTTCAAATCTTCCATCTTTCCTTTGTTCCTGTTTCTGATAGGACTAGGAGGAGGAGTGGGTGGAGGGCCCTTTGATCTTGTGGAATATGATGGCGATGACAGAGTGCACGAACTAACCTTTGGGAGGGGAATAAATAAAACAAAAGTAAAAACAAAAAAGGTAACAAGTCAGTGCGGATTATAAGAAAGAGTTGTGATATTTAAACACATAGTGCAAGAATGTAAATCGCATCCTAATTTGGGAACCTCGTTGTGCCCGAGGTAGGCCTAGCGACAAATTGATTTGGAGAACTTAGAATGCTAAATGTCTCATTTTATTGATAAAAAGTAGACGAGTCCCAAATCGATACTAAATAACAGGAAATAAAATATCACTAGTGGCCATCGGCCTTATTACATTTCATAAAGCAAAAGAAAACTCCTATCTATTTGGTCCCAGAAGGACCTTCCCCAGACTCGGCATCTTTGGCTCCATCGAACAGCTTCACTAGCTCGCGAAGTCCTAGCAGCAGGTAGGCTCTGGCCAGGTGTCCACCCTCGTTTCCTTCAACATTCTGGCAGTCCTCGATCCTTTTGAGAAACTTCCTTTCCAGCTCTACTAAACCTCGTTCCAGGTAACCTAATCGCTTATTGTCACTGACAGCCATGTCTTTCCACTCTTCAATCAGTTTTTGGTGGGCTTCTTGAATCTCATGGTGCTCGCTTTCACATTCCTGAATCCTCTTGCGCAGTTGGTTGTATTTGACATGTGCTTCAGCCCTTTCATCGATGATTCTGTGACCTCGAACAAACCCGGGTTGGCCCAAACCATTGTGATTATCCTCTAGCCAGCCTGAATAGTATGGGGTGCAGCCAGCATGGTATCTGTTTGGTTCAATAGTATCTCTTCCCATGATGATCTGGCAATGACACATATGCTGAGCTTGGCACTTATAAGGACTGTCATCATCTTGGAAGTCAGCCCGGAAGTGACTCATCTTGTCGACCCTTAGTATAACCTGCTTCCTACCAGCCTGTCTCATAACTTAGAGAGGGACATAAGGGTAGGTTCCTCTCAAACCGATCAGTATCAGAAATGGTGCGTCCCTAGATCGGGCGATGAACTCTTCAGTAGGGAACCACTCGAACATCTATTGTATTTGATCCTCAGTTAGATTTTCAAATAGCTCCACCCACCCCTTGGCATCTTCTGGCTGAGCAAACATGTTGGGCATGTAGTTCATTCGCCTTGGTTGATGGAAGGCTATATGATCGTCTCAGTCTCTACGCTGAATCTCTTGTCGATATTCACCCCTTTGAAGATGCTCCATGAGCCAGAGCTGGAGTAGTAAGTTGTAGCCCTCGAAGTGTGGGGATCCTTATTGACACTTTTCCAAGGCTCGGTATATCTCTGCGATGATCATGGGCACTATGCTAAATGGTTGTCCACCAATTTCCTCCATCAAAGTTTTGGTGACCATGGCTATCCTAGTGTGGATCCTTGCTTTCTTCATTGGAAATACTATCATTCCCAAGAAGCAGAACATGAAGACAAAGACCCTTCGGTGAATATGCCCCAACGATGTAAGGGCGAACTCATCCGGATATGTACGGTTGGATTTGTTGTGACTTTACCTCTCGTACAAATAATCAAAGGGAATGTAGGACTCCTTCAAACATGTCAAGTCTGGATTCTTCTTTAGGCCTATCATTTTGAGAAAACCTCTACCGTTGCGATTTTCCGGCATTAACAAACCCCGGGGTCTCCCATGGTATACCAGCCAATCCTCTTATTTCCTCTAGCATGGGTGTCATCTCAATCTCTCCGAAGTGAAACACAGACCTATCACAATCCTAGAACAGAGTAGAAGCTTCTATGATTTTGTTATTGGGTTGGACCTCCAGGAGGGAAGGTAGATTTTCTAGGTATTTCCGGAAAAGAGTTTGATCACTAGAATGAAGATCCTCCCACTAGCTTAGCAACCTTGGGTAGATGTTTGTGACCATGCCGAATCTGGGGACTTCATGCCTTATGTTTCTGCAAGACAAAAAGGTTAGGCCCTTACCCCCACCAGACTCGACTATTAAATACCAATAATTGGCATAAAAGCATTTAGTTCTCCAAATAAATGCACAAAACGTGATAGTATCCGTTTAGATTTTTGAGAAACCCAGTGGACTTTGGACAAGGCTATCTTAAAGAGTCATTATGCGGACAACATAACTGACTCGGCTAGGTTTGACCATGATGCATGTATAATTGAACAGAGTAAGGTTTCTATGGGGTTTTAGACCGGTACCCTTGAGCGGACAACTCAAGAGGGAAAGGCACGGAACTGTCGACTACACCGTTGATCGACTGGTTTTACCGCAACTATGCCTTTGTCGGATTTAAAGGGTGATAATATCGGAAGAGCGCAACCACTCATTATAAGAGTTGCTATGGTATTTGCTTGGCACGAGTGAAATATGATGTTGAAAGCATGCTTATGCAATAATTAAAACAAGTTATCACGTATTTTCATGTTCCTAAAGTAATAATTACAATAACTTAAAACAATAATAAAGGAGTGTTGTAAAGGAAAGCAGTAAAAGAAACAGAGGAAAGAAACAAGAGACGACTTAGTGTTTGTGGTAGAAGAGGAATTAAATACCTAAAGGTACTAAACAAATAAGGCACATAAGAAATGTAAAGTCACAGTAATAGCTTGAAATGGTAAAAGCCAAAAAATCCCCAGCAGAGTCGCCACGCTGTCGCGCCCCCTTTTTCCTCGCGGAAGTAGGTTCATGACATTTGGAAGACAACTCGTTCCCTTTAGGGAATTGGGTTTGGATTGAAGAGTAGCCACCTAATGATTTGAGTGTATTAGGACACTAGGAAGAATTTGATTTAGGAAACCAGAGATTGGGTAAGTGCTTGACATTATCCCAAGGGGAAGGTGTTAGGCACCCCTCAGGATACACTAGTGTGGTTTCCGGCCAGGCTACGGTTGTGACTTTAAGTACAAATAACATGAAAGAATGTAAGACTTCAAATAAGAGGGGATTTGCACATAAGGGTTACAAATAGGTGAAATTAAAAGAAAACAAAAGAGAAGTTGAATTTTGAGAAAATAGTTTGAAAGTAAACAATGAAATAAACAAGTAAAGGAAAAGGGGGTCCTAGGTTTATAAATAATATGGATCACCCTACACAACATCCAGTAATCACTCCTCAATGAGGGGCTACACGAGATGTTATCAAGTGGTCATCATATCTATATCTACCCTTTCTCACCCCGTTAAAGTATTAAAGCGCGGAATAGTCTCGTTTACTTATTGTATGCTATTACCCACCCCAATCCTATCAGCCCCGGAGGTACTTGGGACTACTAATCCTAAAAGGGAGGAAAAGTTGGCTTATTTGTGGTTTCAAAGGTAAAAAATGCTAGGGTGACAATCAAAGACATGTATAACAAGTATGGGGAGGCACATAAACAAATAAGACTCTAACAGACCTCCTAAAATCAAAGAAAGCATATAGTTTAGCATGTCTTGCACGTACTGATTAAGGTCGGATTAAACTTAAAGGGTTGAGGCAGACTGATTTATTACATATTTCAGATAAGAAATACGAATCAGGCCTACCTGCTGGTTGTAATTAACAAAAATCTGATTCAGTTTACAAGTTTACCTTATGGCTTGCCTAACTGTTAGACGAAACCTATAGGCATGATATCTACTAGTTTCAAAAAAAAGAAGTATGCTGATTTTAGGGAAAGAAATTTTCAGTCAATCAGGAAAGGCGAGTATTTGTAAAAGAGCATAAGTTCCGCAGACATTAGGCATCATTGTTACTGATTTTAGACTTATAAGCAAGTGAAAAGATTCAGGTTTGATTAGAACCCCTATAGGCATGCTTTCTATGTGTTGTTGATTTTAAACATTTTTTACAGACGTAGTAAGAGTGCAGAAAATCCTAAAGGCATGGAATCTAAATGTTGTACTTCATTAAACCTATGAACACATTTACCTAGTGACAAATGTATATGCAAAATTTAGAATGGCCTATAGACATGTTTTCTAGATGCATATACAGGATTCAGGTTTCGAGTAATTACAGACATGGTAACATATGAAAGTGTAGAATTCTATAGACATGGCATTTACATGAAGGTGTAGAGGTTCTTATAAGCGTGGTATCTACGTATGAAAGTGCAGAACTCCTATAGGCATGATGTCTATATGAATGCAGAATCATGCAAACCTATAAACAGGATTTCTACAAATGAGAGTGCAGAAATATGTAAACCTATAGGAAGGATATCTACCCTTTGCATACAGTTACCCCTCCCTCTTTTCACTAGCCATCCCCAATAGTTTATTACAAAGATATTACAGCCCAGAATGAAATAAGAAAAATACATCAGAAATTGAAAAATTACAACCAAGGAGAGCCTGATTTAGACTTCATGTCTGAAGCATGAAGTAAACCAACTCCAAAGATCAAGATCCAAAGTCTTTCTCTCATTTGGATGTGTTAGAGTTCCCTAAGAGCCTCAAATGGACTCCGGGCAGTGCTCACACCCAAATGCATTGAAGGATTAAGTCATAGTGCAGTGTGGAAGGGCCAACCCTCAAGTGTCCAAGTTCAGAGGGAACTTAAGGTCTCAAGGCAAGGCTCACAGGAGGGGGGCAAAACTTAGAAGCTGAGAGTGAGTGCAAGTGAAGAAGGGGAATTCTGAAAGGGGGAAGGAGAAGGAAGTAACCTAAAACCAGTGCACATAGAGGTATAGGGGAGTGGGGAATTTGCAGGAAGAGCAGGCAAAGGGGCATACCCAGCAATGAGACATACTGGCACACCCTCCAGCCTACTTAAAGGTTAAGACCTCAGGGGTTCAAAACTCAATTCATAGACAACAATTCTTGTTGCCATGCCCTAGTCTCGACTTACAAACCCATAGGGGTAATTGGATAGGGAGAAAGTGTTCACAGAAAGAGGCAAGCAGTAGCATATAGGCATATTAAGTTAGATGCTAAACTTTACAGAAAACAATAAAGTAGACATGGATACAAAGATTGTAAGTAAACACATTAGGGTGATGCTGAAAACTAAGTTAGGATATACCAGTTTCAAAGGGACAAGTAAAGAAGAAAGCAGTAGCCTTGTAAAAGCCAAAGTGCAGACAAGAAGCAAGAGCACTCTAGGTATGAATTTAGAAGAGGTTGTGAGCTTGTGAAGTCTGAAGTGTGTAGTGGTGAAAAGGGGTCGTACCTTTTATAGTGTAGAAAGCAAGCAGAAATAAGGTAAGAAAATAGTTTGAAGACTGATTGTCAATCAATTACACAAGGTTTTCCTTAATTAAGGGATTTAGATTCAAACGGGTAAAACTAATTAAGGAAAGAAAGTAGTCAAACACTTCTGCAAAGTAGTAAATTAGAGGCAAATACATAAAGGTTATTTAAGTACAAGGTCTTGACAGTACACGGTTTGTGCAAATAAGGCAAGGGAATCAGTTAACAGCCAGGAAATCAAAGATCACAGATTTGGTATGAATGAACCAAGTCAGAAAGGTGGAAAAGGTTTTAACTTAAGGAAAATCAGTAACAATCAATTAGACCTATTAAAAAGGAATTCTGAATCAATCACTAGTTTGACAACCTCTTTGAAGAAAGAATCATCATACATGTAAAAGCATACAGACACGTTTAAACATGAAAGAACTTTGTCATGCCCTTGCAAAATCAATAGAAAGCCCAGTGTAGGAGAGTTTTAGAAAAAGTTCAGAATTGTACGAAAACAAAGATGTCCAAACTCAGTTCGGACTCAAAATCAGTCATGAAAGAGTTAAGGGTTCTAAAAAGATAAAACCCTAGTTCACATAATCAAACCTCGGCAGAATTCCCAAATTCTAGGGTTTCCACCTTGAATCAGATACAGAGATAAGGAGGCAATTAGTCAAAACAGGCTTAGGGATTTCATTTAGAAACTCATGAGAAAGCACACAAACACAGTAGAAGATTCAAAGCAAACAGAGTGAAGAAACTAATTCGAATCATAATGAGAGAACAATTGATAGTAGAAGCAACAGTAGAAGAAAACATGTTTAAGCAGGTCTGTAGAAGAAATTTTAAATAAGGTAAAATAGTAAGAACACTTAAGAACATGGTAGAAGGAAGCAATAGGTGAAGCATATCAGATCGTAGTGGAAGAAAATAGCAGAGCATAGTGAAAAGCATACAGGCGCATAGTGTAGAAACACAGTAAAAGAACATGCGTAAAGAAGAACATAAGAACACAGTAGAGACAAACATACACAAAGGAAAAGGAAAAGAAAAGTCAGAGAAACACCTTAAGCATTTCCAGAAAACCCTAAATCGGAAAGAAGGGATTTTGAAAGTAATTTCTGAAAGAAAAGTTGGGGAAATCATTTGAAAACTCAAGTAGAGTATAGATACATAACAGATCTAAAAATATCGGAGAAAACCTCAAAGAGTTAGGGTTTTAGAAGAGCCCTAGAAATTAGAAAGACTTGGGAAAAGGTCCGATCTAAGTCGGAGAAGCCAGAACCAAGCTCGAAACACCATTGTACGCCGGAGCAAGGCTGGAGATGCCCATAGAACCTTGAATCGGTGGAGATCTGAGCGAAAACCTTCAAGGTCAGACCTCGAATCTTCAAGTATAAGAGAAAAGGGAGGTGAGTTTGAGACTCTCATGGCCTAAGAGGCCATGGATTCCGGTGGTTTCAAGGTTTGAAGACGGTGAGAGGGGCTAGGGTTAGGGAATGTTCAATAGAGTCAAAGAGAGGAGAGGATTTCAGAGGCGGCGGGTTAGGGGAAAATGATTTTAGGGTTGGGTGTATGTAAATTAAAAAAGGAAAGGAATGACTATGGTCGTTGATCAAAATAATCAACGGCCTGGATCAAAAGGGGAGGCCGGGCGGGTTAGATTAGTTGGGTCAGGGGCGGGCTAAATTGAAATTGGGCCATTCAATTTGGGATTTGAAATTGGGTTAATTGGGGGGTTGATTCAGGCTATAATTGAAATGAAACAGGGCTAGCATTTAAATAACCACTTTCTCCCTTTTATTTTATAAAAAATAGTAAAATAATTTCTAAAAATAAATTAAAGGTACTAACTTAATTAATAATATATAAATATTAAATTAAAAATACTGGAACCAATTTTATAAGTATAAAATGCAATTAAATCTTAAAATAGGCTAAAATTGCAATTATATGCAATTTAGCCTTAAAAATACTAAATAAATTTGTAAAAATGTGCAAATATTATCTTAGCTATATTTTGGTATAAATATGAGAATAAAATACATTAATCACCATGATAATTTGAGGAACAATTATTGGTTTTTGTACTGTTAAAATAGGGCAATAAATTGATTTAAAAAATATTTAAAAATTAGGAAAAATACTAAAATACTTGGGCATACTTATGTATGCATATATATGCTATTTTGAAAGTACTTTGCATATATAAAATATACAGGGAAAAATTGGGTATCAACACTAACCTTTGATATGTCGCCCCTACGTTCTTGAGTCCAAATGGCATGACTCTGTAGCAGTATGTTCCTTGGTGAGTGATGAAGGTGGTCTTTTCTTGGTCTTCTTCTGCCATTAGGATTTGGTTATAACCAGAATAGGCATCCAAGAAGCTCAATAGCTCGTGCCCCGCAGTTGCGTCGATGAGTTGGTCGATATGTGGCAACGGAAAGGAATCCTTTAGGCACGCTTTGTTCAGGTCGGTGAAGTCGACACACATACGCCACTTCTCGTTCTTCTTTTTTACCATGACCACATTGGCGTCCCACTGAGGATACTTTGATTCTCGGATGGAGTCGTTAGCGAGCAACTTATCACCTTTTCGCTGATTGCATTGTTGATTGCGGCGTTGAACTTTCTCCTCATTTGCCGCACTAGCAGGTAAAGAGGATCGACATTCAGCCTGTGTGTGGCGATGTCCTTTGGGATTCCCGGCATGTCTGAGTGGGAAAAGGCAAATAAATCGGCATTGTTGGTTCTGAGAGATTATGTCCGATATAAGCTTTTTTCGTATTGTCGGTACTGTCTAACTAAACGGGGTCGAGGTCTTCTACGGTTGCCTTGCAAGCTTCTACGACATCCGGGTCTTTGATGGACTCTATTTGTATATCGGGTTTGGTTCCTGATATGGCTGATTGTTATGCTTCCGCACTTGCCCCCTTTAGTTGATGGGTGTGTGTGTAGTCTTGGGCGATTTTGTAGCATTCTTGCACAGTACGTTGCTTGCCCCGGATGCTAAATATCCTTCATGGGTTAGGAAATTTGACTACTTGGTAGAAACTTTACGGGACGGCTTGCATGGCGTGTATCCATGGACGCCATATGATGGCGTTGTAAGTTGTTTCCTGTTCATGACGTGAAACATCGTTTCCAGGGTGACTCTTCCTACGAGAACGGGTAGCACTATCTCTCCAGAGGTTCGTTCCACTGCATTATTAAAACCCGTTAATGTTATGAAACGCAGTACTATCTTATCCTCGAGCCTCATCTGTATGAATACTCGTGGGTGAATAATACATGCGCCGCTTCCGTCATCCATGATTATTCTTTTTACATCGGTATCCGCGATACGTAAAGTTATAACCAAAGCATCATAGTGAGGGAAAGACAAACCGTTGGTATCCGACTTATCGAAGATGATACTATCTTCGAGGTCATCATACCGTTCATGGGCGACTGTCCTCTTGAGTTTGTGCATAGTGGTGAATTTTACATGGTTGATCAATGTATCGTCGCTGCCGCCAATGATCATTTGTATGGTACGAGCTGGTGATGGTGGTTTTGGAGGTCCCTGAGGCTGATCGCATCCATGAGCGAAGTTAATCCGTCCTCGATCGCTCAACAGTTCTTTCAGGTGTCCTTAGTTTAGCATTCTTACCACTTCATGTCGCAGACCTATGCAGTCTTCAGTCTTGTGTCCCCTTTCCTGGTGGAATTCACATAGAACATTCGATCTCCAGGTGCTCAGATCTGACTTTATCTTTTGCAGCCACTGCACTTTTGTGCCTAGCTTTTCCAGTGCATACACTATTTCTGAAGGAGAAACGCAAAAGTTATGAGCAAATAACAGTGGAGGCATACCTCTTTCATTTTGGTGTCGCGCGGCGTGTCGAGGCGTGATGTCAGTATGTTGTGGAGGAGGCGGGATGGATGCCCGGATGTAGGGTTAATGCCTCTCTTGATTGAAATGGGATAGTTGATCCCTTCGGCCATCGTTGCGTCGATCTCTCTTTGTTTCAGTTTGAACCGATATTAGCCGTTGGATCGGACCATTTAGGTCATCCTCGTCTTCCCTTACTTTGGCGCAATAGGCATTATGGATTTCTTTCGATGTAGTGGGGGGAGGGGTACTTTATGAGTCTACTTAGCAGCTTCTTGGTTGCTTTTGATCTGTTTCTATTTAACCCATTTTGGAAGGCTGCTACCGTCATCCCTTCTAATACGTTTGGTAGGCTCATTCTTACCCTATTGAATCGGGCTAGGAAATCCCGAAGCCCTTCGCCTGACGGTGAAGATGTCATTTACCCTGGCCTCCGCCTTTTTCGCTCCCGCATAAGCGGTGACGAATTTATCTTCCATTTCTCTGAATGTTGATATTGATCATGCGGATAGTTGGGAATACCATGTCAGCGCTCCCCCTATCAGGGTTTCGCCAAACTTTTTCAACAGCACCGATGGCACATGTTCTTTCGACAGATTGTTGCCTTTTACTACAGTGACGTAGTAGATTATGTGATCTTCCGGGTCCGTGGTGTCATCATATATTTTCAAGTATGGCAGCATTTTGAAGGTTTTCGGAATAGAGTAGGGAGCCTCCCCTTCACTGTATGGTTGTTCGACGAATCGGCCTACATCACGTTTTGGTAGCAGCTTCGGAGTGCCTAGTATTTTATCGACCCTTTCCTGATGCTCTTCATCTGATCGCGGAGTGTTTTGTTCTCGTTCTCCATCTCTTCCATTTTCTTTAAGATGACCGCAAGTGCATTGTTACCTACATCAATGATAGTATGAGTGTTACCTGTTCGTGGAGTTTCTGGCTCATCGGCGACAGTTGCAGTTTCTGCGGGTATTGTGCCTTTGATATCCCTTTGAGCGGGTTTGTCGAGTATGTTGCTCAAGATGTTTGTCAACCACTCTTCTAATAGCTTTTTCACAGCCGGCTGTGCTTCTCCTGCTGCGGATGTTGAGGATTCCCTCTCGCGCGAGACAGTCACGCCTTCGTGCGGGAGGAGGGATCTCTTCATCAGGTGTAGCACTTGGCATTGCGTTTTCATTGTCTTCCCTACCGGCTTCGTTGAGGGAATCTAGAAGGTTGTTCGTGACACTTACTATTGCCTTTAATCTTGCTTCTCCCTTTCCTGCCATTGTTGGCTTTTGCGAGGCTAAGAAGAGGTGATTATTTCTTTCAAGGATCTAGACGAAACTAAGATCTCAGCTATAGAAATCCCACACACAGTGCCAAATTATTTGACTCAAAAGATATTGAGACCTTTTTGAATAAATCAATCAAACAAAGTAAAGGGGTAAATCTTAGCTAAGTATAATAATCTCTAGAACAAAAGATATACAAGGTAACTACAAAGGGTAATACTTCATGACCTTATCAAGATAAATGATCAAACAATAATGATATCAATTGGTTTATGTAAACAAGTGTTGCAACGAGTGTTATTAGTTGGAAGAATGTAGAAGAGCCCCCTACAAGGTTGTTTTTACGCTCTATATATAAGGGACAAACCCTTTCTAATCCCTAAAAGACAAATCATAAAGAATATTATAAAAAATATTCCTAATGCTCCCTAATGGACCTACACTACTGCAAAAGTCATACAGCCTCTTGTTCGCTCGTCTGTCGTCTCCTGCAGGATGTCGAGCTACGAGGATCTCGTCGCTTGTCGTACTCATCAACGGTCGTGGTCGTCCAAATTTGGACCCATACATACTTGACCTCGGCTTGATTGACTCTTTGTCGTTCTTCCTTAAGTAGAATTCGTTTGTTCAGATTTTGACCCATACAGAAACTAAATATAAGCACCACGAGTTTAAAGAAAACAGTAAGCAGCCTGGTTTAATTTAAAACTTCCTAGTTTTGATTTAAGGTAACATTTGTGGGACTAGCACCACCAGCAGCATCATATTCATCAAAGCTGATAGCTAAAACAAATTAATTATTCCAAACCCTAATGGTTAACTAATAGCCTGTTTGGCCAAGCTTTTTTTGGCCAAAAGTTTTTTTTTTTTTTTGCCAAAAGCACTTTTGGCCAAAAATTGAGGTGTTTGGCCAAGCTTTTGGAAGGAAAAAAAAGTACTTTTGAGGAGAAGCAGAAGCAGTTTTGGAGAAGCAAAAAAAATAGCTTCTATCCAAAAGCAATTTTTTGAGAAGCACTTTTGAGAAAAATACACTTAGAAGCAGTTTTTTAAAGCTTGGCCAAACACTAATTACTGCTCAGAAATACTTTCAAACTAATTAATCAAACACAAACTGGTTCTCACCAAAAATATTTCTGAGAAAAATATTTTTAAAAAAAATATTTCTCAAAATAAGCTGATTTTTACCGGTTGGCCAAACGGGCTATAAGATATGTATACCGCCATATGGAAGAAGTCATGTACTTCACTTTTGACTGAGACGTGAGTGAAATATAATAATACTATTGCTCGACATCGAAATGTTCCCTATTGCTCCGAATCCGATGTTCTCATTTCCCAACGCCTAAGATGTTGTCATGGCGAAAATAGCTGTTGTTTCCATTTAATTATTATTGATACAACAAAACTCAATCAGGCAATATTTGCACAGTCTTTGATGAGCTACTCGTCCTTTTCAATTTAAACGATACAATTTCCTTGTTAGTTCGTTATAAAAAGAATAATATATTTTTATAATTTTAAATAATTTAGTTTTAAAATTTTTATTTTATTTTTAATAAAAAATTTTATAATTACACAAATATTATGGCCCCACAAAGTTTTTAACTCTTAAACTTTTAAGATCATAAATTTTAAAAAAAAAAAAAAATCTTGAACTCCGTGCCAAATCAAACTATATCATCTAAATTGAAACATATGAATAATATACTTTATTATTTAACTCTATAATCATTGCTTGAGATTGTGCATGTTTCAGAAAGTGTAAGTCAGAAAACTGATGCTACATTCTAACTTGGATAAAATGAGGTGGAGATAAATAAGTGATAAGAGCAAAATACGTAAGAAAGACCAGATTATAGAGAAAAAAAAATAAGACAAGATAAGAAAGAAGAAAATATATCGGACAACTCTGGAAGAAGATACGGAAATTAGCGAATCAATACATAGTTGTTGCAGCCAACTGCCACCTACACTACTTTTTCCAAGAATCAATGGTCAAAAGTTTTTGCCCAATGAAATGATCTTCAAACTGTGGGTTTATGAAAAAACAATGTTCATTTGGATATTCTTTGGATATAAATTATATTCTTTTATCATATATTACTACATTATATATTGGCCTTGATTTCCTTTTCTTTTACTTTGTAAGGTAAGCTTTCAAAGTTTCAATCTACTACAATTAAACTAGGAAGCTTTAAGCTTGAAAATGATTTATGCCAAAAGATCTCTTTTATTGACAATAAAATGATTTCTCAAACACAAAGATATGTGAAGACAAAAACTTGTTGAAAGTAGAAACCCGTAAACGAAAAAACTGAAAAATTGAAAGACGCCATAGAAAGTCTAGTCAGCTATTACGAAGAACTTTCGCGTTGGCCTTATCCACTACTTTTAACTTCCATTCTTTGCTCCCACCAACTGTGGCGCCTCTCCGCGGTTGAACCAAATCACAAGGTTTTTATAGGTATATTCCACGAGTATATATTTTATTATATATTTTATTTTTTCTTTTATTGATGACAAGTATAGAGCTGTCAATACGGACGGGCTGGGTCAACCCAACCCAGCCACATGAACTTTAGCAATTGACTGGCCGGGCTGGGTTAGCCTAGCCCACTATTTTGATGAGCCTTATAATGATCGGCCTACCCAACTCTTTGTGGGCCGCAGTCCCCCACGGGCCAGCCCAACATTTTTTAAAATATAATTTTATATTTTTCTTTAAGTTCAAATAACTTATTAAAAAATTTCGCAAAACTTAATAACTTTTTATATTGTTTCAATATATCACAATAAACACTAAAAAAATTAAGACAAGACTATATTTCATTCACTAAAAATCAAAACTCAAAACAAAATATTCAAGAGAACGTCCATGACGTTTATGGGATATCCACCATATCATCTTCATCAAACACATTTGAATCTTCTTGTGATAAGGTTGTCTTAACATCTTCACTTTTATCTATATCAACAATTCATATGCAATATTAATTAATTAAATATTAAGAATAATAAAATTTTAAAAACTAATAATATTCAAATTCACATAAACAAAAATTACTAGTTTGAGTTTGAGAAAAGTCGTGCAGCAAATTTCGAGTAGTAATAAGTGTTTGGACATTTTTTGACAAAGTATACCTACCAATGCTAAATGTTAATTCTGATGCTACAGTGGTAATAGAAATACTAAGTACATCACGCGCCATCACCGAAGATCGGAATATTTTCTAGAATGGTCTTTCCAATATATCTCTTGAAACTTCTCAAGATCATGCTTTGGTTCCTTAAGTAAAGATCCAATTCTGATTTTCCATCGCTAGAGACAGTATACATTATATATTTTATAAATTTTAAATAAATATTTTTATTAGGCCCACGGGCCGGCCCAGCCCAGCTTCAGTCAAGCCTCACGGGCCATGAGCTTACTCTTGCCGGGCATAAAAGTCTCATTTTTAAATGGGCTCCAAAAATTCTAGCACAACCTTGCTACATAACGGGCTGGGCTGGGCCGGCCCAACGAGCCAAGCCCATGTACAATAAACAATTATTCGTCGAAAAAAAAACTTAAACAAACAATTGCTAAAATCTTCTCATTTGAACAAGGAAAAATTCTATTATGCGACTTGGGTTCAACCACCGTAAAAATACTCTTAATATATCATTCATAAAAGATATGTTGGTGATGAAAAAACTTGGTCAAGGTCATCATGGCACCAATAATATAAATATTTTCTCAATCCACATTCAATGTCATCCAAGAGGGGACTATATTTTGAGAAAATAAGATTGGGAAGTTGGAAATGTCATTTGTGTCTTGCAGTCCCATTGGGGAGTTAACCTTCATCACGACTAGGGGTGGCAATTTGAGCCTAAACTTATTCAACTCATTCAACTCGTCCTGAGATTAATGTGTTGGGCTACAAACATTTCAGCTCATGAGTTAATTTGGGCTGAGCCCAAGTTAACCCATTATTTTTTATAACCGCATTCTCGCCCATTAAACATCCCAAATACAACCCATAAAACTCACACAAAACAAAGGGATCTCAACCCAACTTATCTAGAAATTTACTAAATTACCCCAATTTTACTTTTTTCTGTATTTTCAATTTTCTGTTCTTTTGTTTTTCTACACCACCTACACACCCTACGCCCCATAATTTATTTATTTTTTACTTTTTTTGTTGTATTTTTAATTTTCTATTTTTTTGTTTTTGTTCACCACCCACCCACCCTACCCCCCTCAAAAAAATTTAATTTTTTTTGTATTTTTAATTTTATGTTTTCTGTTTTTTTTATTTTTCTGCACCACCACCCACCCTCCCCCTCCTGTAATGATCTAGTCGTTCGTTCAGAGAGTTATAACCCCATTTCCCCCATCTATGCTTATTTATGTGTTGTTCAGTTGTGTTGAGTTATATCAAGTTGAATACAAAAAAATTTAATTTTTTTGTATTTTCAATTTTATGTTTTTTGGTTTTTTTATTTTTCTCCACCACCACCCACCCCCCCCTCCTGTAATGATCTAGTCGTTCGTTCAGAGAGTTATAGCCCCATTTCCCCCATCTATGCTTATTTATGTGTTGTTCAGCTGTGTTGAGTTGTATCAAGTTGGTTGGTTTGGGTTCGAAGTAGTTTTAGGGTAAAATGAACACTTGGTCTCTTAGTTAGAAAGCTAAGTTAGAAAAGTCAACCAAAAGTTGACTTATGAGTAAACGAATTCGGATTTAAATTTTTATGATTCGATTAGTTTCGTTGGGTGATTTTAGACTTAGGAGTGTGTCCAAAATGTAATTTGGAGGTCCGTGGTAGAATTAGGTTTGAATTGGCGAAAATGGGAAGTTTAGAAATTCTTAGGCTTGAATTCGAGGTTGATTTGGTGTTTTGGTGTTGTTTTGAGTGTTCCGAAAGTTCGACTAAGTTCGGGTAGTGATATATGACTTGTTGAAATTATTGGTTTAGGTCCCGAGGACCTCGGGTGAGTTTTGGATAGATTTGGGTTGTGTTGTGCTCGTTTTTCTTATGTTTCGACGCCGTTTCTTCAAGCATAAATGATATCATATTGAACAAATGAGCTCCGATTTCCTTTTTTGATTGAAGCATTAGATCTGTATCGTAATTACGGACCCGTAGCAAAAAGAATGATCGAATTTGGACATCATATAAGGATTTTAGGGTCATTTTACTAAGAATTAGGTTGCCAGATTTTTCAGATTAATTACGAAATTGCCACTAACAACGTATTTAAAAATCTATACTATTTGTAAATATTAAAACGTACATATCTCATTCATTATAAGGTCAAATTGAGTGATTCAAAAGTCAAACTTGCCTAGAATTTCACAAGGAATCTATTGGAGGCATAAAATACGAGTTTTGGGATTGTTTGGCACAAGAAACGAGACAGAATAGCTGGCAAAAAAATATATAAAGTTAGGATTTGTTCATTCGGTCATATTTTGAGTTGGGGAGCTCGGATTTGGGCGATTTTTGAGGCGATTTTCACCATATGGATTGGGGTAAGTGTTCTCTACTCGATTTTGGTTATATTTCATGAATCCATCATCATATTTGGGATTTGATTGATGATTTCAAAGTGAAATTGAGGGAGTTAAGGTTTGGACTATTTAACTTAGCTCGTCACTACTGCTCAGTTCCTTAGTTATTTCTGTTACTACTGAGTCGATTGTACTCATACTACACCCTACACTTAATGTGCAGATTCAGGTGAGTTAGAGCGTGGCGATCGTTGAATTCAGGACGGCTATCTTTGGAGACTACAAGGTAGCTACTAGCATCCGTAGGACCTTGTTACTCCTCTTGTCATTTCTTCTTTTGGACAGTTAGACAGTTATATATCTTAGTTTATAGTTTTAGACGCTCATGACTTAGTGACACCCAGATGTTTGGGACTCGTTTTCGTAGTTTATATTATTTATATTTAGAGTTGGTTCAGTTTATCAAGAATTAAATTATTGGAAGTGTTTTATTAAATTCTTATAATCAAATTAGTAGTAATATTTTTGGAATAGGCTTGCCTTGTAACACGATAGGCGCCATCACGACCATGGTTAGATTTTGGATCGTGATAAGTTGGTATCAGAGCCTAGGTTATATAGGTCTCACGAGTCATGAGCGGGTTTAGTAGAGTCTTGCGGATCGGTACAGAGACGTCTGTACTTATCTTCCAGAGGCTGTAGAACCTTTAGGAAAACTTCATCTTCATGAATTATTATCATGCGGTATTGATTCAGCTTGAAAGTGTAACTTTTTGAATTCATTCCACGCATTCGTATGCACACATGAGCGCTCGGTATCAGTTGTGCATCGACGGATTGTGATTCCCTGGATGAGGTGCGAGATGTGATTTTTGTGTGTTTATGTTGGGCCAGTCTGGAGGACTTGAGGCCAGGTTTTGATTGTAGCTTGAGCATTGAGGTGTTGATTGTGTGAGCGGGTGCTTGTGGACTTATATGTCCGATAGTGTCCCTATTAGTAGAAATGGTGGCTTTATGGCTACGTGATGAGTATAATGTGACCGCGAGATGAGTTTATATGATTTGAATGTGACGAGAAGGATTTGATTGAGGTGATACAACGCTCTGATGGCTTTTGAAACAATTCTGGGCACGTTCGAGGACGAACGTTTGTTTAAGAGGGGGAGGATGTAACGACCAGGTCGTTCGTTCTAAGCGTTATGGCCCCATTTTCCCCCATCTATGCTTATTTATGAGTTGTTCAGCTGTGTTGAGTTGTCTAAAGTTGGTAGGTTTGGGTTCGAAGTAGTTTTGGGGTGAATGGAACACTTAGTCTCTTAATTAGAAAGCTAAGTTAGAAAAGTCAACCGGAAGTTAACTTATGAGTAAACGAATTCGAATTTGGATTTTTATGATTCGATTAGCTTCGCTGGGTGATTTTAGACTTAGGAGTGTGTCCAGAATGTAATTTGGAGGTCCGTGGTAGAATTAGGTTTGAATTGACGAAAGTGGGAAGTTTAGAAATTCTTAGACTTGAATTCGAGGTTGATTTGGTGTTTTGGTGTTGTTTTGAGTGTTCCAAAAGTTCGAATAAGTTCGGTGTCGCGCCCCCTTTTTCCCCCTTTTCCGTTAGGAGAGGAGTTTCCGGGTTTCGACATTCATGGGGTGTAATGACTCATTCCCCTTAGGATAGTTTCAAGCCCTTACCCAATCTATGGTAATCAAACCTAGTTGTAAATAAACTCTGTGGGTGTCCTAATGCTCCTTAAATCATTAGGTGGAGACTCTTCAAAATACCCAATTCTCCTTACCCAATCTCTGGTAATCAAACCTAGTTGTAAATAAACTCTGTGGGTGTCCTAATGCTCCTTAATCATTAGGTGGCGACTCTTCAAAATACCCAATTCTCCAAAAGGGGGAATGAGTCATTACACCCCATGAATGTCGAAACCCGGAAACTCCTCTCCTAGCAGAAAAGGGGGAAAAGGAGGGGCACGACAGCATGGCGACTCTGCTACGAATATTTTTAGGCTTTTACCACTTCAGATTGTTCTTATGGATTTGTACCTCCCTTATGTGTAATTACTTGTTTAAATTTCTTTAAGCATTTAATTTCCTACAAAACTGACTTATCTTCTTTGTTCCTTTCCTTTATTGCTGCTTTAAATTATGAAAACTGTTGTATTTATTGCTTTATTAAACATGCAAATACGTGCCAACATGCTTTTAATTATTGCATAATCATGCTCAACATCATACTCCACTCGTGCCAAACAAATACTATAGCAACACTTATAATGAGTGGTTGCGCTCTTCCCTATATCATTACCCCCTAAATTCAGAAAGGCATATTTGCGGTACAATTAGTCGATCAGCGGTGCAGTCGACAGTTCCGTGCCTTCCCCCTTGAGTTGTCTGCTCAAGGGTACCAGTCTAAAACCCCATAGGAACCTTAATCTGGTTAAAATTGTGCATGCATCATGGTCAAACCTAGCCGGTTCAGTTATGTTATCCACATAATAATCCTTTAAGACAGCCTTGTCCAAAGTCCATTGGGTTTCCCTGAACCCAAACGGACATCACCACGTTTTGTGCATTTATTTGGAGAACTAAATGCTTCATGCTAATTGTTGGTATTAAATAGTCGAGTCTGGTAGGGGTAAGGCCTAACCTTATTTGTTTTGCGTAAAATAAGGTACGAGGTCCCCAGTTTCGGCATGATTAGCACGCCCCCACTCTTGATAGACTGGTGGAGGAGTCTTCCATCAAATGACCAAATCAGTGAGTGGAAAGAGAGGTCGCCAAAGCTAGTGAAAAGTTGGAATATCTGGAATACAGTCTGCTGAAATTGGAAGGAAAAGTGATGAAGAGAGTCACCGACTGCCAGAACGCTGAGGGAAACGAAGGAGAACACCTGGCAAAGGCATTTTTACTGGTGAACCTACGCGAACTGGAGGATCTGATCAACGAAAACATTCAACCTGAGGAAGGTCCTTCTGAGACCAAGCAGATAGGAGTTTATCTTTTCGCTTTATAAATGTAATAAGGCCAATGGCTATTAGTGACTTTTTATTTCCTATTTATTTAGTGTTAATATGGATTCGTCTTATTTTCTATCAATAAAATGAGGCATTTAGCATATTAAGTTTTCCAAATCAATTTGTTGCTAGGCCTACCTTGAGCACAAAGAGGTCCCCAAATTAGGACGCGCTTTACATTCTCGCACTATGTGTTTAAATATTATAATACTTTTTATGATCCTTACTAACTTGGTTACCTTTTGTTTTTATTATTCCCTTCCCCAAAGGTTAGTTCGTGCACTCTGGCAACATCATCCTATTCCACGAGATCCAGGGGCCCTCCACCCACTCCTCCTCTTAGTCCTGTCAAAAATAAGAACGAAGGAAGATTTGAACAACGTCAGAAAGGAGAATCCAACTGAACGGGTAGAGGCCACTAATGGTCATGGTACTCAGGTTCCTAAGGAGAATGTATCCCAACTTGAACAAAAGCTGCTGAAATTCCAAGAAGAGCTCGATCAGGTTCGAAATTTGGCAAGCCTATCATTTTCCCTCAGCACCCCAGATATCAACTTCCCCAACACTCAAAACCCTACACCTCCTCAAAATATCCCAAAGAAACAGAATCATCCTGTTCCTCGCCATCACACTATTCCACTAAAGACCCAATACAACACCTGTCATACCCAAAATAATACTCCACTACTCATCCCAGAACCCCAAGACTCCACAAACGACCACTTTCACACCCACCATAACACCCCTATCTACGTGGAGACCATGCCACACTCCACCCAACCTATCTCAAGTACACCCGAGTCTGATGAAAAGGATCTATTTATCAGGAACCTGGCTGAGGAACTTAAGAAATTAACTAGCCGGATTGAAGGCGTAGAAGGAAGCAAAGGAATTGAGGGGCTGAACTATGAGGATATTTGCATACAGCATGATGTTAACCTACCCGAGGGGTACAAACCTCCGAAGTTCGAAATGTTTGATGGTATAGGTGATCCAAGAGTCCATTTGAGGATGTACTGCGACAAGTTGGTTGGAGTAGAGGAAGACGAGAGAATCCGCATGAATCTATTCATAAGGAGTTTGGAAGGAGATGCGTTGTCCTGGTACATTAGCCAAGATCCAAAGAAGTGGTCAAGCTGGGTAAGCATGGCATCCGATTTTATGGACAGGTTCAGGTTTAACACAGAGAATGCACCGGATGTGTTCTATATACAGAATCTAAAGAAGAAGCCCATAGTGACATTTCACGAGTATGCCACTCGCTGGAGGTCCGAAGCTGCTAAGGTCAGACTTGCCTTAGAAGAGGAATAGATGAATAAATTCTTTGTCTGGGCTCAGGACCCACAGTATTATGAATGGCTGATGATGATCGAGAACCACAAATTCTCCGACATTATCAAACTGGGTGAGAGAACTGAAGAGGGTATCAAAAGCGTTGTGGTTAAAAACTTCGAGGTCTTGCAAGCTACAAATAAGGCCTTATAGTCTGGTGGTATGTCCAAGAATAGGGACGTAGGGGCCGTGATGGTTGCACAAAAGACCAAATCTCCCCTCAAATACCAAACTTACCCAACACCTCCACTTATATATCAGCCAACCCCAAATTACCAAGCACATTTACCCTCATACCAAGATCCAACACCAACTTATCAGTCACCTCCACCTCTTATATATCAGCCTACTTCACCTAGACATTCCCAACCCGCACATGTATACCAAATTTATAATTCTCAACCATCCCACTATCAGTCACCTCCTGTACGTCAACACTTCCCTAGACCTTGACCTAATTTTGATCGCGGGCCTCCAAAACAATATACAACCATTGTTGAACCCATTGACCAGTTGTATGAGAGGCTCAAAGCTGCTGGTTATGTCACCCCCATCCCTGCTGCAACCCTTGAGAACCCTTCTCAGTGGGTTAACCCAAACAAATCATGTGTATACCACTCCGGCATGAAAGGACACACCATCGATGAATGTCGCTCCTTGAAGGACAAGATACAGTCCTTGATTAATAACAAGATTATTGTGGAAAAGGAACCCGCTCCAAATGTCTGCAATAACCCTCTGCCAGACCATAAGGGTGGAGGTATCCACATGATTGAAATAGAGGATGATTGGGATCCCGAAGGATCAATCGAGTTGATCGCAGAAGATGATAACCCAAAGAAACCAATAATTACTCTCAATCCAGTCATAATCCAGATTCAACCATCTGAGGACGCTGAGGTGAATATGTCTGTGCCACTTGAGTTTAAAGCAATGTCATCTGCAAAAACACCAGCACCAATTGAGGTTGAATTCGTGTCTCCAACAAACGCACTCGCACCATTTGAGGTTGCAGTTTTGCCACCCAAAGCACACGCTCCGTTTGGAGTAAGGGTAGCCACGCCAATCCCAGTGGCGATGTCGACCATGACACCATTCCATACAAAGGCTGTACCTTGGGACTATACAGCCAAGGCGAGGAGGAAAGGCAAGGCCAGGTTTGAAGAGACTATTGCAGCACAGGGTATAACAAGAACCGGTAGAGTCTATACCCCCGAACATCTAGCTGAGTCAAGCAAGAAGGCCTCCAATCGGCCACCCATTATTGAGACAGGTCCAGACGACCTCTGGAGGAAAATACAGGCCAAGGAATACTCGGTCATCTACCAGTTGAACAAAACACCAGCGCAAATCTCCATTCTTGCTTTGCTACAAAATTCTGAGGCACACAAGAATGCTCTGTTAAAGGTGCTGAGTGAAGCATACGTACCAAGCAACATCACTGGCGGGGAAATGGCTAACATGGTAGGACAAGTGTTGGAGAGCCATAAGATCACCTTTTATGATGACGAGCTACCACCTGAAGGGTTGGGGCACAACAAGGCACTGCACATCACCGTGCAATGCGAAGACTATTTTATCACTAGAATCCTGATCGATGGAGGTTCCAGTCTCAACATTTGTCCGTTGGTAACACTCAAGAAGTTGGGGAAAGGACTACACGAGATAAAAGATGGAGCTATCAATGTAAGAGCCTTCGATGGTTCCTAGAGGTCCACCATTGGGGAGATTATTCTATACTTGCAGATGGGACCAACATGGTTCGATGTTGATTTCTAGGTGATAGATGTGCCAGCATCTTACAACTTACTGTTGGGACGGCCATGGATTCATGTTGCTGGGGTCGTAACATCAACACTGCATCAGGCAGTAAAATTTGAATGGAATCACCAAGAGGTGATCATTCACGGCGATGGTAGCAACCCTATATACAGTTGCCAGACCATTCCGGCAATCGAGGGAAGAAGGAAGCTAGGTGGAGAAACTTACCATCACATTGAACAGGTAAATGTTGTTGATAAGAACAAATGGTGGGATAGCAAAATTGAGAGTATACTGAATTGGAGTGGGTACGAACCTAGCAAGGGACTCGGAAAGAACCTCCAAGGAATCGCTAAGCCCATAAAACTCAAGAAGCATGGAACTACTTTTGGTTTGGGATATGACTACACCTGGGTGGAATTCAACAATTGGTCTCCACTATGGCGCGGTCCTTACTATCCCCTGGAACAGCCAATACCGCATCTGGAGCAGACTTTCCAACAGGCTGACGTTGTTTATGGGTCAGACGAAGAAGAAGCACTTGCAGCGGTGAAGACCTTGTTCCTAAAAGACAACGACATGGATTGTTGTGTTGTTCTCGAGGAAGAGGGGGAGGAAGGCCCTTCCATACAGGCTGTGAGCAGAGGGGCGCGCCTTAATAACTCGACCATTAGAACAACCAGAGCCCGACGAGCCTCGGGGTAGCAAGGCTAAAACAAACATCATGCACTATTTTATTTACTAAATGATTTTTTTTCGCATTTTTAATTCCCACAATAAGATCTTCAATGTTCAAAACAGTTATGCAATTTATCAAAGCATTTAGAATTTTCTTATGAATCAATGCTCATTACCGTTTTCTCTCATTACTTTACTTATACAGCATTACTATTACTTATCTTGATGAATCAATGACTATGACATGCAATGAGACAACGCAACAAACGAATATTGATTCAGAGGAGGATGACATAACTAACGAAATTGTTAGAGAAGTTGAGAACTTTGAGAACAGACCTAAGTCCAACCTGGATGAAACCGAAATTGTTAACCTGGGAAATGCAGAAAACGTCAAAGAAACACGAATCAGCGTTCAACTATTGCCATTAGAAAACAAAGAATATACAGAATTTCTAAAGGAATATGAGGACATATTCGCCTATTCGTATAATGACATGATTGGTATGAGTACGTCTATTATGGCTCATAAACTGCCAACCGATCTGACATGTCCGCCGGTAAAGCAAAAACTCATAAAGTTCAAGCCTGCTATGAGTTTGAGAATCAAGGAAGAAGTCACCAAGCAAGTCAAAGCTAAGGTTCTCAGAGTAGTAGAATACCCGACATGGTTAGCCAATATCGTGCTAGTGCCAAAGAAGGATGGGAAGGTTAGAGTCTGTGTCGACTACCGGGATCTCAATCGGGCCAGTCCGAAAGATAACTTCCTTTTGCCGAATATACACATCCTGATTGACAATTGTGCCAAGCATGAGCTGCAGTCATTTGTAGATTGTTTCGCTGGTTATCATCAGATCTGGATGGATGAAGAAGATGCTGATAAAACGGCTTTCATTATGTCGTGGGGAATGTATTGTTACAAGATGATTCCGTTAGCCCTAAAGAATGCAGGGGCCACCTACATGAGGGCCATGACTACCATTTTCCATGATATGATACACAAAGAGATTGAGGTATATGTAGATGATGTCATTGTTAAGTCCAAGAAGGCCACTGATCACATGGAAGATCTGAGGAAGTTCTTCAATAGACTACGGAGGTACAACCTGAAACTAAACCTCGCGAAGTGCGCAGTTGGGGTTCCTGCTGGGAAATTGCTTGGATTTATCGTAAGCCGCAGAGGAATAGAACTGGATCCATCAAAAGTCAAAGCCATTCAAGAATTGCCACAGCCAAAGAACAAGAAAGATGTGATGAGCTTCTTGGGAAGGCTCAATTACATCAGCCGATTCATAGCACAGTCTATAGTTATCTGTGAGCCAATCTTTAAGATGTTGAAAAAGGACGTCGCTACCAAATGGACTGATGACTGCCAAAAGGCCTTCGACAGAATCAAGGAGTACCTGTCAACACCACCAGTCTTGGTCTCGCCCGAGCCAGGTAGACCCTTATTACTCTACCTTGCAGTATTGGATGGAACTTTCGGTTGCGTTCTGGGGCAGCACGATGAAACGAGGAGGAAGGAGCAGGCCATCTATTATCTCAGTAAGAACTTCACCCCGTATGTGGACCGATATTCTCTGTTGAAACACACCTATTGTGCTTTGACCTGGGTAGCCCAGAACTTGAGGCACTACTTATGTACTTATACTACATATCTCATATCAAGGATGGATCCTTTGAAATACATCTTTCAGAAGCCCATTCCCACTGGCAAGCTAGCCAAGTGGCAAATCCTGTTAAGTGAGTTTGACATTGTTTACGTAACTCAGAAAGCGGTCGAGGGACAAGAACTGGCAGACCACCTTGCTGAGAATCCCGTGGATGGAGAATACGAACCCCTGAAAACGTACTTTCCTGATGAAGAGGTATCATTCATAGGAGAAGACATTGCAGAATCCTATGACGGTTGGAGAATATTTTTCGATGGAGAAGCAAATTTCAAAGGAGTCGGCATTGGAGCAATCCTAGTATCAGAAACCGGTCAACATTATCCGGTGTCCGCCAAACTCAGGTTCCCGTGTACCAACAACATGGCCGAGTATAAAGCTTACATCTTAGGGCTCAAAATGGCCATTGACATGAATGTTCAAGAGCTACTAGTAATTGGAGATTCAGACTTGTTTATACATCAGGTACGAGAAGAATGGGCAACCAAGAACTCCAAGATACTCTTGTATCTGCATCATGTACAGGAATTGAGAAAGAGGTTCACGAAGACGGAGTTCCAACATGTTCCCAGAGTCTGGAATGAGTTCGTCGATGCACTGGCTACCCTGTCATCTATGATACAACATCTAGACAAGAATTTCATTGATCCCATTCCAGTAAAGATCCATGATCAGCCAACTTACTGTGCCCATGTTGAATAAGAAGCAGACAGAAAGCCTTGGTTTCATGATATCAAGGAATATTTGGCAAAAGGAGAGTACCCATAGCTTACAAATCCTACTCAGAAACGCACACTTCGAAGGTTGTCCAACCATTTCTTTCACAGCGGAGGAATCCTATATAGGAGGACTCTTGATCTGGGATTATTAAGGTGTGTCGATGCAAAGGAAGCATCCAAGTTACTAGAGGAAATTCATGCTAGGACCTGCGGTCCACATATGAACGATTTTGTCTTAGCAAAGAAGATACTCCGGGCTGGTTACTTTTGGAGGACTATGGAAACAGACTGCATCCAGTATGTCCGAAAATGCCACCACTGTCAGATACATACAGACATGATAAAGGCACCTCCAAATGAGCTTAATGCAACAAGCTCACCATGGCCGTTCGCCGCCTGGGGAATAGATGTTATTGGACCAATCGAGCCTGCCGCTTCCAACGGACACCGGTTTATCCTGGTAGCCATCGACTATTTCACCAAATGGGTCGAAGCAGCATCTTATAGAGCAGTGACTAATAAAGTTGTGGCAGACTTTGTTCGCGACCGCATTGTTTGTCGATTCGAGATTCCAGAGTCAATCATTACTGATAATGGCTCCAACCTCAACAATGACTTGATGAAAGCTATGTGTGAAACTTTCAAGATCAGACACAAGAATTCCACAGCCTACAGGCCTCAAATGAATGGAGCTGTAGAAGCCGCCAACAAGAATATCAAGAAGATATTAAGGAAAATGATAGAAAAGCATAAACAGTGGCACAAAAAGTTATCATTTGCTCTACTGGGGTATCGCACCATAGTCTGCACGTCAACCGGGGCAACCCCCTACATGCTGGTTTACGGTACAGAGGCTGTCATTCCCACTGAGGTAAAAATTCCTTCCCTAAGGATCATACAAGAAATTGAGCTCGATGACGTAGAGCGGGTAAAAAGTCGTTATGAGCACTTAGCCTTATAGACGAAGAAAGAATGAATGTGGTTTGCTATGGTCAACTCTATCAGAACAGAATGTCCAGAACCTTCAACAAAAGAGTCAAGCCGAGACAGTTCACATCAGGGCAGCTGGTGTTAAAGAAAAAATTTCTGCATTAAGATAAAGCCAAAGGGAATTTCTCTCCCAACTGGCAGGGTCCATACATGGTTCACCGGGTTCTGACAGGAGGAGCCCTCATACTTGCAGAAATGGACGGAGAAGTCTGGACAAAGCCGATTAATTCGGATGCAGTCAAGCATTAGTATGTGTAATTTTTATGCTTCCTTTATATGATGTAAATTGAACTATGCCTGACCTGATTTCCATTTAAGAGAGGATACGTATGTAGCCCTATGGGTGCGGTCACAATTCAATAAAATTTTATTTTCCCCCGCAATTGGAAACTGGGGCAGAATTTTGAGGAGGACCCTCAAAATTCCAAAGTAATTTCAATCGATCGCCACATGAGCAGCAGTCAGAAGCGTCAACCCATTAAACTGGGGCAGAATTTTGAGGAGGACCCTTAAAATTCCGTAGCTGGAGAGGTTGCAATGTCCTGAACTACATCACAGTCGTCGATTCATCTAAAAGCTATTTTAACTATACATTTATGTCATACTTTTACAAAATCATGCATGTTTATTATTGAAATTGCTTTGTTTAGCAACGCTACCCCAATAATACAGACGGTATCACTAGATCAAAGCCGAACGAGTCAAGCAAATCCAGCGGGGATATGAACTAACCTCCCCATTGCAAAACTCACGATTTTTCTGTAGATGCAGGCATTGGGACTGCGAAATCATTAAACATATTGTACGCCCATGAAACAAAAATTGTTCAAGAATATGACTCTCTGCACTATTGCACTTGCCAACATTTGCTATCAGCACACATGTCTCGTATGTCACGACGCTCCCAGTAATCACAATGCCACAACCAGCTATCAGCTAAGAAAATCTACTATCACCTATTATTTTCTTGCATAAGGCTACCTTTCTGCCTTCCGAGACTAAACGTTGTCTCCATCTGCATTTTTGCATAAGGCTACCATTCTGCCTTCCGAGACTAAACGTTGTTTCCATTTGCATTCTGCATAAGGCTACCATTCTACCTTCCAAGACTAAACGATGTCTCCATCTGCATTCTTGCATAACCTTCCAAGACTAAACGTTGTCTCCATCCGCATTCTTGCATAAGGCTACCTTTCTGACTTCCAAGACTAAACGTTGTCTCCATCTGCATCTTGCATAAGGCTACCATTCTGCCTTCCAAGGTTAAGCTTTACCTCCATCTGCATTCGCACCTTTGCATAAGGCTATCGTTCTGCCTTCTGAGGTTAAGCTCTACCTCCATCTGCTGCATTCGCATCTTTGCATAAGGCTATCATTCTGCCTTCCGAGGCTAAGTTCTGCCTCCTACTTTCTTTGGAACTAAGCACTATCCCAGGCTAAGTTCTGCCTCCTACTTTCTTTGGAACTAAGCACTATCCCAAGCACTATTTATCTCGCTTTTCTTACGGGCTAAGCTCTACCCTTCGCAAGACTAAGCTCTGTCTTGTCCGCATCATACTACTGCATCCTTCATGGGCTGAAATATCGCCAACTCATCCGAAGGCGTCATCATTCAGAGGCACCATCTTCATAGCCCGAGAACACCATGTCATGGACTGAGGATCTCTTTCAATCTTTTGCATAACATTATTCAAAGGCATCATAGTTCGGAGGCACCATCCTCATAGCTCGAGAACATCATTTCATGGCCTACGAATCCCTTATCATATGCTTCATGGCCCAGGACATCATGGTCTAAGGACATCATCCTCATCATCTGAAGACAACATCCATGGTCCAACGAGAATTTGCATCATGTTTAAATTTACGCACAATATATGCTTGTATTGCTGATTTGTAGGTAAGATGGCGAGAAACGACCATCCCAGCAGGAGCGATCCCGCTCCAGTGCCCGCAACCATATCAAACCTAACCATTCCCGTAAACCGCCCGTTCACTCCCTGGCCCTAGATGTTGCGTTCATTCTTGAAATCTCTTCATCGGTATACTCCGCCGTTGGATCCTGAACTACATATGGCCTGATTCCTATAAAACCAGGGATATGTAGGCAGCTCAAAAGCCAGGGTGCAGCCTAAACCTCTTCAAACCGTTTTGCTCAGTCAAAATTGGCTATCATATCTTTACCCGGCAACTCTTTCATCCTTTCCAGGTAAAGAGGGGCAGCTGTTGATACCCAATTTTTTCCTAGATATTTTTAATATGAAAAATAACTTAAATAGCATATATATATATATATGCATATATAAGTATGTCCAAATGTTTTGTTATTTTTCCATAATTTTTAAAAGGTTTTTAAATCAATTTATTTTATCAATAAAAACCCAATAATTATTTCCAAAATTGTTATTTATGGTAATTCATTCATTGGATTTTTACATTTATGCTAAAATATAGATAATGTAATTTTTTGCATATTTTTATAAATTTATTTAGTATTTTAAAGCTAAATTGCATATAATTGCAATATTAACCTTCTTTAAATTTAATTGTGTTTTGTATTCATAAAATTAAGCCCTATATTTTTAAATTTTTAATTATATATTATAAATCATTTCAGTGCTTTCAATTTGTTTCCAGAATTTATTTACTATTTTTTATAATTTTAAAAGGGAAAAATTGGCTATTTAAATAATAGCCCAATTGCATTTAAATTGTAGCCTAAATCTGACCACAAATTAAACCCAATTTCCCCGACCCAATTTTATTTAAACCCGACCCCTAACCCAATTTAACCAGCCCAACCCGGATCCCCTACCTACCCTCTTTAATCCAGGCCGTTGATCCATCAGATCAACGGCCAACATTCACCCTTACCATTTTTAACCCTGAATGACCCCTAAACCTAATTCATTTTCCACCACCCACCGCCTCTGAATCCCTTCCCTCTCAATTCTCTATGCAACCCCACATGAACCCTAGTCGTTGCCATCTAATTTCACCTTAATCCGCCTTAACCCCTGCCTAATCCATGGCCTCTCATGGCCATTTGAGATGTGTATCGGCCTCCTATATCTCCTGGGTGTTTGTTTCTATGGTTTCATGGCCAGACCTCGAAGGAATCTGGTCCATTCCTTGCTCAACTTCTGTTCATAGCCTTTATCCGGCCATTCATGGTCTTTCAAGGCAGATCCTTGACTTTCCTAGTTAGATCGTTAACGTTCAAGGTCTTTCTCACCTTTTCTGGGTTTTCTGAAACCCTAATCTTTGAGATCTTTCAATTTTCTTCAGATCTATCTTAGATCTGTGCTTACTACGAACTTCTTAAGTGTTTTCATGAAGGTTTCTCGATTTGCTTTCAAAACAACTCTTCATTTTTCAACGATTAGGGTTTTCCTTTAAGTTTTTTAAAAGATCTCTTCTCTGATTTAATGTTGTTTATGATTTTGTTATGTTTAAAACTATTTGCTCATGTTGTTCTTCTGGCCGTTTCATCGTGTTGAAAACCCTAGTTCCTTTTGGTCTCATCTGAGTTCTAAAACTATTTGTTTAAATGTATACTTGTTCGATTAAGTGCTTTGTTTCTGAATCTCTTTTCTTTGTTTGACTTATCTGATTCTGTGTTTTTATCATCTCTCAAACTCAGCTACTGTCGAAGCCCTAATTTCTTAAAAGGGGTTTTTCTCACTTATTAATACTGTGAGACCTTTAATTGTTTCTGATTTCTCTTACCTGTTACTATGTTCTTCTTCACTGTTGAGTCTATGTGACTTCTTGACCTACTTGACTACTGTGCTCCGAATATTTTCTTACTGCTGAATCCTAGCTTACCCTGTTGCTACTGTGTGTTTGTATTGCTTCTTTTTGTCAACATGTTTAACTCTGCATGCCTGTTCATTCCTTGCTATTTATGTGATGAATTGCAGAATCATGTTCCTTTCTTGATTGATCTTGATTTCCTCAATCTTCTGACTAATTGTAAAAGATTTTCTTACGAGCACTAATTTTACTCATCTGTTTAAAATTAATTGATTCCTTTCCTTTAGTGTGATGCTTTACCGTGCTGAATCACTTCCCAGAATAAGCCTATTTTGTATTTAGACTTGATTATTTACTTCATGCTTTTACTGCCCCTTACATGGCAATAATCAATCTGTATCAAACTGATTTCTTTCCTTAATTAATCAATGCTAGTATTCGTTAAGCAGTGATTCTTTAATTAAAGGGAATCACTTGTGTTAATTGATTCTGACTTGTGATTGTTTCCATGTTTGTGTTAGGACTTTACTTATTACCTTACTTTTCACTCGTTTTCAAAAACTATAAATACCCTGCACCCTTTTTCTTTCAAGCACACGAACAAAACTTGAGTTCAGAACACATACTCACATTCAAAATTTTCTCTCTTTTCTCTAATACTACTTGTGCTACTGCTGTGTCTAGCCGGCTAAAAGCCAAGGCTAGACTATGGAATCTTGCTTACTTTTACTTTCTGCACTTTGCTTCTCTACTGGTATGTTCTAGTTAATTTTTGAGCTCCAACAACAACATGTTCCTTTAAGTGTTTTCAGTTTCCCTCATTCTTGTCCACTTCTGTTTACGTTTCTGCAGTCAAATTATATTCCTAGCATGCTATAATGTTCCCTTTTCCCTTAGATTAATGCTTGCCCATGTGTTTGTTTTTTTAAGCATGCTCTGTTAGATACTTGTTGTGTTTGCTGACTTATAAAGCCCAAACCCCATATCCCTTCTATGTGTTTATGTTCTCAGGCTGGTTTGTGGGCATGCCAGCATCAGCTATTGCTGTGCATGACCAAACCTGACCCCTACTGGGGTCATATGCTTCATACAATGTATTGCCAAACCCCTTGACCCCTTTGTATGACTCTGATGTTGTGTGTTTGAGTTTTATTCATTACCCCAACTGATTTCAAACACTTCTGCTACTGATTACTTTCAAAAAATGGATTCGCCAGTCCAGTTTTTTTTAAACAAACTCTTTTTTAACTATGTTCTGCACTTCCACTATATTTCTAGAACTTAGGTTCTGCCTCTCTTGTGTGAGCCTTGACTTGGGACCCTGGAGTTCCCTCTGAACTTGGACACATGAGGGCTGGCCCTTCCACACTGCACTCATTTCTGTTTGGTTATGTAAACCTGGGTGTAAGCATTGCCCCGGGTCCCTTGAGACCCTTAGGGAACTTTGACACACCCAGGTGTGAGAAAGGCTTTGAAATTCTGGCACTGAAGTTGTTCATTACATAACTCAGAGAGGAAGTCAAGATCAGGCTTTCCTTGGTTGTAATTTTCTTATTTCTGCACTATTTTTTTAATTCAATCATCTAGGCTGTAATAATTTATAAACAATATTGGGGCTGGCTAGTGAAAAGGGATGGGTTGATTCTGTATGCTTTAGCTATTAGAAGGGTAGATAACATGCCTATAGGTATATTTTCGATGTGATCTGTTAGAAAACATGCCTATAGGATCTGCTTTGGTTTAATAAAATTTTGCATGTTTTACTTCCACACTTAGATATCATGTCTATAGGACCTAAATGGCTATAATTAGATATCATGCCTATAGGAACTCCGCTTTGAATCGAATAAATCCTGCCTACTCCACTTCATGTTCAATTAGATACCATGTCTATAGGACTAAAATCAGCTTTTAATACTTAGATGTCATGTCTGTAGGAATTAAAATCAACAATAATAGAGATCATGTATATAGGATCTAAAACGAGTTTAGCTAAAAGTCAATTTGACATGTACTCACCTGTTCTGAATCAGTTTAAATAACTTACCCTTTTAAATTAATACGGTTAGAAAGCATGCCTACAGGATCCAAGTCACTTGTTCAAAATTGTTTACTATTTTACTACTCCCAATCAGTAATAGATATCATGCTCATAGGACATCACTACTACGCCTAGGCAAGCCTTAGGTAACTACTTAAATAAAACCGGAATTGCCTTGGTCAATTACCAACTGCTACAACCAGCAGGCAGACCTGATTCTGACTTCTTTTCTGAGTTATATAATGAATCTGATTCTGACTCAAACTCTGCTTTAGGATTTTACAAAAATTCAGACCTTAATTGTGTTTTAAGTTATGCTACTTATATGAATTATTTGCGGAGGTATACATGAGCCTTATAATTGCTTGCATGTTTCCCTCTAAATGCAGTCCTACGTGTTCTTGCATGTCACCTTAGCCTTTTACCTTTAAACCAAAGAGTTAGCCTAAAATCTTCCCTCTTATAGGAATAGTAGTCCTAAATTCCTCCGGGACAGATAGAAATTGGACGAGTAATAGCATGCAATAGAGGTCAAGACTAATCTGCGCTTTAAGTACCTTAACGGGGTGGGAAGGGTAGATATGGATATGATGACCGGTGCGTTAATACCACGTGTATCCCCTCTTCTGAGGAGTATCATACCGGGCATTGCATTGAGGTGATCCATATTATAAACAAACCCAGGACCCCCCTTTATTTTTTGCAAACATGTCTAGCTTATAATTCTTTCAAGCCTTACCTTTCAATAATTGTTTTCAAACGTTTAACTTAAATCCCCACTTACTTGAGCCTTTATTTGTTTACTTGCTAAATTGCACAAATTCACAAAAAATCATCTGGCCGGGAACCACACTAGTGGATCTTGAGGGGTGTCTAACACCTTCCCTTTAGGATAATTTCAAGTTCTTACCCAATCTTTGGTAATCAAACCTAGTTGTAAATAAACTCTGTGGGTGTCCTAATGCTCCTTAAATCATTAGGTGGCGACTCTTCAACATACCCAATTCTCCAAAAAGGGGAATGAGTCATTACACCCCATGAATGTCGAAACCCGAAAACTCCTCTCCTAGCGGAAAAGGGGGAAAAAGGGGGGCGCGACATTCGGGTAGTGATATATGACTTGTTGAAATTATTGGTTGAAATCCCGAGGACCTCGGGTGAGTTTTGGATAGGTTTGGGTTGTGTTGCGCTCATTTTTCTTATGTTTCGACGATGTTTTTTCAAGCATAAATGATATCATATTGAACAAATGAGCTCCAATTTCTTTTTTTGATTGAAGCATTAGATCCGTATCGTAATTACGGACCCGTAGCAAAAAGAATGATCGAATTTGGACATCGTATGAGGA
Organism: Nicotiana sylvestris; assembly: GCF_000393655.2. Taxonomy (NCBI): domain Eukaryota; kingdom Viridiplantae; phylum Streptophyta; class Magnoliopsida; order Solanales; family Solanaceae; genus Nicotiana; species Nicotiana sylvestris. The sequence goes on from NC_091057.1 coordinate 62,068,730, forward strand.
TTTTAGGGTCATTTTACTAAGAATTAGGTTGCTAGATTTATCAGATTAATTACGAAATGGCCACTAGCAGCGTATTTAAAAATCTGCACTATTTGCAAATATTAAAACCTACATATCTCATTCATTATAAGGTCAAATTGAGTGATTCAAAAGCTAACTTGCCTAGAATTTCACAAGGAATCCATTGGAGGCATAAAATACGAGTTTAGGGATTGTTTGGAATGAGAAACGAGGCAGAATAGCTGGCAAAAAATATATAAAATTAGAGTTTGTTCATTCGGTCATATTTTGGGTTGGGGAGCTCGGATTTGGGGGATTTTGGAGGCGATTTTCACCATATGGATTGGGGTAAGTGTTCTCTACTCGGTTTTGGTTATATTTCATGAATCCATCATCATTTTTGGGATTTGATTGATGATTTCAAAGTGAAATTGAGGGAGTTAGGGTTTGAGTTTTGGAGAGTTTTAATTGAGGATTTAAGGGACCAAACGGAGTCCGATTTTGATAAATTTTATATGGTTAGACTCGGGAGAGAACGAGGTTATGATTCTACCATTTTGATTGATTTCGAGACGCGGGTCCGGGGGCCGAATTTTGGCCAATTTTGGATTTTGGCATATTTTATAGTTTTTATTATGGAATTCGATTCTTTGACACATGGTGATGGTATTAATCTGATTATGGTTAGATTCGGAGCTTTTGGAAACCGAGTCCAGAGACCAGGACATCTCGGAGTAGGATTTTATGCGGTTGAGGTAAGTAACAGCTTTAACTCTGGATTTGAGGGTATAGACTCGGAGAATTTGATATTATGTGATTGTTTGGAGGTGATACCCATGCTAGGTGACGAGCGTGTGGGTGTATACCTTGATGGATTGAGACTTGGTCCGTCCCGTGAGGCCTCATGGACATCATCTGTGTTTACGTAGTTACTTGTTGTTGAACTTGTCTGCCTTCATGTTAGAGATCATGCTTATGCTTTATTCATGCTCACATTATTTGTACTCAGTTATAGAAATTATTGTATATGTTTACCTCAGTCTATATTAATTGCTAATATACTGTGATATGTGATGTGAGTTGTGTCCCCTTATTTGTTGATGATGGTGAGGCTAGTGACGTACATGATTGAGTGAGACCGAGGGGCTGGTTGTGAGAATATTAATATCATAGCGCGTGAGTTGCGTAGCATGTGAGTTGACCGTGTGGGTCCAGGTATTGATGTCATAGCGCGTGAGTTATCCGCGTAGCACGTGAGTGACCGTACGGATCCAGGTATTGATATGGTCGCACGTGAGTTGTCCGTGCTTAGTGCTTGGGCTTTGGGAGCCACTCCAAAGTCTGTACACACCTCAGTGAGTGCAGAGTGTTGAGTGTATTGAGTGTTGAGTGTTGAGTGCTGAGTGCGAGTGTTGAGTGATGGAGTGACATTGTTGTGAAGTTGCATTTACTTTAGTTGTTGCTGCATTTATCTGTTAAATTTCTTTGTGGTATTTACTGAGTTATGGAATTTACCTGTTTATTCATGTTTATTTTTTTAAAAAATTGTGAAAATAAATAATTAGACTGTTTTACATAGCTCGTCACTACTTCTCAGTTCCTTAGTTATTTCTGTTACTACTGAGTCGGTTGTACTTATACTATACCTTGCACTTTATGTGCAGATCCAAGTGAGTTAGAGCGCGGTGATCGTTGAGTTCAGGCCGGCTATCTCTGGAGACTACAAAGTAGCTGCTAGCGTCCACAAGACCTTGTTTCCTCTTGTCATTTCTTCTTTTGGACAGTTAGACAGTTATATATCTTAGTTTATAGTTTTAGACGCTCATGACTTAGTGACACCTAGATGTTTGGGACTCGTTTCCGTAGTTTATACTCCCTCCGTTTCAATTTATGTGAACCTATTTCCTTTTTAGTCTGTGCCAAAAAGAATGACCCATTTCCTTATTTGGAAACAATTTACCTTTACACAAAGATTTATAGCCACACATAATAGATGTGCCTCATATTAGACCACAAGATCAAAAGTCTTCTCTCTTTCCTTAAACTCCGTGCCCAGTCAATTGGGTTCACATAAATTGAAACGGATGGAGTATTATTTATATTTAGAGTTGGTTCAGTTTATCAAGAATTAAATTATTGGAAGTGTTTTATTAAATTCTTATAATCAAATTAGTAGTAATATTCTTGGAATAGGCTTGCCTTGTAACACGATAGGCGTCATCACGACCATGGTTAGATTTTGGGTCGTGACACCCCCCCCCCCAAATATTTTTCAATTACACATTTAAAGGTAAATGTTTTTTTATGCAAGATGAGCATGATTTTAAAATATGGGTCAAGTTGGGCGGATTGGGTTATGACCCATTGTTTAGCCCATCTTGACCCAGCCCATCTTAGCCCAAGTACACTTTGGGATGAGTTGGTCAATGATCCATTTATTGACCTAACCCATCTTGACCCGCCTAAATTCAGCTCAACCCGCTCATTTGCCAACCCTATTCACGACTTACAAATATTCACCATGCTATTTTTAATGGAAACTAAGATACGTAAATAAACCACTCAACTTCGAGAATGAGCAATATTTTCCTTCCTACTATTAATAAGGCACAGTTTGACGTGCTTGGGGTCATCAGGGGTATTTCGGAGAAAACTGCATCTATTTTGGCCTCAGTTTGAGCTCCCTCCAGTTAAAGATTGAGGTGTATCCAGTTGCAATATGGGTTAGGAAGGTATCTTGGTAACTACATTAATATAAAATAATTTTATTGGCTCAAACAAGGAGTTACTGTAGCTCCTTTGAAATTTGATAATCTGTTTGACGATTTTACCTTCTTGCTTCCATCATGATCATGTTTTCTTTCAAGGCAAACTCATTCCACGCGGGACCCACTCTTTGCTGTTTGGAGTTTATCTCCTTCTGGTCATGCTGCTTAGTGGGGGTATTTTAGAGAATGAAGTTTGTTCATACCATGTGACGATCCTTCAGCATATTTAAGTGTGCAAACCTTTTTGTCCTGGGCCCACTATTATACTGGAGTAACTTTTTTACGTTTTTGCTATAATAGTACTACTATTTTTTTTCTTTTTTATTAGTATTACTATTTGATTTACTCCAATTTATACATTTCAATTGACAGTAAAAGGACAAGTTTAACTACCTATTTTCAGGCCAAAAAAAGAGAAAAAAACTATGTGTGGAGCTTGGTTTGGGATCTTAGGGTATTTTATTGGAAGGATTAGTTTTTATTGTGATGATGATTGAGTTTTTCTCCTATTTTTATTTCTATTTGTTTTGTACTAACATTTTTATTATTTTATTTATTGTAAATGAACTCTACTGCATAGACCATAAATTTTTAAATTGCCAATTTTCACTAATAATTGAGGTCAAACAAATTTATTATAAAACATGTACTCTTAATTGTTATATTGAAGTGGATGATCATTGATAAGGATGCCCGAGATTCATAAGAGTTAATCAAACGTCAAACTCTAGCCACTTAAGTGAGAAGTCAATGCATACAAGGTATAATTGAGATCATCAAAAAGTAAATTAGTCCGCAAACATTTTTCAAAACATGTTAATTTGCTAACACATATACAACTTCTGAACTCATAAGAATACTATTGACCTACTATTTTGAGGAAGAAATTTAAAAGTAATAAAATTATAAAGAAGAATCATTCGAATTATGTTTATTTTTTAAAATTTTAAGAAAACTTTCTAAATATCCAAACGTGCTTCTTATAATAATTCAATATTTTTGCTGGGAAACACTGTTTTCCAAACGAAATCAATGAAATAAATTTGAACACAAGAGAGGATTCAGGATTTGACCTTATCTGTTCGAATTCAAATTCTACTATAGTCCATTTAATTTATAAGTTCGAGATTTAATAGCTGCACTTGAATAATAAATTTTTTAACACATACACAAAATTTGGGCCATACCTGGTAGATTCGAATAAATTACAATGCACACTACAACGCCCTGGATTGATCACGTGAATAATAATTAAAATATCAAAAGGTAATGACATTATCCTATAAATAATCTTCTCGCAAAAGCAATATAAAAAAAGAATATGTATTATAATAAACAACAACAAGTGCAGTGTAATCCAATAAAGTACAACTATCATAAATAATAATTATGCCCGTATGAAAAATATAAAACCGTCCTGAAAAAACAATCCATAGTTAAAAATACCATTCAAAAATAAGAATGAGTAGTAAGTCTTGCATACTTTAAAGTTTGAAATAAATTTAATTTCTCATGAACAACAAATTTAAATTACAATAAGCTTTTGATTCCTTTGACTATCTAAAACAAGGAAAGCATAGCAAAAATACGACTGAGAATGAAATTCATAAGATGCAACACAATATTCCGGCATATGTTGTTGGGCCCGTGCTCAGCACGGGCTGGCATTTACTAGTTACATAATATTCCTTATTTTTATCAAGCTCTCTTCTACGTCTTTTATTGTTAAATAAATTGATTTAAATATCTCTTAATTTTTACTTACTTTAGTGTTGATGTATTAACCATTTCAGCTGTTGGAATATATTCTAAACGATTATATAGAATGAGGTGGACATAAGTGATAAGATCAATCAAAGTAATAATGGCCCAATAAGAAGAGAAAATAGTAGGACTAGTGATAATAAGGAAAAAGATAAAAACACCTAGCCAGCCAATAGATACTTGCCGATGGTTTGAAATTCTTGCCCCAATGTGATGAGATACAAAATGAGATGAAGGCAGAAGAACATAGGGCTCTAGGTTCTTCAGTTGATAGAGAAGAAGTGTTCGATAAAATTAAGGAAATGAGCCCTCATCCGTTAATATCTATGTCTGTAAAAGAAAAGGAACTAAAAGATATTGGGTCTTCAGAACAGACCACCTCAACTCAGCCCAACAAAAATAAACGGTCAACTCAGCCCAACAAGAATAAAGGAAGGAAGCCCAATATTGCATCTACATTCATCCAGCCTGATAAAAGAGAAACAAGTTTACTGCATAGTTATTTCTAGAAATAGTACACATGTTTATAGAGAATAATTTCTAACATTGAAATTACAAATTAGTTATAGTATAGCCAATAAGAGATAGGATAGCTGGAGTTAGTTATTAGAGAAAGATTCTTTCTTAATTGTATATAATAGGAACATCTGTACAGTTCTTTTACAACAAGGAAATATACAGCATACAAAAATTATCTCAGATTTCTCTAAAATCCTACATGGTATCAGAGCTTTAGGTGCTCTTTCTCTCGTCTTTTTCATGGCTCCTTCCAATGATGAACAAACACCTTTGGCCTCTCCTACTTCTGCAAATTCTGTTGTCATGGATTCATCTAATTCTTATTATCTTCTCCCTTCTGATTCACCAGGAATGGTATTAGTCAATACTCTTTTTGATGGAAAAGGATATGCTGGATGGAGCAGGGCCATAGTGATTCCCCTTTCAGCTAAGAATAAACTTGGTTTCATTGATGGTTCTTCTTCAGAACCTACGTGGATCCTCAACTCCCTTTCAAAGGATATAGCTAAATCTGTGCTCTACTCGAAAACTGTAAAAGAAATCTGGAAAGATTTAGCTACCAGATTTGGACAGTGCAATGGTGCACAGCTATACCAACTTCAAAAGGAGTTATCAGATGCAGTCCAGGGTGCTTCAGACATAGCAGGTTATTTCACAAAGGTTAAGAAGGTCTGGTATGAACTTGATGCTTTAAACACATTTGATCACTGTACCTGTAAGTGTATCTGTGATGGTAAGTTGAAAACCATGAAATCACATCAGGATGGAAGACTTATACAGTTTCTCATGGGGCTCAATGAAGCTTACTCAGGTGTAAAAAGTAGCATCTTAATGATGGATCCCTTGCCCTCAGTCCATCATGCTTACTCTTTGCTTATTCAAGATGAAAAACAACGAGAAGTGCATGTAACATCGCATCCCACTCAAGCAGCTTTCATGGTGTCCAACCATAAGTTCACTGGAGGACAGAAGTCTACAAACACACAAAAATTCAATGGAGGATTCAAAACAAATTTTGAGAAACAGAAAGGAGGAAAGTTCTGCGCCTATTGTAAGATGACTAATCATGTTGTTGAAAATTGTTACAGGTTGATTGGTTTTCCACCAAATTTCAAGTTCACTAAAATAAAGAGGTTTCAAGCATCAGCACACAGCAATGCATCAGTTGTTGAGACTGAAGCAAATAACACACAGTCCATTCAGGAAATGGGAGCAACTTCTAATGCAAATGTCATAACTCAAGAATAGTTTTCACAATTGTTTCAGTTACTTCAATAGGTGAAGGTTGGCCAACAAAATGAACAGAATTCTGATGCTAATGTCTCTGTCAACTGTGCTAGCATCATTACACCTCTTTTAGACCCTAAAACTTTTTCACTATCTTGTCATACTAGCTCACATTCATGGATACTTGACTCTGGAGCTTCAGAACACATGACCTATGACAGAACCATTTTGAAAAATATTACACCCCTTTCAGCAGCATTGTATGTTAATTTGCCAAACTCACAAAGACTAAAGGTCACTTACAAAGGAAGTGTAACAGTCCTATCCGACCTTGTTTTGCATAATGTGCATTTTGTACCTGATTTTAGGTTCAATCTCCTCTCAGTCCACAAGTTCACTACTCAGCTGAGTTGTTTATTGATTTTTGCTTCCTTTGGTGCTATATTGCAAGCCCCTTCAATGAAGAGGCCAGTGGTTCTTGGTGAAGTTAAGGAAGGTCTCTATCTACTCAAGTCAGCTCCACTCAAGCCTAGCACATTATCAACCAAAATCCAGCCCAGTTCTTTTTCAGTTTCTCCTAAAGCAGTTTTTGCAGATAGAATAGTATCTAAGTCTGTTTGTAATAGCACTATTAGTAGTGGCACTTCTCAGTCTCCTTCTAGCAGTAAAACTAGTCCTAGTTCTGTTTCTCCTAATGTAAGCCTATGGCACAAAAGATTAGGGCATATGCCTTTTACTAGTATGAAGAATATTTCAAGTTTTTATTTGCCATCTATTAGCAATTTTGATAATCATTGTGAAGTTCGTTCTAAGGCTAGACAAGCAAAACTTCCTTTTCCTCTCAGTAGTATCTCTACCAAATCTATTTTTGAACTTATTCATGTCGATACTTGTGGACCCTACAAAGCTAATACACATGATGGTTATAGATATTTTCTTACAATTGTGGATGACTTTAGCAGAGGTACATGGACCTACTTGCTTAAAACCAAAAGTAATGCATTCATCATTCTCAAATTTTTTCTAGCCATGGTAGAAAGGCAATTCAACACAAAATTTAAGATCATTAGGTCTGATAATGCAAAGGAAGTGGGATCTAGTCTGTCTCATTCAGATTTCTTAGCCGCTCATGGAATCATTCACCAAACTACTTGTGTTGGTACACCACAACAGAATGGGGTCGTCGAAAGAAAATACAAACATCTTCTAGAAACTTGTAGGGCACTACTTTTCCAATCTCATTTGCCTTTGTCCTACTGGGGATAGTGTTTGTTGACTGCTACTTATCTCATTAATACATTCCCTTCAAGAGTGTTGAATTTCAGATCACCATATGAAGTTTTGTTTGGCAAGACCCCTTCTTATGAGTCTCTTAGATGTTTTGGATGTTTGTGCTATGCCTCTCCCTATCTCATCTCAGATCAAAGCTTGATCCAAGGGCAGTAAAATGTGTATTCATTGGTTACCCTTTCAATCAAAAAGGTTATAAACTGCTGGATTTGGACAGTCATAAAATTTTTGTTTCTAGGGATGTCAAGTTTCATGAAAACATTTATCATTTCTCTACTCTTCCTGCCAATGCTACAATTTTTCCCATCTCTGGCACTGTCTTGCATGATACACCTGGTGATCTACCTTCTTTTCCTCCTAGTTCACATCCATCTTCTCCTACCACTTCTGTCTCTCCTAGTTTAAGGTCACTTTCATCTCCTACCCCTACACTTTCTATTTTTTCACCTAGTTTGTCTAGTCCCTCTTTCACTCCTGTGTTTTCTCCAACTCCTTTGCCTGCAGTCAGAAAATCAACAAGAGTCTCAAATCCCCCTCCTTATTTGGCTGATTATGTGTGCAATGTTGTTTATCTAACTGATCTTACCTCTGCTTGTTTTGTAGTTTCTCCCTCACCTCCTGTATTGCCTTTTTCTGCTCTTTCTCATTCTAATAAGTCACTTTTTAGTTCTATCTTACATATACAAGAACCTACCACTTTCTTCCAAGCCTCTTTACACCATTGTTGGCAGGAGGCTATGGCTAATGAATTTCAAGCTTTGGAGGCTAATCAAACCTGGGAAGTGGTGGAACTGCCTAAAGGACATAGAGCACTACCTTGCAAATGGGTGTACACAGTGAAGTATAAAACATATGGAAGTATTGAAAGATTTAAAGCTAGACTAGTAGTTCGAGGGGATACTCAACAAGAGGGAATTGATTATACAGAAACCTTTTTCCCCGTGGTCAAGATGACCACTGTGAGGTGCCTTTTGGCAGTAGCCGGCATGAAGCCTCCTACCTCTCATCATCATCAACAACAACAACAACAACCCAGTATAATCCCACAGTGGGGTCTGGGGAGGGTAATATGTACGCAGACCTTACCCCTACCCCGAAGGGTAGAGAGGCTGTTTCCAGGAGACCCTCGACTCAAAAAGCAACAGAAGCCGATATATTAGTACCATAAAAATGCATAATAAAATAACAGCAATACAATAATAGCAATACAATAGATATGAAATACAGAATACGACATACGAAAAAGATGACTGGTATAGTAAGACTAGCAGGTAAAGCTCTGCATCAATAGATGACCAATGACATTCTTAGTCTAACTCCTAACTGGCTAGTCTCACTCTATTGTGATGTAGAAATATTTACAACTCTCTCCTAACCTACAACCTTAATACTCGACCTCCATAATTCCCTGTTAAGGGCCATGTCCTCAGTAATCCGAAGTCGCGCCATGTCCTGTCTGATCACCTCTCCCCAATACTTCTTAGGTCGTCCTCTACCTCTCCGTGTGTCCACTACAGCCAGTCGCTCACACCTCCTCACCGGTGCATCAGTGCTCCTCCTCTGAATGTGCCCGAACCATCTGAGTCTTGCTTCCCGCATCTTGTCCTCTATGGGGGCCACGCCCACCTTCTCTCGAATATCTTCATTCCTAATCTTATCCATTCTTGTATGCCCGCACATCCACCTCAACATCCTCATCTCCGCTACTTTCATCTTCTGGATGTGTGAGTTCTTTACCGGCCAACACTCAGTTCCATATAACATGGCAGGCCTAACCACTGCTCTATAAAACTTACCTTTTAGTAACGGTGGCACTTTTTTATCACACAAGACTCCCGACGCTAACCTCCACTTCATCCACCCCACCCCTATACGGTGTGTGACATCCTCGTCAATCTCCCCGATCCCCTGAATAACCGATCCAAGGTACTTGAAACTACCCCTTTTGGGAATGACTTGAGAGTCAAGCCTCACTTCAACTCCCGCTTCCGTCGGCTCAACTCCAAATTTGCACTCGAGGTATTCCGTCTTCGTCCTGCTCAACTTGAAACCTTTAGACTCAAGAGCATGTCTCCAAATCTCTAGCCTCTCGTTGACGCCGCCTCGTGTCTCGTCAATTAGAATAATGTCATCAGCAAATAGCATGCACCATGGCACCTCCCCTTGAATATGATGAGTCAGTGCATCCATCACCAGGGCAAATAGGAATGGGCTGAGCGCAGACCCTTGGTGCAACCCCGTAATAACTGGAAAGTGTTCAGAGTTGCCTCCTACTGTCCTAACCCGAGTCTTAGCTCCATCATACATGTCTTTAATCACCCTAATATAGTCAATCGGGACCCCTTTATCCTCTAAGCAGCTCCATAAGACCTCCCTAGGAACCTTATCGTACGCTTTCTCCAAATCAATAAACACCATGTGAAGATCCTTCTTCCTATCCCTGTACTGTTCCACCATCCTCCTAATAAGGTGGATAGCTTCTGTGGTAGATCGTCCCGGCATGAACCCGAACTGGTTGTCTGAAATAGACACCGTCCTTCGCACTCTCATTTCTACCACTCTCTCCCAAACTTTCATGGTATGACTTAGTAATTTGATGCCCCTATAGTTGTTACAGCTCTGGACATCACCTTTGTTCTTATACAACGGGACCATTGTACTCCACCTCCACTCTTCAGGCATCCTATTAGTCTTGAATATAACACTAAACAATGCAGTAAGCCATTCCAAGCCTGCTCTACCCACACACCTCCACAGTTCAACCGGAATTTCGTCTGGCCCGGTAGCTCTGCCCCCTCTCATCTTACGCATTGCCTCCCTGAATTCATCGATCTCGATGTCCCTACAATTATCTAATTCATGGTGATTGTCGGCATTCCTCAATTCCCCAGGTCTAATATCTTGATCTCCTTCTTCACTTAGAAGTTTATGAAAGTAGGTCTGCCACCTCCTCTTAATCTGGTCATCTCCCATCAGAACTTTGCCGTCGTCATCTTTTATGCACCTCACCTGGTCTAAGTCTTCGAGTTATCCTCTCTCTCGCCTTAGCGAGTCGGAATAACTTCTTCTCCCCTCCTTTGTTCCTTAGTTCCTCATACAGACGAGCAAAAGCTGTCGTCTTAGCCTCCGTCACTGCCATCTTTGCCTCCTTCCTAGCTACCTTATACCTCTGACTGTTCTCTCTCTTCTCCTCCTCGTTAGTGCTCCCTACTAACTGCAGGTAAGCCGCTTTCTTCGCTTCCACTTTACCTTGGACAAGTGCATTCCACCACCAATCTCCTTTATGACCACCATTGCGGCCCGTAGATATCCCTAACACCTCTCTCGCCGCCTTTTTTATACAGTCCGCCGTCATCGACCACATTGTGTTTGCGTCCCCACCTCTTCTCCAAGCTCCCATTGTCGATAACCTTCCTTCCAACTCCTTAGCTTTATCCTTAGTTAAGGCGCCCCACCTAATCCTAGGGCGTCCTTGTACTGACCTCTTCTTCCTCCTTATCCTAATACAAATGTCCATCACCAAAAGCCTATGCTGTGTTGAGAGGGTCTCACCGGGGATAACCTTGCAGTCCTTGCACAACCTTCTGTCGCATCTCCTGAGGAGGAGATAGTCAATCTGAGTATTCGCCACCGAACTTTGGTAAGTAACCAAATGTTCATCCCGTTTCGTAAAACTCGAGTTCGCAATGACTAGATCGAAAGCCTTGGCAAAGTCCAACAGCGCAATGCCCCCTCCGTTCCGCTCTCCGTAACCAAAGCCGCCATGCACCTCAGTGTACCCACTTGCAGATGACCCAATATGACCATTGAAATCTCCTCCTATGAATAACCTCTCAGAAGGCGGTATACTACGAACAATCTCATCCAACCCCTCCCAAAAGCACCTCTTAATATCCTCATCTAAGCCTGCTTGCGGTGCGTACGCGCTAACGACATTTAAAGTACCCTCACCTACCACCAACTTAATAGTCATTAGTCTATCATTCACCCGCCTGACCTCTACCACGGACTCTCTAAGATGACTATCTACCAGGATACCCACTCCATTCTTACCCCTCAGGATACCAGAGTACCACAACTTATACCCATCCACGTTTTTCGCCCTCGATCCGACCCACCTAGTCTCCTGGACACACGCTACATTAATCTTCCTCTTCTGCAGGATTTTCGCCAACTCTATGGATTTACTAGTTAGTGAACCTATGTTCCATGATCCGATTCTCAACCTATAGGCTCCCTTGCCCCCTCTACCTCCCCTGCTACCCGACCCACCCCTAACCCCAGCCCCCACTCTGCCCCACCTGAGGACATTCCCTTATTCTATCATCCCAGACTGCAGCCACTACACCTACAACTATCTAGAGAAGACTCGCTAGTGCACAACGTACGCAAATCAAACAAGAAGGAAACCAGTGGTAACTAGTATCCTAGTTGAAAGGTTTAACTATTGCGAAGTAAAGTAACAGTAATTTAGCTAACACCAAAAGGGAAACAGTAAAACAGGAGGTACCAACTCCTGATAACAAAACCTGTGGCTGATTTGTTGTACTCAATGCAGTTGTGCGCTCACGCACCACTTCCTACCGCCCTTTGCTGACACTCGCCCAGGTCGCTCTCCTTTGTCAGTGCTCGTGCGCCCAACTTGTCTCCAATACTCCGAGAATTCCTGAAAACACAGAAAATACCACGACCCAAAAACCAGCAGGAGCTATGACCGCTACCACTGGTATAGCCCCAACAATATAGAATGTACCAAGAACGGAGAAGAAGACAAAAAATATTGAAGAAAATGATGACGTGAAGCAAGACAGAACAAGTGCCCTTCTCAACTAAAAATTCAACTATATAGAGTCTTGATAGACCAACTCAAATCAAATCTTCGGGTCCCTAAAAACCTTTGGGTTAGCTAAAAACAATATTGAAGGAAAATACAAAGTATGAAATTAAAACCAAAAAGTATGAAATTATTGCTAAATATCAGAAAGTGGGTTAAAATAGAAGAAAAAATAACCAAAAGGACGAATACAGAAAAATGGAGATCAGGCAGAAACTTACCAAAATAAGTTTAATATTCAAAATGGATCAATGCCTTTATATTTCTACTATCATCGAAAACGACAAAGGAAGATCAGGAATGGGTACCACTTTGTATAATTTAATATTTGAAATTTACAAATCTCGGTGATAGAGAAAGTGTAAAGAAAGAACCCGTACAAACAGAGTGAGAATGCGAAACTCTGAAAAGTATGTCAGAGAAACGCCGGAAGTTGGAGAACATGCGCGGCGGAGAGCGACAGTGGGGTTTAACAAAGAGAGGCAGTGAAAAACAGGTTGGAGATACTAGATTTAGATCTAGATCAATAAAAGATGCAGAAATATAACATCACCAATTAAAACTTTTAGATCAAATTAAAGGCCTCTGTATAAAATTCTATATATATAAAAATTATATATTCATATGTTAGTTGGTACGATTTTTCGACCCTGGTAGCATATTACAGTTAATTATAAAAAGGAAGATTCAAATATGGAGCTGATCATGTTTGCAAATTAAAGAAGTCACTCTATGGACTCAAGCAAACCTCTAGGCAATGGTATGCCAAGCTCACTGCTGCTTTGAGTTTTAAAGGATTCTCTCATTCACTCAATGACTACTCTCTATTTTCTAAGAAAATACCCAAGGGAGTTTGTATTCTTGCAGTCTATGTCGATGACATTCTTTTAGCAGGAGATGACTTTACAGAAATGACATTACTAAAGGCTTTCCTTCATTTAGAGTTCAAGATTAAAGATCTTGGACATGCTCATTTTTTTCTAGGTATGAAAATTATCAGAGAATCACAAGGTTTGATTGTTACACAGAGAAAGTTTACCTTTGAACTTTTGTCTGATTTTGATTATTTTGACAAAAGACCTGTGGCTTCCCCGCTTGAACCTTCCACAAAATTGCGCGCTGATGTTGGTGATTTGTTACCGGATCCCACGATTTATAGAAGACTACTAGGGAAATTAATTTTTTTGACTCATACACGCCCATATTTGTCCTTTGCCGTGCAACATTTAAGCCAATATATGCTGACTCCTCGACAACCTCATCTTAATACAGAACTTCATTGTCTCCGGTATCTATTATCCAATCCGGGTCTTGGTTTGTTTTTTCGGACAGACTCCTCTTTCAAGCTTTCAGCTTTTTGTGATTCAGATTGGGGTTCTTGTCTGGAAACTCGTCACTCCATTTGTGGATATTTCATCAGTCTTGGTGGTTCTCATGTGTCTTGGAAATCCAAGAAACACCTATCATTTCCCTTTCGTCCACTGAAGCTGAATACCGCTCTATGTGTCGCGTGATTGCTGAAATCACATGGCTTGTTCGACTACTTTCCGATCTCACTGTTTCTCCTTTACTCCCGGTACCTCTTCACTCCGACAGTCAGACGGCCATCCATATCGCCAAGAGCCCGGTGTTGCACGAAAGAACCAAGCATGTAGAGCTTGATTGCCATTTTGTTCGCCAACAATTTCTCGCCGGACTAATTTCCCTCAACTTTGTTCCTTCTGCTTCTCAAATAGCTGATGTCTTTACTAAACCCTTGGCTGGTTTTCATCATCAACAACTCATCGACAAGTTGGGGTTGTTTCTCACCCCTCCAACTTCGGGGGGGGGGATGATGAGATACAGAATGAGATGAAGGCAAAAGAACATAGGGCTCTAGGTTCTTCAGTTGATAGAGAAGAAGTGTTCGATAAAATTAAGGAAATGAGCCCTCATCCGTTAATATCTATGTCTGTAAAAGAAAAGGAACTAAAAGGTATTGGGTCTTCAGAACAGACCACCTCAACTCAGCCCAACAAGAATAAAGGGTCAACTCAGCCCAACAAGAATAAAGGACGGAAGCCCAATGTTGCCTCTACATTCATCCAGCCTGATAACAGATAAACAAGTTTACTGCATAGTTTCTTCTAGAAATAGTACACCTGTTTATAGAGAATAATTTCTGACATTGAAATTACAAATTAGTTATAGTATAGCCAATAAGAGATAGGACAACTGAAGTTAATTATTAGAGAAAAATTCTTTCTTAATTGTATATAATAGAAATATCTGTACAGTTCTTTTACAACAAGGAAATATACATCATACAAAAATTCTCTCAGATTTCTATAAAATCCTACACAATGACATTAATTTTTCAAGCCATGGCAATTGGATATGCTTTGGATATATTCCCTTGCTAGATATTCATTTCCTATTGAGATTTATTTCCTTTTCTTTCTGTCCTTTTTCTTGGTGAGATAAGTTCCAACGTTTCAATCAGATCTCCAACAATAACTAAAGCAAGAAAACCTTGAAAAATAATTTATCACCCATTTGCTTCACACGGCAAAATATATAAAATAAAGACTTAGCTTTTACTTGATCACAATAAACAAAGACTTATAAAAAACTTTAGAAAATTGACCATGTTACAAGTGGGATAATAACTACTACTCCTAATTTATGTGAATTTATTTTCTTTTTGGTTCGTTCCAAAGAGAATGACCTCTTTCTAAATTTAAACACAATTTAGCTTAAAGTTTCAATTTCACCGGAAGTTTTTTTATAACTACACATACCAAACCCTATTCTAATATGTTTAGGACCAAAAATTTTAAAAAGAATTATTATATTTTATATTTGGTGTCCAATCAAATAGGGCAAGAGTACTATAACTTTTTTCTGTGTTTACATCGTGCGGAAGTCCCACAAACCATGTAAATCTAGTCAGCAAAGACGGAGACATTTCCCCTTTGCCTTATCCACTATTGTATTAACGTCAATTATTTGCCCCCCACTAAGCTGTGGCGCCTCTCCGCAGCATCTTACAACCAAACTGCACATGTTTTTATAGGGTTTCCTCTAAGGTAACCTTAGCTCACCACTCAAACAACTTTCTTTTCTCTTTTGCTTGCGGTTTCTTCAACTCAAAAATATGCCTTCACTTCTTCAAATATTCCTTCCTTTGTTTCCGTTCTTTTTCTTTGTTTCTTTCTCAGTTTCTCATGGACCCTTTTTGCCTAAGGCCATTATTCTTCCTGTAAACAAAGATCTGTCCACTTTTCAGTATGTTACTCAAGTTTACATGGGTGCTCATCTTGTTCCTACCAATTTAGTTGTAGATCTTGGAGGTTCGTTTCTCTGGACTAATTGTGGCTTAACTTCTGTATCTTCAAGTCAGAAACTTGTCCCCTGTAATTCACTCAAGTGCTCAATGGCTAAACCTAATGGTTGCACTAACAAGATTTGTGGTGTACAATCAGAAAATCCTTTCACAAAAGTGGCTGCAACAGGGGAATTAGCAGAGGACATGTTTGCTGTGGAATTCATAGATGAGTTAAAAACAGGTTCAATTGCTTCAATACATGAATTCTTGTTTTCTTGTGCATCAACTACTTTGTTACAAGGTCTTGCTAGAGGTGCCAAAGGAATGTTAGGACTTGGAAATTCAAGAATTGCATTGCCATCTCAGTTGTCTGATACATTTGGTTTCCAGAGGAAATTTGCTCTCTGTTTGTCTTCTTCAAATGGTGCTATAATATCTGGTGAAAGTCCTTACTTGTCACTTTTGGGTCATGATGTTTCAAGATCTATGCTTTACACACCTTTGATTTCATCTAAAAATGGTGTTTCAGAAGAGTATTACATCAATGTCAAATCCATAAAAATTAATGGCAATAAACTGTCTTTAAACATATCTTTGTTTACAATGGATGAAGAAGGTGTTGGCGGGACAAAGATTAGTACAATTTCCCCTTTTACTAGCATGAAAAGCTCAATTTATAGGACATTTATGGAAGCTTATGAAAAAATTGCTATTTCCGTGAATTTGACTAAAGTGGAATCCATAGCACCATTTGAGCTTTGCTTTAGCACAGAGGGGATAGATGTCACAAAAGTGGGGCCAAATGTTCCAACTATGGATCTTGTGTTGCAAAGTGAAATGGTTAAGTGGAGGATTTATGGGAGAAATTCAATGGTGAAAGTAAGTGATGAAGTGATGTGTTGGGGATTTTTGGATGGAGGGGTGAATCAAAAGGCTTCAATTGTTATAGGGGGTTACCAGTTGGAGAATAATCTTTTGGAGTTTAACTTGGGAACTTCTATGCTTGGATTTACTTCTTCACTGTCTACAGCAGAAACAAGCTGTTCTGACTTCATGATCCATTCTGTATCGAAAGATTCAGCTTTTGATTCTTGACACCAAATCCTTAACCCAAGATTTTGAATTGTGGATCAATTCCCCTTTGTATAGTTGTCTAAGAACATGTATTGGCTCCTATACATAATCATGACTTGGCCAATCTTAGGATATATAACTAGTTTATTGGTGAGGAAGAGATTCTTGGTTTTGGTTATGACTTATGAGTGTTTTTTGACTCCCTTTTGAGAAAATTTTGGTACGTAACATCTATTTTTCAAGTTCCTGATTAAAGAATGTATTAGTTCTGATCTTCCCTATGCTACTTTGCTATTTAGTTTGATGTATGTATTGTTCTGTAGTAGTGTAAAGACTTCACACATAACAAAAAATAGCTCATGTTTTTAAGTTTTACCCGACCTAGTCGATATTGTACATATTTTAAAAACAGTAGCTCTTGCAAATTCAAAATATGTATTCTTACAACCATTGCTTCTAAAAGCTATGGAGTTAAATTTGTGTTCTCACAACCACTGTTTTCACTCTCTCTTCTTCTCACATCTTTTACATATGTTTCAAGGGGCCGTCGCCATTACTGTTTCTCCCCCTATGTCACCTGGTTGCAGCGTAGAAGTCCACCATTGAAGACCATTCAAAGCTTTGGTTTCGAAAATAAGACTTTTTGAGTTTGTTAGTTGTTTGGATGGGGTGTTGTTCCAATTGATTGAAAATAGCAAAAAGAGTTTAAAATTTAAATTTGAAGTGATTTGGACTAGATTTGAGCAAAATTTGAGTTAAATTTCAGAAAAGACGCAAGGAAGAAGACGAAGTCAGTTTTTTGTATAATTATGTATAATCTTGTATAATAGTGTATATGAGCATATAAACACATATTATACACTTTTATACACATTTATACAAGCGTCTTAGATGAACTTCTTCCACGATTTTCAATTGCAATTCTTGTTCAAAACCAGTCCAAATCTCCATTAAATGACTTCAAATTTTATATACAACCTCCTTATATTATTTCTAACAAGTTTAAATAACACCCACTCCAAATTTCTCACAAAATCAAATTCGAAATTTAAACCCACATATTTAAGCTTGTTAAAAATCTAATTTTCATCACCCAAATAGATTTGGTTTGTTGAACTAATATTTGAGTCACAGTTACTGATTCAAAAATTAACTTAAAAGCTTGAGCAATCTTTTTTAAAAATTAAATAATAATTTTGAGAACCTATTGGAGTTGGATGTTGAGTCTTAGCCTATTAATTTTAGGTTAGTTGGTTGTAAATTAAAATATGGACTATAAAATTAAAAAGTAGGGAGCCCAATTGTTGTTATGTGAAATTTTCCCTTTTGGAAAAGGACAATGGATAAGGACAATCATCAACAACGAGACCATAGTCGGATTAGGCTTTTGCTTCTTGTTGGACACCAAAAGATTTGGGCTTCTACCTGATGCTAGCGATGGCGTAGTCCAATTCCTTATTTATTGGGATGGTAGCCCACTTATTCATGGGCTAAAAGAGAGAAAGAGTTGTTTTGGTTGAATCTCATTGCCTTCATTGTAAATTCCTCAAATTACAAGAAACTTTAGATTTTGACTAGTTAGATGAATTTGAATTCTTTTGTATCTCGTGAAAGTTGTTCAATGTTAAGGAGGAGTTTCTTTTCTTTCTTTTCATGGAATGTTAAGGAGGAGTTGGTGCAGGGCGGAGCTACAGTAGAGTGTGTGGATTTGGGTGACCGACTTTTTTACTGACCTTGTATTTGTATTGAAAATTTACGTTTACATATATAGATAAAATATGCCAAACCCACTAATAAAAGGGGTTTGGGTTCACTGACAAATGTTTTGGGTTCTACGGAAAATGCCTGGGTTCTAATCCCCTTGAAAGCATCACCTTTTTCTATTACTATTTCTTTTTTAAAAAAACCTAACTAACTAAGAAATAAAACAACATTTTTCTGTTACTTTTTCTTTAAAAAAAAAACTAACTAATCTATCTATATAGAATAGGAGAAGCAAATACACTACATTAAGGCAAGTGTCTTAACAACAAAAAGCCAAGTGGCATTGTTAAGACAAATAAAACTACTTTTTTAACTAACTTTTTTTTGAATTTTAAATTTTGAATTAATTGGTTACACTACTTTAATTAATAAATATAGATATCTTATAATTATGATAAAAAACGAAAATACAAAAAAATATTCTACTCATAATTCAAATTGGAGTTTTAAAATTATTTTACAATAAAAAAATAAAAAACTACCAATTCAAATTGGAGAGTAATTTCTTTCTAATATAGTAGTAGTGTGTGTGTGTGTCTATATATATATATATATATATAGTAGTAGTAGTGTGTGTGTGTATATATATATATATATATGGGAGTAGTTATTATACTAAATTTTTTACTTATTAATAATTCATATGTCAATTTAACAATATTAAAAAATGGATAATACAGTTAGATAACCAAGGAGCAAATATATATATATATATATATATATATATATATATATATATATATATATACACACACACACACATACACTTTAATTAATAATATAGATATCTTATAATTATGATAAAAAACGAAAATACAAAAAAATATTCTATTCATAATTCAAATTGGAGTTTTAAAATTATTTTACAATAAAAAAATAAAAAACTACCAATTCAAATTGGAGAGTAATTTCTTTTTAATATATTAGTAGTAGTAGTGTGTGTGTGTATATATATATATATATATGGGAGTAGTTATTATACTAAATTTTTTACTTATTAATAATTCATATGTCAATTTAACAATATTAAAAAATGATAATACAGTTAGATAACCAAGGAGCAAATATATATATATATATATATATATATATATATATATATATATATATATATATATATATATACACACACACATACAAGACTTATAAAAATAATTATAATTATTATGAGAAAATTCGTACATATACACATAACTAAAATCTTAATAAACAATTAGTCATAAATGAAGAATACTAAAAATAAAATCAAATGATATCGTAAAAATACATATACTAATTAAACTTCTCATGTAGGACAATTTAGTTAATAAATAGAACTCATAATTTCATAATGAAAAATACAAAAATATAAAGAAACTATTAGGGTATTATAATACTAAAAAACAAAATCAAATGATATCGTAAAAATACATATACTAATTAAACTTCTCATGTAGGACAATTTAGTTAATAAATAGAACTCATAATTTCATAATGAAAAATACAAAAATATAAAGAAACTATTAGGGTATTATACATAAGATAATTTATTATATATAAAACACATTTTATTAATTAGTAAAAATATTAGTACATTTTTTTATAAAAATAATAAAATGCTTATCAATAATTTTAAACAGTATAACATAAATATAAATATATATATTTCCAGAATAAGAAAATATATACGTATGTTCTACTAGAAGAGAAGTAGTATCAAAATATTTAGTCAATTGATAAATTAATAAAAAAAATTACATTAATAAATGTATAGTACTAAGTACATGCTAATTTAATAAATAATAAACAATTAATTTGTTTACTATAATGCTTTGTAACCTTTGATTTTTTATAGATTTTATTATATTTATGTACACTATATTAAATAATAAAATAATAATTAATATTTATTAAAATAATATGATATATTAGATCATAATTTTATAAGATTAATATTCCATCAAATTATCCGCGCATCGCGCGGATTCTAACACTAGTTAAGAAATAAAACAAACGAAATTCCAAAAGTCAAAAAGAAACATTGAAGTTCCAAACTCGTGTTTTTCTGTTACTTTATTTAAAAAAAAAACCTAACTAATCAAAAAATAAAAACTAGTTTTAGGTCATGGTCTTATCTTAAAATTTAGAATACATACACTTAAATTTTAGCTTCGGTTCTTAGTTGATGAGACCAATAGGTTTCAAGTTCGATATTCATCACGTTGTACGTTTATTCTCAACTTCGAAGATAGCATTCTCCCTATTAGTATGTTAGAGGGTGCTGTGTAAATATTTGGTGAAGAAAAGTTCATTTAAAATAGTATTACTAATGAATTTAACTCGAAACTAAAGGCATACTACTCACTAAGTAAGATAATTTGGTAGTGTAAAATTTCTTGACATTATATTGTATAAGTTGAAATTATTACTAAAAATAGTCTCAAACATTTCTACAGCAAAAAGATTGTTATACAAACTATAGCAAAGATAGAGTAATATTCATAATGTAAGCCTTAAGATCTATGGAAACACCTAACACGAGCTGATGCATGTTAAAGGTAGCCACAGAGAGAAACTTCTTCTTTAATTAAAATAAATGAATCCACATTTACTTTGTGGGAGCTCGGGGTGTACAAAAAACCGACAAACCGTACCAACCCGATAATCCGAGTCAAACCGAGAGAAAAAATTCGACTATGGTTTGATTTGATTTGGTTTGATGTTCGGAAAAAAAAAACACGACCATAATTGGTTTGGTTTGGTTTGGTTTTAACTAAAGAAAGTCAAACCGAAATCAAACCAACCCGACATTACATATATAAATTTTTTAAATATATTTATTATATAAATATACTTATTGTGATGTAATTTATAAATATTTCTTAAACTTTTTCATAATTTTATTTTTTATGATATCATTTCAAAGCTTGGATTTAGAACTTTTGAATGTTCCAATAAGTTTTATAGCCATTAATATTAGTAACTTAAATAATGCTAACAAAAGCTCAAACCAAAACCAAATCAATACTAATGCTAACAAAAGACATTCAATTCAATACAACGAACAACAATGTAGTGAATATCTATTTTTTATTTTGCAATAATGTAGATAAAAATGCATAATCTATTTTTGTTTTTTCTTTAGCGTTTAGTCATGTAATTAATACTCCCTTATTAGTCTACTTATTTTAGCATGGTGTAGTACTTTTAAATTATGTTTATTTTTATTATGGCTTTCTAATTAGCAATATTTATATTAAATAATTTTATTGTCTTTATTGTTGAATATTTTAGGATAATGCCATGACACATATCATATTTTGTATTATTTTCTTGGAAAATACCTTATATAGCTGTATCTTACTAGGATTAAAGAAATATTTTGAGCACAAGTTATATGTTTTGTGCTACGAAGATTTTACCCGAAAAAACCCGAATAACCCGAAAATCCGAAAAAAATCGAGATTGAAAAACCCGAGTTTTATTGATTTGGTTTGGTGTAACGACCCAACCGGTCGTTTTGAGCATTTGTACTTCGCTCGTATCTTTGAGAGCATGGGTAGCTCCGTATGATGTATTATGACTTATGTGAATCGTCAGATTTAGTTTTCAGGTTATTCAGAATTGATTTGAAAGAATAATTCTTAGCTTGAAGCTTTAAATTTGAAAGGTTTGATCAAGTTTCACTTTTCGGTATTTGACATCGGATTGGAATTTTGATGGTTCCTTTAGCTCCGTTGGGTAATTTTGGACTTAGGAGCACGTCCGAATCGTGATTTAGAGGTCCGTAGTAGAATTTGGCTTGAAATGGCGAAAGTTGAAATTTTGGAAAGTTTGACCGGGAGTGAACTTTTTGATATCGGGGTCGGATTTCGATTTCGGAAGTTGGAGCAGGTCTGTAATGTCAAATGTGACTTGTGTGCAAAATTTGAGGTCAATCAGACGTGATTTGATAGATTTCGGCATCAGTTGTGGAAGTTTGAAGTTTCAAGTTTATCGAATTTAAATTGAAGTGTGATTCTTCATTTCGATGTAGTTAGGTGTGTTTTGAGGCCTCGAGTAGGGCCGTGTTATGTTATGGGACTTGTTGGTATGTTTGGACGTGGTCCCGAGGGGCTCGAGCGTATTTCAGATTGATTTCAGAGCATTTTGGCTAAGGTATATTACTGTTGGTTCGGGTGTGACTACACCTGCGGCTAGTTTGCGCAGGTGCGGTGGTCGCAGAAGCGACAGTGGAGCCGCAGAAGCGGCGAGTGGCGCAAAAACGAAGGTTGTTGGCACTCATGTGCATGCGCAGAAGCGGGGGATATCCGCAGATGCGGAAGGGCTAGTCTCCATGGGCTTCGCAGATACGGGACATCATCCGTAGCAGCGGAGGTCGCAGATGCGACATTTTAAGTGCAAATGCAAAATAGCTGGGGCAGAGTTATTAAAATTGAAGTTTTGGTTCTTTCTTCATATTTTGAGATATGGGACTTGGATTGAGGCGATTTTTGAAGCAAATTTCATCACAAGAATTGGGGTAAGTGTTCTCTACTCAGTTTTGATTACATTTCATGAATCTATCTTCATTTTTGACAATTGATTGATGAATTGTAAAGAGAAATTGGGAGTTTTGGCCTAAAGTTTCATGATATTAATTTTTGAGTTTTGAACATCGATTTGGAGACGAATTTGAGTGAATCTAGTATGGTTGGACTCGTACTTGAATGGATTGTCGGATTTTGTGAGTTTTTATGGGTTTCGAGGTACGGGTCCGGGTGTAATTTTTGGCTGGATTTGGGATTTGATTTAGGATTCGATCTTCATCATTTGGAATTGTTTACCTGGGCTTTATCTAATGTATTTGAGTTTCTTTTGACTAGTTTTGAGCCGTTCGAAGGTCGCTACGTGTGAGATGGAATTCTTGGAGTATTGTTTAGCTTTCTCGGTATTTGAAATTGGCTGGTTTGAGATAAGTAACTCTTCTAAACTTAGTGTTGAGGGTATGAAACCCCAAATTATGTGCTATGTGATTGGTGTTGAGGTAACGCACATGCTAGGTGACGACGCGTATGGGTGTGCACCATGTGAATGGTGACTCTGTTGTCTTCATGGCACTGTATAGTGGCCCTACTTTGTTGATATCTGCATTTTCACCATGTTATAAAGTAATTGAGTTGTACATCATGCTAGATATCATGTTTAGGTTTTATACTAATATTGTTGGGACCCATTATGATCGTTTCTTGCTGTCACCTCATTGATTTCATTGCTATTCTGTACTCAGTCATATTCACGCATTCATATCATATCTTAGTCTCAGTTTCTACTTATTGATACATCATATCATTGTTCCGGATCAGTTTTCATAACATTGTGAGCTTGTGGGTGAGACTGGAGAGATTGATTACTGAGTGAGGCCGAGAGCCTGACTATGAGTGATAGTATGGGATCGGGCTGCACGCCGCAAGGATTATTCTGATTTATGATAGAGCTTGATCTGAAGGAGCCCCTCCGGAGTCTGCATACACCCCCAGCGAGCGCGGTTGGTTATATTGAGGGATAGATCTTCCCTGGACTTGGAGATGGATCTTCTCCATGGAGCTGAATTGGCCTTTCCTCGATACTGACGACTAATAGTCAGTGATATATATATATATACTAATCATCAGCCACTAAGTACCGAGGAAGGCCAATTCGGCCCCATGGAGAAGATCCATCTCCAAGTATATATAAATGGTTAACCACTTGGTAATATATATATATATATATATATATATATATATATATATATATATTACCAATTGGTTAAGCATTTATATATACTTGGAGATGGATCTTCTCCATGGGGCCGAATTGGCCTTCCTCGGTATTTAGTGGTTGATGATCAGTGATGTATATATTCCGTGATGGATCTTCCCTGGGCAGTATGAGCCATATACAGTATTGAGTGGTTGAGCATTTTTGAGTGGAGAGTGTGACTTCATGTTTCATCTCTGGGATACATGGCATTGGCATGCATACATGACATACATGCATAGAGATGCATTCTTCCTCATACTGTACGGTATCACGTCATTCATGATTGTTTTACACACATTGATATGTGGGCATAGAGAGGTATTTCACGCTTGCTATTTGGAAAGAAAATGAATCATCTTATTCATTGTGGGAAGGATTTTTGGATAAATTATAGTGTTCAAACTATCTCATATTTTTGACGATTTTGGTAAAGGATTTGGGTTTTCACTATTATTCTTGAAAAATGGAACTATTTTCAAAAAATTATGAAAAAGCTGAGAATTTTATTTCCGAGTTGCTTCCTTATTTATGTGCTCTACATTGTTATGAATTGTTGTTGGCTATTGGTGTTGGACCCGACCATGTTCCAGCTCGTCACTACTTTCAACCTAAGGTTAAGTTTGTTACTTATTGAGTACATGGAGTCGGTTGTACTCATACTACACTTCATGCACAAAGCATGAAGATTTCAGATGCCGATGTTGCTATGTTCGATGGGAGCTAGATTGAAAGATGTACCCGCGTCCCTGTTATAGCTACCTCTTGTTCATGGTAGCCTTAGATTTTAAAACTCTGTTTATGTACTTTTCAAACAGAAGGTGTATTTAGTTCATATCAGCTTGTAAACTTTATTCTTAGAAGCTCATGATTTGTAATACCAGTCCTTGGGAAATGTATAAGATTCAGAGAATTTCTTTGTTTAATTGTCTTATTAATATTATTGGAGTTGGATAGTTATTAGTTGGCTTACCTAGCGGGTTGAGTTAGGTTCCATCACGACTAGTGGATTTTGGGTTGTGACAGATTGGTATCAGAGCTCTAGGTTCATATGTTCTACAAGTCATAAGCAATTGTCTAGTAGAGTCTTGCGGATCGGTATGATGACGTCCATACCTATCTTCGAGAGGCTATAGGGTATTTAGGATATACTTTCCATATTTCTTTCCTTATCGTGCGACATTGATTCAGCTTGAAGCGTAGTCCTTTGAATTCCTTCCACACATTCGTATGCGCGCATAAACGCTTGGTATTAGCTGTGCATCGATGACTTATGTTTCCATGGATGAGGTGCGAGATGTGATTTCAGTATGTTGATGAAGGGCCAGTCTGGAGGACTTAAGGCCGGGTTTTGACTGTAGCTTGATCACAGAGATGTTGATTTTGTGAGCATGTGCTTTTGGACTTATATGTTCGGTAGTGTTCCTATTGGTGGAATTTGTGGTTAGACGGCCATGTAACAAGTATGATGTGACTGTGGGAAGTGTTTAGATGGTTTGAATGTGACGAAAAGAGTTTGATTGAGATGTAAATTGGTGCTTGATTTCTGTCTTGATTTGATGTATAATCTCGAGTTATGGGTGTGTTGAAGGACCATTCATGTTGTTTAATTGTGGAGTGAAGTAGATTTTTCATGACTTGTTGATGAGTTCAGAATCAGGAAGACTATGGAAGGGTATAAAAATATGTCAGTTTGAGGCTAAGCATGTGGGTTATCTCCTGCGGGGTGTCCTGAGGTTGTGTGATTCCTATGTAGTGCTGTTGAAAGTCCTCTTTTACTAGTGAATTATATATAGTGAAATTTGGGTCTGGGATCTCTTATGAGAGTTGGATTGACTGTTACAAGGGTGAATACGAGATTTGCAGATGATTTGAAATAGTAGATAATTTGTGTTGCGTGAACTTATGAAGGATTCAGTTGAATTTCACTACAGTATTATAGCAGCAATGGTGTATGGATATTGTAGGTTATCAGATGCTTTACTCCTTGGCTTTTAGCCAAGTGGTGAAATATAACTTGCGTTATGTAGTAAACCAGCAAGAAAACAACCACTATTATTTTTAGCCCCACGGTGGACGCCAAACTATTTACCTTGAAAATGGTAATTACAATTAGATTTGGTTTTATGGTTCTAAAAATACGTAATTTATTTTTATGCTAGTTGTTAGGCAGTAGATGTTAAGTATGAGACTAGAAAATAAGATGAGGGTTTGAAGGTAGTATGTTAAGCAAACCGAGTGGCCGGGATTCAGGGCCTCGAGCTGGCCTATACGGGGCCTCGAGGTCGAGCTGGGTGCTAGGTTGTGACCGGCCGATGAAGGTCTAACAATTGTAAGAGCTTTGATAAGATCTCTCTATGATCAATAATGAGTGATAAATGAAGAATAATTAATGAAACACAATAAATGTAAGCAATAAATATAAGTAATAGAATCAAGGGAGAGTATGTTTAAGTTAGAGAGCAGAGAGTGTTCTTTGTATATTCAATGTGTTGTCTGTCTTACAAAATAATAATGATCCCCTTTATATATGAGGAAGAATCCCAACATAGTACAAAATGTATTTATTTCAAAGATAGATGGCTGGTACAACCATTTAATTCCACGGTACGGGCTCATACTAGCCTAATAGATTTGGTCAGCCTAAATCACGTGCCTTGGGAACTTTCCGTTTTTCCATCATAACTACCGATCTATACAAACCCGAGGTCTAATGTTGATAACTCCTCGGGTTTAAAACTCGACCATTGTCTCGAGCCTTTGGAAACGTGCCTACGAAGCATCATAATGACCATAAAATCGGACATTCTGATTTTTAGCGCATACATTTGGCTTGAAATGGCAAAAGTTGAAATTTTGAAAGTTTGATCGGGAGTGAAATTTTGAAAATATGGGTTGGATTTCGATTGTGGAAGTTGGAGAAGGTCTGTAATATCAAATGTGACTTGTGTGCAAAATTTGATGTCAATCGGACGTGATTTGATAGGATTCGACATCAGTTGTGGAAGTTTGAAGTTTCAAGTTCATCGATTTTGAATTGAGGTGTTATTCGTCGTTTCGATGTTTTTAGGTTTTTTTTGAGGCCTCGATTAAGACCGTATTATGTTATGGGACTTGTTGGTATGTTTGGACATGGTCCCGAGGGGCTCGGGCATGTTTCGGATTGATTTCGGAGCATTTCGGCTAAGGTTTATTACTGTTGGTTCTGGTGTGACCACACTTGTGGCTGGTTTGTGCAGGTGCGGTGGTCACAAAAGCGACAGTAGAGCCGCAGAAGTGGTGAGTGGCGTAGAAGCAAATGTTATTGGCGCTCCTATGCGTGCGCAAAAGCAAGGGAGATCCAAGATGCGGAAGGGCTAGTCTCCATGGGCTTCGCAGATGCGGGACATCATTCGTAGAAGCGGAGGCCGCAGATGCGACATTTTAACCGCAAATGCAAAATAGTTGGGCAGATTATAAAAATCAAGGTTTTGGTTCTTTCTTCATATTTTGAGATGTGGGACTCGTATTGAGGCGATTTTTGAAGCAAATTTTATCACAAGGATTGGGGTAAGTGTTCTCTACTCAATTTTGATTATATTTCATGAATCTATCTTCATTTTTGGCAATTGGTTGATGAATTTTAAAGAGATATTGGGAGTTTTGGCCTAAAGTTTCATAATATGAGTTTTTGAGTTTTGAACACCGGTTTAGAGTTGTATTTGAGTGAAACTAATACGGTTGGACTCGTAATTGAATGGGTTGTCAGATTTTGTGAGTTTTGTCGGGTTTCGAGGTGCAGGCCCGGGTGTGATTTTTGGCCGGATTTGGGATTTTATTTAGAGTTCGATATTTATCATTTAGAATTGTTTACTTAGGCTTTATCTGATGTATTTGAGTTACTTTTGACTAGTTTTGAGCCGTTCGGAGGTCTCTACGTGTGAGATGGCATTCTTGGAGCATCGCTTAGCTTGCTCGATATTTGGAATTGGCTTGTTTAAGATAAGTAACTCTTCTAAACTTAGTGCTGAGG
This sequence comes from Nicotiana sylvestris, assembly GCF_000393655.2. NCBI lineage: Eukaryota > Viridiplantae > Streptophyta > Magnoliopsida > Solanales > Solanaceae > Nicotiana > Nicotiana sylvestris. The sequence goes on from NC_091057.1 coordinate 62,097,049, forward strand.
GTATGAAACCCCGAATTATGTGCTATGTGATTGGTGTTGAGGTGACGTGCGTGTGGGCGTGCACCCTGTGAATAGTGACTCCATTGTCTTCATGGTACTGTATAATGGCCCTACTTTGTTGATATCTGCATTTTCACCATGTTATAAAGTAATTGAGCTGTACATCATGCTAGATATCATGTTTAGGCTCTATACTGATATTGTTGGGACCCATAGTGATCATTTTTTGCTGTCATCTCATTGATTTTATTAATATTCCGTACTCGGTCATATTCACACATTCATATCATATCTCAGTCTCCGTTTCTACTTATTGATACATCATATCATTATTCCGGGCGAGTTTTCATGATATTGTGAGCCCGTGGGTGAGACTGGCGAGATTTATGACTGAGTGAGGCCGAAAGCCTGATTATGAGTGATAGTTATGGGATCGGGCTGCACGTCGCAGCGGTTATTCTGATTTATGATAGCGCTTGGGCTGAAGGAGACCTTCAGGGGTCTGTACACAACCCCAATAAGCGGGGTTGATTATATTAAGGGATGGATCTTTCCTGGACTTGGAGATGGATCTTGTCCATGTGGCTGGATTGGCCTTTGATCGATACTAACGACTGATAGTCAGTGATATATATATATTCTAGAATGGATCTTTCCTGGGCCGTATGAGCTATATACAGTTCCTAGTGGTTGAGAATTTATATATACCTAGAGATGGATCTTCTCTATGGGGCCGGATTGGCTTTCATCAGTACTGAGTGACTGATGATTAATAGTGTATATATTCCGGGATAGATCTCTCCTGGGCCGTATGAGCCATATACAGTACCGAGTAGTTGAACATTTTTGAGAGGAGAGTGTGAGTTCATGTTTTATCTCTGGAATACATGGCATAGGCATGCATACATAACATACATGCATAGATATGCATTCTTCCTCATACTGTACGGTATCACATCGTTCATGATTTCTTTTACACACATTGATATGTGGGCATAGAGAGGTATTTCACGCTTTCCATTTGGAAAGAAAATAAAACATCTTATTGATTGTGGGAAGGATTTTTGAAAAAATTATAGTTTTCAAACTATCTCATATTTTTCGACAATTTCGATAAAGGATTTGGGTTTTCAGCGGAACTTTTTTCGAAAAATTGTGAAGAAGCTGAGCATTTTATTTCTGAGTTGCTTCCTTATTTATGTGCTCTACATTGTTATAAATTGTTGTTGGCTATTGGTGTTGGTCCGACCATGTTCCAGTTTGTCACTACTTTCAACCTAAGGTTAGGTTTATTATTTATTGATTACACGGGGTCAGTTGTACTAATTTCGGATGCCGATTGTAAACACTGAAACTTTAGCAGATCAAGATAAATCCTAAATTCAAGATGACTCTTGAAATATTAGGAGTCTATTAGGGTTACTTGGTGGCTAATCCACCCAAACCCTAATTTATGCCTATAAATAAGACTACATATGTCCTTCAAAGACAATCTCAACAATTCCATAAACTCTCGGAATATGCACAAAGAGATCAAATATAAGATCTCCAAAATTCCATGAAACTCTTGGAATATTCATTAAGAGATCAAAGACATGTCAAATATGTCTTGCTTAAAATCCTACGTTTGAGAAATACGCTGCTAAGGCCCTCGAATCACGTAGAATAAATCTGAGGGAAGAATCAAGGGATAAATAGAGTTGTAACCTGTAATGTTTATCAATAAAATCCTTTTTTTCTTCATAGTTGTTTGTGATTGTAGTTTTATTTTTCTCTGCATAAATTTGTTGCAAACAAAATTGGCACGCCTAGTGGGATCAGTTCTGCCCTTCATCTCTTCCTCCTGCAAATCGAAAACTACAAGTTTCAAGATTATCTGTTATGATGGTCGGGTACTTCAAGTCTTGTCTTTAAGTTTCAGCAAGCCTACACCTCGACAAACCTTGAAGTAGGGGGCATTTGTAAACACTGAAACTTTAGCAGATCAAGATAAATCCTAAATTCAAGACGACTCTTAAAATATTAAGAGTCTATTAGGGTTACTTGGTGGCTAATTCACCCAAACCCTAATTTATGCCTATAAATAAGGCTACATATGTCCTTCAAAGACAATCTTAGCAATTCCATAAACTCCTAGAATATGCACAAAGAGATCAAATATGAGATCTCCGAAATTCCATGAAACTCTTGGAATATTCATTAAGAGATCAAAGACATGTCAAATATGTCTTGCTTAAAATCCTATGTTTGAGAAATACGCCGCTAAGGCCCTCAAATCACGTAGACCTTTCTTGTGCTGAATGTATAGTATCAGCGGCTTTCCAAGTATATGGGCTGCCAAAACTGGAGGCTTCACCAAGTAGGATTTAATGCTCTCAAAGACATTGCTACACGCTTGGTCCCATTTGAAAGGGACACCTTTCTTCATAAGGTGATTGAATGGTTGGCACCTCCTAGCTAGGTTTGAGATGAATCTTCTAATATATGCTAGCTTTCCTTGCAGACTTTTCAATTCATGAATATTGTAGGGCTCGGGCATTTTCAAAATGGCGTCTTGACTTGATCAATTTTGATCCCTCGATGTCGAACAATGAAACCAAGGAACTTTCCGGAAGTAACTGCAAAGGCGCATTTCAATGGGTTCATCCTAAGTTGGTACCTCCGGAGCAATTCAAACACCATTCTCAAGTCTTTCAAGTGGTCGCCCTTCTCTCTTGATTTTACCACCAAGTCATCAACATAGCATTCGACATTTTTGTTGAGAAGATCGTCAAAAATATTTTGCATAGCCCTTTGGTAAGTAACACCCGCATTTTTCAAGCCAAAATGCATTACCTTGTAACAATAAATACCCTTGGGGGTACGGAATGCAGTAAGCTTTTTATCTTTTGGCGCCATGCGAATTTGGTTATATCCTAATGAACCATCCATAAATAACATTGCCTTGTACTCAGTAGTAGCATCGATCATCAGATCTGGAATGGAAAGCGGGAACTCATCTTTCAGACATGCATTGTTAAGATCCCTAAAGTCAACGCACACTCGAATCTAGCCGTTTTTCTTCCTTACAGGGGACAATACTTGAAACCCATGTTGGGTATTTAACTTCACGAATAAAGCCAGTTTCGATGAGCTTGTTAACTTCGGTTTCAATCAAGGGAACCAAGTCCGGCCTAAAATTCCTTTGAGCTTGTTTAACAGGGCGAGCACCATTTTTGATTGCAAGGTGATGGACTGCTACTTTCGGGTCCAAGCTAGGCATCTCTTTGTAACTCCAAGTGAAGACGCCCCTAAACTCCTTGAGTAACTCAATATAAGTGCTTTTCATCAGCTTCTAGTAAAGCACTTAGGTAGGTGGGTCTTGGTTCTTCATCGGTGCCAAGGTTAACATTTTTTAAGGCATCAACTGTTGTCTTCACTCCTTCTTCAAGTTCAGGTGGAGCATCCTTCGCATCTTCATCTTCTTGAGGGCCCCCATTGTTGAAGGATATGTGATAACATGGTGAAACATCCTCCAATTTTGCATTATCCTCCATTGAAGATGGATCGACATTCTCGACTTGTACAGTAACATGATACGAAGAACCCACACTTTCTTCATCTTCGTCACGTTCCTTAGTGTAGACCACATTATATGGCTTTACCTTCAGTACCTTTTTACATGAAACCACAAGTTTTGTTTGTCGCCTCATTCTAGAAGGAACCAAACTTTGGAAATCCTTAGAGATCTCCTGGATTTTGGGTGAAACGGGTGTCCTTATGCTTTGAAAATTTCTCCGAAACTTGTTCCCCTTCTTTAATGGACCCAATCTTTCAAATACAGAGGTCCTCACAGGTGATTTTCTAAGTCGATCAAAGACAGAAGGCTTGTTAGAAGTGAATGATTCATCTTCTACAGTGATATAATTGCTGCTCGCCCTTCTTATTGAGATGCACACTGGTGACAATTGCTTGTATCCCAAACCTTCATGTGGTTGCCTCATTGCAGCTTCTGATGGGATCTTCCGTAACTTTGATGGCTCATTGGGATTGTATCCAGCTTTTGCAAATAGCTTGTAAGCGTTAGGGTCAAAACCTTCATCTGTTCGCTTTATAGGGAGTGCCACATTATGCAAACGATTTTGGGCTACAAACCCTACAAGCAGCTTCGAGGACAACTTTACTGCCTCAATTCGTTTTACCGGAAGAGTTAACTCCTTTAGCGTGTTAGTTTGGAGATTAGATGATTCACCATCGTCTTTCTTCCTTTTAGGGACATATTGGAGCGCATGACTCACTTTCTTGCCATAAGACGCAATACCCCCTCTATGAGATTTATTCGCGTTGGGTTGTACCTCCCCGGTAACATCTTTGACTCTACCAGTAGTCACTTCGGCTATTTTAGTTGTGGGCTCGTCAATTTTGCTTTTTATGACATCATTGACTTTTAGCTCCTTCACAATGCGGTTCTTCAAGTAGAACTTTGCATCGGCGAAGTGTGACTCTACCTCGGTGAATGGCTCATCATCAGCAACTATCTTTTTCTCGACTTCACCCTCATAGTATTTTAAACATTGATGGTAGGTAGATGGAACTACTTTATTCTCATGTATCCAAGGCCTCCCAAGCAAAACATTGTATGAAGTCTTCGCATAGATCACATGCAGCCATGCACTTGATTGCATATCTTCAATAGTGATTCCCAGCCTGATCGCACCTATGGCTCTTTGCCCCCCTTGGTTGAATCTTTGAGTATCACACGACTTTCTGAGAGTTCGTTCATGGGAATACCAAGTTCTTTCACAACGTGGATTGGCAAAATGTTCACTGAGGATCCTCTATCAACTAAAATTCAATTTACCCTTTCATTGTGCATATAGCCAACCATGTACAATGGGCGGTTATGAGGAGTGTCACTTAGCAAAAGATCGTCATTTGTGAACGTGACCTTTTCTTCACAAGCATTAACTTCTTGAGGAGTGGACTTGATGAGCTTTTCCGAAGATAGTGCCAATGGTAGGTCATCACTCTTTTCTTCCCCTTTGTCAGCATGGAAACAAGAGGCATCAATGCCCTCACGGGAAATCTTCATACGGAACCAAATTGGTAAGAACTCCTCCAAGGTCACTGGATGTCTCGGCTTTTGAGGATGGTGCACCTCCACTTTTGCTTTATTCAAATACTTAACTGGATTCCATCTCCTTGGTATTTTTACCATCATTTTCCTTGTTAGTTGCTCGATTGATTCTTTTCGTGGGCTCCTTTTGTGGCGTCTACGGCGAGTCACCAATGTCCAACCTTCATCATCATCATGGTGGTCTACTTCGAGTTTGTTATTCTCCAGTAATTCTTCTTTTTTGATTTGTTTTAAACTACATAACTCATCTAGACTGAATGAGCCAAAGGTGATAGAAAATTGGTTCACACTTCCCTTCTCATATTCAAGCACGATCTTCTTTTCATGGGCCAAGTCCATAACTTTGTCCTTGAAGACAAAGCACTTCTCCAAAGGGTGGCTTACAAGTCAATGATATTTGCAGTAATTTGGGTCATTCATTTTCCCAACGTCATTTGGTCGCTTCATTTCTGGAAGCACAATAAGTTTTAACTCGAGATGTTCTTCAAAAATGGCTGGCACATCAGAATTCAGAAATGGGTACTCCTTCTCTTGAATTTCTTTTAGAGTCAACCTTCCACTTGGCTTATCTTGAAAAGAAGTGGATTTCGTACTCTGCTTCTTTCTCACCTTCGTTGTGAACTTCACAGGTGATGTGTTGACATTCATAGCTTCTTTGCTTTCAGACTTGGGTACGAACTTGCCCCACTTCGTGACTTCTTGCTTGTCATTCCCTTTGCGAGGTTCATAGACGGGCAGCCTTTCATTTCCAGCGGAGGCCATGCTCAATTCCATGTCATGAGCACGAGTTGCAAGTTCTTCAAATGTGTTGATACCTTGCAAGATGTAGCACATTCCCCAATACATGCCTTGGATGCACATCTCTATGCCTAAAGCTTCACTAAGCCTGTCTTTGCAATTGAGGCTTGCATTCCTCCAATGATTGATAAAGTCGATAATTGGTTCCCCTTTTCATTGACGAGTATTTGTAAGTTCTATCATACTCACAGTACGTCTCGTACTATAAAAGCGATTGAGGAACTTGCTCTAGTTGATCCCAGCTATCGATAGATCCAGCCTCGAGGATCGTGTACAGTCAAAAGCATTTCTTTTTAGCGAGCGGACAAACTGCTTGATGAGGTAATATCCATAAGTCCCAGCACTATTGCATGTCTCCACGAAGTGCGCCACATGTTGTTTTGGGTTACCTTTACCATCAAACTGTTGAAACTTTGGAGGTTGATAGCCAACAGGCATCTTCAACATATCGACCCTTGCAGTGTACAACTTTGCATATGTAAGGGAGGATTTGGCAACAACTTCATATTTGTTCTTAATGATTGCTTCAATGAACTCCTTCAGTTGATCGATTGGAATCATCCCTTCAGATGAGACAGGGATAGCCTTAGTGGATTCTACTTGTCTTGGGGGAGAGTCACTCTCTAGAACTTTTGGAAGCTTGCCAGGTGCATGGGTGGATTCTTCTTCCATCAAGATTCCCACCCTGTCTGTTAGCTTGTCAATTCTAGCCTCTTGATTTTGCATGCATTTGGTCAAGTCAGCGATTGCTTTCGTCAAGTTTGCCAACTGCTCCTCCATAGATGAAGTGTTTGTCACCATGGCTTGCATGATTGTCGTGGACGACGGAGAGTAGCATGGATTTTCATATAGATTGATCCTTGATTGACTCAAGCTATATGGTGTAAGTGGGGAGGATTCATCACTTAAAGCATCATTATCTTCCTTCACAGCAGAGTGCTTGTATCTGGAGAGTTCAAGCAGAGCAAGCATTTTCTTGATCTTTTCAGCAACATCGCTTCCTCATTCAGATGCGTTTGTGGAAGATCTTGCTCCTTTTGAGGATAAAGATTCGAAAATAGGGGTTGATGCGGACGACATGGGGTGCTTATTGTCCTAAAGAGCTCATTTTGCTCTTCGTAACTAGTTCGAAGCTTCCAAAGGTAACATCGTGGATGCTTTCCACATCAACATAGAACGTGGAGTTAGCAGCCGTGGTGAAAGTTGAACAGGAGTTGATTTTCTTTAAAGCCATTTCAATGTTCTCGGACTTTGGTGATTGAAAAGTTGAGATGAGAGGTAGAGATTGTCCTACTGGGCGTGCCAGAATTTGTAGACAATAAATTGCATCGAGAAATTAAAAATCAAGACCGAAAAATATCGCAACAATCGTAGTATTTTATTTCAAATATTTGAGTGTTACAATCTCTATGATTCTTCTGATTCTTCTTTCCAATAGCAAATCAAGGGCCTTTGAGCTTGATCTTGAATATGTGTTGCTACGAACGATGATCTTGTTCTTGAGCTTTAGCTTGATTGCTTGAACTTGACCTTGATTTGTTCTTCGTTCTTGAGCTTGCACTTGATTTGTTCTTCATTCTTGAGCTTGAACTTGATTGCTTGAAGCTTGAAACTTGTAGAGAAATTTGCGGCGTTTGATCCACGAGCTCTCTCTTGCTTCTTGTTATAACTTCTGGTGTCTTTTCTGGGTTATGAAGACCCCTATTTATAGTTGTGGAAGGGAGGAGTTATAATAAGAACAAACTCTTTCCGACCAATCAAATTGAAGTGTGACATGGTCGCATTTGATTGGCCAGAACATGTCATTTGCACACGTGGCACAGTTTATTGGTCTTTTAATTTGACTTGGCATGCCTTGTCATTTTGACATATGACATGATCATATTGGCTCTTCTATTTGAGTTGGCGTGCCACGTCATTTGACACGTGGCACCAAACTAGGCCTTTAGAAAGATGACATCTTGGGCTTAATGACGTTGGCTCATCACTTTAGCCCAATTAAATGGGCTAGCCCAATGGATTAAGGCTTATTTATTTAACCCATATATATTGGACTTATATAATTAATAATTATATTAGCCCATAATATTTTAGTTGGACTAGATTATCTTGAATTTAAAATGCAATGCAAATTATTTTATGGATTTAAATCAAATAAATTTTTCATGCCTATACCGATGTTGCTGTGTTCGACGGGAGCTGGATTGGAGATGTACCTGCGTCCCTGTTGTAGCTGCATCTTGTTCATGGTAGCCTTAGATTTTAAAACACTGTTTATGTACTTTTCAAACAGAAGGTGTATTTAGTTCATACCAGCTTGTAAACTCTATTCTTAGAAACTCATGATTTGTACTACCAGTCCTTGGGAAATGTATAAGATTCAGAAAATTCCTTTGTTTAATTGTTTTACTAATATTATTGGAATTGGATAGTTATTAGTTGACTTATCTAGCGGGTTGGGTTAGGTGCCATCACGACTAGTGGATTATGGGTCGTGATATTTGGTCTTTAAATTTAATAACCCGACACAATTAGTTTGGTTTGATAATTGCAAAATTCGAACCAACCCGACCTATGTACACTGGAGGAGCTAGGTGAACTCTTACATGTACATTACTACAGAAAAAGTATATTCATGTAGGAGTGGATGTAAAACTTTACCTTATAGGAGTACTGGTATATTACTATATGAAACGAAAAATGAACATATTCATATAGCTATGTGCTCTGTCTCTGAGTGCAATGAAAATTGTGCATATATTATCCCATCATTAGAAATTCATTTAATTTCTCTTTTTTCCTTTATCTTTAGCAGGTTATGATGATTATTTCACTTGCTAATATTCCTTTCGGTGATTAGAATATGTCATTTGGATGTCCTGTTCTTGCTGTTCTGGTCCACAAAAAGAAAACAGAATGGACATTTCCCTAGCAAACTACTGTCACCCCCTTAAAAGATAATAATAATAAACATCTTTCCTTGTAAAGTTAAACAGAAAAATAGTACAATGGGAGAGGAACTAAAAATCAGGATTTGCTTCAGCACAACACATTGCATATGCGTCATGTATTGCGTATAAAGAAAATAAATTAAGAAAAAGAAGAAGGATAGGGAAAGTAAGGAAAATATTTGATTATACCATTTGATTAGTAGTACATTTTAAGATAACGAATATTCTGTCAATTAACTAACCATTAACTAGATCATATCTATTGAAATTTTGGGCCAAAGTCATCAGTAAACAGTTGTTTATATATTTAAAATATATCTTCTTATAAACTTTCTAGGATTTGCTTTAGAATTCAAACTTTTGAAATACGCACGTCTTGAATCATATGGTCAAAGAAAGGAAAACTCCATTGTAATTAATTAATAGTGCAAAAATACGCATATCTCCAAACATCTCTTTCAATTATATCATGTAGCATCTTTTTAATCCTAAAAGATGATCTCTATCTTGAGGTACAAACTTATCGTTTAGAACATTAGTGAACTTTCACATGCGATGGTATTAACGTGCTTCTGTCTTGCATAAAAATTCAACCGAGACATGTAATTCTATTTTAATTTTCCAGGAATGCTAAGAGTACGATGATTAGTTATTTATGATAAGGTTCCACTTAATAAGAATTCATGGGTAGCAGTTAGGAGGAAATATAATTCCAATTTATGTGACAGTGTTTGACTTGGCACATAATTTAAAAAAAAAAAATATTTAAAGCTTGTGATCTAGCACATATCACAGATTATCTCATTAAGGGTAAACTAAGAAGTTTAAAGTTAAACTGTTTCTAAATAAAGAAGTATGATATTCTTTTTGGAACAAACTAAAAAGAAAATATGCAAACATAAATGGGGACTGATGAAGTATTATGTTAGAATGACTTGCGTTAGTAGAGAGAATGAGTTGTTGCCTTTTTATATGATCTCAGCTCATGAACTAAATTTAAAATTAAATAAGTCGGAAGCCGTTTTTTTTTACATGCTATCAAAGTCAAACCTACACTTATTCTTGTTTCACCTAAATTTGGGCTCATATATCATATCGTTCGTGCTTCGAGTGGTCATCATAGGACATGCAACGAGAATGGGAGGAGGGGCTGTTGAATGTTTTTGCATTGGTTGAAGGATAAAGTTGTTAATTACTTACTCCCTCTGTTCCAGTTTATGTGAATTTTATTTCCTTTTTTGTTCGTTCTAAAAAGAATGACCCCTTTGTAAATTTGGTAACAATTTAGCTTAAACTTACAATTCTACCCTTAATGAGAAGCTTTTATAATCACACAAATACTCTGGCCCCTTTTTGACTTGTTTAGGACCACAAATTCCAAAAGTCTTCATTTTTCCTTAAACTCCGTGCCCAATCAAACATGTTCACATAAATTGGAACGGAGGGAGTACATGATTTTGGATAATTTTATTTAACTTTCTGGTCGACTCAAATTGAAGTTGAAATTCTTTTACAAACGTTAGTGTCGGTTCGGTTTGATGCTTGTAAGGCACATATCGATGTCAATTCCGAGTACCGATTGAAAAATGAAAAATTGAATGAGATGACATACTAAGTCAAATCAAGGAAACAAAGTCGAAAACGAAAGCCTCTACGCTTCTTGATTTTGTTGAGTTGGCAAATAAGACTCATTGTCATAGCTGCCCCAAGTTTGCACGTAATTAATCATCACCATTTTCTGTATTTTTCTCAACTATATAAACTTCATCATTTTTCTCTATTTTGACACCAATCACAGATCAATTATTTTTCTATAGTAATCATGGCTTCTTCTTGTTTACATGCCATTCTTTTATGCTCTCTTCTTTTCATTACTTCAATCACGGCCCAAAACCAAACTTCTTTCCGTCCCAAAGGCCTAATTCTCCCAATCACAAAAGATGCTTCAACTCTCCAATATCTCACCCAAATCCAACAAAGAACACCTCTTGTCCCTGTAAGTTTAACTCTTGATCTTGGTGGCCAATTTTTATGGGTTGACTGTGACCAAGGTTATGTCTCCTCCTCTTATAAACCTGCGCGGTGTCGCTCCGCCCAGTGTTCATTAGCCGGAGCTGGCGGCTGTGGACAATGCTTTTCTCCACCTAAACCAGGCTGCAATAATGACACATGCGGCCTACTTCCTGATAACACTGTCACTCGAACCGCCACCAGTGGAGAATTAGCTTCTGATACTGTGCAAGTGCAATCTTCTAATGGTAAAAATCCTGGAAGAAATGTAAGTGACAAAGATTTTCTTTTCGTTTGTGGCTCTACATTTCTTTTAGAAGGACTTGCTACTGGTGTTAAAGGTATGGCTGGTCTTGGTAGGACAAGAATATCTCTTCCTTCGCAATTCTCAGCTGAATTTAGCTTCCCTAGAAAATTTGCTGTTTGTTTGAGCTCTTCAACCAACTCAAAGGGTGTTGTACTTTTTGGAGATGGACCTTATTCTTTCCTTCCTAATAGGGAATTCTCAAATAATGATTTTTCCTACACTCCACTTTTTATCAATCCAGTAAGTACAGCTTCAGCTTTTTCCTCAGGAGAACCCTCTTCTGAATACTTTATTGGAGTAAAATCCATCAAGATTAACCAAAAAGTTGTCCCAATAAACACAACTTTGTTGTCAATTGACAACCAAGGTGTTGGTGGAACTAAGATTAGCACAGTCAATCCTTACACCATTTTGGAAACTTCAATATACAATGCTGTTACAAATTTCTTTGTCAAGGAACTTGTCAACATTACTAGAGTTGCATCCGTGGCACCATTTGGGGCTTGTTTTGATTCAAGAAACATTGTAAGTACAAGAGTTGGACCAGCTGTACCCTCCATTGATCTTGTTTTGCAAAATGAGAATGTTTTTTGGACGATTTTTGGAGCAAACTCGATGGTACAAGTGAGTGAAAATGTTTTGTGCCTTGGGTTTGTGGATGGAGGTGTTAATACAAGGACTTCTATTGTGATTGGAGGATACACAATTGAGGATAATCTTTTGCAGTTTGATCTTGCAAGATCAAGATTAGGATTCATATCTTCAATTCTATTCCGACAAACTACATGTCCCGATTTTAACTTCACTTCAATTGCTTAGGTGGTGTGGACTGAAGTTGTTTGTATTTTGATTCTTAATAATGGTCTAAGTATGCCTTTTGAAATAATTTGTAATAAGTGGACCTCTCCTCCTTAAATAAGAGGTCCTACTTAGCTCGCGTAGTAGTGCGCCAGATAAGATTTCATGTAATTTGTGCGTTGAAAACTTTGTTAAATTGGGTGTGGATAATGCATATACATTTTTTCAATTTTTTTTTTTCTCTTTTTCAAATTTTAGATAACTATTGAGATTTTTATGGTTTCCCCTTCTAACTAGACTCATAGTCCTTTTATTCATCAACTGGCCTTTTCTCTTTGCAATTGTGGTTTAATATCTCAACTAATTCAGCTTATCTCCTTGCAATGACACTTCATGATCGTATATGGGGATGCAGATCGAACAATTCGGTGAAAAAGACTAGTACAAATATCACAACATATATAACTTAATTGACTAATTTTATATGAGTTTTATACGAGAATAAAATAGCTCCTAGAGATATTTATTGTACGTAGAAGGTTGTACAAATAAAACGACCGAACCGACAAATTAAGTCAAACCAAAGGAAAAAGGGCCATGGTTTGATGTTGGAAATGAAAAAATCGGTCATTATTAGGTTTAGTTTGGTATTAACCAAACAAAAGTCAAACCAACACCAAATCAAACAGATATTATATGACTATCATTAAAAAAAAAAATAGAGATAATTAAGAGACCCCCCATCACGTTTCCCTCTATTACTGTAACGACCCGGTCAGTCGTTTCGAGAGTTATAGTCTCGTTCCCCAATTTCTGCTCCTTTTGTGTTCTACAGCTATTATATGACTTACGGGATAGTTGGTTCGGGTCCAGAGTGATTTCAGAGTAAATTGAGATACTTAGTCTCGTAATTGAAAACTTAAGTTGGAAAAGTTGACCGAAGCGCGTCTGTTAGGTGATTTTGGACTTAGAAGCGCGTTCGGATTGTGATTTGAAGGTCCGTAGTAGAATTAGGCTTGAAATGGTGAAAATTAAAATTTCGAAAAGTTTGACCAGGAGTGGACCTTTTGATATCTGGGTCGGATTAGATTTTCAGAAGTTGGAGTAAGTTCGTCGGGTCATTTGTGTCTTTTGTGCAAAATTTAAGGTCAATCAGACGTGATTTGATATGTTTCGGCGCCATTTGTAGAATTTGGAAATTTTAAAGTTCATTAGGCTTGAATCCATGTGTAATTCGTGTTTTTGATGTTGTTTGAGGTGATTTGAGGATTTGACCAAGTTCGTATGATGTATTAAGACGTGTTGGTACGTTTGATTGATGTTCCGGGGGCCTCAGGTTGATTTCGGGTGGTTAACGGACTTGGAATGGAAGTTGAGGAATTGCTGAAGTTTGGTCTTTTGCTGGTGTGATCGCACCTGCGAGGGTATTGGCCGCAGGTGCGGTAGGTGGAGCGCAGGTGCGGAAAGGGTGGAGACCAGCAGAAGTCGCAGGTGATATGGTTTCTCCGCACATGCGATAGCGCAGATATGGACCAGTTGTCGCAGGAGTGGAGGCAACTGGAGTTAGTAGTTTTTGCAGGAGCGCTCATTTTTCCGCACAAGCAGGCGCGCAGGTGCGAGCCCAGGATCTGCAGGTACGGAAATGCCTGGGCAGAACCTATATAAGCGAGGTTCCGAGATATTTGGCCATTTCTAACGTTTTGAGCTCAGATTTTGGAGGTGTTTGAGAAGTTTTTGACGAGATTATTGAGGTAAGCTCCTTATGTTCATTTTCTTCAATAATAATATTTCCCCTCTGATTTTTCACCTGGTTGGTGTATTTTTGAGTTGCAATTTGGGGGTTTGAGGCTAGTGATTTGGAGAGTAAATTTTAAGGATTTGAATAACCATTTGGTGTCGAATTTTGATAAATTTGGTATGGTTAGACTCGTGGGTAAATGGGATTTCGAGTTTTGTGACTTTTGTTGGATTTCGAGATGTGGGCTCGGGGACTGGGTTTGAGTCGATTTCGGATTTTGCTATATTGATTACATTGTACTATTTGTGGATAAATTCAGGACGTTTGGAGATCGATTTAAAAGGCAAAGGCATTTTGGAGTAAATTTTTGCCCGGATTGAGGTAAGTAACATATTCAAACTTAGTTTTGAGAGTTCGAAACCCCGGATTATGTGTTATGTGATTGGTATTGAGGTGACGCACATGCCAAGTGACGGGCGTGCGGGTGTGCACCTTGAGAATTGTGACCTGGTCGATTCCATGGCACTATATAATGGTTCTATCTTGTTGATATCTGTATTTTCATCATGTGATAAAGTAATTAAGCTGTCGATCATGCTAGATATTATGCTTAAGCTTTATGCCATTACTGTCACAACGGTTTTTTTTGTTTTCATCTTACTGATTTCATTAATATTTCGTGCTTAGTCATATTCATTTATTTCATATCATATCTCAGTCTCAGTTGTTAGTTATTGATACATCATATCATTGTTTTTGGGCTAGCTTCGTGACATTGTGAGCCCGTGTGTGAGACTGGAGAGATTGATGACCGAGTGAGGCCGCAGGACTGATTGTAAGTGACAGTTGTGGGATCGTGTTGCACGCTGCAACGGTTATACTGATTTATGATAGTGCTTGGGCTGAAGAAGCCCCTCCGGAGTCTATACACCCCAGTGAGCACGGTTGATATTATTAAGGGATGGATCTTCCTTGGACACGGATCTTGTCCGAAGCATTACATACCTGGAAATGGATCTTCTCCACGGGCTGGATTGGCGCTACTCAGTACTGGGTGACTAATGGTCAGTGATGTATATATTCCGCGATGGATCTTCCCTGGGCTGTATGGGCCATATACAGTACCGAGTGATTGAGCATTAGAGAGTATGAGCACATGAGGCTGTTAGTATGGTGCATCACAAAAAGCATGTGCATTGGTATGTAGAAGTAGAAGAGTTATATTCTTCACATCGTTCAGATTTGATCTATTTTTCCTGTTTTGAGCTATCTATTTAACTTGAAAGCATGCCTACGTTTCTACAATGTTATTTCTATTTTGAACTGTGGCTGTTGAGTTCGTCACTACCTTTCAATCCAAAGGTTGGACTTGTTACTTGCTGAGTTGGTTGTACTCACATTATACCATGTACCTCGTGTGCAGATCCAGGTGCTTCTAGTCACAGCGAATGCTGATTGATGAGTCAGGATTCAGAGACTATCGAGGTAGCTGCATGGCGTTCGCAGGCCTTGACTCTCCTTCATTATGTCTACCTGTATTTCAGTTCTTGTTTCCCTAGACATTGTAGTAGACTATATTTTGGTATAGATGTTCATGTATTCTGTGATACCCCGGTTTTGGGATAGATTGTATCGTATATTCGGATTATTTCTTTTTCAAAATGGCTTTTTCTTAAATATTAATTGCTTCCGTCCTTATTTTTCAATATTTTTACTGTGTTGAGATATTGAGTAGTGGCTTGCCTAGAACCACGATAGGCGCCATCACGGCGGTTAGTTTTGGATCGTGATAAGTTGGTATCAGAGCCTAGGTTATATAGGTCTCACGATTCATGAGCATGCTTAGTAGAGTCTTGCGGATCGGTACAGAGACGTCTGTACTTATCTTTGAGAGGCTGCAGAACCCTTAAGAAATTTCACATTCTTTAATTCTTGTCGTGCGAATCTATTAATTCTGGTAACTAAACTTCTGTTATTATATTCTCTCATAGATGTGAGGACCCGTAATACTAGGGAGGATGTACAGCCACCAGTACCACCAGTCAGGGCCACGAGGGGCCGAGGTCGCGGTAGGGGCAGAGGTGTAGCTCACACAGCAGCTATGACAGCACATGCAGATCTACTAGTTGCCCTAGTTTAGGAGCAAGTCCCAGTTATGGATGAGCATGTAGGGCCATCTCAGGCACCAACTGTGCCCATCGTGATTCCAGGCCTTCAGGAGGCCTTAGCTGAGATTTTGACCGTATGCACCTGTATTGCTCAGGCGGTCTCTATTCCGATCGCAACAACCACTTCTCAGGCCGGGGGAGGTACTTAGACTCTCACCTCCCATACATCCGAGCAGGTGATGCATGGACTTCAGACACCGAGGGCACTACCAGCCCAGCCGGTGGCAGCTTCTCAGGCCCATATGGTTCTTGTTACGATTGATGATGAGCAGCAGAGACTAGAGAGGTTTGGTAGACTCCAGCCTCAATATTTCAGCGGGGTAGAGTCGGAGGATGCCCAGAGTTTCTTGGACAGATGTCAGAGGATTCTCCGTATAATAGATATTCTGGAGACCAGTAGGGTCTCGGTCACTACTTTTCAGTTTACTGGAGCTGCCTTCAATTATTGGGAGACTTATAAGAGGCGTAGGGCAGTCGGTGTAGCGCCACTTATATGGTAGGAGTTTTGCGTTCTCTTCTTGGAGAAGTACGTGCCGCAGTCTCATAAAGAGGAGCTGTGCCGACAATTTGAGCTATTACGTTAGAACAATATGACTGTGATGCAGTACGAGATAAGGTTTTCTGAGTTAGCCCGTCATGCAGTTTGGTTGGTCCCCACTGACAGGGACAGAATCAGGAGGTTCATCGATGGTCTCACATTTCAACTATGAGTGCTTATGACAAGAGAGAGGGTGTTTGGTGCTACTTTCGATGATGTTATTGACATAACTCGGCAGAAAGAGCTGGTTTGCAGCCAAGAGCAGATTGAGAGGGATGCCAAGAGGTCTCGTGGATTAGGTAGTTTTAGTGGTGTTCCTTCTAGAGGTCAGTTCTACCACGACAGGGGTCATCCCTATAGGCATGCTCAGACAACTCATCTAGTTCACCATGGTTCATCATCTAGCCATGGTTCATACAGTTCTCAGCAGGGTCACCCATCTCTCAATGCCCTTCCAGCTCAGAGTTCTTCTCATGCACCATCAACTCAGGGTTCATCTATGTCGGGTCCTTCTAGTAGTTGTCCCGGTACTCGGAGCTCCCTTCAGTCCCCATCGCCATTTGCAGGGAGAGGTTGCTTTGAGTAAGGAGATTTGGGTCATATCAAGAGGCATTGTCCCCGCCTCTCAGGAGGTTCAGCTCAACAGAGAAGTTAGCCTACGATTTAGCACCAGTTACTTCACCACCCGCCCAGCCAGCTCGGGGTGGAGCTCATCCACCTAAGAGTCTCCCTATAGGGGGAGACTGATTAGATAGTGGCCAAGCCCGATTCTATGCAATCCTTGCTAGACCAGATGTTATTGCTTCAGACACAATGATTATAGGTATTGTCTCAGTATGTCACCTAGATACTTCTGTATTATTTGACCCTTGTTCTACCTATTCATATGTATCTTTGTATTTTGTTCATTATCTATATATGCCCCGCGAGTCTTTAGCTTCATCTGTTCATGTATCTACGCTGGTGGGCGATACTATTATTGTGATCGTGTGTACCGGTCGTGTGTAGTGACTATTAGAGGATTGGAGACTAGAGTTGATCACATTACTGCTTAGTATTGTTAATTTTGATATGATATTGAGTATGGATTGGTTGTCTCCATGCCATGCTACTTTGGACTGTCACGCTAAGACTGTAACGTTGGTGATGCCGGGGTTGCCACGAATTGAGTGGATAGGTTCTTTATACTATGTTTTCAGCAGAGTGATTTCATACTTGAAGACCCAACGGATGGTTGGGAAGAGTTGTTTATCTTATTTGGCCTTTGTGAGGGATGTTAATGCTGATACCCCTACTATTGATTCTATTCCGGTGGTGCGAGAAATTCCGTTTCCTGCAGACTTGCCGGGAATGCCACTCGACAAGGATATTGACTTTGGCATTGACTTGGTGCTGGGTACTCAACCCATTTCTATTCCTTCATACTGTATGGCACTGGCTGAGTTGAAGGAGTTGAGTGAGCAGCTTCAAGAACTCCTTGAGAAGGGGTTTATTAGGCCTAGTGTGTCACCTTGGGGTGTACCGGTTCTATTTGTAAAGAAGAAGGATGACACTATGAGAATGTGCATTGATTATAGGCAGTTGAACAAAGTCATAATCAAGAACAAGTATCCTTTACCGCGTATTGGTGATCTATTTGACCAGCTTCAGGGAGCGAGGGTGCTCTCCAAGATTGATTTGAGGTATGGGTATCACCAGTTGAAGATTCGGGACTCAGATATTCTTAAGACAACTTTCAGGACCTGTTATTGTCATTATGAGTTCCTTGTAATGTCTTTTGGGCTGACCAACGCCCCAGTAGTGTTCATGCATATGATAAACAATGTATTTTAGCCTTATCTCGACTCATTTGTTATTGTATTCATTGACGATATCCTTGTGTACTCTCGTAGCCAGGAGGAGCATGCCCAACATTTGAGGATTGTGTTGCAGTGGTTGAGGGAGGAGAAACTTTATGCCAAGTTCTCCAAGTGTGAGTTTTGGCTCAGTTCAGTGGCGTTCTTAGGGCACGTGGTGTCCCGTAAGGATATTCAGGTGGATCCGAAGAAGATAAAGGCGGTTTAGAGTTGGCCGAGATCGTCCTCGTCTACGGAGATTCAGAGCTTTTTTAGTTTGGCTGGTTATTACCGTCGGTTCGTGCAAGGTTTCTCGTCTATTGCATCGCCCTTAACCAATTTGACCCAAAAGGGTGCTCCTTTCAGGTGGTCGGATGAGTGTGAGGAAAGAGTTCAGAAGCTCAAGACTGCCTCGAGCATCTCCAGTTCTAGTTCTACCATCAACTTTCGCATCTTATACATTATATTGTTATGCTTCTCGAATCGGTATTATGTTTTGATGCAGGAGGGTAGAGTGATTGCTTATGCTTTGCGCCAATTGAAGTCTCATGAGAAGAACTACCCTGTTCATGATTTGGAGTTGGTTGCCATTGTTCATGCGTTGAAGATTTAGAGACACTATCTCTATGGTGTGTCTCGTGAGGTATTCACTGATCATCATAGCCTCCAGCACTTGTTCAAATAGAAGGATCTCAATTTGATGCAACAAAGGTGGTTGGAGCTGCTAAAGGACTATGATATTACTATTCTGTATCATTCGGGAAAGGCCAATGTGGTGGCCAATGCCTTGAGTAGGAAGGCAGTGAGTATGGGTAGTCTTGCATTCATTCCTGTTGGTGAGAGACCTCTTGGAGTTGATGTTCAGGCCTTGGCCAACCAGTTCGTGAGATTAAATATTTCAGAGCCCAGTCGGGTTCTAGTATGTGTGGTATCTCCGTCTTCCTTATTTGATTGTATCAGAGAGCGCCAGTATGATGATCCTCATTTGCTTGTCCTCAAGGACAAGGTTCAGCACGGTAATGCCAGAGATGCGACTATTGAAGATGATAGGGTGTTGAGGATGCAAGGCTGGATTTGTGTGCCCAATGTAGATGGGCTATGGGAGTTGATTCTTGAGGAGGCCCACATGTCGCGGTATTCCATCCATCCGGGTGCCGCGAAGATGTTCCAGGACCTAAGGCAGCACTATTGGTGGAGGAAAATGAAGAAATATATAGTTGGGTTTGTAGCTCAGTATCTCAACTATCAGCAGGTAAAATATGAGCAACACAGACCGGGTGGATTGCTTCAAAGGATAGATATCCTAGAGTAGAAATGGGAGTGGATCACCATGGATTTCGTAGTTAGGCTCCCACGGACTTCGAGTCAACTCGATGCTATTTGGGTGATTGTGGATCGGCTGACCAAGTCCGCACTCTTCATTCTAGTGGGTACTACTTATTCTTTAGATCGGTTGGTTGAGATTTACATTAGAGAGATTGTTTACCTTCACGGTGTGCCAGTTTCCATCATTTCGGATAGAGGCACATAGTTTAAATCGCATCTTTGGAGAGCTGTGCAGCGAGGGTTGGGCACTCAGGTGGAGTTGAGCACAACATTTCACCCTCAGGTATTGAAGGACATGCTACGCGCTTGAGTCATTAATTTTTGGGGTTCATAGGACCAGTTTTTGTCACTCACGGTGTTTGCTTACAATAACAGTTATCAGTCGAGCATTCAGATGGCTCCATATGAGGCTTTGTATAGGAGGCGGTGTAGATCTCTAGTGGGTTGGTTTGAGCCTGGTGAGGCTTGGCTATTGGGTACTGACTTATTTCAGGATGCATTGGACAAGGTGAAATTTATTCAGGAGCGGCTTCACATGACGCAATCTAGAAAAAAGAGATATGCCGATAGGAAGGTCCGTGATGTGACTTACATGGTTAGGGAGAAGGTTCTGTTGAAAGTTTTGCTCATGAAGGGTGTTATGAGGTTCGGGAAGAAGGGAAAGTTGAGCCCTCAGCTCATTGGGCCTTTTAAGGTACTTTAGAGGATTGGGTAGGTGGCTTACAAGCTTGCCTTGCCACCTAGCTTGTCGAGTGTGCATCAAGTATTTCATGTTTCTATGCTTCGGAAGTATATCGGCGATCCGTCTCATGTTTTGGATTCCAGCACGGTTCAATTGGATGGTAATTTGACTTGTGATGTAGAGCCGGTTGCCATTTTGAACTGGCAGGTTCGAAAGTTGAGGTCAAAGGATATAGCTTCTGTGAAGGTGCAATGGAGAGGTCAGCCTGTGGAGGAGGCTACATGGGAGACCAAGCGGGAGATGCGGAGCAGATATCAACACCTATTTGTGACTCCAGGTATGTTTCTAGACCAGTTTAAGGATGAACGTCTATTTAAGAGGGGAAATATGTAATGACCTGGCTGGTCGTTTCGAGAGTTGCAGCCCCGTTCCCCCATTTTTTACTACTTTTGTGTTCTACAGATGTTATATGACTTACCGGGTTAGTTGGTTTCGGTCCGGAGTGATTTCAGAGTGAATTGAGACACTTAGTCTTCACTTTCTTCTATATCTACAATTCTTGGGGTCATGGGATCATTTGTGATTTTTGTACAAAATTTGAGGTCAATCGAACTTGATTTGGTAGGTTTCAGCGTCGTTCGTAGAATTTGGAAATTTCAAAGTTCATTAAGCATGAATCCGTGTGTAATTTGTGTTTTTGATGTTGTTTGAGGTGATTTGAGGATTCAACTAAGTTCGTATGATGTTTTAAGACGTGTTGGTATGTTTGGTTGAGGTCCCGAGGGCCTCGGGTTGATTTCGGGTGGTTAATGAACTTGGAATGGAAGTTGAGGAATTGCTGAAGTTTGGCCTTTTGCTGGTGTGATCGCACCTACAAGGGTATTAGCCGCATGTGCGGCAGGTGGAGCGCAAGTGCGGAAAGGGGTGGAGACCAGCAGAGGTTGCAGTTACGATGGTTTCTCCGCACCTGCTACAGCGCAGATACGGACCAGTGGTCGCAGGAGCGGAGGCAACCGAAGTTAGTAGTTTTCGCAGGAGCACTCATCTTTCCACACAAGCGGGCGCACAGGTGCGAGCCCGGGCTCCACAGGTGCGGAAATGCCTAGGCAGAACCTATTTAAGCGAGGTTCTGAGATTTTTGGCCATTTCTAACGTTTTGAGCTCGGATTTTGGAGGTTTTTGAAGAGATTATTGAGGTAAGCTCCTTGTGTTAATTTTTCTTCAATAATGATGTTTCCCCAATGATTTTCCACCTAGTTGGTGTATTTTTGAGGTGCAATTTGGGAATTTAAGGCTACGATTTGGAGAGTGAATTTTGGGATTTTGAATGACCATTTGGTGTTGGATTTTTATAAATTTGGTATGGTTAGACTCGTGGGTGAATGGGCTTTCGGGTTTTATAACTTTTATTGGATTTCGAGACATGGGCCTATGAGCCGGGTTTGAGTCGATTTCGGATTTTTGCTATAATTTCATATTTTTCTTGTGGAATTGATTATTTTAGCCTATATTGATTGCATTGTACTGCTTGTGGATTGATTCGAGATGTTTGAAGCCCGATTTGAGAGGCAAAGGCATTTTGGAGTAGAGTTTGGACTGGATTGAGATTAGTAACACTTTCTAACTTGGCTCTGATGGTTCGAAACCCCATAATATGTGTTATATGATTGGTATTAAGGTGACACACATGCCAAGTGATGGGCGTGCGGGTGTACACCGTGAAAATTGTGACCTAGTCAATTCCATGGCACTATATAGTGGTTCCATCTTGTTGATATCCGTGTTTTCATCTTGTGATAAAGTAATGGAGTTGTCGATCATGCTAGATATCATGTTTAGGCTTTATGCCGTTATTGTTGGGACCCAAAGCGGTCGTTTCTTGCTGTCATCTTACTAATTTCATTGATATTTCGTACTTAGTCATATTCATTTATTTCATATCATATCTCAGTCTCAGTTGTTAGTTATTGATACATTATATCCTTATTTTCGGGCTAGTTTTATGACATTGTGAGCCCATGTGTGAGACTGAAGAGATTGATGACCGAGTAAGGCCGAGAGCCTGATTGTAAGTGACAGTTATGGGATCGGGCTGCATGCCGCAGCGGTTATACTAATTTGTGATAGCGCTTGGGATGAAGGATCCCCTCCGGAGTCTGTACACACCCCAGTAAGTACGGTTGATATTATTGAGGGATGGATCTTCCCTGGACATAGATCTTGTCCGAAGTATTAGATATCTGGAGATGGATCTTCTCCACGGGCTGGATTGGCTCTACTCGGTACTAGGTGACTAATGGTCAGTGATGTATATATTTCGGGATGGATCTTCCCAAGGCCGTATGAGCTATATACAGTACCGAATGATTGAGCATTTGAGAGTGTGAGCACATGAGACTGTTAGCATAGTGCATCACATACAACAAGTGCATTGGCATGTAGAAGTAGAAGAGTTATATTCTTTACATCATTCAGATTTGATCTATTTTTTTGTTTTGAGCTATCTATTTAACTTGAAAGCTTGCCTACGTTTATGCACTGTTATTTCTATTTTGAACTGCGACGGTTGAGTTCGTCACTACCTTTCAGTCCAAAGATTGGACTTGTTACTTACTGAGTTGGTTGTACTCACGTTATACCCAGCACCTCGTGTGCAGGTCCAGGTGCTTCTGGTCACGGCGGCTGCTGATTGAGGAGTCAGGATTCAGAGACTATCGAGGTAGCTACATGGCGTTCGCAGGCCTTGACTCCTTCATTATCTCTATCTTTATTTCAGTTTTTATTTTCCTAGACATTGTAGTAGACAGTATTTTGGTACAGATACTCACGTACTCTGTGACACCTCGGTTTTGGGGTAGATTGTATCGTATATTCGGATTATTTCTGCTTCAAAAAGACTTTTTCTCAAATATTAAATGCTTCCGTCCTTATTTTTCAATGTTTTTACTGTGTTGAGATGTTGAGTAGTGGCTTGCCTAGTACCACGATAGGCACCATCACGATAGTTGGTTTGGGTCTTGACAATTACATTAACTTCCCTTGTGGTTTATGATATTATTTTTACCTTCCTTATTTTTAGTTTATTATAATAATTATTTATTATATTTATCATTAATCTAATTTTTTTTGATGTGATTAATTTTCCCTTTTCTAATATCTAATCTTTTGTTTGATTAATTAAGTTTGCCTAAAGACAATATGGAGCAGGACACAATTGTAACCAATCGCCGTCGACGTTGGTTGTTTTGAAGCTAAAGAAGATCCATCGAGTTGCTGAAGATAGTCTTCCCGACGACGATGATGAAGACCTGTGGCAGAGCTAGAGAATTAGTAAATGGTACGGATAAATCCAATAGTTTTTGCTTAGATTTTGTATTTCTATTAGAAAATTGAGTAGCTATGCATAAATATTTAATTTTAAATCAAATGGCAAGTTCAAAATTCATAAACTTCAAATCCTGACTTCGCCTTTGATGAAGATGCTCGTCCATGGCTCTAAATAATTTTATTAGTTCCTGATGGTAGTTAGAGTTGTCAATATTGGTAGGGCGGGGTTAGCCTAACCCAGCCCACGTGGGGTTTAGCAATTGACGGGCTGAGCTAGACTAGCTCACCATTTTTATGGACTTTATAATGGTTAGCCCACCCTAGCCTTATGTGGGTTGCAGGCCTCACGGTCTGGCCCATTATTTTTTAAAATATAATTTTGTATTTTTTCTTTAAGTTCTAACTAAAAAAAGGATAAATATTTAAAAGTTAAAAAATATCTTATTGGAAAAGTTAAAACTTAATCACTTTTTATATTGTTCCACTATATCACAATAAACACTAAAAATATAAAAGATAAGACTATATTCATTCAGTAAAAGTCAAAACTCAAAACAAACAAATTCAAGAGAATATCCATGACGCTTATGGGAGATCCGACACATTATCTTCATCAAATATATTTGAATCCATTTGTGACAAGGTTGTCTTAACATCTTCACTTTCTTCTATATCTACAATTCATATGCAATATTAATTAGTTAAATATTAAGAATAATTAAATTTTAAAAACAAATAATATTCAAATTCACATAAAAAAATATTACCTGTTTGAATTTGGAAAAAGTCGTACAACAAATTTCGAGTAGTAACAAGCGTTTGACATTTTCATGTTGGATGTAACTTTTGTACTTTGTAAGAACATGCCCACCAATGCTAAATGCCGATTCCGATGCTATAGTGGTAATTGGAACACTAAGTATATCACGTGCTATTACTGAAAGATCGGGATATTTTCTAAAATGGTCCTTCCAATACATAACAATATCCATCTTATCACGACCCAAAATTCAACTAGTCGTGATGACACCTAACCAGACCCGCTAGGTAAGCCAATTGACAATAACCTAATTCTAATAAAATTTAATGAGACAATAAATAAAAGAAAATATCTGAGTCTTATACATTTTCAAGGACTGATAGTTCAAATCATGAGTTTCTAAGAATAGAATATAGGCCAAATACATTGATAGCCCCTTAAAATTGTCCTCACTTTTCACTCTGACACTCTATCTTAAGTCTGTTTCATTTGAGCACTTTAACTAGGCTTTTATCGTGTCATTTAGACACAAAATTTGATAGACAGCCAAATACAAAAGATGCGTGTAATTTATACGCCAGAGTGACGAATAGGAAGGAGACACATGGATTTAACTTAAATAATTTTTTAAAAAGGCTTTTGAAGAAATAGAAAAAATTTAAGTGAAATAAAAACACCACTCCGTCGCAGGTCATCTTCCCCAACGACCCTCTCATTCGGTCTTCGTTTCCGGTGGCCTCGTCCTATGTTCCATCCTTTTTAGCTGAAATGAAAAATTCATAAATTACAACCCCCCACCCCCACAAAGATTACACCTGCAGAGGCTCACTTAATTTTTTATTTTTCCTTCAGATTACATAAATCCTGAAAATTATTCAGATGACTTTGGCATTTCTGGCAAAGTACCGCCAGCAAATTATACCCAGTTAGCACAAGGAGGTTCATGAGCCTACAACAACAAACAGTCGCACATTCCGCCGTCGTTCCACCAGCAACCTCTGCGAACCGCACCCCTTTCGAACCCCATCTCATGATGACAAAGTTTGGCCCAATAAAAGTGGTTGCCACTGCCATTCCACTGAAAGTGATGACAGTCCAACGATAAAAGTGATGACGGTGAAATTGTGACTCAATTTAGAGATTTACCACTGAAAATTGGAAGAACTTGAAACTAAGAATCGAAATTTGAAACCCTCGATTTGTTGATATTTTGGTTAAATGAATATTGGAGTTTTCTCTTAACATCAATATGAACTTACCCGTGTAGTTTGGTGTGTTTTGATTGAATATTAAACTGGTTAGATTTGAAGCACCATTGTCAACCGTCGAAGGAGCTAGCAATTCAGACCTATGTTTTTTGAATATTTACAAAGTGAGTATTATTTTATTTTGATGGAGGATTAAATCTGGCTTTTCAATATTTGACTAAAATCGAAGGAATCTTAAATTCCCCCTTACAAAATGGCTGCGTTGAATATGGTGATGGAAGTCAGCGATATGGGGGTTGTAGTGGGTTAGAGGGAGGACGAACAAGAGAAATAGATTTTTTAAAAAAAGAATGTCTTTTTTTCTTTTATTGCCACCTGTACTTTGGGCCCACATCAATGGCCTTATATATGCAGTTCACGCTCTTAATGGAGGTGTGAATTACGCGTAATGACATGTCAGTTATAGGTGTCTAAATGACACAGTAAAAGCCTAGTTAAAGTGTTCAAATGAAACAGACTTAAGATAGAGTGTCAGAGTGAAAAGTGAGAACAACTTTAAGGGGCTGTTGATGTATTTGGCCTAGAATATACAAAGCTGGTATGAAGTAAATACATCATCTGTTTGAAATGTACATAAACAAAGTTTTATGAATCTAAGGCTACTATGAACAAGAGACAACTACTACCAGAAACGTAGGTATGTCTTCAATTCCAGCTCCCGTCGATCACAGCAATATCAGCAACCAACATCTGCAGACAAGGTGCAGAAATATAGTATGAGTACAACCGACCCCATGTACTCAATATGTAACAAACCTAACCTTAGGTTGAAAGTAGTAACGAGCTAGAACAAAGGTTGAGTCAAACACCAATAGCCAACAACAGTTCATAACAACGTAAAGCAAGTAATAAAAGAAGTAACTCAAAGATAAAATGCTCACCTTATTCATAGTTCCCGAAAATAGTTTCGCTTTTCAAGTATATCAATGAAAACCAAAATCTTTTATGGAAATTGCCAAAGATGTAAGTAAGTTTGAAGACTATAATTTTTCCCCAAAAAACTTTCAACAGGTAAATCTTTCATTTTCAGATGGCATGAGGAAAATACATCTCTATGCCCACATGTCAACGTATGCATGCCAACTGTAATACCATCCAGTGATAAAAACCATACACATACTCTCAGAGTATTAATTCACTTAGTCCTTCCAGTAACTTAGTCCTCAAAACCACTCAGTCCTTATAGTCACTCAGTCCTTACAACCACTCGATCCTCCCAGTCACTCGACACTCGGCACTAAGCACTCGCACTCAGTAGGTACATGCGTTCACTAGGGGTGTGTATAGACTCTGGAGGGGCTCTTTCATCCCAAGCACTATAACAAGATAATCATGTCATAAATTAGTACAACATGCTACGGTGTGCAGCCCGTTCCCATCATAAATCAATAAAATATGCTTTAGCGCGCATCCCAATCCCATAAACATCCTCACCTTCAGGCTCTCGGCCTCACTCTATCATCAATCTCTTCAGTCTCTCAGGCTCTCAATGCCATGAAAAATCAGCCCAAAAATAATGATGTGATGTATCAATAAATGTTAACAGAGACTGAGATATGATATGCATATGAATGCGTATGGCTGAGTATGTAAGTGCAATGAAAGAAGATAGCTCAACAGTAGAATGACCTTAGTGGGTCCTAACAGGATAAACATGTAGTCTAGACATGGTTTCTAACATGGATCACAGCTCAATAGCTCTAGTACATAGAAATTTCATGGTTAGAGGTAAGATCAGGTAACTACACAGTACCACAAAAATAACGAATTCACAAAAATAATGGATTCATAGAAATAAAGGATTCACCTCCAACTTACCGTTATTTCTGTGGTACTGTGTAGTTACCCGATCTTATTTGTAACCATAAACTCTCTACGCACTTAAGCTATTGAGTTGTGATCCATGTTAGAAACCATGTCTAGGCTATATGCTTATTCTATTGAGACCCACCGAGGTTATTTCTGCTGTTGAGTTATCTGCTTACATTGCATTTACATACACAATCATACACATTCATATGCATATCATATCTCAGTCTTTGTTACCATTTACTGATACATCACATAATTATTTTGGCTGAATTTTTCATAATATTGAGAGCCCGAGAGACTAGAGAAATTGATGACTGAGTGAGGCCGAGGGACTGATAGTGAGGATGTTTATGGGATTGGGTTGCACGCCGTAACATGTTTTATTGATTTATGCCATGATTGGCTTATTATAGAACTTGGGCTGAAGGGGCCCCTCCGAAGTCTGTACACACCCTCAGTGAGCACATGTACTTACTGAGTGCGAGTGCCGAGCACGAGTACCGAGTGATTGGGAGGATTGAGTGACTATGAGGATTGAGTGGATGTGAGGACTGAGTAACTGTGAGGATTGAGTGGCTGTGAGGACTGAGACTGGAGGACTGAGTGAATTGATACTCTGAGAGTATGCATATAATATTATCACTGAGTTGCATGGCATTCGACATGCACACTTAACATACATGTATAAAGATGTATTTTCTTCATGTTGTACGGTATCACATCATATATTCATGACTTCTCACACATATTGACATATAGGCATAGAGATGCATTTTCCCCGTGCAAATTGATAATGAAACATTTACCTTTTGCAAGCTTTGGGAAAAATTACAGTTTTCAAACTTATATTTTTTTGGCAATTTCGGTAAAAGATTTGGATTTTCACCGATATACTTGAAAAGCAGGCCTACTTTCTGAAACTGTGAATGAGCTGAACATTTTATCTCTGAGTTACTTCTTTTATTACTTGCATTATGTTGTTATGAACTGTTGGTGGCTATTGGTGTTGGACTCCTACTTTTATTCCAGCTCGCCACTACTTTCAACCTAAAATTAGGTTTGTTACTTATTGAGTACATGGGGTTGGTTGTACTCATACTACACTTCTGCACCTTGCATACAGATGGCGGCTGTTGATGTTGTTGTGCTCGATGGGAGCTGGATTTGAAAATGTATGTGCGTTCCGGTTGTAGCCGCCTCTTGTTCATGGTAGCTTTAGATTTATAAAAATATGTTTATGTACATTTCGAACAGATGATGTATTTATTTCATAACAGCTTTATAAACTCTTTGTCTTAGAAGCCCATGATTTTTACTACCAGTCCTTGAGAAGTATATAAAGGTTAAGCTATTTCATCATTTATTTTCTTAGAAAATCTCATTGAATTAGATTATTTTTAATTGGCTTACCTAGCAGATTGAGTTAGGTACCATCAAAACTAGTTGGATTTTTGGCCGTGATAGATATATATGTTTGCTCTTGGTGTAACTTATTCACAAAAGAGTTGTATTGGAGGGGGTTAAGAATGCTCTCCACTTCTCTTTCAACATTTCCTTACCAACACAGTCACTTACACAACAATTCCACACTACACTCTTACGGGTCGTTTGGTAGGAGGTATTAGAAAAAATAATACAAGCATTAACTCTATGCATTACTAATACCTTGTTTGGTATATTTTTTCAATTTGTGTATCATACTTGGCATTATCCTATGCATATGTAATGCATAGAAAACCATGACATTAGTAATACCAAGGCTTTAATGCAAGCATTATCATGGTTAAAGATAAAATTATTCTTAAAGTCCCTTAAAGCTAGAGAATATGGATGACATTTTTCTAAGCAACTATTTTTCTTAAAAATTATGCAATGCATTATAATTTTAATGCACTACACCAAAAAGTAGATAAGAAATAATATTTTTATAATTAATGCTTGCATTATTGTTACGACCCGGCCGACCGTCTTAAGAATTAATGCCCCGATCCCCTATTAACTACTTCCCCCGAGTTTATTTCTGCTATTTTAATTTGCCGGGATGTTTGGCTTTGAGTTTTGGAGAGTTTTGGGAAACTTAGTCCCTAAATGAGAGCTTAAGTGTTGGAAAGTTGACCGTAGTCGAAACAGTGCGAAGACGACCTCGGAATGGAAATCTGATGGTTCCGTTAGCTCCGTTGGGTGATTTCGGGCTTAGGGGTGTGTTCGGATTATGTTTTGGAGGCCCGTAGCTAATTTAGGCTTGAAATGCCAAAAGTTGAGTTTTTGAAGCTTCTGGTCCGATAGTGAGATTTTGATCCGAGGGTCGGAATGGAATTCCGAAAGTTGGAGTAGCTCCATAGTATTAAATGTGACTTGTGTGCAAAATTTTATGTCATTCGGAAGAGGTTTGATGAACTTTTTGATCGAAAGGGTATTTTGAGAATTTTGGAGTTCTTATCGAAAGGGTATTTTGAGAATTTTGGAGTTCTTAGGCTTAAATCCATGGTTAATTCGAGGTTTCGATGTTGTTTTAGGTGTTTTAAGGATTGGTACAAGTTTGGGTAGTGGTTTGTGACTTGTTGGTGCCTTTGGTTGAGGTCCCGGGGGACTCGGGATGAATTCAGATGGTTGACGGAAAGATTTTGGAGTTAAAGTTGCAGCTTCAGCTGCTGGTTCTGTCATAACCGCACCTGCGGTTTGGGTTCCACAGGTGCGTCACCACAGAACGGCTTAGTGGCTGCAAAAGTGGAATTTGGGGAGTTCTTCAAGAACCACAGAAGCGGTGATCATACCGTAGAAGCGGTACCGCATCTGCGGATGGGGAGTCGCAGATGCAGAAGCTGACATTTAAGTGAAAGTCGCAGATGCGAAGAAGTCCTCACAGAAGCGGGACCGCATCAGAGCCGCAAATGTGGAAATCGCTGGGCAGAACATATAAATTCTTGCCTTCGCAAAATTTAGCCATTTTTCATCTTTTTCAAAACGGGAATAAGCTTGGGGAGCACCTTTCAAGAGAGATTTTCAGAGGAGTTCATTGGGGTAAGGTCTTTGGTCCCTAAACTCGTTATTCAATGATTTTTATCAATTTAAGCATGAAAAATTAAGGAATATCAGTGGTAATTGGGGGTTTAGGGTTGTTCTAATTGGAGACCTTTGAGTGATGATTTGAGGGACAAATTGAGGTCCGATTTTTGTACTTTTGATGTGACTGAACTCGTGAGAGTGCGAGGTCTCTGGAAATATAAATTTTACCCGATTCCGAGATGTGGGCCCCAGGGCCGTTTTGGTCATTTTACATAATTTCGCGTATTAGCTTAGACTTTAATTGTAGAATTAGTTACTTGAAGTGTTATCTACATTATGCAATTGAATTGAATAGATTTGGGCCATTTGGAGTCGAGTACTCGTGGCAAGAACGTGGTCTCGGGTTGATTTTGAGCCGGTATGAGGTAAGTGGCTTGTCTAACCTTGTGTGGGGGACCTTCCCCTTAGGATTGATATATTTGGTAATTGAATTGCCTTGTACGTGAGGTGACGAGTGCGTACTTGTGCAAATTATTGGAAATTCGATTTTCTTTAAGTATTTATTAGTATGTTTCTTTTCCTGCTTCTATTACTTGCACTATTAATCTTGTTGTTAGATTAGGAAAGCATGTCTAAGTAATTTAATTGCTTTAATTGTTCAATATGCTTACCTGAATTCTGTGCAGCATGCTAGGCTAGAATCACTTGTTTACCTTAGTATGAAATTTGCCATTTCTAAATAATTTCTTGCTGCTGCTATGTATTTACATTTGGACTACGGATGTGGGATTCCAGTAGCTCCCCCTTGTCTGTTTATTTTGGGACTACGGATGTGGGATTCCGGTATCCCCCTGCACAGTTATATGGAACTGCGGGAATGCACCCGGTAGATTCCCCCAGTATTGGGTATTTACATTTGGGACTACGAAAGGGGATTCCGGTAGATCCCCATGCACTATGAGTTCGACTACGGGACGATATTCTGGAAGACTTATCGGATATGTGTATTTGGGACTACAGGACGGTATCCTGGAAGATCCTCGATTTGATTATCATTGGTGCTGAGTTGTATTTCCTTCCGTATTTACCTTGCTCTGTATAATTGTTGTTATCCTGTACATCCTGTTTTATTTTCACTGCTGTACTTATTTATACTGTTCTGTTCTATACTGTTGAACTTATATTTTTGTTTAACCTCAGTAGGGCCCTGACCTTCCTCGCCACTACCCGATCGAGGTTAGGCTTGGCACTTACTGAGTACTACTGTGGTGTACTCATGCCCTTTCTGTGCATGTTTTTCATGTGCAGATCCAAGTACTTCTACCCAGTCTTATCACCCCTGAGGCGAGGCGACTGTCCTAGCGACTTCGAGGTATATCTGCCGCGTCCGCAGACCGAGGAGACCCTTTCTATTCCTGCTTTTTAGTACTTAGCCCTTCTGTATTTTCTGTTCTTATTAGACATTCTGGAGTTAGAGCTATGTAGCATTTCCTAGCTTGTGAATCGTGGGTTTCCGGGTCTTGGATTTATGTATTGGTATTGAGAGTTAAACATGGTGTATGCTGAGCGACACATTTAAACACTGTTACTACTTTATTTCTGTTTTAAATTGTTTTACTTCCGCAAATTTTGTTTTTTCTTCCGCAATTTAGGCTTACATAGTCGTAGATACTAGGTGCCATCACGATGGTTCACGGAGGGAAAATTGGGGTCATGATAAGTTGGTATCAGAGCTCTAGGTTCATAGGAGTCATGGATCACAAGCCGGTTTATTAGAGTTTCGCTGATCGGTACGGAGACGTCTGTACTTATCTATGAGAGGCTATGTAACTGTTAGGAAATTTTTTACTTCATTTGATTTCCTTGTCGTGTGATATTTTTGACATCACAATTCTAAACGTCTGTCTTCTATTCTGTCACAGATGGTGAGGACACGTGCTACCCGAGATGATCAGGCACCCGCGCCCCCTACTACAACCGTCAGAGGCCGAGGCCGGGATAGAGGCCGAGGATGCGCACATGGTGCAGCCAGAGCACCTGCCCGAGCTGCCGCCGAGGTACCACCCGCAGTTCCAGTCGGAGTCGAGGCACCTGACACGCCTACTGCTACTACTACTCCAGCCCTTTAGGAGACTCTGGCGCAGTTCATGAGCATGTACACCACTTTGGCTCAGGCAAGGTTGCTTCCCCTTGCTGCAGCCACATCCCAAGCTGAGGGAGGAGCATAGACTCCCGCCACCCGCACTCCCGAGCAGCCAGTTCATCCCGAGGACGGGGCAGCTGCTTCGGAGGATGAGCAGCGGAGACTTGAGAGGTTCAAGAAGTATGATCCTCCGGTATTCAGTGGGTTAGCATCAGTTGATACCTTGGGATTTCTGGAGGAGTGCTACTGTATTCTCCATACCATGGGTATATCAGGATCGAGCGGGGTTTCCTTCACTACTTTTCAGCTTCGAGGAGCCATTTATGAGTGGTGGCACACCTATGAGTTAGACAGTCCGGACGAGGCTGCTTTACTGACTTGGACCTAGTTATCAGATCTATTCCTGAGAGAGTTTATTCCTCAGAGCCTCTAAGATGCATGGCGCGCCGAGTTTGAGCATTTGCGCCAGGGCACTATGATTGTCTCAGAGTATACTGTCCGTTGCACTAGCTTGGCTAGACATGCCCCAGCCTTGGTTTCTACTGTCCGCGAGAGGGTTTGCCGGTTTATTGAGGGCCTTATTCCCAGCATCATATCTAGCATGGCTCATAAGTTGGAGATGGATATTTCTTATCAGTAGGTGGTGAGCATTGCTAGGAGGATTGAGGGTATGCATGCTAGGGAGAGAGAGAAGAGGGAGGCCAAGAGGTCTCGAGAGTTGGGCCATTATTCTGGTGCCCGTAACCCAGCTGCAGGTCATCATGGTAGGGGTTATATGAGTCGCCCCGTTCATTCATCTCTTCCAGCAGCCAGTAGTGCTCCAGCTCCTCCTAGGCCTTAGGAGCCTTATTATGCACCTCCGATTTCTAGCGCACCTCCTACGCGGGGTGCTTTCAGAGGTCAGTCCAGCAGACCTGTCCCTAGCTAGTCACAACCACCACATCCTCCCAAATCTTGTTTTGAGTGTGGTGACACAAGCCACATGGTGAAGGATTGCCCTAGACTTGGTAGGGGTGCACCTCCACAGACTTCTCAGCCACAGCGTGCCCCGCAGAGTTCTCAGGCTATGGTTACAGCTCCAGTTGCTACCCCGCCTGCTTAGCCAGCTAGAGGTGGAGGCCGGGGAGGTAGAGGTGGCCCTAGAGGGGGAGGCCAGGCCAGATACTATGCCCTTCCTGCTCGTACTGAGGCTGTTGCCTCCGATTCTGTCATCACAGGTATTATACTAGTTTGTTATAGAGATGCATCAGTTTTATTCAATCTAGGCTCCACTTACTCTTATGTGTTTTCTTATTTTGCTCCGCATTTGGTTGTACCTCGGGATTCTTTGAGTTCCCCTGTTTATGTTTCTACTCCTGTGGGAGATTCTCTTGTTGTGGACCACATTTATCGGTCGTGTTTGGTTTCTCTTAGTGGTTTTGAGACTAGAGTCGATTTATTGTTACTCACCATGGTTGACTTTGATATTATCTTGGGCATGGACTAGTTGTCACCCCATTATGCTATTCTTGATTGTCACGCCAAAACCATGATGCTGGCTATGCCAGGTATACTGCGTGTTGAGTGGAGGGGTGCTTTAGATCACACTCCTAGTAGAGTCATTTCTTTTCTTAAAGCTCAGCGTATGGTTGAGAAGGGGTGTGAAGCGTATCTAGATTATGTGAGAGATGTCAGTATTGATACCCTTTTAGTTGATTCAGTCCTTGTAGTACGGGATTTTCCCGATTTGTTTCCAACTAACCTTCTGGGCATGCCGCCTGATAGAGATATTGATTTTGGCATTGATCTGTTGCCGGGCACTCAGCCCATTTCTATTCCTCCGTATCGTATGACTCCTCCTGAGTTAAAGGAGTTGAAGGATCAGTTACAGGAATTGCTTGATAAGGGTTTTATTCGGCCCAATGTATCACCTTGGGGGTGCTCCTATCTTGTTTGTGAATAAAAAGGATGGTTCCATGTGTATATGCATTGATTATCGACAGTTGAACAAGGTTACAGTGAAGAACCGTTATCCTTTGCCTGGAATTGATGATCTCTTTGACCAGCTTCAGAGCGCACGGGTGTTTTCTAAGATTGATTTGCGCTCAAGATACCATCAGTTGAAGATTCGGGATCCAGATATCCCAAAAACTACTTTCAGGGCTCGGTATGGTCATTACGAGTTCCTTGTTATGACATTTGGGCTGACCAATGCCCCAACAGCCTTTATGCACTTGATGCACAATGTTTTCCAGCCATATCTTGACTCATTCGCCATTATCTTTATTGATGATATTCTGGTGTATTCCCGGAGTCAGGAAGATCATGAGCAACACTTGAGGACCATGCTTCAGACTTTGAGAGAGAAGAAGTTATATGCTAAGTTCTCAAAATATGAGTTTTGGTTGGATTCAGTGGCGTTCTTAGGCCACGTGGTATCGAGTGAGGGTATTCAGATGGATCCGAAGAAGATAGAGGCCGTGCAGAGTTGGCCCAGACCATCCTCAGCTACAGAGATCCACAGTTTCTTTGGCTTGGCAGGCTACTACCATCATTTTGTGGAGGGTTTTTCATCGATTGCAGCCCCTATGACCAGGTTGACCAAGAAGGGTGCTCCGTTTTAGTGGACGGAAAAGTGTGAGGCGAGCTTTTAGAAGCTCAAGACAGCTTTGACTACAACCCCAGTTTTGATATTGCCTTCAGGTTTGGGGTCTTATACAGTCTATTGTGATTCCTCAAGGATTAGTCTCAGAGCGGTGTTGATGTAGGACGGTAGGGTGATTGCCTACGCGTCCAGGTAGTTGAAGATACATGAGAAGAATTACCCTATTCATGACCTTGAGTTAGCTGCCATTGTTCATGCCCTGAAGATTTGGCGCCATTATTTATACGGGGTTCCCTATGAGATTTATACTGACCATCGGAGCT
Organism: Nicotiana sylvestris; assembly: GCF_000393655.2. Taxonomy (NCBI): domain Eukaryota; kingdom Viridiplantae; phylum Streptophyta; class Magnoliopsida; order Solanales; family Solanaceae; genus Nicotiana; species Nicotiana sylvestris. Next base: position 62,132,539 of record NC_091057.1, read on the forward strand.
TGCAGTATTTGTTCAAGCAAAAGGATCTAAATTTGCGCCAGAGGAGGTGGTTGGAGTTTCTAAAGGATTATGACATCACTATTTTGTATCACATGGGCAAGGCCAATGTGGTGGTCGATGCTTTGAGTTGCCAGGCAGAGAGTTTGGGGAGTTTTGCTTATTTACCAGCATCGGAGAGGCTTATGGCGATGGATGTTCAGGCCTTAGCCATCCAGTTTGTGAGATTGGATCTTTCGGAGCCCAGTCAGGTTGTAGCTTGCGTGGTTTCTCGGTCTTCCTTATTTGATCGCATCAGGGAGCGGTAGTATGATGACCCTGATTTGCTTGTCCTCAAGGACAAAGTTTAGCACGGTGATGCTAGAGATGTGACTATTGGTGATGATGGGGTATTGAGGATGCAGGGTCGAATTTGTGTACCCAACGTTGATGGGCTGTGAGAGTTGATTCTAGAGGAGGCCCATAGTTTGCGGTATTCCATCCATCCGGGTGCCACAAAGATGTATCAAGATTTGAGGTATCGATATTGGTGGAGGTGCATGAAGAAAGATATAGTTGGATTCGTAGCTCGGTGTCTCAACTATAAGCAGGTGAAGTATGAGCACCAGAGACAGGGTGGGTTGCTTCAGTAGATAGAGATTCCGGAGTGGAAGTGGGAGCAGATCACCATGGACTTTGTAGTTAGGCTCCCACAGACTTTGAGAAAGTTTGATGCTATTTGGGTGATTGTGGATCGGCTGACCAAGTCCGCTCATTTCATTCCTGTGTGTAATACTTGTTCTTCGGAGCGGTTGGCAGAGATTTATATTCGGGAGATTGTTGGTCTTCATGGTATTCTAGTGTCCATCATTTCTGATAGAGGTACTCAGTTCATATAATAGTTCTGGAGGGCCGTTCAACATGAGTTGGGTACTCAGGTGGAGTTGAGTACAATATTTCACCCTCAGACGGACGGACAGTCCCAGCGCACTATTCAGATTCTTGAGGATATGCTCCATGCGTGTGTGATTGAGTTTGGAGTGTCTTGGGATCAGTTCTTGCCATTGGTAGTGTTTGCTTACAACAACAGCTATCAGTCCAGCATTCAGATGGCAACGTATGAGGCTTTATATGGTAGGCGGTGTAGATCCCCGGTGGGCTGGTTTGAGCCGGGTGAGGCTAGATAATTGGGCACAAACTTAGTTCAGGATGCTTTGGAGAAGGTTAATGTGATTCAGGATAGACTCCGTATAGCCTAGTCCAGATAGAAGAGTTACGCGGACCGGAAGGTTCGTGATGTTTCCTATATGATTAGAGAGCGAGTTCTGCTTCTATTTTCGCCCATAAAGGGCGTTATGAGATTTGGGAAGAAAGGGAAGTTGAATCCGAGATTTATTGGCCCTTGTGAGATATTGAGGCGTCTTGGGGAGGTTGTTTATGAGCTTGCCTTACCTCTCAGATTGGCTAGAGTTCATCCGGTATTTCATGTTTCGATGCTCCGGAGGTATCACGGTGATCCGTCGTACGTGCTGGATTTTAGTTCAGTCCAGTTGGACAAGGATCTATCCTATATTGAAGAGCTAATGGAAATATTGGACAAGAAGGTCAGAAAGCTGAGGTCAAAGAATATTGCATCAGTGAAGGTTCAGTAGTGGGGTCAGTCGGTCGAGGAGGCGACCTGGGAGACCGAGAAGGATATGTGCAGCCGTTACCCTCATCTTTTCACTACTTCAGGTATGTCTCTATGCTCGTTCGAGGACGAACGAATGTTTAAGTGTAGGAGGATGTGATGACCCGGACGGTTGTCTTAAGAATTAATGCCCCGATCCCCTATTAACTGCTTCCCCCGAGTTTATTTCTGCTATTTTAATTTATCGGGATGTTCGGCTTTGAGTTTCGGAGAGTTTTGGGTCACTTAGTACCTAAATGAGAGCTTAAATGTTGGAAAGTTGACCGTAGTCAGAACAGTGTGAAGACGACCTCATAATGGAAATCCGATGATTCCATTAGCTCTGTTGGGTGATTTCGGGCTTAGGGGCGTGTTCGGATTGTGTTTTGGAGGCCCGTAGCTAATTTAGGCTGGAAATGCCAAAAGTTGAGTTTTTGAAGCTTCCAGTCCGATAGTGAGATTTTGATCCGAGGGTCGGAATCGAATTCTGGAAGTTGGAGTAGTTCCGTAGTATTGAATGTGACGTGTGTGCAAAATTTCAGGTCATTCGGACGAGGTTTTGATGGACTTTTTGATCGAAAGCGTATTTTGAGAATTTTGGAGTTCTTAGGCTTAAATCCATGGTTAATTCGAGGTTTCAATGTTGTTTTAGGTGTTATAAGGATTGGTACAAGTTTGGGTAGTGGTTTGTGACTTGTTGGTGCCTTTGGTTGAGGTCCCGAGGGCCTCGAGATGAATTCAGATGGTTGACGGAAAGATTTTGGAGTTAAAGTTGCAGCTTCAGCTGCTGGTTCTTTCATAACCGCACCTGCAGTTTGGGTTCCGCAGGTGCGGCGCCGTAGAAGTGGCTCAGTGGCCGCAAAAGCGGAATTTTGGGAGTTCTTCTGGAACTGCAGAAGTAGTGATCATACCGCAGAAGTGGTACCGCATCTGCGGATGGGGAGTCGCAGCTGCGAAAGTTGGCATTTAAGTGAAAGTCCTAGATGTGACGAAGTCCTCACAGAAGCGGGACCGCAGATGCAGTCCCAGGGCTGCAAATGCGGAAATCGCTGGGCAGAACATATAAATTTTTGCCTTCGCGAAATTTAGCCATTTTTCATCTTTTTCAAAACGGGAAGAAGCTTGTGGAGCACTTTTCAAGAGAGATTTTCAGAGGAGTTCATTGGGGTAAGGTCTTTTGTCCCTAAACGCGTTATTGGAATGATTTTTTTATCAATTTAAGCATCAAAAATTAAGTAAAATTAGTGGTAATTGGGGGTTTAGGGCTTGTCTAATTGGAGATCTTTGAGTGATATTTGAGGGACAAATTGAGGTCCGATTTTGGTACTTTTTATATGACTGAACTTGTGAGAGTGCGAGGTATCTGGAAATTTAAATTTTACCCGATTCCGAGACGTGGGCTCGAGGGGCGCTTTGGTCATTTTACATAATTTCGAGTATCAGCTTAGACTTTAATTGTAGAATTAGTTACTTGAAGTGTTATGTACATTATGCAATTGAATTAAATAGATTTGGGCCATTTGGAGTCGAGTACTAGTGGCAAGAACGTGGTCTCGGGTTAATTTTGAGCCGGTTCGAGGTAAGTGGCTTGTCTAACCTTGTGCGGGGGACCTTCCCCTTAGGATTGATATATTTGGTAATTGAATTGCCTTGTACGTGAGGTGACGAGTGCGTACTTATGCAAATTGTTGGAAATCCGGTTTTCTTTAAGTATTTATTAGTATGTTTCTTTTCCTGCTTCTATTACTCGCCCTATTAAGCCATTTGTTAGATTAGGAAAGCATGTCTAAGTGATTTAATTGTTTTAATTGTTCAGCGTGCTTACCTGAATTCTGTGCAACATGCTAGGCTAGAATCACTTGTTTATCTTAGTATGAAATTTGCCATTTCTGTATAATTTTCTGGTGCTGCTGTGTATTTACATTAGGACTACGGATGTGGGATTCCGGTAGCTCCCCCTTGTCTGTTTATTTTAGGACTACGGATGTGGGATTCCGGTAGATTCCCCTGCACAATTATATGAAACTACGGGAATGCACCGATAGATTCCCCCAGTACTGGGTATTTATATTTGGGACTACGGAACGGGATTCCGGTAGATTTCCGTGCACTATGAGTTGGACTACGGGATGGTATCCCGAAAGACTTATCGGATAATTGTATTTGGGACTACAGGACGGTATCCTGGAAGATCCCCGATTTGATTATAATTACTGCTGAGTTATATTTCCTTCCGTGTTTACCTTGCTCTGTATAGTTGTTGCTGTCTTGTACATCCTGTTTTATTTTCATTGCTGTACTTATTTATACTGTTCTATTCTATACTGTTGAACTTATATTTTTGTTTAACCTCAGTAGGGCCCTGACCTTCCTTTTCACTACCCAACCGAGGTTAGGCTTGACACTTACTGAGTACCACTGTGGTGTACTCATGCCCTTTCTGTGCATGTTTTTCATGTGCAGATCCAGGTACTTCTACCCAGTCCTATCACCCCTGAGGCGAGGCGACTGCCCTAGCGACTTTGAGGTATATCTGCCGCGTCCGCAGACCGAGGAGTCCCTTTCTATTCCTGCTTTTTAGTACTTAGCCCTTCTGTATTTTCTGTTCTTATTAGACATTCCAGAGTTAGAGCTATGTAGCATTTCCTAGCTTGTGATTCGTGGGTTTCCGGGTCTTGGATTTATGTATTGATATTGAGAGTTAAACATGGTGTATGCCGAGCGGCACATTTAAACACTGTTACTACTTTACTTCTGTTTTAAATTTTTTTACTTCTGCAAATTTTGGTTTTTTTCCCGCAATTTAGGCTTACCTAGTCGTAGAGACTAGGTGCCGTCACGATAGTTCACGGAGGGCGAACCGGGGTCGTGATAATTACTAACCCATGCATTACTAATCCATGCATTACTAATCCATGCATTACTAATACACCTTATTCCGCACTATTCTTATGCACTCTACCAAATATCTCCTTAGTTTAATCATGGAAATACAGCCCTACACAACCAACTCCAGATCCCCAGAACCCCCAGATAATGCAAAAATGCAAATTGATCCACCCTCACATGCCACAAACCCTGACAACCCCTCATTCTTGAACAAATTAATAATCAATACACAATTATCTCCCGATATCATCAATCCCCACCTCCAACATAATACCATTGAATTAACTGATGAAAGCGATACCACCATTGACCCAAACAACTTCATTCCATTAACTGTTGAAGATAAATCAAAACTATATTCACCATGCTAGTTCTTCGTCATAGTAAAGGTTTTTGGGCGTAAAGTTGGCCATCAATACTACGACAAAAGTTCTATGCACAGTGAAAGCCTACAGAAGAACTACCCCTAGTCTATTTAGGATCAAACTTCTTCCTACTCAATTTTTAGAAAAATGAAAATATGTTAAGAGCACTACATGACGACCTTTTGTTCATTTTTAACCATTTCCTCTCCGTCAGAATGATAACCAAAATTTCTAACCTCCACATCAAAGCTCAAGTACTTAGCTTTCTGGGTAAGACTCCCTGAATTTCCAATCGAATTCTACGACCTAGATATTCTCTAGTAAATGGGCAATAAAATTAGCGAAGTGTTGAAAATTGATACCTATAGCTATATAACTACACGAGGCCAGTATGCCAGAATTTGTGTGGAGTTACCTTAGAAAAATCCCTGAGAACACACATCTTTATTAGCACCCACAAGCAGGTTATTCTATATGAGGGAATTCACCTCCGCATACAGCTTGTGGAAAATTAGGCCATTTGCAAAAGAACTGCTCCACTTTAATCCATCCACAAACAATGCTCATCACCTTGAAAATTACCTCTCCTTCTCTCCAATCCACTACCAGTACTACAGTACAGGAAATAACTCCATCCCAGGAGTGCAAGACAGTATAATTTTTGAGGAAATCTATCACAAAATCTCGCGCACATCAACCAACTTTCCCTGATGCAGACATTATGCCAACTCAAGCCGAAGATGTGCCTCACGCACCACATATAGGTAAGTCCACTAACTTAAAGCACTTAAATACACAATCTTCAGAAAATGCATGTAATCCCCTCCCTAAATGTGATAAGGTATATAACTAGTGGGAACTCCAAAATTTTACCCACTCAAATAAATTTGCAAATCTCCAATTAGAAGACCCACCCACGTCAAACGAACACGTCGTAGAGGCCTAACCTATCAGCTGTCCACCATTTCCTTCAATGTCCAACATCCCACTAGCCCAAATTAATACTAATGATCTACTACAAAAACCTGAACCACAAAGCCACCTTGAAATAGAACCAACATAACACGTAAATTCTCCAGCCAATCATAACTTACTTACCCCACATGCCTCCACGTCAGCAGACCTACAAACACCACATAGCCCTATAATCACAAACCAAATCTCCTCTTATTTTCAGTAAACCAAGAGTAGTCATAACTCTGATGAACCACTAATATACGATACTACTCCCACTGGATCAGGAAATCCAGTCCATGAAAAAAATACACCATTAATGCATACACCCATGTCACAACACACACTACACTCAAGCCCAACCCAATGCTCACCGCCAAAACCCAACCACTACTGTCTCTACAAATACACACCCCCAATCATCAATTCACTCACCCTCACAATTCCAACATTTCTATTACTCCTACTATAAACAATGCATCGAGCACGTCTATTCCAACCACCACCCCTCCTCGTTATCATCATTTACAATCCACCTCTCAGCCATGAATCCTAACACTCAGATCTTCACTGCTAAAACAAACCATGCAATGAATGAACCAACATCATGGTTGGAAGTGGGTCTCCAAGACCATGCTCTCATATTCTCCATGAAGTGAATGGCCAAGAGGTCACGATACTGCTCACAAATCCAATTGACTTCACGTAAATAGTCACAGAGGGGATTTGTCTAGCGATGGTCATCTATGGTCAGTACTACTGGTCCATGATACAAGCCCCATACCTAGCACCATACCAACCACCATCAAACCCAGCCCCCTACTGGGATGCCACACACCTATAGCCCCACCTTCTCCAACTTTTCTTTTATCCTCCACCAAAACCATTTCATCAAATGCCTTGGATCTAACCATACACACTACCACCACTTAACCTCCCCCAACCTCACCCTTGGGGCCACATGACCAACTGCCTCTCTCACCACTGAGCACACCACCCCTTCCAAATCAAGAAGAACCAAACGAAGACCTCCAGCAGGAAATAGCGACAACGATAGATCATTCTGAACATACGCCCAGAACCACTTTGGCTTGCAGGATTCAATGTTTTTGTGGTAAAGGAGGAGCACGCAAAAAAGTTTCATCTAAATTGTCCTCCAAATCTTCACACTTGCTCCCTACGAATAAGGCCAACCACGAATCGGGCTGTAGGCAAATACAATGTGGTACTGATTCCCTCGCTCCATGTTCAGGGAGAGGGGAACAATGAACAAAAACCAAACATGCAGGGGGAACTGCCGGAGTGCTCAATCACTCGAGTTTCGTCGAAATATTAGGTCTTTACTGGATTACCATCGCCTTTATTTAGTTGCTCTATTGGAAACTCACATCACTGATCATCATGTACTTAGGGAGGATTTTCAATTCTCTGACATGACTCAAGTATCTGCTGAGGGACAATTGGTAGTATTGTCCCTTTGTTGCATCGTGAGGCACTCACAGTGGACATTCTTGCAACTACTCAGCAAGACCACTGCATGATAAAGGTAAGCCCCCATACTCAACAATGGTTATTTTTAGCAATATATGCTAGCACTCATTATCAAGATAGAAATATATTATGACAGAATCTTAAATGTTTGAAAGACCTTTTTAAGGGTCCCTAGATATTAGGTGAGACTTTAATGAAATACTTTTAGCAGGTGATAAATATGGCGGGAGGGATATCAATTTAAATAGATCTCAATACTTCATTGATTATATTAATTATTGTAAATTTGCGGACTTATATTTTAAAGGTAGTCGTTACACGTGGACAAATAATCACAGTATGGGTAATCATATATTGGAAATGTTAGATAGATTAATATCCAATTATGAATGGATTAATAGATTCCTAAATTCCCTAGTTACTTATCTACCTCGCACACACTCTAATCATTGCCCTTTGTTGCTTCAACTAAATTACCATAGAAGCCAGCCCAACAAAGTAATTCGTTTTGAAACCATCGGGGCTTCACGTCTAGAATTTAGAACATTGATCCACTCAGTGTTGTCTACTCATACTCAACTATTGCCTGCTATTGAAAACTTCACCACCACCGTGAAATCTTGGAATAAAACACATTTTGAAACATTTTTAACAAGAAAAAATTCTCCTTGCCAGATTAGAATGCCTCCAATCCTCTATCAAATACACCACCAGTTTATTTTTACAAAACTTAGAACAAGACTTAATTAGAGAATACAACTTCATCCTACAATAGGAGGATAAATTTTGGAAACTAAAATCCCGGATAACTTTGTTTAATCAAGGTGACGTAAATACAAAATTCTTTTTTCTCTCCACTACCCAAGGTCATCGAAGAAATAAAATAACTGCCCTACAAGATATTAGAGCAAATTGGATTTGTGAACCCTCTCATGTACAGTTTCACATTTCTGAATATTGTCAAAAACTCTTTACCACTGAACTACCCTTCTCCACTAACTCACATTCCCCTACCCCCATAACTCTTTCTCACCGGACAATCAAAATCAACTCTTGCTTCCATTACAAGACCATGAAATTCTCGAAGCAATCAATTCTTTTCAGCCTTAAAGGCTCCAGGTCTAGATGGACTTCAGTCATGTTTCTACCAAAATATTGGGCTGATATCCAACAATCAGTCACTTCCTTTGGTCACCAAATTTTTAGGGATCATAAAATCCCGCACCAAATAAATACCACGTATCTTTGCCTAATCCCTAAAAATAAGAATGCATCCTCTATTACCTAATATCGTCCTATTAGCTTATGCAATACTATCTATAAAATAATTACAAAAATTATTGTCAATTGTCTCAAGCCACTTTTACAAAAATTTATAAACCATATTAACAAGTTTTTCAAAAAAATAAATGTGCGGCAGATAATACCATTATTGTCCAAGAAATCTTCACTAAGTTTCAGCACATGAAAAGTAAAATTCCTCATATGCTTATGAAGTTAGATTTGGAAAAGACTTTTGATAAACTACAACGGTCCTTCATCCTCCAAACACTTATCCAATTAAAATTTCTGGGACCATTTATTCAATTTATCATGTCATGCGTCTCCACATCTTTCATCTTTGTCCTCATTAATGGTAGCCCTATTGAATTTTTCCATCTAACTAGAGGCATACGCCAAGGTGATCCTTTATCTCTGTACCTATTTATTCTTTCAATGGAAATGCTCTCCCGCAGTATAAATGCGGCTGTAGATTACCAACATTGGCCTCCCATACAACTGTCCAGAGGGGGCCATGTATCTCCGGTATTTTCTTTTTTGATGATATCATACTCACTTCTAAAAAATCGACTAAAATTTGTCATACTATATAATAGACACCATAAGCTTCTTTACTTCCATCTCAGGACAACCAATAAACTTTGCTAACTCGAAAATATTCTTCTCAAAAACCCGTGCCACCGCTGAAAAATATTTTGTATTGCAAAATTTTAAAATGCTTGAAGGGAACCATCTTGGAAAATACCTTGGATTCTCATCTTCCTACGTAGTCCTACTAACACATATTTCCAATTTATATACATTCAAGATACAGACTTGCGTGGTAGAAATCTAGTCATCTTACTATGGTAGGAAGGACAACCCTTATTTGCTCCACTCTTAACACTCTTCCTAACCATGTTATACAATATATCTCCATCCCCAAAAGTATTAGATCGTATTTGAATTAATACCAGTGATTTTTTTTTTTTTTTTGGGCATCACTGCCCAGAAAACAAAATTGCTTCTTATAAAATAAAACAATGTTACTAGTCTGAAATCTGAAGGAGGTCTAGGTATACAAAAGCTTGATACCAAAAATAAGGCCCTCCCAGACAACCTTGCATGGCGCCTATTTCAAAATCCAATGCAACTATGGGCCAAGATTCTTTTGCCAAAATATAATTCTTCAACACCATATCATCCAAAATAATCTTTTATTTAGAAAAAATATCTTGATTGGATGGGCAATCTGTCAACTAGACTATAAATGGAGAACATCAAATGAGCAACATGTAACATATTACCTTGATCCCTGGCTTAGCGAAAACACAACTCTTCGATCCCTCATCTCTGGTCCTTTTCTACCTCATGAAGAGCACTCCACTATAGAAAATTACAACGCAAATGCTTCCTGGCAATTAAGCAACTTATCTTTTCAGCTACCGGATGATATTTTACAACAAATCCGTAGTATATACCTGCCGCACGCCTCGCTGAGATTTGACAAAATTATTTGGACCCTTACTAAAGATGCCAAATTTTTGGTTTAAGTCCAGCTATCAATCCCTCAATTCCTCTACAACCTTGAATCTATTCACCTGGGTCTGGAAACTACGTATGCCGCTAAAACTGTTGCACTTTATTTGGTTATGCTTCCATGATCGCCTTCCAACAAATAATTATTTAGCATACCTCTCCATCACAAACTCGAACATTTCCACAATCTGCCACATGGCCCTTGAAACCCCACAAAATATCTTTTTCAATGTTTAAAAGCCCAACACATTTGGGCCAACCTTCATCTCTCAAGCCTTATCCAAAATTACCTGTCACATTACCACGATCAACCCCAATGGGCATGCCATTTCCTACACCTACCATTTGGTAGGTGCTCTATTAATATACCACCAAACACTTTTTTGTCACGACCCCAATATTTCACATGAGGTAGTCGTGATGACACCTAATATCTAATACTACGTAAGTCTAACACACAAGAGAACTTAACAGAAATAATAACTAAGAGTATTAAATTAAACTAATAAATCTCATAATAACATCAATACTCAATAACAATCACAAATCCCCAAAACTGGTGAAATTGAGTCATAAGCTCTAAAGCAATGCTCTAGTAATCTCTAGATACAACACTATTTGAAGTGAAGATAAACAGTAGTAAAGTAATAGCATAAGGTAACTCCGAGGCGTGTGGGCGTCAAGTAGGTATATCTTAAAGTCCCCGAGATATCCAAGTCAACTAACTGGCATCCTGCATAAGCAGAAGTACCTGGATTTGCACAAAAATATGTAAAAGCATAACATGAGTACACCAACATGGCACTCAGTAAGTATCAAACCTAACATCAGTAGAGTAGTGACGAGGACAGGTCATGACACCTACTAGACATAGAAACCTGAACAGAATATTAACATGATCTAATAATGGAAATCAAGAAATAAATGAAAATAGAACAGTAAGATGATGTAAGGCCAATAACGGAAATTAAGGCAATAAAGGGCAACAAAGAGTGAACATATGAAAGTAACAACAAGTGATCAAGTACCGTGAAAATACAAGTAAGACAATGAAAAAGGATAACAACCATTTAAATCAACAAGCCTTTTGAACATGGAATGTTCAACAAGATTCACAATTGAGGTACCACACTTCATATTCTCTTTTAACAAGTCACAATCACATACTTCCTTATATCACCGTGTAGGCCTTGTATTTATTTTAAAGTATTTTTCTCGAAATAACTAAAAGCATTTTAGCCCCCTTATCTCACCGCGTGGCTTCAAATATTTTCCATACTAGCAACACGTATATAAATCCCATCTTATCTCACTGCATGCATTTCAACACCTACTCTTGTACCACCGCATGCGTATAAATATCACAATACGATGATCAACTCGCACCACACGTGCCCATATGCCACAATATTTTCAAAATTAACGATATCAATGTTACCAAACATATAACCCATGGCACAACCGCAAGTGTACAAGAATCTCAAAAATAACAAAATGAATGAGAAACAAATCGACAAGAAAAGATATCTCAGTAACCAACAACTTTAACCTCAATATATTAATAGCTTTCACAACTACAACTTCAATAACTCATAATAGAGGTATACCCATAAAAAGGCAACTCACAACTCAAGTGCATATCATAAGCTTAATAATGAAACAGATATCATGTAATAACAAATTCGAATAAGGATAAATCAACAATGAACGAGGTAACGTGTAATGAAAACTTTAAATAAGACTAACTTAACAATGAGAGAAGTAACATGATAATAAAAGAGGTAACAACTTCAGTTAAAACATATAAGAGTTAACTTGACAATAAAAGATAGAACGTGTACTAAAAATATCAAATAAAGCTTGTAGAGTAAACTTGGCAAATAAAGATAGAACATGTACTAATAACTTCAAATAAATCATGTAAGAGTAGACTTGCCAAGGGGAGATATAACATGATATGACAACTTCAATTAAATGCATGGTAGCAGCCTAAAAGTCTAAACCAATTAAATTCCACATATAAGCATGAGTATACACTCGTCACCTCGTGTAGAGGTCTTCAACATGATTCAAACAATACAATCAACCAAAATCCTAAGGGTAGTTTCCCCTGCACAAAGTTAGGCAAGATACTTACCTCAACTAGGCCAATCAATACTCAAAAATAGCTTTTTCCTTAAAATTCGCCTCTGCACGACTCAAATATAACAAAAAATGACTTAATATTATCAAACAATGCAAGAAAAACCAATGATTGTTAATAAACCTATGATATTTATACAATTCCCCAAAAGTCAACAAAAGTCAATCCCAGGCCCACCCGGTTAAAACCCGGGTCCAAGGATAGATCTAGACTACTCATAACCCTACGAGTCCATATATGTATTTTGTTTTCAAATTCGAGTCTAATTCGTTTGACAAATCACAAATTTTTATTTTTCTAAATATAGACAAAATTTTCCAAACTTTCTCTTTGATCCCCACAAATTTGATGTTAAATGTCATAAATAATCATGTAATATAGTTAAAAATTGATTAAAACTACTTACCCAATTATTGTATGTAAAAATCCCCTCTCTAAATCGCCTCCTATCGAGTCTAGGGTTCTAAATAGGGATGAGTATCGGCCAGTTCGGTTCAGTTCGGTTTGTTCAATTTTTGGTTTTTTATTTGGTACACCAATAACCGAACAAAAATTAGTTCTGTTTCTTCGGTTTTTGCTAATTCGGTTCGGTCAATTTTCGGTTCAATTCGATCTGTTAGGTCTTGTCATATTGAGCTTTTAAATTGAACCTTTTCTATTAAAAATATGATTAATTTCATATTTTAGTGCAACTAAAACTCGAAAATGCGATACTTATAATATGATTAGCCAAATTATTTAGTTGATGTAGGAAATATAAATTTATTTGACAAATATTACTTACAATATAACTATCTCGTAGAGACGTAGACAATCATCTAGAAGCATAATCTAAACAAGTTCAAATTAGAAGAGAATTAGTATCCATGAACACATAAACAAATATTAGGTTATAGTAGGAATCATGTTTTCTTCCATTTTAGCAATAACTATTTGTTATAAAAACTAAAAGAGACGATGGCAAACATAGATGAATATCATTATACCACAACAATATCGGCGTCAAGCAAGCAAACAACAACGAAAAATACATTGGCAAAAAAATGGATAATTTTTAGAATGTAGGGCTTTATTTGTGTTTGGGCTTCAAATTTTGTAATTTAAATATGTGGAAAAGTTGGGCTAGACAACTTAAGAAGAGCCCAGAGGCTAGGACCCATATTAGAAAACTTCGATTTTTCGATTTAAACGAAAATCGAAGTTGCAAAAATATAAATCGCAAAGCGACCAAATAAGCTGAAAAACAGAAACCGAATAAATCGAAGTTTACGGTTCGATCAGTGTTTTTGGTTCGGTCGGTATTATGTCCACCCATAGTTCTAAAATGAGAGAAATGAGATTAAATCCCGACTTTTCAGCCCTTTTGTTCAGGTGCAAATGTCGCAATTACAAAGATAGACTCGCAAGTGCGGCACAGACAATTTAATGGGGAAGTCACAAATGCGACATCAGCTTCACATTTGCGAAGCCTGCTCCAACCTCAAATGCGACTAAATTATTGCAATTATGATACTACCAAGACTAGCCTACACTTCGCAATTGCGAGTGAGGCATCCCAATTTCCATACCTCGCCCCTACTGATCACTTCAAAATTGCAAGGCTGGTGCTCGCAATTGCGATTGCAGCACCAACAAACCAGCAACTCAAAACTGCATTCAATCCAATCCAAAACATGTGTGAAACTCACTCGATCCCTCAGGGCTCCAATTCAAATATCCTACGAGCTTACTATCACGATCAAAATATCAAAAAAACATTAAAAATCATGAATCGGATATCAAAACACATGAATTTTAAAAGAAAGCTCAAAAACCTCTAAAATTGCAACCAAGCGTTTGAATCCTATCAAACCAACTGCGAATCACACCAACATTTGCCGACAAGTTCCAAAAAGTAAAACAGACCTATTCCAAGTCCCAAAACTAAATTCCGAACCCGATGGCCATCAAGTCAACCTACGGTCAAACTTAGAGAAACTTATAAACCTCAAATTGCCAACTCTCGGCAAAATAAGTCACATCATTATAGAGACCTCCAAATCCAATTATTTGCATACACCCAAGTCCAAATTCACGATACGAACTTATGGGATCCATCAAAATACCGTTCCGAGGTTGTTTTCGCAAAAGTCAAACTTCGATCAACATCTCCAATTTAGGCTTCTAACCAAGAACCAAATGGTCCAAATAAACCCAAAACTTTTCCGGAATGAGACTAACCAACCCCGCAAGTCATAAAACCATAAATATATATGTGTGAAGCGTCACAATGGGAAATGAGGCTCAAATACACAAAACGACTGGTCTGGTCATTACATTTTTCTCTTTTTGCCTCTGACAAATTTAGTTAACTAGAAATCAACATACATTTAAGGACAAACATATCCATCTGTCTTCCACTTATTATATCCAAGGTCTCAGAATACTATTTTCTTAAAAAAGCTTCTCCTACACACCCTAACAAACTCCCACTGCATATCAAATGGCACCCCCATCCAAAGACTACTATAAGTTAAATTTGGATGGTTCGTTTACACATCACCAAATGGGTTTATGAGGAGTTCTCTGAAATCACCAAGGGAATCAGAGCTTAGGGTTCTAAAAAATTGTTTTTACTGCTTCTCCTATAGAAGTAGAACTCCGTGTCCTTCTGCTGGGTATATGGTTAGCAAAGAAATACAAATACCCCCCGCTTATCATTGAGGTGAATGCAACAAAGGTACTTACTCTCTTTAAACAAGATCATCCATTTTACACTAATCTCCTTGATGATTGCAGGTTAATAATCCAACAGATAGATGATCAAATCATCCATCACATATACAAGGAGCAAAACTATGCAGCAGATAGCTTAGCTAAATATGGAACCCACACGCCACTTGGAAATAGCTTGGAACGTTTTGCCGCACCACCATGTTTTGTCTCCCACATCTACCAAGTTGAGTGAACGGGAACTACCTCTAAAAAACTTCTTAATGCCTGTGTTTTTGCCAACAACAACCCCCCTCCCTATGTAAATGCACAACCACTACTAAAAAAATGCCAAAAAGTGTCCAGAAAAATCGATCGAAATTAATCGGAATCGAACAAAATCGATCAATTTTCGACCGTTTTCAGTTCGTCAAAAAATCAATGGTCACTAAAGGGGAGCGACTGCAGACAATCGATATTTTCGACCGAAGTCGGTCGGTAATTGTCAACGTACTTTGACCAAGTTATTGACATAAAATAACCTTACCGACTGAACTCGGTCGGTATTCTTAAAAATAATTTTTTATTATTTTTAAATTAGCGATCGACTTTGGTCGAAACTAAAATTATTCATTTTTTAAAATTATTCAATTCCGACCGAAATCGGCCGGTATTGTTAAAATATTTAAAATTTAAAATCAAAAATTTTGACCTAAGTCGATCGGTATTATAAAAAATATTTAAACATTTAAAATTAAAGATTCTGACAGAAGTCGGTCGGTAAATTTAAATTTTTGGAAAATCAAATGATCATTTCCTACTGACTTCGGGCGGTAGGCGGTCAGTTTTCTGGGTAAGGTTTTGGCAAAATACAGTTGTTTTATAGCTGCACCACCTGCCAACAACCAATCACCTATAATGGCAGAATTACATTGCTTCCATTCAACCAATAACCACAATAACAATAATAATAACAACAATAACAAAAACTATCAAAACTATATTAACAAAACATCATCTCCATCTCCACTAAACTATATTAATAAACAACAACACGTTTCATAAGTTAAAAGTTCAAACATCATTCAATGAGTGTTTTGTATCACATCGTCTCCATCTCAACTACTAGATGCTTCATCGCCGACATGGTTCGAAGGATCACAATGGGAAGGATTAGCATCTAGGGAAGGCTCACGAGACCGGGGAATCGGGAAAGCACCACTTGCAAGAAGATTGGGTAGCTGACCTTGAAGGGCATTAAATTGTTGGTCCCTCTTTTCTAGCTGAACTTGAAGGGTATCAAATTGTTTTTCTCTCTTTTATTCTCTAGCCTTTGTCTCTTCAAGCTCTACTTTTAGCTTTGCAATGTTCTTCTCCATAGACGAGAGAGTCGACCTATCATTGCCTCGCAGGGGGAGAAAGTCTTTATACCTTGCAATCCACCCCTGTAACGCCGAAATGATCTCTCTGAAAGGCTATATGCTATCCCCTTTTTAAGATCACCGACAACATCCAAACATATCTTCCACACTTCTTCGTCTGAAATGGGTGGTTGCTTGCCTTGCTCATTCGGTGGCAAGCTCTGAGTGTACTCTTCTATATTAGTCTTGTTGCGACCCTTTTTTTAGAAAATAGAAAATTATTAACTATATAATATTATAAACATTAATTTCAAGTTATAATAATTATCAAACTTACATATGTAGTCTCTGCCCGGTCCTCAACCCATATACTTGGATCTGTTGATGCCTTTTTATTCCGTATGTGAGTCTCCCTGAAGAACTCATCCTGAGTCATCTTCCCCCAATATATTTTTCTAAAAGTATAATAAAATATGTTAACTAAATTAAAATACATAGTTCAATAAAAATAGATTTAAATATTTTAAGGAATCACCAGTAGTCTCATCGCAGTCCCCATGATCCTTGCACCAACACAGTGCAAGGAGCCACCCTTCTCAGATGCTCGGGCCTTCTTTCCCAGTTCACTCCTTTTCTAGAATTTCTCAGTGGTCCACTACCTCAGTAAATCCTCTCATAAATGCGGTAGAACTCATGAATGCTTCTTGCTCTTCTTCCGAGCAGATCGGAAGGAATCAGATAGTCTCTTATGGTATTTGAACATAAAATTTGCAAGAATGACACTGTTATGCCGGTCCTCCCAGGCACACTTAGTCTGTCAATGAAGTGTGTAACGTTAGATGAAATATTATTAATATAATGCTTAAATAGATAAGAATTGTATTAAAACCTTAAATTGGTTAAAAAATTGCTTCACGAGCTCCGGTGGAAATTCACTCCAAGTCACATAGCGTACATCATAAGGTGATCCACTGATGAAGTATCCGAGCAAAGTACTAATAAGGTGATCAAGAATAAAACATTCAAGACTGTGTCGATTGCACACATCTTGGAGCATCTAGTAGCTCATTATACCGGAGCATCTAGTCACTTAAACTCCGAGATTTGTTTTCTTATTTAGTCACCAATCAAGCATTCGAGTATCAATATTTGAGAATAAATCATCAACGCTAGTCATATATATATATATATATATATAAGTGTAAATTATTATAAATGAAATTGTCACGACCCAATTTCCTCTCCATTGGGTATCGTGATGGCACCTAGTCTTAGGGACTAGGTAAGCCTAATATTTACGGAAATAACAACAATAACAAATAAATCTAACAGTCTCGTAATAGAAATCTCTACAAAACTTCTAATTTTCAAAACCGGTAGTACAAGTCATAAGCTCTATAGAGTTTGCTACAACTTCTAAATACAACTGCTTGGGAATAAATAGAAACAGTGTGAATACAAAATAGGAAGATGACTCCGAAGCCTGCGAACGCAGCAACAGGTTTACCTTGAGTCTCCTCAGCAACGGTCTACACTACTACTAGCGATCAAATAATTGGATCTATATAAAAATATACAAAAGTGTAGAATGAGCATACCACAGCGGTGCCCAGTAAGTATCAAGACTAACCTCGGTGAAGTAGTGATGAGGAACAGTCAAGGCACCCACTGGTCTAATAAACTGAACAAGTATAAGTATAGGATCAACAGAATATTGTATCTACATAAAGCATACACAATACGTCTAACAATACAGTAATTACAATAGGAAAGGAAACAACAAGTATCAGCGAAATACCATAAAAATGACACAGAAGAGTGAATGGAAGACAACCTAAATTCGGAACCACATATACAACAAGGACAAGTAACAACTAAGAAATTACAACCACTTTTACATCATGTTTTAGTCAAACAAACTCCACGAGGTGCCAAATATCGGACGAATCACAAATAACGGTTCTTAATACCTGCACCCTAACACTCGACATCATGTACCCTCATAACACCTCATAACTGCACTAACAACTCATATGCTAATAGAACCATTTTCGCATAGAAGGCAAGTAACAAGGGCGTGCATCTATACTTAATAATATCAAGAAAACCTCGTATACGATAAGGGAGCTTAACTACGTGTATGCTTGTGCAAGTGTCCTAATATAATCCATACCAGCAAATAAGCATAAGGAAAAGAATGGACATCACATAGAATGTTTTCTCACAACTTTCACAAGGTAAAGCTCACACAGATAAGTGTACAACTACACAGATATCAACAACAAGAATGCCCCCAGGCCAACACAAATCATCACAATCAATCGCTGACATAGCCCACCTTGTCTCGCCACATGTGTAATAGTAAAGTAAATGCCCGCCTTGTCTCACTACACGTGCATAATACTGTTCCCACCTTGTCTCACCACATGCGCAACCTACATACATATATCCTGCCTTGTCACGCCGCATGCGCAAATATCAATAGTAACAACAGCACGACAGAAACCTCGTGAAACCCCATAACAACAACCGCACGACAGAAACCTCATGCATCACAATGTCAACAACCACACAATAGAAACCTCGTGCATCACCACAATAAGTACAACAACAACAATGATAATAATACAAACTACAATAAGTAAATTAACTCAAGAACTTTAGATCACAAGGAAACAGTAGAACCAGTTCACAAGGAATAACCACAGTAAAGAGTGCTACGCATAAAGAGAATAGTTTAACAAGGGAAAAACTAATATGTAACAACGATCCCACAATATACAATTCAACAATAAAGAAGCTAACACGAGCTAAATAGTTCCAAATAAGGACAAGTCAACTAAGATATAGGACATTAAAACTTCTTTTAAGGTACGCGGATATTCAACAATTCAATTAAGTATAAGCAGCGAAAAGATAATCTTAACCTCAATTAAGACTAAACAATTATAGGATGAGATGATGATAATTTCAGATAAAGATAAACAGTTATAAAAAGATAGCATGACAATAGAAGAGGTAAAATCTTCAGTTAAGTCAAGTAAGAGTCTAATAGGTAATAAGAGTGAATCCTAAAGAAATTAATTCTAATTTAAGCACGTATAGGTGAAATTAGTAAATAGAAACTCAGTAATATCGAGAACAACTTCATGCACAATGAATATAAGGACCTAAGAAGCCTAAAAGACCAATTTTCCACAAATAAGTCCGAGTACGCACTCGTCACCTCCCATACACGGACTACAATCAGCATAGAAAACACAAATTCTAAGGGGAAATCCCCCACACAAGGTTAGACAAGATACTTACATCAAAGAAGACAAACTGATACTCAAAAATGAATTTCTCGGGTGAAATGACCTCCGGACGACTCATATCTAACCAAAAATAACTTCAAAGCACAAATAAAACTCATAAGAAACTATTACGCATCATAAAGCCTCAATCTTTATCAAATTCTAAAAGTCGGTCCAAAAGTTGACCCCTGGGCCCGCCTCTCGGAACCCGACAATTTTCAAAAAACCAAAACACCCACAACCATACTAAAATTATCAAATTCCGATATCATTTCGTCTCTCAAATCATTATATTTCATTTTGAAAACTTTCTTCAAAAATCACCATTTTCTTCAACTAAAAACATAAACTAAATGATAAAAATAAAGACAAAAATCTTGGAATAAAATGGATTCTAGGTGAAGAACACTTACTCAATCGATTTGCTTGAAAAACCCACAAAGAATCGCTAAAAACATCGAGCTCTACAAGTCAAAATGTGATAAAAATGGTCTATCCCTCGATTTGAGAATATATTCTATCTGCCCAGGTAATTTTACATCGCGACAGCGGAAGAGGAGATGCGATCGCGAAGTAAGTGGCCACTGCCCTGAACTAGTGCTAGCATTCGCAAACAAACTTGTGCGATCCGCAAAGAAGGGAAATCTGGTGGCCCATGGACTGATCTACGCGAACGCAAACTAGGAGATGCAAACGCGGATAACGGTGGACTAAGTTTATGCAATCGTGTTACTAGAGACCCGAATGCGAAGAAGGAAATATGACAGGTCAATAGAACACTACGCGATCACGACTGGAATTACGCAATCGCGAAAGAGAACATCAGACACGAGAAACCAACAATATAAAAATAGAAGAAATTGGCCCGAAGCCCATCCGAAACACACCCGAGGCCCCCCGGGACCCGTCTAAACACACAAATAAGTTTTATAACCTAACATAGACTTGCTCGAGGCCTCAAATAACATCAAACAACGTCGAAAATACAAATCGCACCACAAATCGAACTATGAATTTCCAAATCTTCCAACTTTGAGAACTCGTGTCGAAACCAATCAAACCAACTCGGAATGACGCCAAATTTTGCAGACAAGTCCTAAATGACATAACGGATCTGTTTCAACTCTCGAAATCACATTCCTACCCCGATATCACAAAAGTCACCTATGGGTCAAAATTCTACATTTTTCAAACTTCAACTTTTCCAACTTTCGCCGAAATGCTCCAAATTACTCTATAGACCTCCAAATCCAAATCTGGACACACGCCTAAGTCCAAAATCATCACACGAATCTGTTGAGATAATCCAAAAACCATTCCAAAGCCGTTTACTCAAAAGTCAAATTCCGGTCAAATTCTCGCTGCTTAAGTTTCCAAAACAAGAACCCTTCTTCCAATTCGACTCCGAATCAACCAGTAACTGAATTCAACCATGCATGCAAGTCGATACACATGATATTAAGTTCAAGATCTTACATCGGCGAATGGAACTTAAATTCTCGAAACGACCGGTCGAGCCATTACATAAGTAAAATTATACACTCTACTAGAATCTATTACTCGTATACGTATTTGAAGTGTAATTTATACGAAAGCACACAGATGATTAATATTATATATATAATTGATCGAGTTTAATTGATATATATATATATATATATATGTGTGTGTAAGTATTTATATGTGTGTGTGAGTGTATTATGTGTGTGTATATATATATAATTTATATTGTTAAATATATATAGATTGTAAATAACAATAATTTATAAGTGGTTGACCATTTTTGACCATTAAAACCGACCGAAATATTCAAATAGTTTTAAAAACTTATTTTTATTATGGGAAAAAAATAATTGAGCCTGGGTGGTAAAAAATTAAATCAAAGTTTCCGACCGAATTCGGTCGGTATACTTCGATATTTTTAATTAAACTCTTTTTGGTAGATAATATGCAAGTCTGATCAGGTCTTGGTCAAATATTAACCAATTTCTGACCGACATCGTTCGAAAGTTTTATATGTCATAGAAAATAGTGTTTCTTTATTGTGGGACCACTTTTTCCGATCGAAAGTGATCGATATTTTTTTGTAAAAATTTTTATTTGACTTTTGCGACCAATTTAAATATTTTTTCGACCGATTTCGGCATATTTCTAAAAGCGCACAAGCAGTGGATCCTCAAAGTAGTTCAGGCAATACTTTTTGTTGTAATGAGCCCCTTAGGAGATAGGAATGTAGAAGTCAGGAAAATTAGTAATAATTTTGTAACTATCTAGGGTGCCCATTGAGTTGAAAACACGCATATGTTTCCTTCACTGCTAGCTGCCGCACGCGTGTAGATTCCTACAGAAAGAGAGGGATTACAAAAATTGCTTTTGACAACCACAATGACAGAGAATAAATTTGAATATGTTTTATGTGTCATCTCTAATTTTTTCTTGGTATTAGAAAGAATGCAACCATTTGAAATTAAAATAGAATTCAAATCGTTCGTTCTTCAAGAATCTGCTGCAGCTTATTCCATACAAAGTCAATTTCGCGTTCCTTTTCATTCTACCCTGATGAAGGAATATTGAGATCCTCGGGTTTATGTATATGGAGTGATTTAGTTTTATGTATTTTGTTCTCCCTTAACATCGGGTAACAATTAAATTTGTAAGTGGTTTTAAGGATATTAAATTGACACAAAGCGATAAATTAAATCACAATTAAAATAAATAATAAAGTAAATTCAGACTACACGAATTGAATAGTTACAACCTTGGGGGGTTGGCCATCCTTGAACATGATACATTTCGATCGATATCAAAACATAGTTGAATAAAAGCTTAAAGAGAAAATAATAGTGTATTGCTTCTGAGTACGTGTTACAATGTCATAATCGAATTATCAAACCCCCTTTATATAGTGGGGAGTCCTACTTTAGGTACAATTATATAAAAGGTAAAAAGCTCTTGACTTGCTGATTACCGGTTCCTTATTGATACGTGCCGAGATTCCTGCCGTAATATCCGACCGATCACAGATATTTTGGTTTTCTGTTGGTTACGCTGACAATATTTCTTCGAACTCGTTCGGGGTCAGGGTTGATTCTGGGAACACGGACTCAATGTTCTCGAAGACAGATATTCTGACCTCGGGCTCTGGTCTGGTGGGACTTGGGGTCGATCTTAAGTCCCTCATGTTCCGAGTCTGATCTACCATGTCGTAGACGAGCCCGATTTCAATCGTATACCGATAGTCCCCTCGATACTGACATGAGCTTCTGATTCGGACTTCGATACCCCACGACAAAAATGACAAAATAAACAAAATGTCATGTCAGCCAAGTCTTAATGGCATTAAATGCTTGTCAATTGCCGATTGGCCACTCCTGGATGAGAACCACCATTTAGAAGCTATAAATACCCTCTTATTTATTCATTCAAATTTTATATCCAAACCCTCTACCCTTGTTCCTTAGAAATCTCCATACTTTATGGCATTTACATCTTGGTTTTGAGATCTTTTGTGAGAACTTTAGATCGTCTTCATCCCAAAACATCAAGTGTACTCCTTTAACTTCTTCTTTTTCCTCTTTTTTCCTCCACCTTAAAAGAAATGGTGAAGACTTCAAAAATTGTTTCCCAAAAAGAAACTCCTTCTACATCGCGGCCGGCTGTCGAGGAGACCATTCTGTGTACTGCTGCCGAGGAACCAGTAGTGGAACCCCCCTTGAAAATGTTCATCCTTGGTGGATGATCAGTTACTGCCGATTTCAAGGTCGAAAAACCTTCCTCCGTACCAGGTCGGTGTGAGAAGGTCTCGATATATGTATGCTCGATCACTGAAGAAGTCCTCCCTACGATAAAAAAGGATCACAATTAGGTTGACAAGCATGTGGTGGTTCCCGGACCTGATAAATATATCACCACCCATGTTGAGAGATACTTAAGTATTTACACTTATCCCTTTATGCTGGGCCCATTGGATCCGATTATCATTGACTTCTGCAAAAGATACGAGGTATGCCTTGGTCAAATTCACCCTTCATTCTGGAGGATTGTGATCCTTCTTTGGTTCTTCGTGAGCAAGATCGATGGATGCTCGTTCACCGCCGACCACCTCATTCCCCCTGGCTCTTTCAAGGGAGGGGACTGATCAAGCTTGCGCATCAGCTAGTAAAAACCCATTCTCTAATATCGATGAATATCGAGATCGAGATTGGCTAGGTCATTTTGTCTGAGTCAGGACCTCAGACTTGATCCTAGCTGAGCGCATGCTGTTCCCTGAGAAGTGGAATATAAAATGTAAGTAAAATTTCATTTTCAAAATTTTATTTACTCTTCTTTTTCCTTCCTTCTTATCGGTTCTTGGTGGTGGTGCAACTATCGCTCGGGTCCCAAATGCAGTCCCTCGAATCAAGGAGTGGGTCGAGGGCATCGTGTTACAAAGACCATATTCTGATCGCACATGGCACGAACTTTTGAAGGGCCGATGGGAGGCTTGTTCTCATGGTGAGATTCCTTTCTTGAGTGAGCAATGCTTGGGTTTCTTTTGTGTCACTAAGTTTTTAATTGTTTAGTTTCCTTTTGCAAGTTTGTTCAAAGACGTCACACAGAGGCCTCCATCCGGTGTCGAGAACTACCCCACCGAGTCCCTTGCACCGAGATAATCCAATAAGAAGAAAAGAAAGAGGGCTCTGATTTCTCCGAGCTCAGAGAAGAAGAAAACAAAAAGAAGTCTGGTGCGCAAGCCCAATAAAAATACCAGCGCTCGAGCCCCACCCTCGGATTCACTACC
This sequence comes from Nicotiana sylvestris, assembly GCF_000393655.2. Taxonomy (NCBI): domain Eukaryota; kingdom Viridiplantae; phylum Streptophyta; class Magnoliopsida; order Solanales; family Solanaceae; genus Nicotiana; species Nicotiana sylvestris. The sequence goes on from NC_091057.1 coordinate 62,156,953, forward strand.
GACTGAGGGATGAATCTGAAGAAGAAGAAGAAAAAGAAGCCCCTGACCTAGTGGCCCGCGTACAGTCGCAGTTCGAGGGACAAGGGGCCTCCGAAACAGAGAGAGGCAAGGCCGATCTGCCTCAAGCTAGGGAGGCCGACGAGAAGGTCGTAGTCGAGGCCAACGAGGAGACTTTGGCCGAGGCCTCTCGGGATGTGGGTAATGCCCCAAAGGATTTACTCGGTGTGATAGACATCACCGAGTGGCCTTCATTCACTGAGTCTATGTACAACGAGGCTCAGACAGTGAAAGAATGCCCCAATGAGTGGGCCTACAGAGCGGATGACTCCTTTTACGGCTTTTTTGATGGCATGGATTCTACCGCCACAGAGGATGTCACCATATTGGCTAACTTAGAGGTGCTGAGGAAGATCCCATCTTTAGGAACAAGCGGGCCTTCCTCAAGCCCGAAACTAATCATTAGGTTCTCAGCTCCGAGTGTGGATCCTGACTGGAAGCGATCGATTGTCATTTCCATTTCGGAGGATTCCCGAGTCCTCTCTGCCCCGGTAGGAGTGGCCAGCTACATTTGGTTTCCGATGACTGAGGAAGATCAAGCCAAGACGAACGAGGTGGAGGCACCCTTCCTGTTCAACAAAGCACTTATTAGAGCCTTTTTCCTTTGCTTTATTCCCTTTAGCAATTTCTGAGTTTTCCTTTGCTTTATTATTTATTTTGGCAAATATTGAAATGCCTTATGATAAGTGGGGATTTTGACTACATATTAGAGCCTTTTTACTATCTTTTTAGTTCGAAAGTGTTTAAATGTATCCCCGAAAACTGATAAAATATGCTTAATTACAGGAGTAATAGAAAATGAGCCACTAAGATGAAATCCAACTCAAGAAGGAGTGATATGAACTCAGGGACAAAAATCAAGCATAAATGCTTAAAGTGCAGATCGTAGATTTTCATCTGTGGCCACAGAATGTGAAATAAAGTCCATCAGAGTGCAAGTGCAAAGTGTGGACCGCACAATTATTGTGCGATCGCAGAAGCTAGGCAAGAGCTAAAGTTTAGAGAGTCTCATTTCAAGCACAAAGGAAAATGCGAACCTCACAATTATTGTGGGGCCGAAGAAGTCAGCTATGCGACCACACTCCGAAATATGCGGTCTTCAGAAGAGCCCTGTGCGGCCGCACCAAGAGTTGAATAGACTGCAGATTATGAGAGATACGACTGCATTCTAGAATTGTGCGGCTACAGATCCAACTCCTGTCAAGACTGAAGCAAAGTGTGGACCGCACATGGAATTGTGCGGCCGCAAAACTTCCGAAAGGGCATTTTTGTTCAAAATTTCCAGCTTTGTATAAATAGAATAGTTTCACGAATTTAGGTCAAGTTTTGAATATTGAAAGTTCTGTAGCCATTTTTCCTTGCTTTTTATGCAAATTTAGCTTACTTTGGTGATTTAACAATGGATTTTTATCTTTTAATCTTTCAATATGAGTTTTATCATCTTTTCTTCTCTATTTTCTTCTATACCCATTATGAGTAGCTAGATTTCTAACAAGGGTTGTGACCTAACCCTAGCGTGTAAATCTAATGGGTATTTAATTTATGGTTTGTTTATAGTGTGTGTTTATTATTTAGCCCTGTTCTTGCTTTTAATTGTAAAATTAATAGTTGCAAATATTAGTTCATGCCTATTTGACTTGGTCTCTCCTTGAGAAAGAGAGACTTTTTTTGCTAAACACATGTATTTATTGAAGGAAAAACTAAGTAGCATTATTACAAGTAGGGACTGATCGTAGAGATACAACACCTATTAAGTTTGTTTAAAAAGTACAAAAGCAAAATGTTGGGGGGGGGGTAACAAAAAGGGTAATGGATTGGTCAGTGAGGGGATCTCTGGCCTTTCTAGCTTTAAAAGAGCATCAGCCACACCATTGCCCTTCCTATAGATGTGGCACAGTTGTCGCGAGAGGAGATCATCCACGAGGGACCTACAATAAGATAAAATATGTAAGTATTTCGTATTTGGTGCGTTCATAAGAGAGAGTAATACCTGAGAATCTGTTCCAGTAACGGTGTCAAGTGTTTTGTGTAAAAAATCTATAAGCCAGTGAGCAATGCTAGTATTTCAGCATGTGTTGCGTTATTGACTCGTAAAGGTCTGGAGAAGGAAGTTATCCATGCACCTTAGAGTCATGAAAAACTCCACCAGCTCCTCCATGTGTGTTTGATTGATCAAAAGCACCATCAATATTAAGTTTAAAGATTCCGGGTGGTGGTGGAGACCAAGAAACATGAATGGTAGTTGTTAGAGAAGAAGTATTTGGTGGAGTAGTAGCCAAATGGACATATTCGATGGCTTGAAAAGAGATGGTATGGAGTGGAATATTTATGGTGGGGTTGTTAAAAGTATTATGGTTGCGTGTTAACCATACGTTCCATAAGATGAGGGGTATAAGAACTGAGGATGGGATTGGGATGTTTTTGACAAACAATAGGGTTGAGAAAGAGAGATCTAGTCTAGGAAAACTTGGCTAACAAGAAATTGTGACAAACTCAAGAGATTGAGTAAGTAGTTGAGTGTTTATAGCTATAATACACCCTGACCAACAAAACAAGGTATAAAGTTTACAACCCATTAGGCAAACTCCCAGGTGAAGGTCATAGCCCTAGGCCTTTTACATTATTTGAAAACAACAACAAAAATACAATTTCTTAGTTTCAATTATTTATCTTGCAATCTTAGTTTAAACTAAACTTAGAAATAACCAATTTTGTGAAAGTGCAATCTAAGATAGTTCAAGCTTATTCACCATAATATATACTCCTAAATCCCATTCATATAGCTCCCTATGGAATTCGACCCCGACTCTCAGTTGAGTATTACTATTGCATTAACCATTTCACAACCTTAAATAGAGGTGTGACTTGGACGATATTAATTTTTGGCGCCATTTCCAGGGAGCTAAAAAGGATTTAGCTATATATTTGGTTTTGTGTGTGAATTGTCTTCTTTTCCTTCTGTATTACTAATATTTTTTGTGAAACAATTTTAGGTGAAACAATGCCTCTCAATAGCAATGATCCTCTTGGAAACATGCCCATGTGGAATGTGGACGTGGAAGATGACAAAGTTGAAGAGGTTCCTCTTGAACCTCAAACAAATAGATGAGGCCGACCGCCTCAAGACAACATTCCCGTTCCAGCCCTACCTCCACCAAGAGCAGATCCGCACCGGGTGTTGCCGAATGAAGGGTATGCAAGTGCCATATTCCTGCCCCGCATTAGGGAGGGCAACTTTCAAATCACAAATGTTATGCTCATATTGCTAGAGCAACAGGGATTCTTAACCAGGGCTCTGAATCAAAATGCATACAAACACTTGAAGCGGTTTGTGGACACTTGATGGAGGAGTATACATGTTGAGACTATTTCCTTTTTCTCTATGGGGGAAAGCCTTGGATTGGTTAGAAAGGTTGCCAAACCATTCCAATCATACATGGGATGAATTTGCGGATAAATTTATTTCCAAGTTCTTTTTACCCGGTCATATGGCTACTCTTAGAGACGAGATTCTAGCATTCAAACAACGACCAAATGAGCCTTTGCATGAGATATGGGAGAGGTACCGAACTATGGTAAAAGAGTGCCCAAACAATGACATGATGGAGGCTATGATTCAACAAACTTTATATATGGGGATCAATACTACCAATCAATGCATGGTCAACCAACTTGGCGGTGGAAATTTCATGACGACGCCATATATGGAAGCTTGTGAGATCTTAGATGAAATGTCGGATACTTCATTGGCATGGCAAAGTAGAGCAAATTTTCTTCAAGGTGATCCAAATATGATTCACCTACATAAAGAATTGCATGATTATGGGAAAGCAATTGCTGAGTTGACCACCACAATGAATCAATTAGCCATGACTCAACTTCAACAAGTGCAAGGTCCTAAGCAAGTCAATGCAATAGAGGGAGTTAGTATGATAGTAAAAAAGAGAAGGAAAAAGGATCCACAAGTACAAAACTGTGATGGAAGATTTTGTACAAGATGATGGTGGGTTTGATCAAGATGAATCTTTTAATGAACAAGATAAGGAAATACAGTATATGAACAACTTCCAAGGGCAAAGAAACAACTCTCAAGGCCCGAATTAACAGAGACCTCAAGGAAATCAAGGGAATTAGAATTCTAGCAACCAAGGTAATTGGAATGGTGGTAACAACTAAGGAAACTGGAACAATCAAAACAATCAAGGAAATTGGAATGGTCAAAATAACCAAGGCAACTAGAGCGGCAATAGTCAAGGATATTGGGGAGGCAACAACTAAGGGGGATGGAACAATAACCCAAGAAATTGGGGGTTGGGCTTACAAGGCCCCCCCGATATATCAACAACCGAGCAACCCGCCTTCTTATCCTTCCCATGGTCTGAGCTCTTATGAGACAAATTGAGAACATGTTCAATTAAATGATGGAGAAGAATGCCAACTCCGATGCCCAACTAGCCTCTCATAATACTTCAATCTGCAATTTGGAAGTTTAATTGGGACACGGTGGTGAACCCAAAGGGTGGGAACAACACGGGGCATGTCATGACCGTTTCTACAAGGAGTGGAAAAGTTGGGAATGCAATCACCTCAAGTCAAAGGAAACTTATGGATGATGAGAATGTGGTACAAGAAGATAAGATCCCGAATAATGAGGTGCAATCAAATGAAGAAGTAAGGATTGATATTGATGACAATGTGGAGGAGACTCAAGAGGAAGTGAACCCGTCTAGGGAGCATATTGTTGACATACCAGAACAGTTAGTGACAAAGGCTAAGGCACCAATGCCTAGGCCTCATCCATCATATCGTCAAAGGCTTACCAAGAAAAATGGCGAGAATCAATTCAACAAGTTTTTTGACATGATGAAGAGTCTATCTATCAACGTGCCATTGGTTGAGGCTTTGGAGCAAATGCCCAATTATGCAAAGTTCATGAAGGATTTGGTGACAATGACGCGGTCGATGAATTGTGAAACTATAGATATGACTCATAAAGTGAATGTAATTGTGCACTCAATGGATCCTAGATTGGAAGATCCCGGCGCTTTCACAATCCCTTGTACCATTGGAAGTGCCCAATTTGCTAAAGCTCTTTTTGATCTTGGGACAAGTATAAATTTGATGCCCTATTCAATTTTTAAGACTTTGGGAATTGGGCAACCAAAACCCACATCTATGGATTACAAATGGCGGATCGTACCATGAAGAGACAGTTGGGTATAATTGATGATGTGTTGGTTCGTGTTGAAAAATTCATTCTTTCGACGGATTTTGTTATTCTTGATTGTAAGGTTGATTATGAGGTACCGATTATTCTTGGGAGACTTTTCCTTGCTACGGGGAAGGATCAGTTGATGTTGAAGCCGGAGAACTTACCTTCCGGGTTGGTGATGAAAAAGTGGTTTTCCATGTGTGTAAGTTTATGAGGCAACCCAATAGCAATGAGGTGTGTTCTTTTGTGGATTTGGTGACCGATGTGATTATGGATGAGGCAAGTGCCATGATGAATATTGATGATACATTGGAGGGTTACGTGGAATGGTGAACTCTTTGCAAGGTATGGAGTCGTACACTTATGAGCCCCGCAAATTGTCCTTGGATCTTGAGAATAGAACCACTCCTCGAACAAAGCCTTCAATTGAGGAGCCTTCCATCTTGGAGTTGAAGCCATTGCCTCCATATCTTCGGTATGAATTTCTTGTCCCTTCTTCTACTTTACCAATTATTCTTTCCTCTTGTTTGACTAACGTGTATGTAGAGTCTACTTTGGTGGTGCTACAAAAGAGGAAGAAGGTTATTGGATGGACATTGGCTGATATTCGGGGGATAAGCCCCACATTTTGCATGCACAAGATTAATTTGGAGGATGGTGACAAACCATCTATTGAATATCAAAGGAGACTCAATGAATCCATGCAAGAGGTTGTCAAGAAGGAGATCATCAAGTGGTTATATGTCGGTGTTGTTTACCCCATTTTCGATAGTTCGTGGACGTCTCCAATTCAATGTGTCCCAAAGAAATGGGGCATGACGGAGGTCACTAATGATAAGAATGAGTTGATTCCTATAAGAACGGTGACCATGTGGAGAGTGTGTATGGACTATCGCAAGCTCAACAAAGTCACAAGGAAGAATCATTTCTCACTTCCCTTCCTAGATCAAATGCTTGATAGATTGGCCGGTCGTGCTTTCTATTGTCTCCTTGATGGGTATTCCGGCTACAATCAAATTTTTATTGCTCCGAAGGATCAAGAGAAAACTACTTTCATATGTCCTTATGGAACTTTCACATTCTCACGGATTCCATTTGGGTTGTGCAATGTACCAACAACTTTTCAAAGGTGTATGATGGCTATCTTCATGGACATGGTGGAGGATTTCCATGAAGTCTTCATGGATGACTTTTTGGTGGTCGGGAATTCTTTTGACGATTGTTTAGCAAACTTGGACAAAGTGTTGGCAAGATGTGAAGAAACAAACATGGTGGTAAATTAGGAGAAGTGTCATTTCTTGTTGAGGAAGGCATAAGGCAAGATTGAGGTGATTTCTAAATGTCCACCTCCAACTTCAGTCAAAGGCGTGCGGAGTTTCTTAGGCCGCGCGGGATTTTGCCGGCGTTTCATCAAGGACTTCTCTAAAGTGGTAAACCGTTGTGCAAGCTTTTGTAGAAAGATGTTAAGTTCCATTTCAATGATGATTGCATGGGAGCCTTTGAGTTGCTAAAGCTCAAGTTTACCACTACTCCCATTTTCACCGCTCCAAGTTGGAGTGTTCCTTTTGAGCTCATGTGCAATGCAAGTGATGTAGCGGTAGGGGTTGTTTTGGGGAAACGTATCAACAATATATTTCATCCGGTTTATTATGCAAGCAAAACCATAAATAGTGCCGAAGTCGACTACACCGTTACGGAAAAAGAGATCCTTTCCATTGTATTTGCTATTGAGAAGTTTCAGCCGTACTTAATGGGTGCAAAAGTGATTGTTCACATGGATCATGCACACTTCACTATCTTATGAGCAAGAAAGATTCTAAAGCCCGTTTGATGAGATGGGTACTTTTGTTGCAAGAGTTTGATATAGACATCCAAGATCGAAAAGGAAGTGAAAACCAAGTAGCGAACCACTTGTATCGTTTAGAGGAGGAGGGGATGCCTTATGATGGCCTTGAAATCAATGACTCATTCCCCGATGAGAAACTCTTGGCTATTTCAATGAAAGAGGTGCCTTGGTTCGCGGATCTAGCAAATTTTCTTATGAGTGGTATCATTCCGGTTGAGTTCTCTTCAAACTGAAGGAAGAAACTCAAACGGGATTGTCAAGACTACTATTGGGATGATCCGTACCTTTTTTGGATTTGTACGGATGAAGTGATTAGAAGATGTGTACCGGTGGAGGAACAAGTTGAAATTCTTGGGGCTTGTCCTTCTTCGCCTTATGGTGGTCACCATGGTGGAGCAAAAACAATGACCAATGTGTTAAGTTGCAGTTTTTATTGGCCCACTCTCTACAAGGATGCTAGTGATCTTGTCAAGCGTTGTGATAAATATCAAAGGGCCGGTGGAATCTCAAAGAAAAATGAAATTCCCTTCACGACCATATTGGAGATTGATATTTTCGATGTGTGGGGGTATTAACTTTATGGGTCCTTTCGTAAGTTCTTGTGGAAATACCTACATCTTGGTCACATTTGATTATGTGTCCAAATCAGTTGGGGCCGTTGCTTTGCCCAACAATGAAGCGAGAAGTGTGGTGGCTTTTTTGATAAAGAATATCTTTACAAGATTTGGTACTCTAAGGGCTATCATAAGTGATGGGGGATCACATTTTTGCAACAAAGCTTTCGACACCTTACTCACCAAGTATGGTGTCACTCATAAAGTCATGACCCCCTATCATCCTCAAGAAAATGGTCAAGTGGAAGTCTCCAACCGGGAGATAAAAGTATTTTGTCAAAAAGAGTGAATGCTAACCAGATGGATTGGTAAAAGAAACTTGATGATGCTTTATGGGCTTATAGAACGGCTTACAAAACACCGATTGGAATGTCTCCATACCGATTAGTGTTTGGGAAAGCTTGTCATCTTCTGGTGGAACTTGAGCATAAAGCCATGTGGGCTTTAAAGAAGTTAAATCTTGAGTGGGATGTTGCCACCAACTTAAGGGTGGCACAATTGAATGAGTTAGATGAGTTTCGGTACCATGCATATACAAATTCATTCTTATACAAGGAGAATATGATGTACCTACATGACAAGTACATCCCGAACAAGGAGTTTAAAGAAGGTGATCTTGTGTTGTTCAATTCTCGGTTACGGATGTTTCCGGGAAAATTGAAGTCTAAATGGAGTGGCCCGTTTGAGGTTGTAAGTGTGGCACCCTTTGGTGCATTGGACTTGAATAATAAAAATGATGAGGTGTTTAGAGTCAGTGGTCACCGGGTGAAGCATTATATGGGAAAAGTAGATTACGGCCACGTCGTGGAGGTAATTCATTTCAAATGATAATAGTAATATACGCCGTGCCGTGACATTAAATCAGACGCTTCTTGGGAGGCAACCCATGTTTTTTTTTAGATAGGTCTTGTTTTGTGTTAACTGGTTTTGAAGTGTGTTGCAGGAATGAGTGTGCTTTGCAGGAACTATGCTTAGAAAAAATTGGCTAATTGTGGAAAGGTGCGGACCACACACTTATTATACGGACCGCACAATTTGGACTACCACAACAGAAGGGCATCCACGGCCGCACAATTCTTGTGCGCTCCGCATAACTGGAAAACTAAATTTGCACACTCTCCGAAGTTTTTTGTCAAAAAAATGGCAAAAGTGCGAATGCAAAATGAAATGTGCGGTCAAAACTAAAATCTGCGGCCACACTAAAAAATGTGCGGATCGCAGATCTTCAAAAGGAAAATGTACAACAGGTAAAGGAGTGCGGACCGCACATGAAATTGTGCGGCCGCATTCTTCTGTTGAACCTTAGGCCATCTCGATCAGTATAAATAGTTCTCTTCATTCAACAGTTAAAACTTTACATTCTCTAAGAATTAGAACAAAGGCAAACATAGTGCACTCAACTGATTCACATATCTAACACTCATTTCATCATCTTTGATTTTTCCTTAGCATCACTACATTACTGGTATATTCAATTCATCTTTAAATTTTTTCCATTTTCTTAATTTTGTTCATAATTAGTTTAGTTATTTTAAGACCTAATGTCAAATTCATCATCATGTGAGCTACAATTGGTGTTGGATAACTTCCTATTTGCTATATGGGGGGGGGGGGTGTAAACTGTGTATCATGTCTAAATTTCTACTACCATGTCTAAATTGTGCGTGAATTAGAAACACTAAGATCTGCTCGTTTTGTTTTTGAATTGTGCGGCTCGCAGATTGATATGCTAGGGCAATTGGTGTAAAATGATTGTGCGGACCGCACTTGAAATTGTGCAGTCCACACAAATTGAACCGCAGCTATAGAAAAGTGTGTGCGGCCGCAGATCGAGCAATTCGCTGTCTTCAATGAGTTGTGCTTTTTGAAGTTCCAATGTGCGGTCAAACTCAGATTTGTGTGGACCGCACTTCAATTGTGTGGTTGCACTAAAAATTATGTGGACCGCAGAATCACCACTGCGGCCACACTGCCAAATTTTGTGATCCGCACAAACCCATCTGCGGACGTACTCAAAAATGTGCGGACCGCACTTCCCCATTCTGCATACTATCTTTTTCAGCAATTGTCTGATATTCTAAACTTGAAACATAACTGATTCCTATTGCTATGTATTGCAGACAATGGTTAGATCTCATGGTCGCGGTGATATATCCAAAGGGAGGGGTGAACCCTTTTGAGGCCGAGGCAGGGGTACTATACCACTCTCTATGCAAAGAGTTATAGAAAAAAACACAATAGCCAAGTGAGCCCCGGAGCTTGCTAAGTCCAGTTCATATGTCCCGTCTAGGGAAGCATTAGAGGGCAACTCTGCGCAAGAGCAACCTGATGCACAGTCACAACCAAAGCAACTTCAGGGGAGGTTTCAGCTCCGAGATTAGCCTTTCACCTTCGCAAGCACTTTTAAGGGTTCGGAAGATGATAGTTATGGTTCAGAGCCTTTATCTACTGATCGGGTCAAAACCTACCTCACTACAGAGTGACAAGAGCGGTCGATGCAGCTTTTACCCAAGAAGGTCGGGATCGAATCCACAGGGAGCTAGAGTATTTGGGAGTTGGATTCCTAGCTAAACTAGCAGTGCGTAGTGCTCTTGATTACACTTCCAATCATATTTCTTTGTTTGTTACTTCTAATTTTATACTAATAATATGCAAAACTAAGCTAAGTATAAATGTTTGTAGGGTTTTCTAAATGGGTAAAGAGGCACTAGGGAAGTGACTTTCCCCTAGATGAATACTTGACGGGTTCTAAAGCCTAAGGAAAAGTAGTAATGTTTGGGATCGCGATATAGCCAATGCATGAAACTACTCACTCTATACCTCTCGGTATCTTGAGTGACTTTGACCTAATTGACTTTCTCAATACTAATTGGGTGTCAAAATTGTGCAAGCAATATAGGCTCAAGTCGGGTATTACTATCTCTAGGTTTAACCCTTTAATTGGAGCTATCAATCTCTTGAATACGCCCCAATTCCTTGTTGGCCTGATTTTCCTAGACTCAAACTCTCTTTCTCAAGAAGAGCCCAAGTCAAAAAGGCACAAATTTGTGTTTGCAACCACTAATTCAACATGGAAAATACAAATTAGGCCAAATATCAACCACCCATAAACATCTAAGCCCTAAAATAAGAGACCCATCAAATACCCACACTAAGGTTGAGCCACAACCCTAGCTAATGGATCTAGCTACTCATAATAATAGAAGAAATCATATATTGAGATGAAGAATAATAACCCATAAAATATAATTACAAGCTAAGATTCGAAGATTCAATGTTAAACTAGCTACACAATTACTCAAAATAGCTAAAAAATGGCGTTCATGTGCTCAGCTATAGATAAGATGACCTAAAAATCTGAAAAAAAGTATTCATACGAGGTCAAATTTTCTGGACAAAAATGCCCTTGAAGAAGGTACCGCGGACTGCGAAAAATGGACTGCAGCCGCGGTGAGGTTTTTTGGCTTCAAATCTTGTTCTCTGAATCTAGCCACCGCGGACTACATTAAATGGACCGCGATCGCGATGGCTTCACTGCGGACCATAACAAATGGACCGCGGACCGCGGAAAATTAACCGTGGGCCGCATTGCTTGAAATTCCAGAAATGCATCCTCTCTAATCTTTGCCACCGCGGACTGCGATAAAAGCACTACGGTCGTGGTGGGTCTATTGCAGCCGCGGTGGATTTATTGCTGTAGCGGTGCTTTGACTTGTTCTTGGCACTTGTGTAGGTTACATTCCTTTTTGAGCTAATTTTGACTTCCTTGTCACTCTTTGACTAAACACTGCAAACAAGCATAACATGTAAGCTTTTAGGATTACTTGTATACATTTTTAATCCAAAACTCAAGCAAAAAGGAGTAAAAAATAGACTAGAATCCCTAGTTATAAACTTCTCCAAACTTAAGCTTTTGCTTGTCCTCAAGCAAACAAAGTAAATCTCACCTCCTTAAGAATAAAACCAAGAAAATTTAGCTGACCTAAAGTGACCTCATCTAGCATCAATTAGGACTAATAATTGCCCTCAACTCAAATGAATCATTAACAACATTCAACCTTTTTAAGCATCATGGTTTTAGGGCGACACAAAAGCATCAAGAGTTGACTCAACTCATCAAGGAAACTCTTTCTACTACTTTGGACATTGTGGAACCTAAACTCATACTCCTCACTCTTCCGTAAGCAAAACCTCACTTTTAGATTGTAGCACTCAAAATGAGGATTGTGGAAAACACAATCATCTCTCTCAAAGAAAGGTCACAAGTCCGGCTCTAAGTACCATAAGCTTGCCCCTTATGTGAGTCACCACTAATGTAAGCTTCACTCAACTAAAGATCATATAGGGCTTTTGTGTGGATACAATGAAGGCTTTTGGTTCAGGGTAGGATATATTTGGTCTAAGAAGATTTCATCTTCCCTTTAGCACTTCATTTGCTTCATTTTGGCACACATTCTCTTGACTCTTTGAGTCATATACTTCTTTCTTAGGGGTTAGAGAGACACACTGTCACTCTTTCTTGTTCATTTCAAATCTTTTTCTCCTTTCTAATCTTTCCACGCTTTTCATCTTTTTACTTTTATTGAATCCCTTCATTTCTTATACATTGTTCATTCTTTTTGACTTTTTGATTTTCTTTCTTTTTCTTTTTGCCTTTCATTTTCTTCATTTTGTACCTTTTACCACTTTTTTCATTTCTCGTCTCTTCCCCCAAACATATGTTTTTGCCTTGTGCTAAGCAAAGATCAGGTGCCAAGAGAGGGTCTTTTTAGAACGGGTAAATGCTTGTATCATGGTCTTTGAAAGAAAAAGGGCTATGGCTCAAAGGGGTTGACTAGGGATATTATCATTGGTAGGTTATGGATGTTTTCAAGATACCATTCAGATCAAGGAGAGCCTATAATCACTTCTCAAGTCAAACTACACTTAGGATTTGGCCTAGACAAACATTCAGGGCAAGTTCTAGACTCAATGGCATGGGACTTGGACTTGCAAATAAAATTCTCACCACACAAGCTATAGGATTGTTAAAGAGATAGGGTCGGGGGCTCACAACAACCTTAGCTATGATTTGAGTAACGCAAATGGTCCCGAAAAACCACATGATGATTATTAGCCAACACAAGAGTCTCAAGGTCACAAGTGTCACCATCCTATACACACCAATTTGTTTTTGACCATAAGATCAAAGGCAAATGTGTTAGGCCCAAGTGAAGCTTTGCTTGACGCACTATTACTCACTAGCTACTATTTACACAAAAACGAAAAGAAAATAGACTCAAACCCTTAAGAAAGTTGTCATGCCATACATCATCGGGAAGAGCCAGCTGGTTCACACAAACTCCATCTTTGAAAAGAATTGTGGCATTAAGAAAACCAAAGGCTTATTGAACGCAAAACTCAAAATAAGAAGTTACGAACTGAAAAAGAAGCCGCTAAAATGAAGTAAGAAGCTATGAAAGAAAATACGAAAGGTAAACTAAATATATACAATTGGGATTTAAACAAATATACATAAGAGAGAATGAATATATACATAAGAAAGTAACTTTATATACAGACCAAGATTGCAAAATGCGAAAAGTGCAATAAACTGGTAAAATTATGTACATACCAAAAGTGAAAAGCATAACAAAAAGGAAAATAATATCATAATTACAGTCCAATATCATCAAAATAGGGCTACCCCCTCAAATGAAAGCTAGCATTGTCCTCAATGCTAACCGCCCAAAAATAAACTCAAGAAGAAGATAGAGAGTAAAGAAAACTCCCTATTGGTCCTCCGTCTGTATGGGGTCATGAGCTTGGGTCCCTGGGTTCTGTGACTGCTCGGGAACCTGTGACTGGATCCCTATAACCTGTGCCTACTCTGGGACCTGAGGCTGGCTAGAGAAACCCCCCTGCGTGTCCTTCAACTCAATCACTACATTATCTGCCTGGGTATCACTCTCCTCCTCTTTGGTGCCCTCTCCAACTCCTGCTCCTGCTCATCTTAGTCTGGGCTGCTGGAGGTTGGTTATGCACCAATAACTCCAATGGTAGATGATCAGCAGCCTTCATCTTCTCCACTTCTTCCCTCAACTCATTCATAGACTCCTTTAAGGCCTGAGTATGCTTCAGCTTCTTTGTCTGCTTGGTCAGCTCCTTCAGTGACTTTCCATGAGCATCTATAGCTTCCATAATAAACTTTTAGTACTCTAGGAGCTTCTTCTGGTTGTCCAGAAGCTCCTTGAGAGTCTCTTCCACTGAAGCTGGAACCTGTGGCTATGGGGGTACGGACTGGGCTGCCACCGAGGTAGAAAGCACAGACAGCTTAGAAGTAGCTGCTGCATCCAGTTGTTGATACTAGCAAGTGTTTGGCTCAAAAGGTGGGCAGTCAATGGGTAGGATGAGGATGAGGGGATATCTGGAGCAGTGGAAGTAGATGGTCCGGAGGTAATATCTGGTGTGGCTGTGGGAGGCTGAGAAGAAGGGGCTACTACTACTAGTTCTTTAGACTGGCCAGTAGAAGTAGTGGCTTTACCTTTAGGATCTTTGTCTTTGGGGTTGTCATCAGCCTTGAGGATGTACCATGAAAAGGGCATCTTTAGTTTCACTTTCACGTCAAACTTCCCTTTCTCCACATCCTGGTCCTCACAATACATTGTAAGGAAGTTCGGGAAGGGGTATGGTTTGTCACCCTTATTGACCACCCTAGTGATCACCCTAGACATAACATTCCTGACATTGATCGGGAACACCGCCATAACAGATGCCACAAATATTGCCCGGGAGACAAGCATAGAGTTTTCATGGGTAGTAGGGTCTAGCCTGCTGCACACAAAAGTCTCCCACCCCTTCGCCTCAAAATTTACAGTCTTCCTCAAGATTGCAACTCCTGATGTCAACCATGCTGGGGTGGTACCCGGGAGTGCCAGGTATTCTGCTAACTACGGATGGGCTGCCTCATCCAATGCCAAATTTTCCAAGTATAATGATTCATCTTTCTTAGAAAAGCCCAGGTACTCATTAATTGTCTTCCCATCAAACTTCACTGTCAAATTCCGCACCTTAGTAACTTTAGTGCCCTTTTTTATATGGGCTGCATTTGCATAGAACTCCTTGACTAAGTGCTCCTTTGCATCCCAGACTTTGCTTGTAAAATATTTTCAGCCCGGGCGCTCTCTAAATTACCTTTTCACATTAGGGTTGTGAGGCAGAAGTCCCTTTCAATGAATTTTTGCTCAAGAATCAATTTCTTCTTGGGACACCACTCTCAAAACTTGTGGTATGCAACCTCACTAACAAATTTCCTTTGCCAAGCCTCTGGGTTTCTAGTTCTTTCCACACCCCCAGTTTGGGGTTCTCTCTCTTCTTCTTCATAAATGGGATCCTCACCGGGTGTTGAAGCTGTAGGTGAAGTAGAGGTTGCACTATCACTACTCTCTGCTGAGCCCTCAGACGACTCAGAAGAAACTTTAACTGAACCTTGAGTAGTAGGAGAGGCCGGAGGTGTAGGTATATCTCTCAACCTAAATCTCTCCAAGAAGTCGGGTACATATTTCGGCACTGAGTCAGACTCTGATGCCTCCCAGGAGGGCAAATACTCACTTTCCTCTGAATGGGAAGCAACTATATCTGTAGCCTTGATTTGTTTTCTAGTTTCCCCAATTGTTTTCCGAACCTGTGGGGTCAATTTTATCATTCCTCGTCCCCTACTCCAGGAGTAATCCCCTCTTCCTTTCTATTTTTTCCCACCTCCTCTTGATTTAACCATTGTATGCAAGGAGAATTCAGTTAATGTTTGTTGGTATCAATACTAGCAGAAGCAGAGATTAGTATGATTGGAAACAGTTGACCGCAGACAGCATAAAATGCATCGCGGCCGCAAAGGTACCACCGCGGATCACAAAAAATTGCACCGCGGACCGCAGTGAAGTAGGATTTAGACTACCCACTCTCTAATTCAGGTTCATCGCGGACCGTAAAAAATTATGAGCGGCCGCGGTAAGGCAATGCGAAATGCGAAAAAATGCCACCGCGGACCGCGATTATTAAGGCTTTAAAATCTCTCAAAAGATAGTTGATCGCGGACTGCGATGGTCAAATTTTGGGCTCAAAACCTAGGGTTTCAAAGTTTCGTGCATTTTAGCATTAATCATCATAGTATCAACCCACTAGGTAGTTAATCACCATTTCTGACTAATTAAAGCCTAATCTAATTAACATTATAGAACCCTAAGTTAAAAATTAAAAGAAAAAGGAAGAAGAAGAAGTAAGAACTATCAAATTAAAAGAAAATAAAAACAAAATTAAAGACTAAGTATAGATTTAGATTACCAAAAGTGAGATGCAATACAGATGAATCTCAAATCTTATGTTGTGCAAATCAGTGCGTGAGTGAACAGTACTCAATATTATGTGAGAATGCAAAGAGCAAAAAGTGTGAAAGGGGGCCTGAGGTCCTATTTGTGAGCACGCGATTTTTTTCCTACATGAATTATTCCCATAAATTGAAACAAAATAAATTTTTCCCATTATTTGCAGTTTCGTGGATTTTTGTAGCATTTTTTGTTAATTGTTTGCATTTGTCTGTGCACGTTTATTTTATTTAATTCATGAAAAAATATAAAATATGTGGTATTTGCATTTAAGATTTAATTTGGCATTTTTGAAATAGTTAATAATTTAGTTGTGTTACAAAAAATAGAAAAATCACAAATAATAACTCATTTTTGCATTTAGCTTCAAATTTTGTAATTTTCTTAATTAATTAGTTATAGTAAGTATTATTTTGAGCAATTAATCTAATTTGGTAGGATAATTTGGTTTAAGAATTAATTTAGGTTTTAATTTTAAAAAAGAAAAGAATGTTTGAAAAAATAAAAATTGAAAAAATAAAAAGAAAAGGAAAAGAATTGAGAAAATTCGGATCTTGGGCCAAAATTCGAAATTCCCCCAAGCCCAAACCATATTTCCCCCTTTTTACCTCAAATACCCGCTGACCCAGCCCAAACCCGTTCCAAAAACCAGTCCAGTCCCACTCAAAGCCAAACGACCCCGTTTTAGTAGCCTTTAATCTGGACCGTTGATCTCATTTGATCTAACGGTCCGGAACTGAACCCCCATTTAATATTTAACTGTCCTAAAGCTACCCCCTTCTCAAACCCGTCTCTCCCAATTCACCCCCTTTCTTCAGAGATAACCAAATCAAACCCTAGCGCCGCCTTGGTTCTTCACCGCTTCAGGCCGGTGGCGCCACCCCCAAATCACCCCAAAGCAACACCCCAAACTCCCCTTCATCCCCCCATTCCAAATCTTCACTTCTTTTCCCTCGAATCTGTCCCAAATTCTTCAAATCTTAAATTGAAGATATGAACCCTAAAATCCCAAAAACCAAATCGGCGAGGTTATTGAAGATTTGAGGTTGAATTTGACTTTAATCGCTTGTTTTCAGTCGAGAACACACAATTAAGGTCCATTTCGGCCAAAAATTGAAGATTCCTTGAAGATTAGTTCAAAACTAATGTTCGCCTGGTTTTGATAGGTATTTTCAGTATTCCCTCTCTTTCATTTCTTTTCCTATCTTCTTTTTTTTCTTCTATTTTCTCAAAATCATATCTGTATGTGTTTCTTTAACTTAGGTTAAATGTTATCTTCTTCAGTTTTGTTTGGATATGTTAGGTTAATATTGTTTAATTTTCCTTTTAGTTTTGGGCCGTTGAGAACAGTTGGTTCAGAAGTCCATTTAGCTCCGAGTTGCCCTTTATTTTCTGCCTTCTCGAATTTCTGAATCGGACTTGGGTCCAAAGAAAAGGGATTAGCCCAAGTCTTGCTGTTTTGAAATATTGGGTCAATTTGACCCCTGACCCATTTTGGTTTCAGGGGTAATAACAGGGTGCTTAAGGGGTAATTTCGGAATTTGGTTTATGGAATATATCTGTAACTAATTTAGGCAGCTTCTGGGAAGGTGCCTTTAGGACTAAGGTGAAAATATGATTCTAAAATTAAGGGTATGTGAGCAAAAATGAGAATTCAAAAAGGTTTTAAGTGAAAAACTGATTTCTTTATGCTGCCCCAAAGACTTACCTATAAAGACATCCTTTCTTCATTAGCAAGGTAGGAATCAGAGATAAAAATCCGGCAAAAAACTGAAACGGCTTGGTCCTTGAGAAGAACTCTGAAATAACATGGAATTCTCTACACTTTTCTGTGGAAAACAGCCCGAAATTCTATTTAGTTTTAATTCTCTGATCCTCTTTATTAGCTAGAATTTCTGAAGAACTTAAAATTCCAGCACTTGGGTAAAAATGGTTTGAGTTTTGGGATTCTAAAAGTTTGGTTTGAGCTGCTTTGTTTTTTGGGGTACTGTTTCATTGAATCTAGGTGTTGTTCTGCTGTTGCTGCCTACTGAATCCTCACTTCTCTTTGTTTCCCTTTTATTCCCAGGTAGTTCTTTCGAACCATGAATGGAAATGAAGTTTGTTTAGGCTATTGTGTGAAGATATGTAATTCTAGTTGAAGAAATGGACCATTGTTACCTCTCTATTGCTTTACCAGTTTCTTTTCAAGTTTGTTGCATTTTGTTTTATGTTTTCTCCTAGACAAGTTTTCTTATGTGTTGTTAATCATGTAATCAATATTACATGTGTATCTTAAGATTAAATATGGGTTTTGTTTTGAATGTAATAAATTCAGAAATCTCTTAGATCTTATGTAATATGTATTAACTGAAGACTTGGATTCTTTAACTTGATTGCGAGATTGGTTGGTTTTGAGTGTCTTTTCCATAGCTATGGGTTATGTATTTGCTAGTTCAAATCAGTCATATTTGGACTGATGAATCTGGGCTAAGTCTGTTTTCCCATCAATCATGTGTTCAGATTCGCCTATATATATATATCTTGAAACATAGTCTATTGATTTCAGAAGTTTATAACTCAGTGTTGTCTCTGTTCATGCATAGGCCCTTAGGATTTTAAAAGGATTTTAAAATGAAATTTGAGATTGAAATCAGACTCGAGAATCTTTGAATTTGGTTTAACTCATTGCAATTGGTTTTCTTTAGAAAGTCTCGAGCCATGTAGTTTTGTTAAGAGTGTTGGTCTGAAGTTAGAATTTTGCATGAATTTAGGTCTCTGAACATTGTTGTTAAATGGTGCATAATTTGCATAAGGCATGTGACTTCACTAGGAGTATATTTCAACATAGAATATATGTGGTGTTCAAATGTGCTTTGCATATGACTGTCACACCTTCTTTTTACTTACACCCCTGGAAGGAGGGTGATGTAAGGGAGTTTTTCCCAATTAAAGGACAATCAAAATGGGATTTATTATTAAAAGATTTAGAGTCGCCACTTGGGATAATTTATGGTGTCCCAAGTCACCGGTTGAATCCCGAATCGAGGAAAAGCTTGACTCTGTATTACAGTCCGCGAACACAGAAATCCGGGTAAGGAATTCTGTTAACCCGGGAGAAGGTGTTAGGCATTCCCGGATTTCGTGGTTCTAGCATGGTCGCTCAACTGTTATTATTGGCCTAATTCTCTAATTTTAAAATACTTTCAAACCTATATGCATTTTTAACTTTAACCGCTTTTCATTTTTAGGAAGATTGCAACGTTAGCTAAAACACGTCTTTGGACCGCGCCACATGAAATGCACCCGCAGTCCGAGACATATTCTATTTAACGTTGTTAAGATTTAGATTTGGGTCACATGAAATGCACACCCGAGTTTAGGAAGGTAATATTATTAAAATAACGCGCCTAAAGCAACTACACGTTTTTAACTTTTCGAGGGCCATGGAAAATTTGCTAAATGGCGCGCCTCGAATTCTAAGGATTAAACAAAATTAATTAAAATGAGTGCTATGCAATTGTCATTTTGTTTGGCACGGTGCACCTCAATTCTAATCTAAAGGAAAAGAACTCAAATTATATTTGGAGGGCCCTCACTACTTAATTAAGGAAAAACTTAAAGGATTCTAATTATTTTTATCTAAGTACTTTACCCTATGTGACGACCTAAAGCAGCGTATTAGAAACCCATAAGCCTAGAGAAAATTCTTTCAAACAAAGCAACTGGGCAGACTCCTTTGCAAAGTTTTTAAGCCTTGGGCTCAAATGAGCCTCATTCATGGTGAGGAAGAGAGTTTAAATCGGATTGTCCCTTATCTGGGTCTGCTCTAGGCCCAATCTCACACTCCCAACTTCGTTGATCAAAAAATGCTAACTAATTGAAACCAGCATGAACATGAGTAAAATTAAATAAGCGCTTCTGAAATGTGTCTTAAAGAGACTCAATTTCTGATAACACCTTTCATTCATTTTTGAACCAATTTGCCATGAAAACGCAGTAGTCATATTTAGGATAATCATTTGCCAAAAAGGGCGACCCTAAGTGATCATTATTGTCTAAAAAACACACTGAACTGAAAAGAGTTTGTTAGTCAATTAACATGCTAAATCATCAACCTATTACATGAAATCCAGATCCTATTGTGATGCTGCCAATGCCAATGGAAAACTCGCACAGTTAAACAAACTTTGTGACTTGTTGAACCATAAATTCATTGTTTGAGTCATGGTCCTTCAAGAACACAAAAGCTTTACTTGAATGCTAAAAAAAAGCAGTGAAATAAAAAAACTGTGATGCAAGGCTCAGACTCTAACAGAGAGACTAAACCAAACCTAAAATTAATTTAAACTAGATCTAAAGGTAAAATAAAGGAACAAATATAAAGCTCTGCTGTAGGAAAACAATGATGCACCAGATCAAATTCAGAAACCATGGAATTGAACCCTCAACCCAACTTGCATACGAGATCCATATTACAACAGACTTAAAACTTATCAAATACATATTTAAGAGTCCAAAACATCCTGAATCAGCCATATTCAAACAGTTTCAAATTACCAACCAGCATACAATGTAATGAATCTTAGTTTCATATTCAGGGGTGGAAAGATAGGAATCAAAAGTAAGAAAAAAGAGCTAAACTATGAACAAAACTTAGTGTTAAGCTAAAAACAACTTCCATTTCTATTTCAACTCCAACTTGAGCATCAATTCTACAAGTTTAAGAACCAGTACCTGGAATGCAAAATAAAAGAGGGGTAAGAGGATCAACAGTAAGCAATAGCAAGAACAGGGTCAGCAACAGAGACAACCAAGAATAACCAGATTCAAGCCAAGAAATGAGGTGCAACAATCAACAAAACTCGACAAAAAAAAACCCCAAACTAAGCTTTCAAACCTCAAATCAATTCATATTCAATCCCAGATGAACCAGAAAGTATTTCAGAACTTGAAAATTTCAGAAAGAAAAATCAATGGAACAGTGAAAACTTCAACCATTTCTTTTTCTGGATTTTTCTATCTCTAATCCTCTGCCTTTATAGGCAAGGAAATAGGTCAACAATAGGAAGCTCAGATTTGCATTTTTAGCCCTTTTTGAATTTTGGTTTTTGCTTCTTAATCCTTAGCTAATTTTCTTTTTTTCTGAACTAACCTTAAGGTAATTATCAAATTATCACAACAACCTCTAGTCCCACTTCCTAGAAGTTTCTGAATTCTGTTACTCAAGATTCCCTTCTCCAATTTCCTAAATTACCCTTTTTAGCTACTGTTATTTACCCTCCCAACCCAATCCAACTATGGGGCAGGCCAAACCGAACAACCAGAACTCTAAGGCTATTGTTGGGACGGGTCACAATAAATTGAGGGCCCAAAAAATTCACCCAGCCCATGAATATTCTGAGACCCAAAACTCTGACCCCAAACACATTATCATTTAAACGATGGCCCCAAAAGAGTCCTATCAATTTTAATACTAACAAACCGAATTAGTTCTATCCCTTTAAAAAAATTAATTAAAGTTAACTCATGGCTATGAATTCAAACAAAAACAAAAGGAAAAATGAAAAGAAAAAGGCAAAATGAAGATGGAGGAGAAACACCAGAAAAAGAGTTAAATAATGAAACTGACGAGGAAGACGACGGAGAAGAGAAGGAAAGAATACCTCTAAGGTCACCCGGACAAAGCTTGATGAACTCTACGACTTCGATTTGATTCGAAACAAGCACTAACTATATGTTCTTAGAGAAAACAAACGGTCAATACCCGTTTCAAACCCTATCGTTCAAGGGAATTTGAAGGCTTGACGAATTCTTTTATTCTTTGTTTTCAGATTCAAAACTGGACTGATTTGGTGAGGACTTGGGAAGAAATGGTGGTGGATTGGGGTTGAGGGAAGGGCGATGGTTGCATGGATGAAATTTGGGTGGTGTTCGAGCTCCACCGCCGGCCGGAAATGGCGAAGGAATGAAAGCCGGTGTTAGGGTTTGGCAAGGAGATGAGAGACAGAGGTGATGAACAGAAGGGGGTTCTGAGGGGGGTGGGTTTATTCGGACACTTAAATACATATGAAGCTTCAGTTCTGAGTCGTTTGATCAAGGAGAGATTAACGACTCAGATTCCACAATCCAAAACGGCGTCGTTTTGGAGGAGGGGGGGGATGGACCGGGTATCAGGGGCGGGTTTTGGGCTGGACCGGATGTGCTTGGGGGATGGAAATTATTTGGGCTGGGGTTTGGGAATTAAACATGGCCCAAATCAGAATTCCTCCTCTTGTTTCAATTTCCTTTTTAATTCTTTTCTCTTTTAAGTTCTTTCTTTCTTTCTTTTTTTTTCTCAAAATTAAACATGAAACCCTAAATTAAAATTAAACATCAAATTGACCTACCAAAGTGAACTAATTAAATCTAAGTGATAATTACTACAAGTAATTACAAAACTAATTAAAGGAAAAACTACCAAAGTTCAAAAATTAGAATTAAAAGTGCAACAATAACTATTTTGTGATTTTTTTTCATCTTTATAAAACACTAGATTAATAATTAATTCAAGAATGCAAATTAGATCCTAAATGCAAATGCAGTATATTTTTGTATTTTCATTAATTAAATAAAACAAACATGCCCAGGCAATATGCAAACAATTAACAGAAAATGCCTAAAAAATTCACAAAATTGCAAACAATGGAAAAATTGTTTTATTTTGAATTTATGGGAGTAATTCATATAGGGCAAAAATCACGTGCTCATAGCTGCCCCTCTTTGCCCGGAAACACGAAGAGTTTTCGTCCAAAGATAAAGTGAACAGATACGAGCAATTTTTGCCCGTTTAAATACTCCGTGGGAAGCATTTTGAAAGAGTTGACCGCACCCTGCTTCTGAGGTTGCCTACATATCCTTGGTTGAAAAGGAATCAGGTCAGTGTAGTTCGGGAAGTTTTGGTAGCTGGGACTACCATGAAACTGTGGTTTTACCATTGCTGATGTTGCTGCTACTGGTTACTGCATCCCCTTATTACACCATGATAAAATAAAAAAAGCTAGACTATACTCTGGTCTATGCATTACAAAATCCTAACTATATCTTCAAACTTGCTCTGGTGGTTCTTGTTGCCTTGTTGAGTTATATTCTCCTGGTGGAATCCCTTTGTTGCCGCCATGAATTGTAATCTGAGATGTTTTCCTTTTCTCCAGGTGGACTCTTGACTACTAAATTTGAAATGTACTCCCTGCTCTTCAGGCGGGCTCCTGACTGCTAAACTTGAAATGCATTCCCTATTCTCCAGGCGGGCTCCTGATTGCTAAATTTGAAATGTACTCCCTGCTCTCCAGGCGGGCTCCTGACTGCTGGACTTGAAATGTATTCCCTGCTCTCCAGGCGGGCTCCTGATTGCTGGACTTGAAATGTATTCCCTGCTCTTCAAGCGGGCTCCTAATTGCTAAACTTGAATGTATTCCCTGCTCTCCAGGCGGGCTCCTGATTGCTGGACTTGAAATGTATTCCCTGCTCTCCAGGTGGGCTCATGAGTGCTAGACTTGAAATGTATTCCCTGCTATTCAGGCGGACTCCTGATTGCTGGACTTGAAATGTATTCCCTGCTCTTCAGGCGGGCTCCTGATTGCTAAACTTGAATGTATTCCCTGCTCTCCAGGCGGGCTCCTGATTGTTGGACTTGAAATGTATTCCCTGCTCTCCAGGCGGGCTATTGACTACTGGACTTGAAATGTATTCCCTGCTCTTCAGGCAGGCTCCTGATTGCTGAACTTGAATGTATTCCCTGCTCTCCAGGCGGGCTCCTGATTACTGGACTTGAAATGTATTCCCTGCTCTTCAGGCGGGCTCCTGACTGCTAGCTTGAAATGTATTCCCAGCTTTCCAGGCGGGCTCCTGACTTCTAACTTGAAATGTATTCCCTGCTCTCCAAGCGGGTTCCTAACTTCTAAACTTGAAACGTATTCCCTACTATCCAGGCGGGCTCCTGATTGCTAAACTTGAATGTATTCCCTGCTTTCCAGGCGGACTCCTGACTTCAACAAAATAGACAAGACAAAGAAAATTTTTCTGCTCTAGTTTGGGTATCTGGACGCATATGTGAGTGTAAAACGAACCACATTACCAAATATCAATAAGAACTTGAAAGCTAAAACTTGAGTTATACTCCCTTGTTCTCCAGGTGGGCTCCTAATTGCTGACTTGAAATGTATTTCCTGCTCTACAGGCGAGCTCCTCACTGCTGACTTGAAATGTATTCCCTGCTCTCCATGCGGGCTCCTGATTGCTAAACTTAAAATGTATTCCCTGCTCTCCAGGCGGGCTCCTGACTGCTGACTTGAAATATATTCCCTGCTATCTAGGAGGGCTCCTGACTTGAAATGTATTCCCTGCTCTCCAGGTGGGCTCCTGACTGCTGACTTGAAATGTATTCCCTGCTCTCCAGGTGGGATTCTGAATTCCACAACATAGACAAAACAAAGAAATTTTTTTGCCCCAGTTTGGATATCTGGGCACAGATGTGAGAGTAAAACTAAATCTTATCATCAAATATTACTAAGAATTTGAAAGTTAGGCCCCATTATTCAGGGGGGTCCTGACAACTCTTGACTAAACGACAATTTTAAATCTATATTATATCTTCTACAAGTGTGACTTCTGTTAAATCTTGCTATCTAAGAGGATCTTTAAACTACTCCCCATTATCCATGAGGGTCCTAAAACTCACAGGTCAAATTTTATCTTAAGAGTGACAACTTTTATGGATGAATTATACTATCCTACAACAGAATTTACGCTAAATGTAGTTATCTAATCGAAATCTTAAAACTAAGTCCCATTATTCAGCAGGGTCCTGGAAACTCCTAATTGAATCCTATCTCGAACATGCAAATTTCTAAGCTAACTTATATTCCTTTGGGATACATTTATGCTAGATTATGCTATTTCTGAACTTTAAACTAGGTCCCATTTTCCAGGGGGGTCCTGGAAATCAAAAATTAAACCTGTTTGGTGACTTCCTTTCTCCACGGAGGGTTTCTCTGAAATAACCGTAATTTCCTGCCCCTGTTTAATCAAAGAAAAATTCGTCAGTTTAAAATGTGGTGGTTAGTTGATGGCATTCTTTGCTGAAGGTCTCTCCGCTGCATTGTTTTGTTTTGACTAGCTTCCCCGAACTGGCTCTGAACGCTTGACTTTCCGATTGACTTTCAAAACCCTATGACCCTGAATGACCCGAATATTCTATATCTGAACCGTTATTTCATACCTCTGACCCCTGTAACGGAACCTCTGCATCTCCCATGAAATTACCAAATCATTTTGCCGATGGAACTCTTGCTGGCACTTTACCCCACTTTACATCATGCTATCTTTGGTATGCTGTTGCCGCACAGTGCTTTGCAGTCTTGAAGCTCGTAGTGAGCTTTGAAATTCCTTCTTATTTGCTTAAACAGAACTGGCATTCGGAACATCTTAGAGAAATAAACCCAAAAGAAATGAAATGCAATGACTTTCGGAATTAAGGATAAGGAAATCCAAAACTGTAAGACTATCTAAAGAGGAAAAAGAAAAAGGACTTATCTGAGTGGAGCAGCCGACACCAATGATCATGACACGCATTTTGGACTACTCGGCCCAATCTGTCCAACCAATCAACTTCCAATTGCCACACTTTGTTGCCCCGGAATTTCCATAACCTAATTTCTTCAACTAAATCCTGACCTTGTTCATCCTACGGTGCCTTGGAAGGTTTCCACCATCAGACCTCTCTCATCCGTTCATCTCTCAACTCACTTTAGCCTTACGGTGCCCGTGAGGGTTTTCACCAATAAGACTCTCTCATCTTTGATTTTTTTTATTTGGACCAGAGTGTTGCCCCTGATATGAATCACCTCTACCCGCTTGACTTGGCATCTCTCGAAGACTGATCGGAAGGTCTTTCTTTGGACCGTAACATGGGCTTTTGGATAGGGTTAAAAAGAAAGGATATCAAAGGCTCAAAACAATTCACATGGGTTCAAAATTACAACTTTCGGAATCAGATTTCTTACAACAACCACAACTTCTCCCCCAGTTTCTTGCTTGGGGACTTTTGGATTTTAATTTTGATGAGACCGAACCGTGAGGCTGCCTACGTATCCTTAAAAGGAATCAGGTCGAACGTAGTTCATGTAATAGAAATTACTTTGTTGTTGTGGTTTTCTCTTTTCTCTTTCTCTTCTTTCTCTTTTGCTTTCTTTTCTTTTTTTTGTTGTTTTTCTTCTTTCTTTTTTTTTCTTTTCTTCTTTTTTCTTTCATTTTTTTATTTCTCTTTTCATTCTTTTCTTTCTCTTTTCTTTTTCTTTTCTCTTTTCTCTTCTTTCTTTACTTATCTTTCACGCTTGTGTTTCTGATATTTTCTACTGATTCCGAAAGAGGTGTATGAAAGAAAATAAATAAGGCTCAAAGGGGGTGACAAAGGATAAAATGTTCAGATAGCAAAACAAAATTCCTTCATTATTTCAATATTCAAAACATGCCAAATACAAACAAGTGCAATCAAACAAAGAAATCATACATAGTATCTCTTGACTGCATCGGAATTGATAGCCATTTCTACACATTTGCCTTCTACATCTGTCAAATACAATGCACCATGGGACAACACTCTAGTTACAGTGAATGGCCCCTGCCAATTTGGGGCGAACTTTCCTTTTGCTTCAACCTGATGAGGCAGATTGCGTTTCAATACTAACTGACCCACTTCAAACTTCCGTGGATGCACCTTCTTATTGTATGCTCTTGCCATTCTCTGTTGATACAACTGGCCATGACACACTGCTGCCAGTCTCTTCTCATCGATCAAACTTAATTGTTCCAAGTGGGTTTTAACCCACTCATCATCATCGATATCAACCTCTGCGACAATTCGAAGGGATGAGATTTCTACTTCTATGGGTATCACTACTTCGGTGCCATACACCAACAAATAAGGAGTCGCCCCTATTGAAGTGAGGACAGTAGTGCGATAACCCAGCAATGCAAACAACAACTTTTCATGCCACTGCCTAGAACCTTCCACCATTTTTCGAAGTATCTTCTTTATATTCTTGTTGGCCGCCTCAACTGCTCCGTTTGCCTTGGGGCGATACGGGGTAGAATTGCGATGTGTAATCTTGAACCGCTGACATACCTCTTTCATCAGATGACTATTGAGATTAGATCCATTGTCTGTAATGATCACCTTCGGTATCTCGAACTGGCAAATGATATTTGAATGCACAAAATCAACCACCACCTTCTTGGTTACAGACTTGAATGTGTTAGCCTCTACCCACTTGGTGAAATAATCAATGGCCACTAGAATAAACCTATGTCCTTTGGATGCTGCTGGCTCGATTGGTCCAATGACATCCATACACCAAGCAACAAAAAGACATGGTGCAGACATTGTATGTAATTCAGATGTTGGAGAATGAATCAAATCTCCATGCACTTGGCACTGATGACATTTACGCACGAAACTGATACAATCTCGCTCCATAGTGAGCCAATAATAACATGCTTGGAGAATCTTTTTTGCCAACACATACCCACTCATGTGTGGTCCATAGACTCCAGAATGTACTTCGGTCATAATGGCTGTAGCCAGCCTAGCATCTAGGCACCTCAGCAGCTCAAGATCTGGAGTCCTTTTGTACAAAACTCCCCCACTGAAGAAAAATCCGCTTGCCAAATGACGAATTGTCCTCTTCTGATCACTTGTAGCTTGTACTGGATATACTCCCATCCGGATGTATTCCTTGATATCGTGGAACCATAGTTCGCCATCGAGTTCTTCTTCTACCACGTTACAATAAGCATGCTGATCGCGAACCTGAATATGCAACGGGTCTACATAAGCCTTATCTGGATGATGTAACATTGACGCCAGAGTAGCCAAAGCATCGACGAACTCATTGTGGATCCTCAGAATATGCCTGAACTCTTTTGATTGAAACCGTTAACAAAGATCAAGCAAACATTGCCAGTACGGTATGAGTTTAAATACCGTGTTTCCCATTCTCCCTGAATTTGGTGTACCAGAAGGTCCGAGTCACCCAAGACCAAGACTTCCTGGACACCCATATCCACAGCCATCCTCAAACCCAAAAGGCATGCCTCGTGTTCTGCCATGTTGTTAGTACAGTAGAACCGAAGCTGGGCCGTAACAGGGTAATGATGCCCTATTTCAGAAACAAGTACCACTCCTATCCCAACGCCTTTCATGTTAATATCCCCATCAAAGAAAAGTTTCCATCCTGGCCGTTCAATCTGTTCCAAATCATCAATGTGCATTACCTCTTCATCAGGGAAGTATGTCTTTAAAGGTTCGTATTCTTCATCCACAGGATTCTCAGCCAAATGGTCGGCCAATGCTTGTGCTTTCATCGCAGTCCGAGTCCCGTAGACAATGTCAAATTCTATGAGCAAGATCTGCCACTTTGCGAGCCTTCCCGTGGGCATAGGCTTCTGAAAGATATACTTTAACGGATCCAAATGAGAGATAAGGTAAGTAGTGTACGATGACAAATAGTGCTTCAACTTCTGTGCCACCCAAGTGAGGGCGCAACACGTCCTCTCAAGATGAGTGTACTTAACCTCATAAGATGTGAACTTCTTGCGGAGATAATATATGTCCTACTCCTTCCTGCTGGTGATGTCATGCTGTCCCAACACACATCTAAATGAATTGTCCAAGACTGTCAAATATAGAACCAAAGGTCTCTTTGGTTCTGGCGGGACAAACACAGGTGGGTTTGGCAAGTACCCCTTTATCTTATCAAATGCTTCCTGACATTCATCTGTCCACTTGACTGCAGCATTTTTCTTTAATAGTTTGAAAATGGGCTCACAAGTTGTCGTGAGCTGAGCAATAAACCGGTTGATGTAATTCAATCTTCCCAACAGACTCATCACCTCAGTCTTGTTCTTTGGAGGTGGCAATTCCTGGATGGCTTTGATTTTTGACGGGTCTAATTCAATACCTCGTCGGCTGACTATGAATCCCAACAACTTTCCAGACGGAACACCGAATGCGTATTTTGCAGGATTGAGCCTGAGATTGTACCTGCGAAGCCTTCGGAAGAACTTTCATGGTCATACTACTTTCTAGACTTTACAATCACATCATCCACATAAACCTCGATCTCCCTATGTATCATGTCTTGGAATATGGCCGTCATTGCCCTCATGTAGGTTGCCCCAACATTTTTCAAACCAAATGGCATGACCCGATAGCAGTACGTTCCCCATGGCGTGCTTTTCTGCGTCCTCCTCATCCATTAAGATCTGGTGGTAACCCGCATAACAATCCACAAAAGAACTAATTTCATGTTTTGCACAATTATCGATCAATATACGGATGTTCGACAATGGAAAATTATCCTTGGGACTCGCCTTGTTGAGGTCTCGATAATCAACAGACACCCTGGTCTTGCCATCCTTCTTCGGTACAGGCACAACGTTGGCTAACCAGGTGGTGACCCGAATGACTTTTGCCTCAAATTGCTTGGTTACTTCTTCTTTAATCTTCACACTCATATCAGTTTTACATTTCCTCAGCTTCTGCTTGACAGGAGGGAATGCCGGCTCAGTGGGCAATTTGTGAACCACCAAGCCAGTGCTTAGACCTGGCATATCATCATAGGACCATGCAAAAACATCTTTATACTCGAACAATGTTTTAATTATCTCCTCTCTGAGTTGTGGTTCAAGATGGACACTTATTTTAGTTTTCTGGACATTATCTTGGTCCCCTAAATTGATTGCTACTGTATCACTCAGGTTAGGCTTGGGTTTTTCTTCAAAATGACTTAATTCTTTACTAATCTCTTCAAAGGCTTCATCCTCATCGTATTTCGATTCAACATCACACTCTATTTCTTGAATTACTATTTCAGAATTAGATTGGCTTTTAAGACTGGGTCGGAGATTCCACATGCATGTCATATCGTTGAAGCCAGCATAAAAAGAACTGTACAAGGAAGAAACGAAAAACAAAAATAAAACTATCAAGAAGGGAGAAAAAGGGAATTTGCATTTCATTGAAATTAGATATAACAGGGCTTATACATCCAAACAGACGGAACATAGAATCTGAACTACAACCCTGAGATATTCCAGATAAACTGAAAGAAAATCAAAGCAAACTACCAAAACTCTTTCCTGGTGGGGAGAGGAGTAGCTTCCCAATTGTTAATCTTTGCACTGGGCCCAACAAATTGCACATCAACCTTGCTAGAACCCTCTCAAGCTTCCACCATGTTCCCTTCATCGAATATCCTCTCAAACCTTTCCATCAACTCTCCATCCATATCAACCACTGAACTAGGAACCGTCGTCATTGGGCGCTTTCTGGTACCAGGCCTGACAAATAATCTAGAAAGATGCGGGACGGGCTTTGGAAGGGCCCATGCTCTCTTTCATTTTTCTGGCTCTTCTCACGTTTGCGACTGTGGGCTTGAACCCCAAACCAAATGTATCCAAGTTTTTACGAAGAGAAACCGGCTGTACGATACTTTGGAAAGATGCACCCAAACCCTTGCCCGACACAAAACCATTTTTTAACATTTCAACGGCTACCATGACTGATGCAGCAGCTACCCTTGGAGTCGGCACGCACTACCCTTCAGGAATTTCTCTACTGACACCGTGTCAAAAACCTGATAAACCCATGGCCCCTTGTCGTCTTCAAACTCTATGAACGAAACAATGTCATCACTGGGAACACACAAATTATTGTCGCCATGCACAACAATTTCCTATCTATCCCATTCAAACTTAACCATTTGATGCAGAGTGGACGGGACCGCTTTGGCAGCATGAATCTAGGGTCGACCTAACAACAGATTGTAAGAAACAACCATATCGAGCACCTGGAATTCCATAGTAAATTCAACTGGCCCTATTGTCCCCGACTGAATCTTTCCCTCCACCGTCGAATCCCCGAACGCAAATACTGTTCTTGTGAATTCTTTCATCATCCACCTTCAACTTGTTCAGAGTGAAAAGAGGGCAAATATTTGCACTGGAACCATTGTCAACCAGTACCCGAGTAATCACGGAATCTTCACATTTCACCGTCAGATAGAGGGCTCTATTGTGCTCGGTACCTCCACGGGCAACTCATCATCAGAAAAAGTGACTCTGTTTACCTCAAATATCTTGTTAGCTTTCTTTTCCAAGTGGTTTACTGAGATTTTGTCAGTAACGTGGGCTTCGTTCAAGATCTTCATCAAAGCCCGACGATGCTCGTCTGAATGGATCAATAATGATAATAGCGAGATCTGAGCCGGTGTCTTCCTTAACTGCTCCACAATGGAATAGTCTTGGACTTTCATCTTTCTTAGAAATTCCTCTGCTTCTTCCTCGGTCACAACTTTCTTCACCAACACTGGGTTATCTTTGGAGATCTTAGTTTTTCTCAACTCTTCGGGGGCAAAGCATCTCCACGATCGAGTCAAACCATGGGTCTCACACACTTCTTCTTTAACCTCTTTCCCCTTGTAAGTCACTGTCACTCGTTCATAATTCCATGGTACTGCCTTGCTGTTGACTATCGGTAATTGAGTTACCGGTTTGATAATGACAGGATCTGTGCGGGTGCCCTTCACAATTACCACAGGCTTGTTCGTTACTCCTGGCACAACCACTTTTGCTCTTTCATGTTTTCCTACAACGTCACTTGAGGGCCCCTTCTTGATCACCGCAGATGGTTCACTATTTGACCCGTTCAACTTGATCACAGACTTCTTACTTGTTGACTTTTCAGACGGCTTGGCTTCACTAGCCCGAATCATCATGACTGTTTGCGAAGGCTTCTTGGGCCCCCCTCCCTTATGCACTATCTCAATCATATTTGTCTCATGATGGGCTGGCAAGGGATTCTGATTGATTTGGGTGCCTCCGGAGCTTGTACCTCAATCTGATTAGTATCAATAAGCTCTTGAATAACTATTTTCAATTTTTTGCATTTCTCTGTATCATGACCCGGGGCCCCTGAACAATACTCATAACTTACCGAGCGGTCAAGATTTCTGGGAGGGGGATTCGGCAGTTTAGCCTCGATCGGATTCAACATACCCAACTGTCTCAGTCTATGGAATAGACTAGCATATGATTCTTCCAATGGAGTGAAAGTCTTCTGCTTCTGCAACCTCTCATCCTTAAAGGCTTGATTGGGTTGAAAACCTGTTCCAGGAGGACTTCTGTAGGCTTTTGGGGGTGGATAGGTATTCTGTGGAGCTGGGTATGGATTTTGTGGAGCTGGCACATGCCATTGTACGTGAGCAGGAGGTTGGGTATAGGTTTGTGCATGATAGATGGAAAAATGGAGATCGGGCGGTGGGTAGTAGTGTTGTGGTGGGCTATTTGGAGTGTGGGGGTAAGTTTGTTGATAGGGACGAGGCTGGTTGTAGTAACGTGGAAGGTTCATGGATCCGACCCAGGCTCCCGGCTCAATTGTTGCAACATCCTCTTTCTTCTTCTTCTCGAGCACACCCCCAGTACCGTTTTAAATGGCCTGGGTGGTCGCTTTGATTGCTTAATAACTCATGATCTTGTTGGATTTGAGTCCCTCCTCAACCATGCCTCCCATTTTTAAAACTTCATTAAAGGACTTGCCCACTGCTGACACCAAGTGACCAAAATAAATGGGTTCGAAAGCCTGCAAGAAATAATTAATCATCTCACTTTCCTTCATCGAAGGATCAATCCTCGCTTCTTGCTCTCTCCAACGGAACCCATATTCTCTGAAACTCTCACCGGGCTTCTTCTTGATCTTCGTCAATGACAGACGGTCTGGGATAATTTCAAGATTATACTGAAAATAACAGGCGAAGGCTTGGGCCAAATCGTCCCATATGTACCACCTGCTGTGATCTTGTCTGGTATACCATTCTAACGCCGATCCACTCAGACTTTGGCTAAAATATGCCATCAACAACTCATCTCTCATGCCTGCTCCTCTCATCTTGCTACAGAATCCTCTTAAGTGTGCTACTGGGTCACCATGCCCGTCGTATAGATCAAACTTGGGTATTTTGAACCCTGTTGGTAACTGAACATCTGGGGACAGACATAAATCCTTATAGGCCACACTTACTTGACCTCCCAACCCCCTCATATCTCTAAATGATTGTTCTTAGCTTTTGACCTTTCTGATCATCTCCTCATGTTCGGTATTCTTGGGTAGCTTCTCGGTTTCTGCCGTGAGATCAAGATGAGGGGTGTAAGAATATGGTTCTGGAACTTTGAAGGTGGGTTCAGGGGGATAATACTGGTTGTCATGGGTTTGGAACAGAGGTTCGCTGGAAGATCGGTGTAATGTCGCAGGTGGAGGTGCCACAAAAACAGGTGTGATTGTTGGGGGAGGGTGCGGGACTTGTCTGGGTGGAGGAGCTTGTGATGTATGGGAAGTGGTGTCGTGGCATTGTTGATAGAGGGGAAAGGCTGGAGATGAGTTCATAGTGGGAGGTTCCTGAGGTAAAGCCAATGGTGGGATATAAGCAGGGTTGACGGGATAAACCGGTGGTGGATGCCCCTTTGCCCAGGCTTGGTACAATTCAGCCATTTGCTGCTTTAACTTATACATCTCTTCCCTCATCGCATTAACATCCAATTCTTCCACCACTTTTGACGGGTCGACAATACTTGTTTCCAGTTCTTGGTTAGCCATGTTCAGCTTGTCTTTTGATCGGGTGTTGTACGAGTGAGTTGCCAGAATGCCAATCAACTAACCACCTACCTGAACTCAATACATCAACAACAACCTTATTGGTGGTTAAGGCTTTAATAAATTAGTAACCGCACATTTGGGGAATGAATGTACCTAAGCAGTTAACCGTTTCTATCATGCATTTGATCGGCTGCTTGCGTCATCCCGACTTTTCCATTTGCAACTTTCTTTCTTTTCTTTTTTTCTTTTTCGTTCCAGCCTTTGCTTTTCTTTGTTTTTATCCTCTCATTTCCCTCTTGTTTTGCCATTGTTTCTTTCTCTTTTCTTTTCTTTTTCTCTCTTGTTTTTTCCTCTCTTTTTCTTTTCCTTTGGTTATGGTTGAATCCTATGGAGATTGCCTATGTATCATGACCCCGCATGAATCAGACCGAGTGTAGTTCTGGGAGATAAATTTGAAAGTAAATAATAAAACATTTTTTGGGATTTTCAATTTTCATAAAAGCAAATGCTTTGATTACAAAGACTCAGAACTAACAGACTCTAAGAGAAACTAACAGACGCTGATGAAAGGACGACATACAGACTCCAAAAGTAAACTGTCATACTCCAATCAAAAGAAAGTACAGACTCGAAAACAATTGATAGACTCCAGCAGAAAGAAAATACAAACTCAACACAACTGGCAGACTCTAACGGAACAGGAAATACAGACTCAAATGAAAAATCATGAATACATCAATGCTCCTGGTGCTCGCAGAACATCATTCGGTCTTGCCGTGGGCCTATATGCAAGATCCCTTTGAATTCGGTCCAAGTCGCTCATTATCTGTTTAACAAATATCATTACTGCTTCGAAGAAGGTGGTGCGAGTCATATCCTCACAGACTTGGCACTTCACAACAATGTAATCGGCGATGTTTCTAATTCTCTCTCTCATGGCACCCTTTTCTTGTAACAAACGCCCGATCTGCTGGGCCCTGGCTTCCAAAGTTTGCTCGGCCACATGATTCTACTCCTGAAGTTGTTGCAAATCTATTTCTAATTGTGCCAATGTTGTATAACAATGTTCTCTTTCAACCTTGAAATCTTTCGCTTGTTTGATCATTTTATTTTCCGATGCGATGACCCTTTTCTTCAATCCCGCGACCTCATCGTCGTACTTTTCTTTCAACTGTTTAACCAGGCGTGCTCGTTCATCTACATTTTTAGCCAACTATTTTTGATCCTTGGCTAGTTCATTTTTTGCTTTGTTCAAATCAAAACTATAGTCACTCACTTTCTGCCTTAAGTTAGCTATGAGTTTCTGATCTTTGGCACCTCGGGCTGGGTTTTCTGCCGCTATTTTCATTTTCTGAATCTGGGCTCGAAGGGCCTCATTTTCTATGGCTAAATTTTTCTTTTCTCCTTCGTTCACCGCGACTTGCAAGCTATTTTCAAATTGAAGGTCCCTGACTTGTTTTTCCAATTTGCTTATGGTATCCCTATACTAGTTTTCTTTGGCCAACCAGTCCCATTGCACCTATGCTCTATTAGTGAACTATTGGACATGGGGTCTTTTTGCGGGCCTTTCGGGCTCATGTTGAACCCGGGACCTTTTACCATACCAAGTAGTATAACTAGGCTCTACCTCGCCTCTGATAGATCTCATACTTGAGTATTAGGCCCTTAGAATCTGCACTGATGCCAAATCTGACGCACTCTTTCTTCTAGGAAGGCAGTTTTTTGCTCTAACTCAATGACCCGCCGACTCAAATCTTTATCGTATGGGATGGTCTTGTATTGGCCTAACTGACATAGGACTTTGTGCGGCGCATAAGGCTGAATGCTCCGAAGACCTATTAACAGCAAAAAATATGCCTCTGCCGACATATAGATTACTTCACTGATCGAGAGCCACCCCATCGACCATTCGATCTTGTTTGCAGTTAGAGATCTCAAATGAGCATGCCATGCTTCTGTACCATCCGGGAACTCATAACCCTCCACCCACTTTTCATATTTTTCGATGCCTTCAAGGCAGTCATACCACAATTCAAGTATCCAGGACGGTGGCAAAGGTGTTTCTCCATCCATAGTTGTAACAACATATTGCACCCTTCAAAGAACTTCCCTCCTTCTCGACAACAGGTCAGTGATCGGTAAATTTCCACGAAGATCAACGACACTATAGTCCCATTTGCCTTTTTCATCATAAAGTCGGCTATCCCTACAAGTCCCAACTCTATGTTCCCGTCTTTTCTAGGGCAAACCAAAATACCCAGGAACGCCGCTATGAAAGCTAATCCTCTCCGAGCTTCCCACTTATCTTGGTTTCCCGCGTGAGTAAGATCGGGATCTGGCATTTCGAAGCCACGGGGATTCCCGTAATGTCGATACAAAAAGTAGAAGGTACAGAATCCTTTAGCCAAATTTCTGTCTCGGATGTCACGACTGATGCTTAACAAGTCCAAATATTTATGAGGGGTTACTGTTCTCGGTGCCACCGGGTATTGACTTCTAAGATTCCCTTCGAAACCGGCATAGCCTGCTTTCTCTTCTAGTGTAGGAGTTAACTCGAAATCAGCAAAGTGAAATACATTATGCGCTGGGTCCCAGAATGGTATCAAGGCCTCAATCACGTCTTTTCTTGGCTTAACCTTCAAGAGCCCGATAAGACCACCCAATGATTTTGTCACAGCCTTTCTTCTATCTTCCCCCAAATCATGTCACCACAAATGTACCAAAGGGATCTCTTCACGGACTGAGAAAGGTTCATTTTGAATTGTGCTCATCCTGCATATTTATTAAGGTGGTTTTAATTAAAAGGAAACTATGACTCATTTTGACTCAAGTGAAATAACCATTTTTCAAAATTTTCACAAAATATCCGGCCTTGCCAATACGACCTCTTAGCACTTTGACAACGAAGATTTTAAGGCTGTGTCGGCTAACCAGCCAAAACCTTTAAAAGTGACTAAAGGTGGTTGTTCTTGCAAAAGCAGCCTTCCCGGTGCCCTTTTAGGGACATTCAGCTATTTTTGATAAGAATGACATCACCCTAATTATTTTAAAGTAAAATTATTGTTCTTTTGGGCTATTTTTGCAAAACGAAAGCTGGACCCGATGAGGGTTGCCTACGTATCTCACACCCTGTAAGAATCAAACTGGCGTAGTTCGGGAAATTTTTTTAAGAGAACAAACCCAACTTCTTTTTTCTTTTTCCAAAAACACAAAGATATTTTTTTTATTTTTCTTTAAAAACCACACAATCCCTCTCTTTTTTTTCAGAATTTTGGCAGAGTTTCAGTATACTTTAGGGACATTGGTTTTCACCACAGGTAATTACCTCACACTGCTATTTTCTTTTCCAAATTCTCTCCTTTTATTCAAAAGCCGGTCAGCATGCAAATCCGAAGCAAATAAATGCACAAGTAGCAAGTAAGATGCATTAGGATGATCTTTTTATTTTGGGTGCACTTTTCCTAGACAGACCCAACCCCTATGTTGAGTCTCCAAAGTCAAAATGCACATGATGCAAACAAATGTTCCTACTTGGGATCCGGCATGAGGTATCGTTATACTAGGTTTAGAAACCTGGGTTTTTTTTGTTCTAGACCTGGCTTACCCGAGCGGACAACTCGAGTCGGGGGGAGGGGGGGGGGCAGCGTACCGAGAATACAGAAGCTTCACCGGCTTTACAACTTGTTCGAACCTCGTTCTAAATTTGGAATATGACTCTAATAGAAAAGAAGTCACACGAAGTGCACACTTCTTCATGATTTAGAAGACTCAGAGAGAAGAGGGATTTCATGGAATATCAAAGCAGTAAAAGCAATCAATTAGCACATTAGGCCTAAATCATGTAACAAAATCAAATAATGGATAAAGCCAGCTATAACAATTATTATAAACTCGAATTCTTGAACCCTGAACCAAAGATTCTGGGTTCGATCCCCAGCAGAGTCACCAGAGCTGTCACACCTCCTTTTTACCTACACCCCCGGAAGGAGGGTGATGTAAGGGAGTTTTTCCAATTAAAGGACAACCGAAACATGATTTATTATTAAAAGATTCAGAGTCGCCACTTGGGATAATTTATGGTGTCTCAAGTTACCGATTAAATCCCGAATCGAGGAAAAGCTTGACTCTGTATTACAGTCTGCGAACACAGAAATTCAGGTAAGGAATTTTGTTTACCTGAGAGAAGGTGTTAGGCATTCGCGGATTCCGTGGTTCTAGCACGGTCGCTCAACTGTTATTATTGGCCTAATTCTCTAATTTTAAAACACTTTCAAACCTATATGCATTTTTAACTTTAACCGCTTGTCATTTTTAGGAAGATTGCAATGTTAGCTAAAACACATCTTTGGACCGCGCCACATAAAATGCACCCGCAGTCGAGACATATTCTATTTAACGTTGTTAAGATTTAGATTTGGGTCACATGAAATGCACACCCGAGTTTAGGAAGGTAATATTATTAAAATAACGTGCCTAAAGAAACTACACGTTTTTAACTTTTCGGGGGCCATGAAAAATTTGCTAAATGGCGCACCTCGAATTTTAAGGATTAAACAAAATTAATTAAAACGAGTGCCATGCATTTGTCATTTTGTTTGGCACATCGCACCTCAATTCTAATCTAAAGGAAAAGAACTCAAATTATATTTGAAGGGCCATAAACTATTTATGTTATCTAGTATGGCTCACCCTCACTACTTAATTAAGGAAAAACATAAAGGAGTCTAATTATTTTTATCTAAGGACTTTACCCTATGCGACGACCAAAAGCAGCGTATTAGAAACCCACAAGCCTAGAGAAAATTCTTTGAAACAAAGCAACTGGGCAGAATCCTTTGCAATGTCGTTAAGCCTTGGGCTCAAATGAGCCTCATTCATGGTGAGGAAGAGAGTTTAAATTGGATTGTCCCTCATCTGGGCCTGCTCTAGGCCCAATCTCACACTCCCAACTTCGTTGATCAAAAAATGCTAACTAATTGAAACCGGCATGAACACGAGTCAAATTAAATAAGCGCTTCTGAAATGTGTCTTAAAGAGACTCAATTTCTGATAACACTTTTCATGCATTTTTGAACCAGTTTGCCATGAAAGCGCAACAGTCATATTTAGGATAATAATTTGCCAAAAAGGGCGACCCTAAGTGATCATTATTGTCTAAAAAACACATTGAACTGAAAAGAGTTTGTTAGTCAATTAACATGCTAAATCATCAACCTATTACATGAATCCAGATCCTATTGTGATGCTGCCAATGCCAATGGAAAACTCGCACAGTTAAACAAACTTTGTGACTTGTTGAACCATAAATTCATTGTTTGAGTCATGGTCCTTCAAGAACACAAAAGCTTTACTTGAATGCTAAAAAAAAGCAGTGAAATAAAAAAACTGTGATGCAAGGCTCAGACTGTAACAGAGAGACTAAACCAAACCTAAAATTAATTTAAACTATATCTAAAGGTAAAATAAAGGAACAAATATAAAGCTCTGCTGTAGGAAAGCAAAGATGCACCAGTTCAAACTCAGAAACCATGGAATTGAACCCTCAACCCAACTTGCATACGAGATCCATATTATAACAGACATAAAACTTATCGAATACATATTTAAGACTCCAAAACATCCTGAATCAGCCATATTCAAACAGTTTCAAATCCAAATCTTAAAGCAAAGGTGAGTAACACAAAATGACTACATTTGAGAGGCCTCATCCAAATTACCAACCAACATACAATGTACTGAATCTCAATTTCATATTCAGGGGTGGAAAGACAGGAATCAAAAGTAAGCAAAAAGAGCTAAACTATGAACAAAACTTAGTGTTAAGCTAGAAACAACTTCAATTTCTATTTCAACTCCAACTTGAGCATCAATTCTACAAGTTTAAGAACTAGTACCTGGAATGCAAAATGAAAGAGGGGTAAGAGGATCAGCAGTAAGCAATAGCAAGAACAGGGTCAGCAGCAGAGACAACCAAGAATAACCAGATTCAAGCCAAGAAATGAGGTGCAACAATCAACAGAACTCGACAAAAAAAACCCCAAACCAAGATTTCAAACCTCAAATCAATTCATATTCAATCCCATATGAACCAGAAAGTATTTAAGAACTTGAAAATTTCAGAAAAAAAAAATCAATGGAACAATGAAAACTTCAACCGGGAGAAGAAAAAATTAGGAGATCCAAAACAGATATCCTTACATTACCGCCCAAACTTCTCTCTAGGAAGAGAGTAATAGTAATTCTGTCATCATTTTCCGGTCATAACTCCGGCATCCGGTGGTGGAACTAACCAAACTTGGTGTCAAAAGATACATAATTTCCTTACGAATAATAACCAATTGGTTTTTTTTGGGCAGACCGCTAGGCAAATGCCTAGGGCTAATTTTTTTTATTAAAACTTAAAAATCAAAATACAAAGTCATTGTATCCAACCAAATGAAAGGAATAAAATTTGAACTTTAACAAATATCGTATCATAAAAATTATGCATTTGTATTCTTGAATTTGCCCAACTTTCTTGATGATGTGCCAACCCTCCTGATCCACCGGATGTTTGTCAAACCGGCATCCTCTGATCTGCGATATCCCATTAACGCTGCATTCGGGATGGCCACATTTCTTCACTGTGATATGCACGACCAAAATAACAATTTACAAATCCTTGTCCAATATGCGCCTTATTTCCAGCTTTCAACTCCAGCTTTTGTAATTTAAATTATCGTACCAAAAGGTACGCCCCATCTGCTTCTGTTTTGAATGCTGCCATAAGCATTCCCAATAGAACATATCCTAGCTCTTTGTTGTCAAGACCCAATGCGCATGCTTTCCTGCTTCTCGCTTCTTGTGCCTACCATGGGTGCATCTTCAGCATCGAGAGGAACAATTGTCCGCCCATGATGCAGCGTGCTTAAACAAAACCCCTTGCGCGTGCTTACTTGCTGGACAGCTCTCCAACCCATGCACATGCTTAATGTCTTTCTCGCTACTTGTGCAAACCATGTTTGCATCTTCAGCACAATTCATTGTCCACCCATGATGCATCGTTCATTAAACAATGTCCAAAACCCCGTGCTTGTGCTTTCTTGCTGGACATCTTTCCAACCCATGCGCATGCCATGCGTGCATCTCCAGTTTCGATGTACCATTTCTCGAATTGTATGCTCAAGTATCAAAGC
Organism: Nicotiana sylvestris; assembly: GCF_000393655.2. Lineage (NCBI taxonomy): Eukaryota > Viridiplantae > Streptophyta > Magnoliopsida > Solanales > Solanaceae > Nicotiana > Nicotiana sylvestris. The sequence goes on from NC_091057.1 coordinate 62,197,885, forward strand.
TTCCATGTCCAGTATGCTGTACCTTGTAGCGTGCCCTTCTATGTGAGATCATATTTTCCTCCCATTTTTGTAGTTTAATCCCAAATTCACGTCCCAGCTGCTCTATATGTGTTGTTTGCAACCCTCGACCCTTTTGGTTTATTGTTCCCTTCCCAGACCAGTAGACATGCTTCACGTTTTTCAGAAAAAATCATGTGCTTACATTAAAAAATTTCTTGCATCCCTCTATGCCAATTCCCTAGCGTGCTTTTGCAGCTTTCAATAAAATTATCTGTTACTGAGCATAATATCTCTTGCCCATCTTTTACTGAAGTGATTTTGTTGTTTAAAATAGCGACGGTGTATCTGCTTGCTAAAGATACCCTCCTATCTTAGGATTTGAAAATATTTGTCGTTGAAGTTGACAATCCTCCTGCTATTCCTTTTCTCTTTGCTTCTTATCTCCTGTCCACCTTCACCCTTAGACTTGGGCATTGCATCTTATCCTCATTAACCAACCTCCTTCCCTTTTTATCTAGATGCCAAAAGTTTTGACATTCTATTTCACCATGATCTAAGGCATAATTAGCCAAATGATCAGCCAACTTGTTACCCTCCCTATGAATATGAGTAACTGTGTAATTGCCCCCATTCATTAGTTGCATCATTTCCTCTACCTGCTCAGATATGATCCATGGTGGTTTCTATATCCCATCCATTATCTTTTTTAATACCATTGAGTCAGTTTGAAACCATACATGAGAGTATTGTTTAAGTCTGCAGAACCTTAGTGCTTCTACCATGGCCTTCGCTTCAGCTACTGTGTTTGTTGTCTCCTCTATCTCTTTCCCTACTGACTTGACTATGTCACCCTTATCATTTCTTATACAAAAACCTATTGAGCTCCTTCCTGGATTTCCCCTCGATGCACCATCCGTATTAACTTTTAGCCATCCTGCACTTGGAAATTCCCACATGACTTTTGTAACCTTAAGTTTAGGAGTGAAATTTTCCATCCTAGCTAATAGGTCTTGCCATTTGTGAGGTACCATGTCCATCCCAGGATTTCTCACTTTCACCAATGCCTGTAGATTTGATGAAACTTGATAAATCACTCTGCTAGTTGACACCCCCTCCCCATACTTCATACTATTTCTTCTTTTCCAAAGTTCCCAGACTACGCATGAGGGGAGTGCTTGCATTACTGGTTTTAATCTTAAGCAAAAATTTGCAGTCCAACATTTTATGATTGCTTGGTGCATTGTAAGTCCTTCCACATCTATTCCTGCCCTCGATAGAAAATACTTCCAAATTGTCTTTGCAGTTTCTGATCTAAAAAACAAGTGTTGAAGAGATTCCTCGTCAGGCTGTACACAACACCAACATTTAGATGGCATGCAGTAACCTACCCTTTTCAAGAAATCATCTAAAGGTAACTTTGCTTTCCACACTTTCAACATGAAAAATGCTATTTTAAAAGGCAGTCCCTTTACCCAAATCATTCTATAAGCTTTTCTTGGTTCGTCTCTTCTTCTCGTATACTCCCATGCTGACTTAACTCTGAAATATCCTGTTGTTTCCAGCATCCAAAAAGGCCTATCAAGAACCCTCATTGTTGAAGGTGGTTTGATTTTCTCCAGAATGTGTACTGCTAACTCTTCTGGAAGCACTTCAAAAAGCCTGTCCACATCCCACTTACCATCTAAGGTAACATCATGTACATTTTGTACATTTTCATCAATGCCAAAGTCCTGAGGTACTAAAAAATATAGTGCCCCAAGACCTGTCCAGTTTTCATACCAAAATAGTGAGGATCCCATTTTTGCTTGCCAAAGGATTTGATGTTCAATCAGATCCCTGCATTCCAACATTTTTCTCCAGATGTAAGACCCCCTTTTCTACGGAACAATTACAGGATTTAATTTTTTACAGTATTTCTGACATACGAAAGAGCTCCATATGCTCGGTTTTGTTCTGAAATTCCACCACAACTTGCTGAATAATGCCTTTGTTACATCATGCAGTGACCTGAAACCTATTCCTCCTTCCTCAACTGGCATGCATAAGGTATTCCATGAAGCCCAATGCCTACTAGTTCCTCCTATAGCACTGCTCCAGAAAAACTGAGCAAACAATTTGTGCAACCTATTTATCACATACTTTGGAGGGTTTACAGCTGATAGTAAATGCATAGGCATGCTTTGCAATACATGGGATATGAGAATTGCCCTGCCCCCTACTGATAATAACTTGCCCTGCCATGATTGCAGTTTGTCCATTACTTTAGTAATTAGGGGCTTATAAAATTCCAACTTTCTCCTTGCATAAAATATTGGACAACCTAAATATATGATAGGGAAATCATTCCTATGAATGCCTGTGATCCTTTCCACCTTGCTGACCACGTCCATGTCTGTTAAATGATGCAGGTACACAACTGATTTGGACTTGTTAACAAGCTTCCCAGATGCATTTTCATATGCCTTCAGCACTTGCATAATCAGCATCAGAGATGTTTCATCTGAGGATGAGAAAATAATCATGTCATCTGCATACGCCAAATGATTGATCTTTGGACTCCACTTTGGCATCCCAAATCCACAAAAATACAGGTTAGTATGTAATGCATTGAGACCCCTAGATAATGCTTCTGCTGCCAGTATAAACAAAGTTGGAGAAACAGGATCACCTTGTTTTATTCCCCTTGAGGACTTAAAGAACCCATGAGCTTGACCATTAATAAGAATAGAATACAAATTATTTGAAACAAATCCAAAGACAAACCCTATCAACCTTTCTGTGAATCCCATCTTTCTCAGAACCTTGGTTAGGAATAGCCAAGATAATCTATCATAAGCTTTGGTCATATCTAGTTTCAGGATGACATTAGGTCCAGCCCTAGTTCTAAGTCTGATGTCGGTCACTATCTCCTGAGTTAGAAGGATGTTTTCTACTATATTCCTTCCCTTAACAAAACCTGCTTGTTCCTCCGATATCAGACTTGGGAGAAATTTCACTAGCCTTTTATGTACCACCCTTGAAATAACCTTATTAGAAAAATTAGTGAGGCTTATAGGTCTTAGATCAGAAAATGTGGTAACTTCTTTTTTCTTTGGTAGAAGAACTAGGTTTGTGTGTGTTACACACTTTGGTAGCTCATGACCATTGAAAAAATCCCTCACCATGTCGTACATGTCATCCCCTATAAAGTCCCAACAAGAATGATAAAACTTTCCTGTCATACCATCTGGCCCCCAGCACTATCACCATTAAGACCAAGTACTGCCACTTTAACCTCTTCTTTTGTTGGTTGCTTAATCAATTATGCATTCTGCTCATCGTTAATCAGATTAGGAACATGATCTACGATATCAAATGATGCATTATTAGCTGCTTCTGTGAATTGTTCCTTGTAGAATTTGATAGCCTCTTCTGCAATCTCTTGTTCTTCTTCAATCCAGGTTCCTCCACTGTTTTGAATTCTGTTAAGTTGAAGTCTCTTCCTCCTACCTCTCAGTTGTGCGTGAAAGAAATTAGTATTCCTATCCCCTTCCTTGAACCAAGTCATGCCTGCCTTTTGTTGCCAATATTTCTCCTCTAGTGCCAGACATTTGATCAATTCTGCCTGAACCTTTTTTAATGTTTCCTTGTTCATCCCTGTAGGGTTTGCTTCAAATTCTGCTTCATGAACCATCACTACCTCTTCCATACTTGCTATCTTTTGGAAAATATCTCCAAATGTAGCCTTACTCCACAATGAAAGGGCCTTCTTTACTTTTTTTAACTTGTGATTAAAAAGAATAAAAGGATTTGCACTGAAATCAGCATACCAATTCTCTTTCACCACATCTTTAAAAGTCGCATGTTCCACCCAAAAATTCAAGAAATTAAAATGTTTTTTATAGGTGGAGTCTCAATATCACACTTTAGATACATTGGACTATGATCAGAGCCAGTCTTTGACAAATGTTGCACCTCTATTCCTGGAAATATTTGTTGGAACTCAACATTGGCCAAACATCTGTCTAGTCTTTTGAATATACAGTCTTCCTCTGCTCTCCCATTCCACCATGTAAATATGCTGCCTTTAAATCCAAGGTCGAATAGATTGCAAGTGTTGATGCAGTGTCGAAAATCATCAATTTCATTCAATGACACAGGTAACCCACCAAACTTCTCTTCTTCGTCCCATATTACATTGAAATCACCTCCTACAAGCCATGCTTGATCCATATTCCTTGCCATTTCATATAATGAATCCCACAATTCTATCCTCTCAATTGCATCACATTTTGCGTATATCAATGTTAGGACAAACTCCACATGCGATTCAGTATGAAACAATCTTAGTATTAATTGTTGCACCATATTGTACATAACAGTTACCTCAAATACCGCATCTATAAAAGCCCAGATCTTGTTGGAAACATTTGAAATTGCCTGAGCAAGTCCTATCTTGTTTCTGTACCTTTCCATTTTTTTTGCTTGTTGCTTTGGCTCCATTAATCCTACAAAGTTATAGTGATTTTGCCTATGCATTTTTGTCAACCTTTCAAAGGCATGTTGTGTGTTGACTGACCTTATATTCCAAATGAGAGCATTCATCACTGATTGTTGGATTTAGTTAGTGTTCTCCTTGTGTGCATCCCAGATTTTGGTGCTGCAAAATTATCTTTTTGTTGCTTCTTCTTACCTTTTGCTGCTGATTTTGCCTTTTCCACTTGTGTAGGTGATAAGTCACCTTTCCTTGCAGCATTCATAAGGTGTTGGGTAGTTGATTCTTGATCCATGTCGTATCCTGTTTTACCAGGTTCTTCTCCTTCTTCATTGTCTTCCTTCCCTCCTGATGTAGCTCCAAATGCATTCTTTTTAGGGACCAAGGCTTTCTCTTCTCCTCTTTTTAATAGCTGCAACTGATTTTTCTCCAATGTAATAGTAATATTTACTATTTCTTCTTTTTGTTTTGGTTGTTTCTCCTTCGCTCTTTTGTTGTGTCCTTGTGGTTCTTCTTGTGATTTCTGAAGTTGATCATCTTCTGTTCCTCCAGGATCATTTACCTCTGGGCCTCTTCCAGTTGTATTGTCGTCATTGGGATGAATCTCTCCATTTACACTTTGCTCATCTTCTTCTTTGTCATTCTCATTGGGTTCCTCATCAGCTTGTGCTCCTAATGGTACTTCGTTCTCCTCTGAATCGTATTCCCTTTGTGCCTCCCATAGTCTGCCTCCACATTCTTGCACTTTTTCTTTAAATGTAGATGATTTTGACCCTTCTGCTTGAGAATTTGGATTTTTATTAAGTACCATGTTCACTAATGTATCTTTTGATGGGATTTCCTGGCATGGTTTATTGATCTTCACTATTACTTCTCCTGTTTTATCCTTGAAGCTTCTTTCTACCCATTGTGCGGTATCGTTTTTTGATTTTGATGCCTCCATTTCATTGACTAGAGCATTAGTCGAAATAGTCCTCGATGAGTATAGTTGAAAAGCTTGTGCTGCTGGATTTAACTTTCCCAAATTATTGATCATATTTTTTGATTTTTGCCTTGTAGCTGCTTGGTTATGAAGTGCTGAACTGTTTGTTGCTACATTAGCTGCCACCATTGCCAATTGATTAACAGGTTCTTCCTCTTCATCCATCCCTTGTAATATTGCAAACTTGTTAGCTATTTGAACATGATCATTATCTTCATTATCGTCCTTGTCTAATGCCACCAACTCCCTAACACTGTTGCTTTGTACTTCTACTTGTCTCTCTACAGTGCTTGTACCCTCCTTGTTCTTATTGTTTTCAAACTGCTTGGCTGGGGTCATCTTCATTTCATTATTAGTGAGACTAGTATTTTGATTTACTACATTTCTAACTCTGTTGTCCTTCACTTCCTTCCATTGCTCTTTTGCTGTAACATTAACATTACCCACGACCTTTCCACTAGATAACATCTTTATAGGGTGTGAGTTCCCTATGTCCTGTTTCTTAGCTGTATCTGCTTGGTTGTAATTATCTTTCTCCACATATAGTTCAGGGTGTATCCTCCATCATTCAAATTGATCATGCCCTTGTAGTTTACAATGTCTGCAATATTTAGGCAGCATGTCATATTGAATTCTCACCCATTCAGTTCTTGTTGTTCCATTTGCTTCGTTTACTATGTCCATCCTCACTTTTTTAGGCAAATCTGCAAGTAAATCCACTAGTACCTTCACCCTAGCACAACTAGGTCTAGTTTTATTGATTGTTTCCATGTCAAGATGCATAGGTTTACCTACTGCTGAAGCAAGAGAAAATAGACATTCTTTAACAAAAAAGGTTGGCAGTAGACCTGGGAATGAAATCCAAGCCATTGCCTTGGGTGTTTCTTCATCTGCTCTAAACTTTGAGTCATAAATCAACGGTCTAAGCTGATATTGATAGCCATCCCTGTCCCTTATGTAATGAGTTTTTGATGAGAAATGAAGATAATCCTGCCTTAGCGTCATTCTAATTAAAATATGTCTATCCCTTAGAAAACCAATGTTACATTCACCTTTAATTCCGCATTGAATTGGTATTAACTTACGCAATTGTTGAATTTCTGGGCTTTCATAAGAACATTTACCAACTATTGCATATTGTAATCCTTAGATGATCTCCATCCTTTCTACTTCTGCTTCTGTGAATTGAATAACATGTTCTCCATTCAGTATTGTAGGTGGACGAATAGGAATTGGCTCAACTTCCTGTTGCTCCTGCATTGCAGCATTTAAAGTGCAAGGTTTCAGAAATTTGGAGTAATCCATCGGCTGTTTGTTGTTATTTGTGTTCCCTGATGTTTGTCCAATGTTTGGAGGTGGTTGTTTAGGCAGCGCAGCCTCCAATTGTGGCTGGCCACCTGCCTGTGTGTCCATAACAGTTGTAATCCTTTAGCACTTTACTTACATGACACAAGTGCCAGTAAACAATGCTACTGTAATTTGATTCACTTTACTTACTGCGTTGGCTGTGAATCCAAAATGAAGCTTATAAATTAATCCAATCTTAGAAGAGAAGAGAACACTTTCACGTTAACAAAACAGGCTATTGTGCTCAACAGTAACGCTGGAATTTGCTGGATTGCTAGAATTGAATGAAGAACACTGTCTGCTACAGCAACTCTTGAGAATGAAATTAAGATCTACAAAAATTGACTATAGATCTGAAGTTGAAACCAATTGGGTATTATTCGTAAGGAAATTATGTAACTTTTGAGACCATGTTTGGTTATTTCTACCACCGGATACCGGAGTTAAGACCGGAAAATGATGATAGAATTACTATTCCTTCTCTTCCTAAAGAGAAGGCAGAGACTTTTTACGTCAAAACCTTTGGAATTTTAGTTTAACCCCCAATTGGTTTTAACTTCAGATCTATAGTCAATTTTTGTATATCTTAATTTTATTTTCACGAGTTACTGTAGCAGACAGTGTTCTTCATTCAATTTCAGCGATTCAACTAATTCTAGCGCTACTTTTCAGCACAACAACTTGTTTTGATAACGTGAAAGTGTTCTCTTCTCTTCTAAGATTGGTTTGAATTCTAAGCTTCATTTTAAATCGAAATTACTGTTTTTTACAGTTCGGATTGTGAAATTGGATTCACAGCCATAAGCAGTAAGTAACGTGAAACTAATTCGAATTACAGTAGCATCATTTTCTTGCAAAGCTGCTGCACCTTTGTCATGTAATTAAAGTGATAAAGAATTACAACTGTAATGGACACACAGGCAGGTGGCCAACCACATTTGGTGGCTGCGCTGCCTACACAACCTCCTCCAAACATTGCACAAACATCAGGGAACACAAATAACAACAAATAGCCGATGGATTACTCCAAATTTCTGAAACCTTGCACTTTAAATGCTGCAATGCAGGAGCAACAGGAAGTTGAGCCAATTCCCATTCGTCCACCTATAATATTGAATGGAGAACATGTTATTCAGTTCACAGAAGCAGAAGTAGAAAGGATAGATATCATCGAAGGATTACAATATGCAATAGTTGGTAAATGTTCCTATGGCAGCCCAGAAATTCAACAACTGCCTAAGTTAATACCAATTCAATCCGGAATTAAAGGTGAATGTAACATTGGATTTCTAAGGGATAGACATATTTTGATTAGAATGACGTTAAGGCAGGACTATCTGCATTTCTCATCAAAAACTCATTACATAAAGGACAGGGATGGCTATCAATATCAGCTTAGGCCATTGATTTATGACTCAAAGTTTAGAGCAGATGAAGAAACACCCAAGGCAATGGCTTGGATTTCATTCCCAGGTCTATTGCCAAACTTTTTTGTGAAGGAATGTCTATTTTCTCTATCTATAGCAGTAGGTAAACCTATGCATCTAGACATGGCAACAATTAATAAAACTAGACCTAGTTGTGCTAGGGTGAAGGTACTAGTGGATTTACTTGCAGATTTGCCTAAAAAAGTGAGGATGGACATAGTAAACGAAGCAAATGGAACAACAAGAACTGAATGGGTGAGAATTCAATATGACATGCTGCCTAAATATTGCAGACATTGTAAACTTCAAGGGCATGATCAATTTGAATGCTGGAGGATACACCCTGAACTATATGTGGAGAAGGAGAAAGATAACCAAGCAGATGCAGCTAAGAAACAGGACATAGGGAACTCACAGCCTATAATGATGTTATCTAGTGGAAAGGTCGTGGGTAATGTGAATGGTACAACAAAAGAGCAATGGAATGAAGTGAAGGACAACAGAGTTAGAAATATAGTAAATCAAAATACTAGTCTCAATAATAATGGAATGGAGATGGCACCAGCTAAGCAGCTTGAAAACAATAAGAACAAGGAGGGTACAAGCACTGTAGATAGACAAGCAGAAACACAAAGCAACAGTGGTAAGGAATTGGTGGCAGTAGACAATGAAGATAATGATCATGTTCAAGTAGCTAACATGTTTGCAATATTACAAGGGATGGATGAAGAGGAAGAACCTGTTAATCAATTGGCAATGGTGGCAGCTAATGCAGCAACAAACAGTTCAACACTTCATAACCAAGCATCTACAAAGCAAAAACCAAAACATATGGTCAAAAATGAGGGAAAGTTAAATCCAGCAGCACAAGCTTTTAATCTTAACTCATCGGGGTTTGGTTCGACTAATGGTCTAGTCAATGGAAAGGAGGCATCAAAAGCAAAAAACGATACTGCACAATGGGTAGAAAGAAGTTTCAAGGATAAAATAGGAGAAGGAATAGTGAAGATCAATACATCATGCCAGGAAATCCCATCACAAGATACATTAGTGAACAAGGTACTTAATAAAACTCCAAATTCTCAAGCAGAAGGGTCAAAATCGTCTACATTTAAAGAAAGAGTGCAAGGCTGTGGAGGCAGGCTATGGGATGCACAAAGGGAATACGATTTAGAGGAGAACGAAGTACCACTAGGAGCACAAGCTAATGAGGAACCAAATGAGAAGGAAAAAGAAGAAGATGAGCGAAGTGTAAAGGGAGAGCCCCATGCCAATGACAACAATACAACTAGTAATTTTTTAATAAAGGGAGGATTAGAAAATGTTGAGCACTACAATAATTTTCAGATAGCAGAAGTCACAAAAATTAGAAACTATGAAGGAAGAGGCCCAGAGGTAAATGATCCTGGAGGAACAGAAGATGATAAACTTCAGAAATCACAAGAAGAGCCACAGGGACACAACACAACAGAAAAGGAGAAACAACCAAAACAAAAAACAAAAATAGTAAATATTACTGTTACATTGGAGAAAAACCAGTTGCAGCTGTTAAAAAGAGGAGAAGAGAAGGCCTTGGTCCCTAAAAATAATGCATTTGGAGCTACATCATGAGGGAAGGAAGACAATGAAGAAGGAGAAGAACCTGGTAAATCAGGATACGACATGGATCAAGAATCAACTGCCCAACACCTTATGAATGTTGCAATGCAATGTGACTTATTACCTACACAAGTGGAAAAGGCAAAATCAGCAGCAAAAGGTAAGAAGAAACAACAAAAAGATAATTTTGCAGCACCAAAAGCTGGGGTGCACACAAGGAGAACGCTAACTAAATCCAACAATCAGTGATGAATGCTCTCATTTGGAATTTAAGGTCAGTCAACACACAGCAGGCCTTTGAAAGGTTGACAAAAATGCACAGACAAAATCACTATGAATTTGTAGGATTAATGGAGCCAAAGCAACAAGCAAAAAAACTGGAAAGGTACAGAAACAAGATAGGACTTGCACAGACAATTTCAAATATTTCCAACAAGATCTGGGCTTTCATAGATATTTGTGGTAAATGTTATGTACAATATGGTGCAACAATTAACACTACGATTGCTTCATAATAAATCGCATGTGGAGTTTGTCCTAACATTGATATACGCTAAATGTGATGCAATTGAGAGGATAGAATTATGGGATTCATTATATGTAATGGCAAGGGATATGGATGCACCATGGCTTGTAGGAGGTGATTTCAATGTAATATGGGATGAAGAAGAGAAGTTTGGTGGGTTACCTGTGTCATTGAATGAAATTGATGATTTTCGACACTGCGTCAACACTTGCAATCTCTTCGACCTTGGATTTAAAGGTAGCATATTTACATGGTGGAATGGGAGAGCAGAGTAAGACTGTATATTCAAAAGTCTAGACAGATGCTTGGCCAATGTTGAGTTCCAACAAACATTTCCTGGAATAAAGGTGCAACATTTGTCAAAGACTGGTTCTGATCATAGAACAATGTATCTAAAGTGTGATATTGAGACTCCACCAATAAAAAAGCCTTTTAAGTTCTTGAATTTTTGGGTGGAACATGCGACTTTTAAAGATGTGGTGAAAGAGAATTGGACAGCTGATTTCAGTGCAAATCCTTATATTCTGTTTAATCACAAGTTAAAAAAAATTAAAGAAGGCCCTTTCATTGTGGAGTAAGGTTACATTTGGAGATATTTTCCAAAAGATAGCAAGAATGGAGGAGGTAGTGATGGTTCATGAAGCAGAATTTGAAGAAAATCCTACAGGGATGAACAGGGAAAGGCTACAAAAGGTTCAGGCAGAATTGATCAAATGTCTTGCACTAGAGGAGAAATATTGGCAACAAAAGGCAGGCATGAATTGGTTCAAGGAAGGGGATAGGAACACTAAGTTCTTCCACGCACAAGTGAGAGGTAGGAGGAAGAGACTTTAGCTTAACATAATTCAAAATAGTGGAGGAACCTGGATTGAAGAAGAATAAGAAATTGCAGAAGAGGCTATCAAATTCTACGAGGAACAGTTCACAGAAACATCTACTCCTTCATCATTTGATATCATAGAGCATGTTCCTAATCCGATTAACACTGAGTAGAACGCAGAATTGATTAAGCATCCAACAAAAGAGGAGGTTAAAGTGGCAATACTTGGACTTAATGGTGATAGTGCTGGGGGGCCAGATTGTATGACAGGAAAATTCTATCATTCTTGTTGGGACATAATAGGGGATGACCTGTACGACATGATGAGGGCTTTTTTCAATGGTCATGAGCTACCCAAGTGTGTAACACACACCAACCTAGTTCTTCTACCAAATGAAAAAGAAGTTACCACTTTTTTTTGATTTAAGACCAATAAGCCTCAGTAATTTTTCAAATAAGGTTATATCGAGGGTGGTACATGAAAGGCTAGTGAAATTTCTCCCAAGTCTGATATTGGAGGAACAGTCAGGTTTTGTTAAGGGCAGGAATATAGTAGAAAACATCCTTCTAACTCAGGAGATAGTGACTGACATTAGGCTTAGAACTAAGGCTGGACCTAATGTCATCCTGAAGATAGATATGACCAAAGCTTATGATAGATTATCTTGGCTATTCCTAACCAAGGTACTTAGAAAGATGGGATTCACAAAAAGGTTGATAGGGATTGTCTTTGGATTAGTTTCAAACAATTGGTATTTTATTCTAATCAATGGTCAAGCTCATGGGTTATTTAAGTCCTCAAGGGGAGTAAAACAAGGTGATCCTGTATCTCCAAATTTGTTTATATTGGCAGCAGAAGCGTTATCTAGGGGTCTCAATGCACTACATACTAACCTGTATTTTTGTGGATTTGGGATGCCAAAGTGGAGTCCAAAGATCAATCATTTGGCGTATGCAGATGACATGATTATTTTCTCATCCTCAGATGAAACATCTCTGATGCTGATTATGCAAGTGCTGAAGGCATATGAAGCTGCATCTGGGCAGCTTATTAACAAGACCAAATCAGCTGTGTACCTGCATCATTTAACAGACATGGAAATGGTCAACAAGGTCGAAAGGATCACAGGCATTCATAGGAATGATTTCCCTATCATATATCTAGGTTGTCCTGTATTTTATGCAAGGAGAAAGCTGTAATACTATCAGCCCCTAATTACTAAGGTAATGGACAAACTGCAATCATGGCAGGGCAAGTTATTATCAGTAGGGGGCAGGGCAGTTCTCATATCCCATGTACTGCAAAGCATGCCTATGCATCTACTATCAGCTGTAAACCCTCCAAAATATGTGATAAATAGGTTGCACAAATTGTTTGCTCAGTTTTTCTGGAGCAGCACTGTAGGAGGAACTAGTAGGCATTGGGCTTCATGGAATACCTTATGCATGCCAGTTGAGGAAGGAGGAATAGGTTTCAGGTCACTGCATGATGTAGCAAAGGCATTATTCAGCAAGTTGTGGTGGAATTTCAGAACAAAACCAAGCCTATGGAGCTCTTTCGTATGTTAGAAATACTGTAAAAAATTAAATTTTGTAATTGTTCCATGGAAAAGGGTGTCTCACATTTGGAGAAAAATGTTGGAATGCAGAGATCTGATTGAACATCAAATCCTTTGGCAAACAAAAAGGGGATCCTCACTATTTTGGTGTGAAAACTGGACAGGTCTTGGGGCACTATATTTTTTAGTTCCTCAGGACTTTGGCATTGATGAAAATGTACATAATGTACATGATGTTACCTTAGATGGTGAGTGGGATGTGGACAGGCTATTTGAAATGCTTCATGAAGACTTAACAGTACACATTCTGGAGAAAATCAAACCACCTTCACCTCAGCAGGTTCTTGACATGCCTTGTTGGATGCTGGAAACAAGAGGATATTTCAGTGTTAAGTCAGCATGGGAGTATACGAGAAGAAGAGACAAACCAAGAACAGATTATAGGATGATTTGGGTAAAGGGACTGCCTTTCAAAATAGCATTTTTCATGTGGAAAGTGTGGAAAGCAAAGCTACCTTTAGATGATTTCTTGAAAAGGGTAGGCTACTGCATGCCATCAAAATGTTGGTGTTGTGTACAACCTGACGAGGAATCTCTTCAACACTTGTTTTTTAGATCAGAAACTGCAAAGACAACTTGGAAGTATTTTCTATCGAGGGCAGGAATAGCGGTGGAGGGACTTACATTGCACCAAGCAATCACAAAATGTTGGACTGCAAATGTGTGCTTAAGGCTCAAACCAGTAATGCAAGCACTCCCCTCATGTGTAGTCTGGGAACTTTGGAAAAGAAGAAATAGTATGAAGTATGGTGATGTTGTGACAACTAGCAGGGTGATTTATCAAGTTTCATCAAATCTCCAGGTATTGGTGAAAGTGAGAAAGCCTGGGATGGACATGGTACCTCACAAATGGCAAGATCTATTAGCTATGATGGAAAATTTCACTCCTAAACTTATGGTTACCAAAGTCATGTGGGAATTTCCAAGTGCAGGATGGCTAAAAGTTAATACGGATGGTGCATCGAGGGGAAATTCAGGCAGGAGCTCAATAGGTTTTTGTATAAGAAATGAAAATGGTGACATAGTCAAGTCAGTAGGGAAAGATATTGATGAGACAACAAACACAGTAGCTGAAGCGAAGGCCATGGTAGAAGCACTAAGGTTCTGCAGATTTCAACAATACTCTCATGTATGGCTTCAAACTGACTCAATGTTATTAAAAAAGATAATGGATTGGATCTGGAAACCACCATGGATCATATCTGAGGAGGTAGAGGAAATGATGCAACTAATGAATGAGGTTAATTACACAGTTACTCATATTCATAGGGAGGGCAACAAGCTGGCAGATCACTTGGCTAATTATGCTTTAGATCATGGAGAAATAGAATGCCAACAATTCTGGCATCTAGATACACAGGGAAGGAGGTTGGTTAATGAAGATAAGCTGCAATGTCCAAGTCTAAGGGTGAAGGTGGACAGGAGATAAGAAGCAAAGAAAAAAGGAAGAGCAGGAGGCATGTCAACTTAATCGACCAATATATTCAAATCCTAAGGGAGGAGGATATAATGGTTGGTATTTCTAACTATATTTTCTCTAGCGTAGGTGCCACTACAATATCACAATGCCTATGGCACTCAATGCTGCAACTTTTCGAGATAACCTATGCTAAAGAACAAAAACACATCAATAATCGAGCACAACAACAAAGACTAATGGCATTGGAAACCCAACCAGCATGGGGTGATCGCGTGCTTTCAGTTCCTTGGATATACAACCAGCATGGTGCAGAAGTGTTTAATTTAGAGGAGAATATACCATTTAAACAAAAGCAAACACAGCTTTTAATAGCTTGGAGTAATGTCGATATTCACTACTTTACAAGGGACAAATCTGGAAAAATGTGGGTGAAGGCATGCTGATTTCGAGAAAAGCTGGAAGGCATCGCAGTTTTGTGAATTTATCACACACATGGTTCAGTTAGAGACAGGATCTGGGAATATAAAAATGATTGCTCTTCATGTCGAGCACAACAAGAAGCAAAAGGCATTGGAAAAACAACTAGCATGTGCAGAAAAAATGTTTTCAAGAAAAGCTGGCAACAAAGGCCAATGCAGTTTTTTGATTTGTATATTCACGCATGCTTCGTCCAACAGTTGGATTGCTCATTTGAAGAAGCGTGTTCATTTGGAGGAAATATGGATGCTGGCAATAAAGGCCAATGCAGGTTGACACAAGCGTGCTCATATCGAGATGTTTGTCTCCATGGGAGTACAAGGGAGATTTCAAGAGGTATGGAAAATAAATTATTGCACAAAGTGCACGCCTGCAACAAATGCAGCAGCTCTTTTTTCAAAGGAAAGCACATGCTTATGGTGGAAAATAATGGATAATTTACACATTTATTTGTTCAAAAAATCATGGTGCAAAATCGTTTCTAATTGGATGCACATGGTGCAAAATGGCTGCACATGGGAGGAACAAGCATTGATAATTGTTTAATCACTTGGGGAAGATAATGAGGACCTCAAAAGATTACTGCTGCACATGGTAACGTGCAAAGCAGCAAATGCACGTCTGGAGGGACAAAGCTTTGGGCAGACAATGTCTATCACGGATCCATTCATGGACTAGTTTTTTATTATACAATTTTTAGTAGTGTTGTTGTGATATCAACTTTGACTACACTACTCAACTTTGATAATAGGGTACATGTAATCTCCAAGGTTTATTCTTTACATTTCGTAGAACATTAACGCACTTTATTATTTTTTTTTGCATATTTTATATAAATAAAAACTAGCCGTAGGCACTTGCCTAGTGGATTGCCAAAAAAAAAAAATTCAACCATTTCTTTTTCTGGATTTTTCTTTCTCTAATCCTCTCCCGTTATAGGCAAGGAAATAGGGCAACAATAGGAAGCTCAGATTTGCATTTTTAGCCCTTTTTGAATTTTGGTTTTTGCTTCTTAATCCTTAGCTAATTTTTCTTTTTTCTGAACTACCCTTAAGGTAATTATCAAATTATCACAACAGCCCCTAGTCCCACTTCCTAGAAGTTTCTGAATTCTGTTACTCAAGATTCCCTTCTCCAATTTCCTAAATTACCCTTTTTAGCTACTGTTATTTACCCTCCTAACCCAATCCAACTATGGGGCAGGCCAAACCGAACAGCCAGAACTCTACGGCTATTGTTTGGATGGGTCACAATAAATTGAGGGCCCAAAAAATTCACCCAGCTCATGAATATTCTGAGACCCAAAACTCTGACCCCAAACACTTTATCATTTAAACGATGGCCCCAAAAGAGTCCAATCAATTTTAATACTAACAAACAGAAACAAAAGGAAAAATGAAAAGAAAAAGGCAAAATGAAGATGGAGGAGAAACACCAGAAAAAGAGTTAAATAATGAAACTGACGAGGAAGACGACGGAGAAGAGACGGAAATAATACCTCTAAGGTCGCCCGGACAAAGCTTGATGAACTCTACGACTTCGATTTGATTCTAAACAAGCATTAACCGTATGTTCTCAAAGAAAACAAACGGTCAATACCCATTTCAAACCCTATCGTTCAAGGGAATTTGAAGGCTTGACAGATTCTTTTCTTCTTTGTTTTCAGATTCAAAACTGGACTGATTTGGTGAGGACTTGGGAATAAATAGTGGTGGATTGGGGTTGAGGGAAAGGCGATGGTTGCATGGATGAAATTTGGGTGGTGTTCGAGCTCCACCACTGGCCGGAAATGGCGAAGGGATAAAAGGCGGCGTTAGGGTTTGGCAAGGAGATGAGAGACAGAGGTGATGAACAGAAGGGGGTTCTGAGAGGGGTGGGGTATATTCGGACACTTATATACATATGAAGCTTCAGTTCTGAGCCGTTTGATCAAGGGGAGATCAACGGCTCAGATTCCACAATCCAAAACGGCGTCGTTTTGGGGGGGGGGAATGGACCGGGTATCAGGGGCGGGTTTTGGGCTGGACCGGACATGCTTGGGGGATGGAAATTATTTGGGTTGGGGTTTGGGAATTAAACATGGCCCAAATTAGAATTCCTCCTCTTGTTTCAATTTCCTTTTTAATTCTTTTCTCATTTAAATTCTTTCTTTCTTTCTCTTTTTTTTTTCTCAAAATTAAACATGAAACCCTAAATTAAAATTAAATATCAAATTGACCTACCAAAGTGAACTAATTAAATCTAAGTGATAATTACTGCAAGTAATTACAAAACTAATTAAAGGAAAAACTACCAAAGTGAAAAATTAGAATTAAAAGTGCAACAATAACTATTTTGTGATTTTTTTTCATCTTTATAAAACACTAGATTAATAATTAATTCAAGAATGCAAATTTAGATCCTAAATGCAAATGTAGTGTATTTTTGTATTTTTCATTAATTAAATAAAATAAACATGCCCAGGCAATATGCAAACAATTAACAGAAAATGCCTCAAAAATTCACAAAATTGCAAACAATGGAAAAATTGTTTTATTTTGAATTTATGGGAGTAATTCATATAGGACAAAAATCACGTGCTCACAACTTAAGGGAGTTAATATTTGGTTGAGATTCAAAGATTTATGAAAGATGTAGTGTTCCCTCATTTGCTAATGTTGAAGCATCAAATTGGGCTATCAACATCAGTCCCTTTGCGCCAAACTCCCCCTCCCCTTTTCTGCATTTTCGGTTCTCGATTTGGGAAGCATTGTGAGCCCAATGGCGCTCATGTTTGTCAAGTAGTAGGCCATTGGCAATTGGGCTTTAGGCCAGGACAAGCTTTGGAATAAAATAGATCGGATTCCGTGTATTGTTTTCTTTGATTAGCAAATTAAATTTAAACTTTAGACTAAAGTAGTTATAATTTCTTTAAACCTTTCCTTAATTAACTAATTGGGCTCTTGAAAGTAGACTTGAGGCGCACCATAGTAAGCAAGATGTAGTTATGACCCTCAAAAGCGCAGTTCGAATTTCCTTTAAAAATTAGAATCGAGGTGTGCCGTGCCAAATAAAATCATAAAACACATGGCCCTCATTTAATTAATTGTGAATCCTTAGAAATCGAGGCATGCCATTTAGTTGAATTTTCCATGGCCCTCGCAAAGTTGAAAGTGCGTAGTTAGATGCGCTATTTTAAAAATTACCTTCCTAAACTCAGGTGAGCATTTCATGTGACCTAAATCCAAATCTCAACAACGTTAGATAAAATATGTCGCGGACCTTGGGTGCATTTCATGTGGTGTGGTCCGAGGCGTGTTTTAGATAACTTTGAATCTTCCTAAAAATAACTAAAAATGGCTAACAAATTAAAATATACCATAGGCTAAAACATGTATTAAAATCAGATAATAGGCCAATAATAATAGTTGAGCGACCGTGCTAAAACCACGGAATCTGGGAATGCCTAATACCTTCTCCCAGGTTAACAGAATTCCTTACCCGAATTTCTGTGTTCGCAGATTATAAAACAGAGTCAATCTTCCCTCGATTCGGGATAAATTATCCCAAGTGGCGACTCTGAATTTTTAATTAAATAATCCCATTTTGATTGTCACTTTAATTGGAAAAAACTCCCTTATACCCTTTCGGGGGTGTAGGAAAAAGGAGGTGTGACAGCTCTGGCGACTCCGCTGGGGATGAGAACCCAGAATCTCTTGTTTAGGGTTCAAGAATACGAGCTTACAATAATTGTTATATTTGGCTATATTTATTATCTGGGTTTATTCACATGTTTGGGCATAATATGCTAAATGTTGCTTTTATCACTTTGATATGGTTGAACTGTATATAAATTGTTACGAATCCCTCCTCTCTGTGAGTCTTCTAAATCATTTGAGAAGGGTGCACTTTGTGTAGCTTCTCTTCTGTTAGAGTCATATCCCAATTTTAGAATGAGGTTCGGACAAGTTGCAAAGCCAGTGAAGCTTCTGTATTCCCGGTACGCTGTCCCCCTCGGCTCGAGCTGTCTGCTCGGGTAAGCCAGGTCGAGAAAAAATAAACCCAAGTTTTTAAACCTAGTATAACATAGCCTTATGCCGGATCCCTAGTAGGAACGCTTGTTTGCATCATGTGCATTTTGACTTTAGGGACTCAACACAGGGGTTGGGTCCGTCTAGGACAGGTGCACCTGAAATCAAAAGACCATCCTGATACATTTTGCTTGTTCCTTGCGCATTTGTTTGATTTAGACTGCATGTTGACCAGCTTCTAGAATAAGGGAAAAATTGAGACAAACCAAATTGAGTTGAGAGAGAGGAAATTACCCGCCTGTAAAAAACCTGGTGTCCAAAATACCCCGAAACTCTACCGAATTTTCTATAAAAAAAAAGAAGAAATAAAAGTTGATTCAAAAGTTTGTGTTATCTGTAGCGTCAAAATTGGCCGAACTACGCAAGTTTGATTCTCACCGGATGTGAGATACGTAGGCAACCCACATCGGGTCCAACTACTTTTGCAAAAATAACCAAAAAATGTATGAAGTGTCATTGTTTTGTCATGAATAATTAGGTGGCTCCATTCTTGTCCAAAATAGCCAAAATGCCCAAAGGGTGGCGGAAGGCCGTTTTTGCAAGAATAGCCATTTAGGGTCCTTTTCAAATTTTGGTTGACTAACAAAAACAGCCCTAAAAATTGTTCTTTTTATCATTATTTTGAGGTGCTGACGGGCTGTATTCGCAAGAATGTTTTGTTTTAAAATTTGTTGAAAATGAGCGTTTTTTCTCTGGAGTCAAAGTAAATCACAGTCTTTTAATCAATCACATTAAATAAATGTGCAGGATGAGCACAACTCAAAATGAACCTTTCTTAGTCCACGAGGAAATCCTGTTAGAGCTACATATGTGGTGGCATGATTTGGGGGAGAACAACAGGAAAATTGTGACAAAAGCTTTGGGTGGTCTTGTCGGGCTTCTGAAGATTAAGCAGAGGAAGGATGTAATTGAGTCCCTGATACCCTTTTGGGACCCAACACATAATGTGTTCCACTTTGCTGATTTCGAGTTAACTCCTACGCTTGAGGAGATAGCGAGCTATGCTAGTTTTAATGGGAATCTTAGAAGTCAATACCCAGTGGCACCTAGAACAGTAACTCCGCACAAATTTTTGGACCTGTTAAGCATCAGTCGGGAAGTTCAAGACGGAAATTTGGCCAAAGGATTCTGTACCTTCTACTTCTTGTACTGACGTTACGGGAATCCCCATGGTTTTGAGATGCCAGATACCGGTCTTATTCACACGGGAAACAAAGATAAGTGGGAAACTTGGAGAGGATTAGCTTTTATAGTGACATTCCTGAGTGTTTTGATTTGTCCCAGAAAAGATGGGAACATAGAGTTAGGGCTTGTGGGGATAGTCGACTTCATGACCAAGAAGGCAAATGGCACCATTGTACCAATGATCTTGGCAGAAATTTACCGAGCCCTAATAGTCTGCCGAGAAGGAGGAAAGTTTTTTGAAGGATGCAATATGCTTTTACAACTCTGGATGGAGGAACACCTTTGCCACCGTTTGGGAGACATGAATTGTGGTATGACTGGTCTTGAATGCATTGAAAAACATGAAAAGCGGGTAGAGGGTTATGAGTTCCCGGATGGTACGGAAGCATGGTATACACACTTGAGCTCCTTGACTGCAAACAAGATTGAATGGACATTCGGGTGGCTCTCGGTCAGTGAAATCATTAATATGTTGACCGAGGTGTGTTTTCTTCTATTGATGGGTCTGTGGAGTATTCAGCCTTATGCCTCGCATAGAGTTCTACGTCAGCCAGGTAGATACCATCCCATCCCACATGATGAGTATTTGAGTCGGCAAGTCATTGAGTTGGAACCAAAAGCTGCTTTCCCAGAAGAAAGGGTGCATCAGATTTGGCATCAATGTAGGTTCTTAGAGCATAAGACTCAGGTACGAGATCTATCCAAAGGCGAGTTAGAGCCTAGTTACTCTGCTTGGTACGACAAGATATCACGAGTCCATCAAGAGCTCGAATGGCCCCCAAAAAGGCACCATGTCCAACAATTCACCGATGGAGCGCAGGTGCAATGGGATTGGTTGGCTTAAGAAAATGAGTATAGGGCTACCATAAGCAAGCTAGAGAGGCAAGTCAAGGATCTTCAATTTGAGAATGGTTTGCAAGACGCCGCGGATGAGGGTGAGAAGAAAAAGCTAACCAAAGAAAATGATGCACTTCGAGCCCAAACTTAAGAAATGAAAGAAGCGGCCGAAAACCCAGTCAGAAGTGCAAAAGATGGAAAGCTTATAGATAATGTTAGGCGAAAGGTGAGTGATCATGGTTTTGATCTAAACAAGGTAGAGGGTGAACTAGCAAGGGCTAAAAAAAAACTGGCTAAGAATACGGAAGAACGAGAACGCGTAGTTAAACAGTTAAAAGAGAAATATGACAATGAGGTTGTGGGGTTGAAGAAAAAGATCATAGTCCTTGAGAACAAAATGATCAACCAGGCAAAAGACATTAAAGTAGAAAGAGAACACTGTTATGCAGTGATGGCATAGTTAGAAAGAGATCTGCAACAACTTCAAGAACAAAACCATACAGTTGAACAAACTTTGGAAGCTAGGGCCCAGCAGATTGGGCGTCTATTGCAATAAAAGGGCATTATAAGAGAAAGGGTCAGAGGAATTGCCAACTACACCACAATGAAATGTAGTAAGTGTGAGGACATGACCAGATCCATGTTTTTCGCCACTGTAATGACCTTTGTCCGCCAGATAATGGAGGATCTCTATCATCTCAAAGGAGATTTGGCGCGTAGGCCCGTGGTGAGATCGACTGATGTCCCGCAAGCCCCAGGAGTAGTTGAGGCATTGATTTATTCATGATGTTTACTTCAGTCTGTATTTTCGTCTTTCCGTTGGAGTCTGTTAATCTATTTTCAAGTCTGTATTTTCATCTTTCTGTTGGAGTCTGTTAGTTTCCCTTTTTCGAGTCTGTTAGTTTTGTGATGAGTCATTGTAATCAAAACGTTTTTATTTTATGAAAATTTTGAAAATCCCAAAATGTTTTTACTATTTATTTTTTATGCTTATCCCCTAGAACTACATTTGGTCTAATTCATGCGGCATCATGATACGTAGGCAATCTTCATAGGATTCGATCATAACCAAAAGAAAAAAAAAAAAAAAGAGGGGAAAACAAGAGAGAAAAAGAAAAGGAAAAAGAGAGATAAAACAAGGAACTGTGGGAAGGAACCAATGGCAAAACAAGATAGAAAAATGATAGAATAAAGAACAATGAGAAATCAAGCAAAGAAAGGCAGGAGAAAAAAAAGAAGAAGAAGTTACAAATGGAAATTAGGGAAAGCTGGGATGATGCAAGCAACCGATCAAATGCATAATAGAAATGGTTAACTACTTAGGTGCATTACATTCCCCAAATGTGTGGTTGCCTATCTGTTGATCTCTAATCGCTAACAAGTTTGTTGTTGATAATCGGTATAAGTAGGTGGTTAGTTTGTTTGGCATTTTGGTAACCCACCCGTACAACACCCAGTCCAAAAGCAAGTTAATCATGGCTAACCAAGAACTAGATGCAAGTGTTATCGATCCGTCATGAGAGGGGGAAGAGTCGGATGTTAATCTAAAAGAGGAGTTGTATAAGCTGAAACAACAGATGGACGAGATGTACCAAGCATGGGTAAAAGGGCACCCACCACCACCTACCCCGCCAAACCTGCTTTCGTCCCGTCATTGGCTCAGTCCCAGGAATTTCCCACTGCTGCATTTTATTACTACCACGGCACCACTTCCCAAACACCACAAGCCTCACCGCCCAAACCAGTTCCATACCCTCCTCCACTAGCCACCCTTATTTTCGTGGCACCTCCACTCGCTACACTCCAACAATCCTCCAGTGAGCCTTTATTGCAGACCCAAGATAACCAATACTATCCCCCGGAGCCTACTTTTAAGACCCCAGAACCTTACTCCTACACTCCTCGCTTCTACCTCTCTGTGGAAACTGAGAAACCATCTAAAAATCCCGAACATGAGGAGATGTTCAAGAAGGTTAAAAGCCTGGAACAGTCATTTAGAAACATGCAAGGGTTTTCACCCATAAGACTCTCATTTTTCATTTTTCCTGCCTGGACCGGAGTGTTTCCCCTAATATGAATCACCTCTTCTTGCTCGACATGGCATCTCTCGAAGACTGATCGGAAGGTCTTTCTTTGGACCGTAATGTGGGCTTTTGGATAGGGTTAGAAATAAAGGGTATCAAAAAGCTCAAAACAATTCAAATGGGTTCAAAATTATAACTTTCGGAATCATACTTCTTACAACAACTACAACTCCTGCCCCGGTTTCTTTGCGTGGGGGCTTTTGGATTTTTATTTTGATGGGACCGAACAGTGAGGCTGCCTATGTATCCTTAAAAGGAATCAGGTCGAACGTAGTTCATGACATAGGAATTACTTTGTTTTTGTGATTTTTCTCTTTTCCTTTTTTTTCTCCCATTTTCCTTTCTTTTCTTTTCTTTTTTTTCTTATTTTTTTTTTCTTAACTCTTTTCCATTCTTTTCTTTCTCTTTTCTCTTTTACTTTCTCTTTCTTTTTACTTTCCTTTTGCGCTCGCATTTCTGAACTTTGCTACTAATTCCAAAAGAGGGGTATGAAAGGAAATAAATAAGGCTCAAAGGGTAACAAAGGATAAAGTTTTTAGATAGCAGAACAAAATGCCTTCGTCATTCCAATCTTCAAAACATGCCAAGTACAAACAAACACAATTTAACCAAAGAAATCATACATAATATCTTTTGACTACATCAGAATTGATAGCCATATCTACACATTTGCCTTCTATATCGATTAAATACAATGCACTATTGGACAACACTCTCGTTACGATGAACGACCCCTACCAATTTGGGGCGAACTTGCCTTTCACCTTAGCCTGATGTGGAAAGATGTGTTTCAACACTTGCTGACCCACTTCAAATTTCTGGGGGCGCACCTTCTTGTTGTATGCTCTTGCCATTCTCTTTTGATACAACTGGCCATGGCATACTACTGCTAATCTTTTCTCATCCATCAAACTAAATTGCTCCAGGCGGATTTTGACCCACTCATCATCATCAATCTCGGCTTCAGCAACAATCCGAAGGGATGGAATTTCAACTTTCATGGGTATCACCGCCTCAGTGCCATATACCAACAAATAAGGAGTTGCACCTACTAAAGTGTGAACAGTTGTGCAGTAACCTAGCAAAGCAAAGGGAAACTTCTCATGCCATTACTTAGAACCCTCTACCATTTTACGAAGTATCTTCTTTATGTTCTTGTTGGCTGCCTCGACTACTCCATTCGCCTTGGTGCGGTATGGGGTGGAATTGTGATGCATAATCTTAAACTGTTGACATACCTCTT
The DNA here is from genome assembly GCF_000393655.2 of Nicotiana sylvestris. Classification (NCBI taxonomy): domain Eukaryota; kingdom Viridiplantae; phylum Streptophyta; class Magnoliopsida; order Solanales; family Solanaceae; genus Nicotiana; species Nicotiana sylvestris. The sequence continues at coordinate 62,221,995 of NC_091057.1, forward strand.
TCATCAAATGACTGTTGAGATTAGCACTATTATCTGTGATGATCACCTTTGGGATCCCGAACCGACAAATGATATTTGAGTGAACAAAATTGACCACTGCTTTCTTGGTCACAAACTTGAAAGTTTTAGCTTCAACCCACTTAGTGAAATAATCAATGGCTACAAGAATGAACCTGTGCCCATTGGATGCTACCGGCTCAATTGGTCCGATGGAATCCATACCCCAAGCAACAAAGGGCCATGGTGCAGACATTGTGTGCAATTCAGATGGCGGAGAATGAATCAAATCTCAGTGCACTTGACATTGATGACACTTGCGTACAAAACTGATGCAATCTTGCTCCATGGTGAGCTAGTAATAACCCGCTCGAAGAATTTTCTTTGCCAGAACATACCCACTCATATGCGGTCCACAGACTCCGGAATGTACTTCGGTCATGTTAGTCGTGGCCTGTCTAGCATCTATGCATCTTAACAATCCAAGATCTAGAGTTCTTTTGTACAAAACTCTCCCACTGAAGAAAAATCCACTTGCCAAACGATGAATTGTTCTCTTTTGATCCCCTGTGGCCTGTACCCGATATACACCTATTCTGATGTACTCCCTGATGTCATGGAACCATGGCTTACCATCAAGTTCTTCTTCCACCATGTTACAGTAAGCATACTGATCGCGGACCTAAATATGCAAAGGGTCAACATAAGCCTTATCTGGATGATGTAACATTGACGCCAGAGTAGCCAAAGCATCGGCAACCTCATTATGGATCCTTGGAATATGCCTGAACTCTACTGATCGAAACCGTTGACAAAGATCATACAAACATTGTCGGTACAGTATGAGTTTTAAATCTCGTGTTTCCCATTCTCCTTGAATTTGGTGCACCAGAAGGTCCGAGTCTCCTAAGGCTAAGACTTCCTGGACACCCATGTCTACAGCTAACCTCAGACCCAAAATGCATGCCTCGTACTCAGCCATGTTGTTGGTACAGTAGAAACGAAGCTGAGCCGTAACAAGGTAGTGATGCCCTGTTTCGGAAATAAGTATGGCTCCTATCCCAATGCCTTTCATGTTAGCAGCCCCATCAAGGAAAAGTTTCCAACCCAACTTTTCAACTTGTTCCAATTCGTCAATGTGCATCACCACTTCATCAGGAACGTAAGTCTTTAAAGGTTCATATTCTTCGTCCACTGATTTCTCGGCCAAATGGTCAGCCAATGCTTGGGCTTTCGTCGCAGTTCGAGTCACATAGACGATGTTAAATTCTGTGAGCAAGATCTACCACTTTGCGAGCCTCCCTATAGGCATAGGCTTCTGAAAGATGTACTTTAACGGATCCAAGCGAGAAATGAGGTAAGTAGTGTAAGATGACAAATATTGTTTCAACTTCTGTGCTACCCAAGTTAGGGCGCAACATGTCCTTTCAAGATGAGTGTACTTAACCTCATAAGATGTGAACTTCTTTCTGAGATAATAGATGGCTTGCTCCTTCCTACCAGTGATGTCATGCTGACCCAACACACAACTAAATGAATTGTCCAAGACCGTCAAATACAGAATCAAAGGTCTCCCTGGTTCTAGTGGGACCAACACAGGTGGGTTCGACAAGTACCCCTTTATCTTATAAAATGCTTCTTGACACTCATCTATCCACTTGACCGAAACATCCTTCTTCAATAGCTTGAAGATACGCTCACAAGTTGTCGTAAGTTGAGCAATAAACCTGTTGATATAGTTCAGCCTCCCTAACAGACTCATCACCTCAATCTTGTTCCTTGGAGGTGGCAATTCATGGATGGACTTGATCTTTGACGGATCTAATTCAATACCTCGACGGCTGACTATGAATCCTAGCAGTTTTCCAGATGGAACACCAAATGCGCATTTGACGGGGTTAAGCTTAAGATTGTACCTGCGAAGCCTCTGGAAAAATTTCCTCAAATCTCTGACATGGTCAGACTGCTTCCTGGACTTTATGATCACATCATCCACATAAACCTCGATCTCATTGTGTATCATGTAGTGGAATATGGTCGTCATTGCCCTCATGTAAGTTTCCGCAACATTTTTCAAACTGAATGGCATTACCCGGTAGCAATATGTCCCCCATGGCGTGATGAATGCCATCTTTTCCGCATCTTCCTCATCCATTAAGATCTGATGATAGCCCACATAGCAATCCACAAAAGATCCAATCTCATGCTTGGCACAATTATCAATCAAAATGTGGATATTTAGCAGTGGGAAGTTGTCCTTTCGACTTGCCTTGTTGAGATCACGGTAATCAACACACACTCGGGTCTTACCATCCTTCTTTGGCACAGTCACAACATTGGCTAACCAAGTGGGATACTGCGTGACTCGAATGACCTTTGCATCAAATTGCTTTGTGACTTCTTCTTTAATCTTCACACTCATGTCAGTTTTGAACTTTCTCAACTTCTACTTGACGGGAGGGAATGCCGGGTCAGTGGGCAATTTGTGAACCACCAAGTCAGTGCTTAGACCCGGCATGTCGTCATATGACCATACAAAATTTTTTTTGTATTCGAACAATGATTTAATTATCTCTTCCCTGATTTACGGTTCAAGATGGACACTTATCTTAGTTTCTCTGACATTATCTGGGTCCCCTAAATTGATTGTTTCTATATCACTCAGGTTAGGCTTGGATTTTTCTTCAAAATGATTTAACTCCTTACTTATCTCTTCAAATGCCTCATCCTCATCATATTCTAATTCATCATCACACTCTATTTCTTGAATTATTATTTCAGAATTAGGTTGACTTTTAAGACTGGGCCGAAGATTCCTCACGCATGTCATGTCATTGAAACCAACATAAAAAGAAATGTACAAGGAAGAAAAGAAAAACAAAAATAAAACTATCAGGAATGATGAAAAAGGAAATTTTATTTCATTGAAAATAAAAGATAACAAGGTTTATACATCCAAATGGACGGAACATAGAATCTGAATTACAACCCTAGAATAATCCACATAAACTGAAAGAAAATCAAAGAAAACTACCAAAACTCCTTCCGGGTAGGGAGAGGAGTAGTCTCCCAATTGTTAAGCTTTGCACTCGGCCCGACAAACTGCACATCTGCTTTGCTAGACCCTTCTCCAACTTCCACCATGTTCACATTGTCGAACAACCTCTCGAACCTTTCAATTAACTCTTCCTTAACGTCAACCACAGAACTGGGAACTGTTGTCATAGGGCATTTCCTGGCATCGGGCTTGACAAATGACTTGGAGAAACGTGGGATAGGCTTTGGAAATGCACACGCTCTCTGTTTCAACTTTCTAGCCCTTTTCACATCTGCGGTTATGGGTTTGAATCCCAGACCAAATGTACCCAAATTTTTAAGGAGAGACATCGGCTGTACGATACCCTGCAGAGATGCACCCAGACCCTTACCAGGTACAAAACTATTTTTCAGCATTTCAAAGGCCACCATGACTGATGCGGCGGTTACCTTTGGAATTGGAGCGCATTTCCCTTATGAAATTTTCTCGACTGGCACTATTTCAAAAACCTGATAGACCTTAGGCCCTTCGTCATCTTCAACCTCAATGAATGGGACAACGACATCACTATGAGAACACAGACCATCCTCGCCATACACAATGATTTCCTGTTTGTCCCATTCGAACATGACCATCTAGTGCAGAGTGGATGGGACTTCTTTGGTGGCATGAATCTAAGGTCAACCTAACAACAGATTGTAGAAAACGGATACATCCAGCACCTAGAACTCCATGGTGAATTGAACTGGTCCTATTGTCAACTCAATCACTATATCACCAACTGAATCTTTCCCTCCACCGTCAAATCCCCGAACGCAGATATTGTTCTTGTGAATCCTCTCATCATCCACTTTCAACTTGTTCAGAGTAGAGAGAGGGAAAATGTTTGCACTAAAACTATTGTCAACCAATACCCTGGTAACCACGGAATCTTCATATTTCACCGTAAGATAGAGGGCTCTATTGTGCTTAGTACCTTTCACAGGCAACCCATCATCAGAGAAAATGACTCTGTTCACCTCAAATATCTTGTTGGCAATCTTTTCCAAATGGTTCACTAAGATTTTGTCGGGAATGTGAGCCTCTTTCAGAATTTTCATCAAGGCCTGACGATGCTCGTCTGAGTGGATTAACAATGACAACAGCGAAATCTGAGTAGGCGTCTTTCTCAACTGTTCCACAATGGAATAGTCTTGTACCTTCATTTTTCTCAAAAACCTCCTCCGCCACTTCTTCAGTTACCGCTTTCTTCACTAGATCTGGGTTATCTTTGGAGGTTTTAGCTTTTCTTAACTCTTCCGGGGCAAATCATCTCCTCGAATGAGTTAATCCATGGGCCTCATTGACTTCTTCTTTCACTTCCTTTCCCTTGTAGGTCACTATCACCCGTTCATAGTTCTACAGGATAGCCTTGCTGTTGACTATCAGAAACTAGGTTACAGGCTTGATGATGACAGGATCTGTACGGGCACCCTCTACAATTACGACAAGCTTGTTTGACACTCCCAGCACAACCACTTTTGACTATTCTTGTTTTGCAGCAACATCACTTGGGGACCCTTTCTTGTCTACCACAGATGGTTCACCATTTGTCCCGCTCAACTTGTTCACCGATCATTCAACTGTTGGTTTTTTAATTGACTTGACCTCACTGGACCGAATCATCATGACGGTCTGTGAAGGCTTCTTGGGCCCCCCTCCCTTATGTACTATTTCGATCATGTTTGTCTCCTGATGGGTTGGTAGTGGGTTCTGGTTGATGTTGGGTGCCTCTGGAGTTTGGACCTCAATCCGGTTTGTGTCAATGAGCTCCGGAATGACAATTTTCAAGTTCCAGCACTTCTCTGTGTCATGACCTGATGTACCCGAACAATAGGCACAGCTTACAGAGTAACCCAGATTCTTTGGAGGAGGGTTTGGCAATTTTGACTCAATTGGTCTCAGAATATCCAATTGCCTCAGCCTGTGGAACAAACTAGTATAGGACTCTCCCAATTGGGTGAAGGTTTTCTTCCTCTGCAACCTCTCATTCTTAAATGCTTGATTGCGCTGAAAACTTGATCCAGTAGGGTATCGGTAGGCTCGTGTGGGTGGGTAGTCATTTTGTGGAGCTGGGTAGGTGTTTTGTGGGGCTGGCGCATGCCATTGTGCGTGGGCGGTAGGTTGCGTGTATTTTTGGGCATGGTGGACAGAAAAATGAGGGTCTGGTGATGGGTAGTAATGTTGGGGTGGATTATACGGGGTTTTGCTGTAGGTTTGGTGGTGGGGTCGGGGCTGATTATAATGGTGGGACGGGCCCCTAGGTCCAAACCCTGACCCTGAGTCAATTGTTGCCACATCTTCTTTCTTCTTCTTTCCGATTACTCCCCTACTACCATTCTGAATGGCTTGGGTAGTTGCCTTAATAGCCGAGTAACTCATGATTTTGTTTGATTTAAGCCCTTCTTCCACCATGCCACCCATCTTCACTACTTCATTGAAGGACTTGCCTATATCCGATACCAGATAGCCGTAATAAGTAGGTTCTAGGGTCTGCAGAAAATAGTCCACCATTTCGCTTTCTTTCATCGGAGGGTCAACACTTGCCGCCTGTACTCTCCAACAAAAATCGTACTCCCTAAAGTTTCACTAGGCTTTTTCTCGATCTTTGTCAGAGACAAATGATCTGGAACAATCTCGAGGTTGTATTGGAAATGACACGCGAATGCCTGGGCCAAATCATCCCATGTATACCATCTGTTGTGATCCTGAGGAGTATACCACTCTAAAGCCGCGCCGCTCAGACTCAGGTTGAAGTATGTCATCAACCGCTCCTCCTTCCCGCCGGCCCCTCTCATTTTACTGCAGAATCCTCTTAAATAGGCCACCGGGTCTCCTTGCCCATCATATAGATCGAATTCGGCCATTTTGAATCCCGCTAGCAGTTGAACATCGGGAAATAAACACAGATCTTTGTAGGCCACGCTCACCTGGCCTCCCAATCTACCGTAAGGTGACAGAAGCTGAAAGAAATTAAAATAAGAGAGTCTTATTGGTAAAAAACCTCACGAGCACCGTAAGGCGACAGTGAGTTGAGAGATGAACATATGAGAGAGGCTTGTTGGTGAAAATCCTTCAGGGTACCGCAGGCCGAACAAGGGTCAGTGATTTGTTGAAGAAAATTGGGTTATGGAAATCTTGGGGCATCAAGTATGACAACTGAAAGTGGAATGGTTGGATAGACTAGGCTGATTAATCCGAATTTCATGTCATGATCATGGGTACCAGCTGCTCCACTCAAATAAGTCTTTTCTTTCTTTTTTCCCCTTCAAAACAGTCATCCAGTTTTGGTTTTTTCTTATCTCTAACTCTCAAAGTCATTGCATTTCATTTCTTTTGGGTTCATTTCTCTAAGATGTTTCCAATGTTAGTTTTGTTTAAGCAAATGAGAAAGGATTTCAAATCTCACTACCAGCTTCCAAAATTGTGCAAAGCACAGTGTGGCCAAAGCATACCAGATATAGCATGATGTAAAGTGGGAAGTAAGGTGTCAGTTGAAAATTCCATTGGTCGAGGGGATTTAGTAATCTGGTGGGAGATACAGAGGTTCAGGTGGAAAGGTTAGAAATGTAAAATAACGGTTTGGGTGTAGAACATTCGGGTCATCCAAGGTCCTGTGGGTGAAAGTCAGTCAGAAAGTCAAGCGGTTCTTGGCCAGTTTAGGGAAACCAGTCAAAGCAAAGCACGGCAGTGTAGAGGCCATCTTCAGCAAGAATGCCACAAACTAACCACCACATTTTAAACTAACAAGATTTTTCTTTGATTTGAAATAGGGGCAGAAAATTTCATTTGTTTCAGAGAAACCCTCCGTAAGGGAGAGCAAGTACCAGACAGGTTTGACTATAAATTCTCAGGACCCTCCTGGAAAATGGGACCTAGGTGAAAATTCAAGACATTCATGAATAACAAGATCTAGCATAAGCTCTACCTTGAGGAAATATAAGTTAGCTTTGAAGTTTCATTCTTAGGATAGGATTCAATTCGAAATTTCCAGGACCCTCCTGAATAATGGGACTTAGCTTTAAGACCTCCATTAGATAACAAGATTTGGCGTAAGTTCTGTTGTAGGGAAGTATAATTCAGCCTTAAAAGTTGTCACTCTTAAGACAAGACTTGATTTTGACTTTCAGGATCTTTCTAGATAATGGGATGTAGTTTTAAGACTTTCTTAGATAATAAGATTTAGCGGAAGTCATACCTTTAGAAGATATAATTTAGCTTTAAAACTGTCATTTAACTGGGAGTTCTCAAGACTCTCCTGAATAATGGGATTTAGCTTTCAAATTCTTAGAGATATTTGGTAACATGATTCAACTAACACTCATAGATGCGCCCAGCTACCAAACTGGGGCAGAAAATTCTCTTTGTTTTGTCTATTTTGGTGAAATCAGGCACCTACCTGGAGAGCAAGGGAGAACAACACGAGTTTTAAGGATAGAAAAATAGTGCAAGGTTAGCAATCAGGCACCCACCTGGAGAACAAGGGAAAACAAATCAAATGCAAAGGAAAAGCAGTTTAAGTGTTGGTAATCAGGATTCCACCTGAAGAACGAAAGGGAGCAGTTCAAGTATTGGTAATCAGGAGCCCACCTAAAGAATGAAGGGAAACAGCAATTCAAGTATTGGTAATCAGGAGCCCACCTGAAGAATGAAGGGAGAAACAATTCAAGTATTGGTAATCAGGAGCCCTCCTGAAGAACGAAGGGAGAAGCAATTTAAGTGTTGGTAATCAGGAGCCCACCTGAAGAACGAAGGGAGGAGCAGTTCAAGTATTGGTAATCAGGAGCCTACCTGAAGAACAAAGGGAAGCAACAATTCAAGTGTTGGTAATCAGGAGCCCACCTAAAGAACGAAGGGAGAAGAAATTCAAGTGTTGGCAATCAGGAGACCACCTGAAGAACGAAGGGAGAAGCAACTCAAGTATTGGTAATCATGAACCCACCTGAAGAACGAAAGGAAGCAGTTTAAGTATTGGTAATTAGGAGCTCACCTGAAGAACGAAGGGAAGCAGCAGTTTAAGTGTTGGTAATCAGGAGCCCACCTGAAGAACAAAGGGAAGTAATTTAAGTATTGGTAATTTGGAGCCCACCTGAAGAACGAAGGGAAGCAGCAGTTTAAGTGTTGGTAATTAGGATCCCACCTGAAGAATGAAGGGAAGCAGCAGTTAAGTATTGGTAATCAGAAGCCCACCTGAAGAACGATGTAAAGCAGTTCAAGTGTTGGTAATCAGGAGCCCACCTGGAGAACGGAGGGAAGCAGCTATTCAAGTGTTGGTAATCAGGAGCCCACCTGAAGAACGAAATGAAGAAGCAGTTAAGTGTTGGTAATCAGGAGCCCACCTGAAGAACGAAGGGAAGTAGCAGTTAAGTGTTGGTAATCAAGATCCCACCTGAAGAACGAAGGGAGAAGCAATTTAAGTATTGGTAATCAGGAACCCACCTGAAAGACGAATGGAAGAAGCAATTTAAGTGTTGGTAATCAGGAACTCACCTGGAAGAACAAGAGGAAAGCAGCAATGTTCAAAGGAAGATAGTTCAAGTTTGGCAATCAGGCGCCCACCTGGAGAAAGGGAAAAGCATCTCAGATTATAATTCAAGTCAGCAACAAAGGAATTTCACCCGGATAGTACGAGACAACAGAGCAAAAGAAAATTCAAGATCAAGTTTGAAGATATAGATAGGATTCTTGTAATGGATAGATCATAGCCTAGTCTAGCTTCTTTTATTTTGTCATGGTGTAATAAGGAGTTCAGTAAGTAGTAGCAGCAGCAACAACAGTGAAATCACAGCTTCATGGTAGTCCCAGCTACCGAAACTTCCCGAACTACACTAACCTGATTCCTTTATAGCCAAGGATATGTAGGCAACCTCGGAAGCAGGGTGCGGTCAAACCTTTCAAAAATGCTTCTCACGGAGTAATCAAACGGGCAAAAATCGCTCGTATCCGCTCACTTTGTCTTTGCACGAAAACTCTTCGTGTTTCCGAGCAAAGAAGAGCAGCTGGGAGCATGCGATTTTTTCCCTACATGAATTATTCCCATAAATTCAAACAAAATAAAATTTTCCCATTATTTGTAGTTTCGTGGATTTTTGTAGCATTTTTTGTTAATTGTTTGCATTTGTCTGTGCACGTTTATTTTATTTAATTCATGAAAGCATTTGCATTTAGGATTTAATTTGGCATTTTTGAAATAGTTAATAATTTAGTTGTGTTACAAAAATAGAAAAATCACAAAAATAGCTCATTTTTACATTTAGCTTCGAATTTTGTAATTTTCTTAATTAATTAGTTGTAGTAAGTATTATTTTGAAATATTAATCTAATTTGCTTGGATAATTTGGTTTAGGAATTAATTTAGATTTTAATTTTGAAAAAGAAAAGAATTTTTGAAAAAATAAAAATTGAAAAAATAAAAAGAAAAGGAAAAAAATTGAGAAAATTCGGATCTTGGGCCAAAATTTGAAATTCCCCCAAGCGAAAACCAGATTTCCCCCTTTTTACCTCAAATACCCACTTACCTAGCCTAAACCCATTCCAAAAACCGGTCCAGTCCCACTCAAAGCCAAACGACCCCGTTTTAGTAGCCTTTGATCTGGACCGTTGATCTGATTTGATCAAACGGTACAGAACTGAACCCCCATTTAATATTTAACTGTTCTAAAGCTACCCCCTCTCAAACTCGTCTCTCCCAATTCACCCCCTTCCTTCAAAGACAACCAAATCAAACCCTAGCGCCGCCTTGGTTCTCCACCGCATCAGGCCGGCAGAGCCACTCCTAAATCTCCCCAAATTAATACCCCAAACTCCCCTTCATCCCCCCTTTCCAAATCTTCACTTCTTTTCCCTCGAATCTGTCCCAAAATATTCAGATCATAAATTGAAGATATGAACCCTAAAATCCCAAAAACCAAATCAGCGAGGTTATTGAAGATTTGAGGTTGAATTTGACTTTAATCGCATGTTTTCAGTCGAGAACACACGATTAAGGTTTATTTCGGCAAAAAATTAAAGATTCCTTGAAGATTAGTTCAAAACTGTTGTTCGCCTGGTTTTGATAGGTATTTTCAGTGTTCCATCTCTTTCATTTCTTTTCCTATCTTCTTTTTCTTTTGTTTTCTCAAAATCATCTCTGTATGTGTTTCTTTAACTTAGGTTAAATGTTATCTTCTTCAGTTTTGTTTGGATTTGTTAGGCTAATTTTGTTTAATTTTTCTTTTAGTTTTGGGTCGTTGAGAACAGTTGGTTCAGAAGTCCATTTAGCTCCGAATTTTCCTTTATTTTCTGCCTTCACGAATTTCTGAATCGGACTTGGGTCCAAAGAAAAGGGATTAGCCCAAGTCTTGCTGTTTTGAAATATTAGGTCAATTTGACCCCTGACACATTTTGGTTTCAGGGGTAATAACAGGGTGCTTAAGGGGTAATTTGGGAATTTGGTTTAGGGAATATATCCGTAACTGATTTAGGCAGCTTCTGGGAAGGTGCTTTTAGGACTAAGGTGAAAATCTGATTCTAATATTAAGGGTATGTGAGCAAAAATGAGAATTCAAAAATGTTTTAAGTGAAAAACTGATTTCTTTATGCTGCCCTAAAGACTTGCCTATAAAGGTATCCTTTCTTCATTAGCAAGGCCGGAATCAAAGATAAAATTCCGGCAAAAAACTGAAACGGCTAGGTGCTTGAGAAGAACTCTGAAATAACATGGAATTCTCTACACTTTTCTGTTGAAAACAACCCGAAATTCTGTTTAATTTTGATTTGCTGATCCTCTTTATTCGCTAGAATTTCTGAAGAACTTAAAATTCCAGCACTTGGGTAAAAATGGTATGAGTTTTGGGATTTTAAAAGTTTGGTTTGAGCTGCTTTGGTTTTTGGGGTACTGTTTTATTGAATCTGGGTACTGTTCTGCTGTTGTTGCCTACTGAATCCTCAATTCTCTTTGTTTCCCTTTTATTCCCAGGTAGTTCTTTTGAACCATGAATGGAAATGAAGTTTGTTTAGGCTATTGTGTGAAGATATGTAATTCTAGTTGAAGAAATGGACCATTGTTACCTCTCTGTTGCTTTACTAGTTTCTTTTCAAGTTTGTTGCATTTTGTTTTATGTTTTCTCCTAGCCAAGTTTTCTTATGTGTAGTTAATCATGTAATAAATATTTCATGTTTATCTTAAGATTAAATATGGGTTTTGTTTTGAATGTAATCAATTCAGAAATCTCTTATATCTTACGTAATATGTATTAACTGAAGACTTGGATTCTTTAACTTGATTGTGAGGTTGGTTAGTTTTGAGTGTCTTTTCCATAGCTATGGGTTATGTATTTTCTAGTTCAAATAAGTCATGTTTGGATTGATGAATCTGGGCTAAGTCTGTTTTCCCATCAATCATGTGTTCAGATTCGCCTATATATATATAGCTTGAAACATAGTCTATTGATTTTAGAAGTTTGTAACTCAGTGTTGTCTCTGTTCATGCATAGACCCTTTGGATTTTAAAAGGATTTTAAAATGGAATTTGAGTTTGAAATCGGACTCGAGAATCTTTGAATTTGGTTTAACTCGTTGTAATTGGTTTTCTTTAGAAAGTCTCGAGCCATGTAGTTTTGTTAAGAGTGTTGGTCTGAAGTTAGAATTTTGCATGAATTTATGTCTCTAAACTTTGTTGTTAAATGATGCATAATTTGCATAAGGCCTGTGACTTCACTAGGAGTATATTTCAACATAGAATGTATGTGGTGTTCAAATGTGCTTTGCATATGATTAAGGGAGTCAATATTTGGTTCAGGTTCAAAGATTTTATGAAAAATGTAGTGTTCCCTCATTTGCTAATGTTGAAGGATCAAATTGAACTATCAGCATCAATCCCTTTGCGCCAAACTCCCCCACCCCTTTTCTGCATTTTAGGTTCTCGATTTGGGCAGCATTGTGAGCCCAATGGCGCTCATGTTTGTCAAGTAGTAGGCCATTGACAATTGGGCTTCAAGCTAGGCCAAGCCTTGGAATAAAATAGAATGGATTCCGTGTATTGTTTTCTTTGATTAGCAAATTAAGTTTAAACTTTAGACTAAAGTAGTTATAATTTCTTTAAACCTTTCCTTAATTAACTAATTGGGCTCTTGAAAGTAGACTTGAGGCGTGCCATAGTATGCAAGATGTAGTTATGGCCCTCAAAAGCGCAGTTCGAATTTCCTTTAAAAATTAGAATCGAGGTGTGTCGTGCCAAATAAAATCTCAAAACGCATGACCCTCATTTAATCAATTGTGAATTCTTAGAATCGAGGTGTGCCATTTAGTTGAATTTTCCATGGCCCTCGCAAAGTTGAAAGTGCATAGTTTCTTTAGGCGCGCTATTTTAAAAATTACCTTCCTAAACTTGGGTGTGCATTTCATGTGACCCAAATCCAAATCTCAACAACGTTAGATAAAATATGTCGTAGACCACAAGTGCATTTCATGTGGTATAGTCCGAGGCGTGTTTTAAATAACGTTGAATCTTCCTAAAAATAATTAAAAGCGGCTAACAAATTAAAATATACCATAGGCTAGAACATGTATTAAAATCAGATAATAGGCCAATAATAACAATTAAGCGACCATGCTAAAACTACGGAACTCGAGAATGCCTAACACCTTCTCTCGGGTTAACAGAATTCCTTACCCGGATTTCTAAGTTCGCGGACTATAAAACAGAGTCAATCTTCCCTCGATTCGGGATTTGAACTGGTGACTTGGGACACCATAAATTATCCTAAGTGGCGACTCTGAATTTTTAATTAAATAATCCCGTTTCGATTGTCACTTTAATTGGAAAAAAACTCCCTTATACCCTTTGGAGGGTGTAGGAAAAAGGAGGTGTGACACTATTATTAGAAAAAGACCTGGGACCTACACTACTTACCCATCGCGGACAGCGAAAAATCCACCGTGGACCGCGGTTATTAAACCCAGAAGGGCACTGGCATGGACTTCACCGCGGACCGCATAAAATGCACTGCGGTCGCGGTAAGGCACCTTGGACCGCGAAAAATGCATTGTAGCCGTGGTTGAAACTTCAGAGAACTATCACTTTTGCACATTTAGCACCGCTGACCGCGGTAAGTTACCACCTCCACCGTGAGCCCATCGTGGCCGCGAAAAATGCATCGCGGCAGCGATCCAAACTTCAGAAAGTGCAGCATTTTTCCAATTTGGTCCTACACTATATCAAAATAGCCCTACACACATCTTACAACTAGTTAGTCCAAAATAAAATCGTATACTAAGAAGAAAATCAAAGAAAAACAAAAAAGAAAGACACATGGGTTGCCTCCCATGAAGCGCCTGATTTAACGTCGCGGCACAACGCCGGTTACCATCAAACAACTTTATATAGATCATTGCCACCACGTGGTTGTCATCAATCTTACCAAGATAGTGCTTGACTCTGTGCCCATTAACTCTGAATATCTCTCCATTTTTGTTTTCAAGTCAAGTGCACCAAATGAAGTCACAAGCACCACTTCAAAAGGTCCACTTCATTTCGACTTAAGCTTTCCCAAAAAACAAACGTAACTGAGAATTGAACAAGAGAATCAAATCACCCACTTTGAACTCCTTTCCAAGAGCATACTTGTCATGAAGGCACTTCATCTTGTCCTTATACAAGTACAAATTGGAGTAGGCATGAAATCGGAATTCATCAAATTCATTAAGCTACTCCACACGAAGATTTGCTGCCACATCCCATTCAAGATTTAGCTTCCTCAAAGCCCATATGGCCTTGTGCTCTAACTCGACCGGTAGATGGCAAGCTTTCCCAAACACCAACCGATACGGAGATATTCCAATCGGAGTCTTGTAATCAGTCCTATAAGCCCAAAGAGCATCATCCAATTTCTTTGACCAATCAGTCCTATTTGCATTGACCGTCTTTGACAATATACTCTTGATTTTCCTATTTGGGACTTCAACTTGGTCACTCGCCTAAGGATAATAAGGGGTAGAAACTTTGTGATTGACACCGTACCTTGCAAGCAAAGTGTCAAAAGCTCTATTGCAAAAATGAGACCCCCCGTCACTTATGATTGCTCAAGTATTGCCAAACCTATTAAAAATACTCTTCTTGAGAAATGCAACAACACTGCGGGCCTCATTATTAGGTAAAGCCACGCCCTTAACACACTTTGAAACATAGTCAACTGCCACTAGAATGTATCTGTTGCCACATGAACTAACAAACGGGTCTATAAAATCAATGCCCTACACATCAAAGATGTCAATTTCGAGAATAGCGGTGAGAGGCATCTCATCCTTCTTTGAAATTCCACCCGCTCTTTGACATTCGTCGCATCTCTTCACAAGTTCACTTACATCCTTATACAATGTTGGCCAGTAAAAACCACAACTAAGAAACTTTAAAGCTGTCCTCACCCCACCATGATGACTACCCTAGGTAGAGGAATGACAAGCCTCTAGAATACTCAATTGCTTCTCCTCCGGGACACATCTTCGGATCACACCGTCAGTGTATATCTTGAACAAGTAAGGCGCATCCCAATAGTACTCTAAATTATCCCGTTTAAGATTCTTCCTTTGGTTAGATGAGAGCTCATACGGTACAATACCAGTCACAAGGAAGTTGGCAACATCCGCGAACCATGGCATGGTATTCACAGATATGGAGAGGAGTTGCTCATCAGGGAAAGAATCATTAATTTTAAGGCCATCACAGGGCCTCCCCTCCTCATCCAAGTGGGACAAGTGGTCCACCACTTGGTTTTCACACCCCTTCCGGTCCACAATCTCCAAATCAAACTCTTGAAGCAATAAGACCCATCTCATCAATCGAGCATTGGAATACTTCTTCGTCATCAAGTATCGGAGCGCGACACGGTCAGTATGAACTATCACATTGGCACCCATGAGATAAGGCCTAAACTTCTCCATTGAGAACACAATAGCCAACAACTCTTTTTTCGTCATCGTGTAATTCACTTGATCATTGTCACACCTCCTTTTTCCGCCCCGCGAGGGTACAAAGGAGTTTTTTCCAATTAAAGGACAATCGAAACGGGATTTGTTTATTTATTTCAGAATCGCCACTTGGGAGATTTAGGGTGTCCCAAGTCACCAATTTTAATCCCGAATAGAGGAAAAGAATGACTCCATATTACAGTCTTGGTACCAGAAATTCGGATAAGGAATTCTGTTAACCCGGGAGAAGGTGTTAGGCATTCCCGAGTTTCATGGTTCTAGCACGGTCGCTCAACTGTTATATTCGGCTTGATTATTTGATTTTTATACAAATATGAACTTATGTGCAAATTTTAACTTTTTACCGCTTTCATAATTATTATTATTATTTTTTACAAGGAATTGCAAGGTTGTGAAAATATATCTCGAACCGCGTTACAATCAATGTACCCGTGGTCGTCGACACATTTTGACTCCGTTGAGATTTGGATTTGGGTCACATCAATGTGCACCCGTGTTTAAGAAGGTTAAATTATTAAAGGTGCGCCTAAAGCAACTAGCGTATTGTTATTTTGGGAAGGCCGTAAAATTCGCTAAACGGCTTGTCCCGAATTCTAAGTATTTTAATATATACATTTAGAGGGCCCCGCGGCTTGTGCATTTTTGTTTGTCGAGGCTCGTCTCATTTTTATTTAAAAGGATAAACCTACAGTGACTATATTTTTCTATTAAGTTTGTCTCTAAAATAAAAGAAAATCTCTTAATTAATTACATGCTAAAAACGTAACTTATTAGTTATTATTTTACGGCTAATGCGAATGAAAATGGCGATCGAGTTTGTTCAAAGAAAAACTGCTTTCATTCTATATTCTATTATTCAATAATACTAAAACATGAGATCGACACACCATAATATCAAAAAAGATTAACTATTCTTTGATTAATTTAAACTAACATTATTAGATGACGAAGTTATACATATGCAACATCATTACTCATTAATCAATCAACTACATTTTTATACAAAGAAAGGAAAATTATATTCAAACACAAATCTAAACAGGAGAAATTCAACAGGAACAAAGCCTGATTAATATTTCATTTCGCTTCAAACCGAGAGTGTACAAATGTGTACCTGGAAATGGCAGTACAAGAACAAAAGAAGGAGAAGTCAGCAGCAATAATAACACAGCAACAGCAGGTTCAGCAACACCGCAAACCAGTAACAACCAGTAGAATAACCCAGCGACGGATTGAAAAATCAGCAATACCAAAGTGCAATCACAGTCAAAGCAGAATAGAGACGGATACAAGATGCAGTAGTTTACTGATTTTGAATAACACTCGAGAAAAGACAAACATAATTTATTCAAGTAGAAGTTCAAGTTGTCTTTCTCTTTTTCAGTCTAAAAGCTCTCTCAAGTGTAAAAGTCTGTCAATAATAATCTCTAAGTCCTCTCTCAAATCTTTGTCCTCTCAATAATGTTCAACCTCCCTTTAATGTGTCAAATGACCCTATATATATAGCAAGACAAGTCTTGAATCCCCAACCTAAAATTATTCCCCCAAGGCATGCTTTGTCCCAACTATCTAATGTTTTCTTTATTTTAAACCTTGTCCCCCATGCCTACATTAAATAAATACAACATCCCCAACCCATTATAATTTGTCCCACATGCCTAACATAAACAAATACAATATTCCCCTCCACTACATTATGTTTTGTCCCCCATTATGTTAAACAATTATATCAAACCCCACCCCATTATATTTTGTCCCTCATGCCTACATAAACAATTATAATAATGTTCAATTACCAAACTTGTCACGACCCAAATTGAAGGGCCATGACTAGCACCCGACCACACTTGCCGAGCACCAACGTACATTTCATCTAACCTTCATTATTATCTTTTAAGGCTGACGAGATCAATATAAATGGTAAACCTAGATCATGGACAACCAGCAATAAAATATGACGGCATGAACATACATAGCAGGGGATGACCAGACAATCAAGAAACTACATATAAGGTATGAGCTACCACGCTACTTTGAAGACTATACAAAAAAAACTAGCTGACAAGGCATACCAAACTATACATGAGCCGACACCTGTCTATGAGCCTCTAAAAGAACATAAGTGTTGCAACATAGCCGGAACAGGGCCCCGACATACCCATAATGTCTATAACAAAAATTGCATACCAAGACCAAGGCAAGTCCGGAGAAGGGATCTCGCCAATCACCGCTGAACTGGACAGTCTACTGTGGTGGGGGAGCTGCACCTGCCTGTCTATCAGGACCTGCAGCACGACATGCAGCGTCCACAAATAAAAGGACGTCAGTACGAATAAAGTACTGAGTATGTAAGGCAAGGAACCATAAATACGATCAGTAATGTAAGCAAGGATAGAGAATATACAACCTGTAACATCTTAGTACCTCTGAGGGCTACTTACATGAAATGCATGATACATATGTATAAATACATAAACCTTTAAAGCATTCGCCTCTGTGGGCATCATCATCATCATATCGTACCCGGCCATAATAGGCTCGGTAGAATCGTACCCGGCCACGTGGAGCTCGGTAAAACCCAACTGATCAGTGGTTGCACAATAGGTGCCGTACCCGGCCAACTATAGCATGGCTCGGTAGAGTAAAATAGATACATATATATAATGCATGCTCGACTCATGGAATCACATTCTAAACCTTTCGGAGTGACGTAAGGTCAGTATCCTCTGTACACGTTATTAGGACTAACTCTTCACTATGAACCTTATAAGAATCAGGAAGTACCAACAACATTGATAACATAAGAATAAGAGAAGCAACATTAACATCAATCGTTCCATAAGAGGGAAAACAATGTAAGTACTACTAGCTTCTAAGAGTAGAGTATCTTGGAAGCTCGTTCATTACATTATGTACAATCGGAGTCGTGCAAAAGAAGGAAAGGGATAGCCTCACATACCTTGTATATACTGCCCCAATCTCAAGCTATGCAATTGTCAAAACTCCTTAGTCTACAATAAGAGAAACGATACTATCGTTATCATTTAAGCGTCATAACTATTATGTATCGACCACAACCTATTTTACGATGAAACAGACAGCACCTCCCCTATATATATGACCTCACACCATTCAAAACAGTCACCAAACAGCCCAAACAACATCAATAATAAACATATTGAGCCTCCCAAAATAGTCCACACACAGCCTAATCACTCCATACATACGACGACCACCGTAGTCGTGTCAAACAACCTGGAAATGTTACGAATAACTATCAGCCCATAACCCTACATATATATGGTGTTTCTCCACACCCTTCCTCCTCCAAAACTCCACAAGATAGTAGTAAAATATGCAGCCCAACAACAACACAAAATAGTCCACAAAACAATAACATTACTTCCAAGCCTTTCGATATATATTTCACAAGTTCTAGCTTCAATGGCTTAGCCGCAACTTGGATAATCTTAAATACATATAGATTAAGAGGTTCCTTACCTTTATACAGAAATAACAACTCCAATTTGACCTTAAATTTCCATGAAATATCCTTCCAATGCTGCCACAACAACAAAAAAGCGAAACTAGCGATAAATTAGTGTTTTTCGGCACTAGAATCACTTTAGAAGGCTTGAAATCACCTAGGATTGATATTAAGAACATGAGGGAGTATTTACAGAACATAAACCCTTTAAAACAACCTCCCACACGAGCTGTAACGACACAAAAATGAGCAACAACAAGAAGAACAAGAGACTTACTAGCGCCACGGAATTCCCGACACTTGATTTGTGTTGTTTGCCCTTTTTTGGGTCTTGAATCTTGAGAGAACCTTGAGAGGATGTTACTAGGGTTCTAAGGTCTGAAAATAGTGAGAAGAAATGACTTAAAACGGGTTGGAGGCATCCTATATAGGTCCAAATATCTTAAACCGCCTTAGTGGGCCCCATAGAGAGGTGCTTGGCGCAGTCTCGCGAAAACGCGAATATCTCTCTACTCCGAGATCGTATCGATGAACGGTTTAATGCTATGGAAACTAGACTCATAGATCTTTAATTTGGTTGGTAGATCACCCCGTAATTCCTTGTAAATTATGAGAAAAGATTAGAAACATTTGACCCAATGTTTAAGTAAAATTATGAACCTAAGTTGCGACAACTTTTGTCGACTTTTGTTTCATAACTCGTTTGACTTCATGACTTATGATACGGATATTATATGATTAAAATACCTTAATAAATGACCTCTTGAGTGTATTAAGCACCGCTAGATTACCTGAAAATACGAGTTACAACATCCTTGATTCGTTTAACTTCTAATACTGGTTAATCACCCTTATACACTCTTGTATCACTTAAGACCAATAGGATTGACTTCTTATCATCTCAAAGATAATTCCTTCTTGGATTTATGTTAACTAATATATGGAATGAACTAACACATGTGGATATGGGTTGTAACACCCTCCCCCCCTTAGGAACATTCGTCCTCGAATGTAAGGGTTTATGGGGAGTTTAAATCATCGTGGATTCCAATGGAAATTTCCGATCAATTTTCCCCTATAAAATGGTCACTAGCAAAACTTGCAAGTAATTAAGCCCAACATATGGCTTCACAAGGCTACACAAAGCATTATGCGTATTTACATTATCTACATATCACCATTTTGTATTAAGGAGGAGTATTCTCAAATTATTGCTTACCTCATAGAGCCGTTTCTTCTTCCAATGTATCCTGTCTTCCACCAGCATCCTTGTTATCTTCATTCTGGAATAAGTAAGGGTATTTAGACTTCATCTCCTCTTCTGCTTCCCATGTCATTTCTTCCATATTTTTGTTCCTCCATAATACTTTGACGGAAGCTACATCTTTTGTTCTCAGCTTGCGGACTTGCCGATCTAATATCGCCACTGGCACTTCTTCATATGATAGGTCCTATGTAACTTGTACATCTTTGATAGGGACGACTCGAGAAGGGTCTCCAATACATTTTCTCAACATAGATACATGGAATACCGGGTGGACAAATTCCAATTCGGATGGCAATTCTAACTCATAAGCAACCTGTCCAATCCGTCGAAGAATTTTATACGGCCCGATATACCTTGGACTCAGCTTACCTTTCTTCCCAAAACGCATAATACCCTTCATTGGTGAGATCCTCAGGAAAACCCAATCACCAACCTCAAACTCTAGATCACGACGTCGGACATCAGAATAAGATTTTTGCTTGCTTTGTGCCGTCCTCAATCGCTCCTGTATCACTTTCACCTTCTCAATAGCTTGGTGAATCAAATCTGGCCCATATAATTCTGTTTCACCGACTTCGAACCATCCAACTGGTGATCTACATCTCCTCCCGTATAGTGCCTCGTATGGGGCCATTTTAATACTGGAATGGTAGCTATTGTTATAGGCGAATTCTATGAGTGGAAGATGATCATCCCAATTCCCCTTAAAATCTAGAACACATGCTCGTAGCATATCTTCCAGTGTCTGAATGGTACGTTCAGCCTGTCCGTCAGTCTGCGGATGAAATGCAGTGCTGAGATTTACCTGTGTGCCTAAACCCTTCTGGAAAGACCTCCAAAAGTTAGCCGTAAATTGAGCTCCTCGGTCTGATATAATAGATATGGGCACACCATGAAGCCTAACAATCTCCTTGATATACAACTTTGCATAATCTTCAGCCGTGTAAGTTGTCTTCACTGGCAGAAAATGGGCACATTTTGTAAGTCGATCAATTATCACCCAGATGGAGTCAAACTTATGATAAGAGCGAGGTAATCCAATAATGAAGTCCATATTAATCACCTCCCACTTCCAGGTCGGAATCTCTATATTTTGAAGCAATCCACCGGGTTTCTGATGTTCTATCTTTACTTGTTGACAATTGGGACACTGGGCTACAAATTCTGCAATAGACTTCTTCATATTATCCCACCAATACTGCTCCTTGACATCATGATACATCTTTGTCGAGCCGGGATGGATGGAATATCGGGATTGATGAATCTCATTCATAATCTTCTCTCGCAACCCTGCCACATTAGGCACACACAATCGGCTCTGGTATCTCAGTGCCCCATCTTTTCCGATCCCAAAAGCCATACTTTTACACTGTTGAATGCTTTCTCTTAATCGTACTAAGATAGGATCTTCATATTGTCGTGCTTTTACCTCGGCTACCAAAGATGATTCTGATGTATTCTGTACAGTAACACCTCCGTCATCAGAGTCTAACAATCTGATTCTCATATTGGCTAGCTGATGAAGCTCTTTAATCAACCCCCATCTACCTGCCTCAATATGTACTAAGCTTCCCATTGATTTACGGCTGAGAGCGTCTGCCACAACATTGGCTTTACCGGGATGATACAATATCTCGACGTCGTAGTCTTTCAATAATTCAAGCCACCTACGCTGCCTCAAATTCAACTCTTTCTGCTTGAAGATGTATTGTAAACTCTTGTGATCTGTGTAGATGTCAACATGGATGCCGTATAAGTAGTGCCGCCATATCTTCAAAGCATATATTACTGCAGCCAATTCCAAATCATGGGTTGGATAATTCTTTTCATGCTTCTTCAATTGTCTTGATGCATAAGCAATCACATTCCCATGCTGCATCAATACGCACCCCAAACCTATACCTGAGGCATCACAATATACCACATAACCTTCTGTTCCTTCAGGAAGAGTGAGCACTGGTGCAGATGTCAATCGATTCTTCAGCTCCTGAAAACTACGTTCACAAGTGTCAGACCACTGGAATTTGGTAGCTTTTTGTGTTAACTTAGTCAATGGTGATGATATAGAGGAAAATCCTTCTACAAACCGCCTATAATATCCTGCTAGCCCTAGGAAGCTGCGGACTTCTGATGGTGTTGTAGGTCTCGGCCAATTCTTTACTGCATCGATCTTCTGAGTGTCGACACTAATACCCTCATCAAATATCACATGGCCAAGGAATGCTACTGAGTTCATCCAGAATTCACATTTGGAGAGCTTAGCATATAACTTACGAACCTGAAGCGTCTGTAATACTATCCGCAAGTGGCCCGCATGTTCCGCCTCCGAACGAGAATATACTAGAATGTCATCAATGAATACAATCACGAACACATCAAGATAGGGCCTGAATATAGTATTCATGAGATCCATAAAAGCTGCTGGGGCATTTGTTAGCCCGAACGACATCACCAAGAACTCAAAGTGCCCATATCTTGTCCGGAAGGCCGTCTTTGGAATATCCTTCTCCCTAACCCTCACCTGATGATACCCTGAACGTAAATCAATCTTGGAGAAATACTTGGCACCCTGGAGTTGGTCAAACAGGTCATCAATTCTTGGAAGTGGATACTTGTTCTTTATAGTAGACTTATTCAACTGTCGATAGTCGATACACATCCGTAACGACCCGTCTTTCTTCCGCACGAATAGGACTGGTGCACCCCAAGGTGAAGTGCTAGGCCTAATAAAGCCCTTATCCAGCAAGTCCTTCAACTGCACCTTCAACTCTCGCAACTCTGCCGGGGCCATTCTGTATGGAGGAATAGAGATCGGTTGAGTGTCAGGCAACACATCAATGCTAAACTCAATCTCCCTTTCAGGAGGAAGGCCTGGGAGTTCATCTGGGAAAACATCTGGGAATTCGTTGACCACAGGGATTGATTGTAAAGTAGGCGGTTTCGCCTCCGCATCCCTAACACGAACGAGATGATAAATGTAACCTTTTGAGATCATTTTCCTTGCCTTAAGATAGGAAATAAACCTACCTTTCGGTGTAGCAATGTTCCCTTTCCATTCAATGACGGGTTCACCCGGAAATTGGAACCTAACCATCTTCGTACGACAGTCAACATTTGCATAGCATGAGGCCAACCAGTCCATTCCCATTATCACATCAAAATCAACCATTTCTAACTCAAATAAATTTGCCGAGGTTTGACGACTACAAATCATCACAGTGCAACCTCTATATACCCTTCTAGCAATCACAGAATCTCCTATCGGAGTAGATACCGCGAGGGGTTTACTTATCAATTCAGGTTCAATGCCAAACTTATTAGCCACAAAGGGTGTAACATATGATAATGTAGATCCCGGATCAATCAACGCATATACATCATAAGAAAACACAGATATAATACCTGTAACAACATCTGGAGACGACTCGAGATCCTGTCGACCTACTAGAGCATAGGTTCGATTTTGAGCACCACTCGAACTCGGCACTGCACCTCTACCCCTACCACGACCTGTCGACTGCTGAAAACCCCGTGCTGGAGGTCGAACTGATGAGGAAGAACCAGACACAGATCCAGTCGGCTGAGCCATACCATCACCTCCTCTATTAGGACAATCCCGCATCATATGGCCAGGCTGCCCGCACGAATAGCATGCATCAGAACCTCGACGACACAGTCCAAAGTGGGCCTTGCCGCACTGATCACAATGTGGTGTTGGGGGTCTCATCTGACTAGTATCCCTGTGATGTTGCGAGCCAGATGCCCGCGAACTCTGACCTGGACCAGAATAGGATCGATCATATCGAGGCCTCTGAAACTGTGGAGGAGCACTAGCTACAGGTGGCGCCGAACTCCTCGAAAACTGTGGCCTGATGCGGCCTCTGAAGTCATCAGAATACCCTGCAAATCTCGCCCTCTTATGCTGGCCTCTATCCTGCTCCCTAACTTCCCTCTGCTGGCGCTTACGATCCTCTAGGGTCTGGGCATAAGCTTGAATACGGGAAATATCCATGCCCTCCACCAAGGAGGTTGTCGTACACTCATTTATCAGATGTGGTCCCAACCCATTCACGAACATATGCACCCTATCACTCATCTCGGCCACCATATGGGGAGCATACCTTGCCAAAGAATCAAACTGCATACTGTACTCTCGCACACTCATATTACCTTGTCTAAGGTTCAAGAACTTATCAGCTCTAGCTCGTCGTATCTCAACTGGCAAGTAGTGACGAAGAAAGGCCTCAGAAAATTCCTTCCACACAGCTGGAGGAGGGTTCGGACCCCTGGATCTCTCCCAACTATCATACCAGAGAACCGCTAAATCCCGTAGCCGATAAGAAGCCAACTCTACTGCCTCTGTATCACTAACATGCATAACCCGAAGTGTACGATGAACCTGGTCAATAAAAGTCTGTGGGTCCTCCTTGGGGTCTGATCCGGTAAACACTGGAGGGTCTAAATTAATAAAATCACGAACTCTTGTACTAACTGGTTTCTCAGCAGCACCTGTATTCTGCCTCTGAGCCTGAGCAGCTACCAAGCTAGTCAATAACTGCAAAGCACTCCGCATATCCTGGTCTGGAGTGCCAGACGGAGGAACTGGAGGCGCTGGGTGCCTTCTAATATCCTCTGGAGGAGATGGAGTAGATGAGGTATGAGAGGGCATCTCACTTTGAGCCTCACTTTGTCCTGCTCTGACTTGGGGCACCTGACTGGTACCCTCTCCCGCTGCTGTATCAAGCCGTCTACTAATCGTTTGCTTCCTAGTCGAAGGCATCACTGAAAAAAACAAGGTGAATATTAGAGACGAACACTTACGACTCAACTCTACGCACGATCTAGATTCAGGAAGAAGGTAACAACCCTAGATGTCATGTAGCCTCCTGATTATAAATGTGGCGCGCTACACATCCATAATCAAGACTCTACTAGACACGGCTCATAGACAACCCCTAGGACAGACTTGCTCTGATACCAAGTTTGTCACGACCCAAACTGAAGGGCCATGACTAGCACCCGACCACACTTGCCGAGCACCAACGTACATTTCATCTAACCTTCATTATTATCTTTTAAGGCTGACGAGATCAATATAAATGGTAGACCTAGATCATGGACAACCAGCAATAAAATATGACGGCATGAACATACATAGCAGGGGATGACCAGACAATCAAGAAACTACATATAAGGTATGAGCTACCACGCTACTATGAAAGACTATACAACAAAAACTAGCCGACAAGGCATACCAAACTATACATGAGCCGACACCTATCTATGAGCCTCTAAAAGAACATAAGTGTTGCAACATAGCCGGAACAGGGCCCCGACATACCCATAATGTCTATAACAAAAATTGCATACCAAGACCAAGGCAAGTCCGGAGAAGGGATCTCGCCAATCACCGCTGAACTGGACAGTCTACTGTGGTGGGGGAGCTGCACCTGTCTATCTATCAGGACCTGCAGCACGACATGCAGCGTCCACAAATAAAAGGACGTCAGTACGAATAAAGTACTGAGTATGTAAGGCAAGGAACCATAAATACGATCAGTAATGTAAGCAAGGATAGAGAATATACAACTTGTAACATCTTAGTACCTCTGAGGGCTACTTACATGAAATGCATGATACATATGTATAAATACATAAACCTTTAAAGCATTCGCCTCTGTGGGCATCATCATCATCATATCGTACCCGGCCATAATAGGCTCGGTAGAATCGTACCCGGCCACGTGGAGCTCGGTAAAACCCAACTGATCAGTGGTTGCACAATAGGTGTCGTACCCGGCCAACTATAGCGTGGCTCGGTAGAGTAAAATAGATACATATATATAATGCATGCTAGACTCATGGAATCACATTCTAGACCTTTCGGAGTGACGTACGGTCAGTATCCTCTGTACACGTTATTAGGACTAACTCTTCACTATGAACCTTATAAGAATCAGGAAGTACCAACAACATTGATAACATAAGAATAAGAGAAGCAACATTAACATCAATCGTTCCATAAGAGGGAAAATAATGTAAGTACTGCTAGCTTCTAAGAGTAGAGTATCTTGGAAGCTCGTTCATTACATTATGTACAATCGGAGTCGTGCAAAAGAAGGAAAGGGATAGCCTCACATACCTTGTATATACTGCCCCAATATCAAGCTATGCAATTGTCAAAACTCCTTAGTCTACAATAAGAGAAACGATACTATCGTTATCATTTAAGCGTCATAACTATTATGTATCGACCACAACCTATTTTACGATGAAACAGACAGCACCTCCCCTATATATATGACCTCACACCATTCAAAACAGTCACCAAACAGCCCAAACAACATCAATAATAAATATATTGAGCCTCCCAAAATAGTCCACACACAGCCTAATCACTCCATACATACGACGACCATCGTAGTCGTGTCAAACAACCTGGAAATGTTACGAATAACTATCAGCCCATAACCCTACATATATATGGTGTTTCTCCACACCCTTACTCCTCCAAAACTCCACAAGATAGTAGTAAAATACGCAGCCCAACAACAACACAAAATAGTCCACAAAACAATAACATTACTTCCAAGCCTTTCGATATATATTTCACAAGTTCTAGCTTCAATGGCTTAGCCGCAACTTGGATAATCTTAAATACATATAGAGTAAGAGGTTCCTTACCTTTATACAGAAATAACAACTCCAATTTGACCTTAAATTTCCATGAAATATCCCTCCAATGCTGCCACAACAACAAAAAAGCGAAACTAGCGATCAATTAGTGTTTTTCGGCACTAGAATCACTTTAGAAGGCTTGAAATCACCTAGGATTGATATTAAGAACATGAGGGAGTATTTACAGAACATAAACCCTTTAAAACAACCTCCCACACGAGCTGGAACGACACAAAAATGAGCAACAACAAGAAGAACAAGAGACTTACTAGCGCCACGGAATTCCCGACACTTGATTTGTGTTGTTTGCCCTTTTTTTGGGTCTTGAATCTTGAGAGAACCTTGAGAGGATGTTCCTAGGGTTCTAAGGTCTGAAAATAGTGAGAATAAATGACTTAAAATGGGTTGGAGGCATCCTATATAGGTCCAAATATCTTAAACCGCCTTAGTGGGCCCCATAGAGAGGTGCTTGGCGCAGTCTCGCAAAAACGCGAATATCTCTCTACTCCGAGATCGTATCGATGAACGGTTTAATGCGTTGGAAACTAGACTCATAGATCTTTAATTTGGTTGGTAGATAACCCCGTAATTCCTTGTAAATTATGAGAAAAGATTAGAAACATTTGACCCAATGTTTAAGTAAAATTATGAACCTAAGTTGCGACAACTTTTGTCGACTTTTGTTTCATAACTCGTTTGACTTCATGACTTATGATACGGATATTATATGATTAAAATACCTTAATAAATGACCTCTTGAGTGTATTAAGCACCGCTAGATTACCTGAAAATACGAGTTACAACATCCTTGATTCGTTTAACTTCTAATACTGGTTAATCACCCTTATACACTCTTGTATCACTTAAGACCAATAGGATTGACTTCTTATCATCTCAAAGATAATTCCTTCTTGGATTTATGTTAACTAATATATGGAATGAACTAACACATGTGGATATGGGTTGTAACAAAACTACCCCTCCGACCTTATTGCAATTACCATTCTACCCCTGAATGAAATGCAATTTACCAAACTACCCCCATCAGCTCTAAACAATCAATTAATCATAACTTAACCAAAATATAGCCAAGATGACCAATTTCTCAACGATCTTCAACAACAAATCACATGAACACGATAAACAACACAACTCAAAATTAATGGAATGAATTAACCATATTGGGAACCAATCCTGTTTAATTTAGACCATCAATGGATGAGCAAAGAGACAACAATACAAACAACAAAATACATGATTCAAACTAAATCAACAAATCAAAAACATAAACTAACATTAAATCACTGGATTAAAAATGAACTTTAAACAAAGATGAACATGAATTAAATCTATTTTTGAACAACAAAACATGACGGATTAAATGACTCAAACAACATTAATAATTTCTGGAAAATACATAAAACACATGAAGCAAATTGAAGAAATAATCAGTTAAATTTCAATTTGAATCTGACAAACATTAAACTAACAAATTTTTACCTAAACAACAAAACAAACATGAAATAAACATGAAAAACAACTAATTAAATTTCCATTTGAAATCTGAAAATTAATTCAACAAAACATATGAACAAACTAAAAAAAAAAATTAATTCAAATGATAGACATGAACAAAACAAACATTTGTCAATTTTAGATTGGAGAATATCAAAATAAAATTCAAAAACTACTAACCGGATCGACACGACATATGTACGGACTGTTTTGACGACCAAAGCTTCGAACAAATGACAATGAACTTGGATGAAAACAATCTGTCCGGAAACGAGTATCGCACCAAGATAACTTGACGCCGAAGACGCCCACGAACGGACGACCAAAGAAGATGGTCGTTTGGCATCGTTTAAAAACGAAACAGTGGCAGCCCGTCACAAGCCAGAAGGCAGCAGCAGGCTGATTCGTGAAGAAGACGAAGGTGAGGCAGCAGCTCGGAGGAAGGAGGAGAAGCAGCGACGACGAAGCCGACGGGGACGCAGGAAGCTGAAGCAGCCGCGTGAGCAGCAGCAGCTCGGAGGAAGGAGGAGAAGCAGCGGCGACGAAGGCGACGGGGACGAAGGAAGCTGAAGCAGCTGCGTGAGCAGCAGCAGCAGTTCGTCGAGCTCCACCTTGATGAATAAGATGAAGTAGGCAGCGATGGTTGTCGATGGGGTTGTTCGTTCATGGATATCATTGGGTGGTTGTGTCTCTTGGTTGTTTGAACGAAGAACGAAGGAGGAGGAGGAGCCATGAGCGTTGGTGAAGCTGAAAACGCAGCTGGGTCATCCATGGCGAGGGTGAAGGGCAGCCATGGGAGGTGGGGTTTGGAAGGTTTGGAGAAGAAGAAGCAAAAAGGGGAGGGGGCGGATACTTTTTAGTTTTTTAGGGTTTTGGTTTTTTTATTTTTGTTTTGTTTTGTGTTGGACAAAAATGAAGAAGGGATGTTGGGTATTTGGGTTAATGGGGCGGACCGGGTCGACCCGGTTTGAAGTGGACCGGGTCATGGGGAAGGTTGGGCAATTATTTGGGCATGGGGTTGAAATTTGAAGAAATGACCCCATCCGATCTTTGTATTTTGCTCTCTTTTCTTCTTTTATTTTTCTAAAACTAAATTATAAAAATACTTAAATTATTATTAAGAACTAAATTAAGTTATAAAAGTGCAAATCAACTACCAATAACAATTAACGCACAATTAAGTAATAATTAAGCATAAAATTGTTCATTTGGACATTAAATGCTAAAAATGCAAAAGATGCTTATTTTTGTAATTTTCATTTTTTGTAAAACAAATTTAATTACTAACAACTGTAGAATTAAATCCTACATGCAAAATACGATATATTTTTGTATTTTTTATTAATTTAACAAATAAACATGCACAAACAAATACAAATAATTATCCAAAAATATCACAAAATCTCACAAAATTGCACACCAAGGAAAATCATTTGATTTTGAATTTTTTGGGAGTAATTCTCATATAGGGCAAAAATCACGTGCTTACAGCTGCCCCTCTTTGCCCGAAGACACGAAGGGTTTTCGTGCAAAGATAAAGTGAGCGATTTTTGCCCATCCGAGTACTCCGTGTGAAGCATTTTTTGAAAAAGATTTAACCGAACCTTTGCTTCAAAGGTTTCCTACATATCCCTGGCTAAAGGGGAATCAGGTTAATGTAGTTCGGGAAGTTTTGGTAGCTGGGACTACCGTGGGACTGCAATGTTACTGTTGTTGCATGCTGTTATCACTGCTTACCGTTCTCCTTGTTACACCGTGCTTAAAAGAAAATAAGAAGCTAGGCTAGACTGAAATTTGTTCTTGTTGCCTTGCTTTTCTTGTCGGCTTGTGTTTCCTCTGGTGCTTTTCTTCCTTGAATTTGGGAATGATACTGGCCCTTTGCTTTTCTGAATACCAGTTTTCATCGCTTTGCTCGGTCCGCTGGGGACATAGCTTTCTTCGTTAAGCTTTTCAGCGGTTCCTCTGGGGGTACGGCTCTCTTCATCAGATTTGTTATGCTGGGAATGATTTAATGTTCACAAGCCGCTTCTTTCAAGACGCGTCTTTCTTCCTTTTGACTCATAAGACTGAAATGTATTCCTCTCGTTATGTAGGTGGGCGCCTGACATGAAATTTAAAGACTGAAATGTATTCCTCTCGTTATGTAGGTGGGCGCCTGACATGAAATTTAAAGACTGAAAAGTATTCCTCTCGTTATGTAGGTGGGCGCCTGACATGAAATTTAAAGACTGAAATGTATTCCTCTCGTTATGTAGGTGGGCGCCTGACATGAAATTTAAAGACTGAAATGTATTCCTCTCGTTATGTAGGTGGGCGCCTGACATGAAATTTAAAGACTGAAATGTATTCCTCTCGTTATGTAGGTGGGCGCCTGACATGAAATTTAAAGACTGAAATGTATTCCTCTCGTTATGTAGGTGGGCGCCTGACATGAAATTTAAAGACTGAAATGTATTCCTCTCGTTATGTAGGTGGGCGCCTGACATGAAATTTAAAGACTGAAATGTATTCCTCTCGTTATGTAGGTGGGCGCCTGACATGAAATTTAAAGACTGAAATGTATTCCTCTCGTTATGTAGGTGGGCGCCTGACATGAAATTTAAAGACTGAAATGTATTCCTCTCGTTATGTAGGTGGGCGCCTGACATGAAATTTAAAGACTGAAAAGTATTCCTCTCGTTTTTACAGGTGGGCGCCTAACATGAAATTTAAAGACTGAAAAGTATTCCTCTTGTTATTACAGGTGGGCGCCTATTTAAACTAAGACTGAAAATATTCCTCTCATTATTACAGGTGGGCGCCTATTTAAACTAAGACTGAAAATATTGCTCTCATTATTACAGGTGGGCGCCTATTTAAACTAAGACTGAAAATATTCCTCTCGTTATTACAGGTGGGCACCTATTTAAACTAAGACATGAAAATTATTCCTCTCATTATTACAGGTGGGCGCCTATTTAAACTAAGACATGAAAATTATTCCTCTCATTATTACAGGTGGGCGCCTATTTAATCTAAGACTGAAAATATTCCTCTCATTATTACAGGTGGGCGCCTATTTAAACTAAGACATGAAAATTATTCCTCTCATTATTACAGGTGGGCGCCTATTTAAACTAAGACATGAAAATTATTCCTCTCATTATACAGGTGGGCGCCTGGCTTCAACACTGGAAATATAAATACTGAATGTATTCCTCTCATTATACAGGTGGGCGCCTGGCTTCAACACTGGAAATATAAAGACTGAATGTATTCCTCTCGTTATACAGGTGGGCGCCTGGCTTCAACAACAACTTAGGAGGAAATGCGTCTCCTATTGGTAAAACTAGACTTAGGAGGAAATGCATCTCCTATGGGTAGAACTAAACTTTGGAGGAAATGCCTCTCCTATGGGTAAAAAAACAAACTTAGGAGGAAATGCATCTCCTATGGGTAAAACTAAACTTAGGAGGAAATGTGTCTCCTATGGGTAAAAGCAAACTTAGGAAGCGTGTCTCCTATTGGTAAAACTAAACTTAGGAAGTGCGTCTCCTATTGGTAAAGACGTGGAATGTATTCCCTTGTTATACAGGTGGGCGTCTAATGGTAAAGACACGAAAAATGGTATGCCCGCATTATACTGGTGGGCGACCTAGAATATGAAATGAACCGACAAAAAGTATTCCTCTCGTTATTCAGGTGGGCGCCTGTCTTCAACTTTGAAGATAAAATCCTATTCGAGGGCGGATGAACCCGAAATATCCTATTCGAGGTCGGATGAACCCGAAATATCCTATTCGAGGGCGGATGAACCTGACATATCCTATTTGAGGGCGGATGAACCCAACATATCCTATTCGAGGGCGGATGAACCCGACATACCCTATTCGAGGGCGGATGAACCCAAAATATCCTATTCGAGGGCGGATGAACCCAAATATCCTATTTGAGGGCGGATGAACCCAAAATATCCTATTCGAGGGCGGATGAACCCAACGTATCCTATTCGAGGGCGGATGAACCCGACATATCCTCAAAACTTGAAAATGTCTTACCTCAAAACTTGCTGGGGATTATTTTGCTGGCGATGAATTTTCCCTTTCTTCCTTCCCCATTATGGGTTGTCCGATCCTCTTGAAACTTGGTCGAAAATCTGTCGAAGATGCTTCTACATCTCGATGATCCGCTGGGGATAACATTGCTGAGGATAACTCCGCTGAGTAAATATGTTATCTTACTCCTTCCAGAACTACTTCCTTTTGAGTAGGATGTTTCATTCCTCTGCAAACTACTTCCCTTTTTTTTTCTTTTTTTTCTTTTTTTTTTTGATTCAGCTTCTTCCTTCGAAGATTACCTCCCTTGAGGCTCGTTTTGCCTTTCCCCGAAAGGAACCGCTGAGGATACCGATTTTCACCAAACTTGCATTGGACTCCTTGAAACAGCTAGGGATAACACTGTTGGGGAATTATTTACTTACCTGATGGGAGGTAAAATGTTATCAGCTCGGGATAACACTGTCGAGGATAACACTGCTGGGGGACTCTGATTCCTTTAGAACTGGTGCTTCACTCTTCGGAAGGCTGTTGGGAATGATGTTGGCCTCTTGCTTTTTCTGAGCTCAAGTTTCATCCCCTTGCTGGGGAACAACTTCCTCCATTGAAACTTATTGTGTTGGGGGCAACACTGGTTCTAAGACCACTTCCCTTGAGACTGGTGTTATCTTTATTTTTCCCCGAATGGGTGCCTGACTTCCTGAAAATTTTCTAAATGGAAGGAAAATTTTCTGCCCCAGTTTGACAGTCTCCCTTATGGCATGCATTTCTGTTGTCAATGCTATTTCCTTTACCTATTTCAAATCAAACAAAATTTGTTAGTTTAAAACATGGTGGTTGGATGTGATACTCCTAGTGGGATGGTTTTCCCTTTCTCCTTCCTTGCTCTGCGTTCCACGACTTGTTGGGGATGATATTATTTGCTGGGGATAATCCCTTTCTGCTGGGGATATCCCTCTTCTTTTGTGGCATAGCTCGGAAACTGGCATTTCCCCCGACTTTTTAGTCTAGCATGAATTTCCCAAATCATGCTCACTGCTCTTCTTGCTTCGTTCACGGGCCTTGGCCTTGAGGTTTATAACCTTTGATTTCGGCAAGGGTATCCCTCTTGATACTTGTCAATCCTTTTGTCAATTCCCTTTTGCATGGGGATATCTTTCTTGACACTGGCCTCGCGCTTGTTTCCTTGCTGACTATACCACTTGGATGTACTGGCCAGACCTCATATTGCATAATTGTAAAGCTGATTGCATATTTTGATGTCAATTCACACTTGTTCTGACCAAACAGACTCTATTGGGGAATTTTTCTATGAAACGAAAAAGATAAAAGGGAACAGAATAAAAAGACAAAGGAAAAGAGATGACTCTTTAACAAAAGAAACTATAAATAAAAACCTATCAAACGCAGACACCGACTCTAATGGTCATGACATGCACATGTGGCCTATCCTCTACCGTCAATCATCTTTCAATATCTTCAATTGGCGATTCCCCATCTGATTCTCAATCTTATTCGACTTGTAGTGCCCAAAGGGTTTTCACTATCAAGTCTCTCTCATTTTGGTTTCTCTCTCATCTTTCGTCGCCTTATGGTGCCTGTGAAGGTTTTCACCGATAAGACTCTCTCATTTGTATCACTTTCCAGCTGGGGATTTGGAGTGTTGCCGGTATGACTCTTTCTGCTGGGGATTAGAGTCCTTTCTGCTGTGGAACAGAATGTTATGTTCGCCGGTAAGACTCTCATTTGTCTGACTTGACATCTTTTGAAGACTGATCAGAAGGTCTTTCTTTGGACCGTAATGTGGGTTTTTAGATAGGGCTAGAAAGAAAGGGTATTAAAGGCTCAAAACGCATCAATTTTGGGTTATCAATTACAACCTTCGGAACTAGATTTATTTACAACAAACGCAACATTTGCCCCAGTTTCTTGCTTGGGGATATCTTAATTGATTGATTTTTTTTTCATTTTTCAAAACTATGACCGAGCCGTGAAGCGCCTACGTATCCTCTTTGAGGAATCAGGTCAAACGTAGTTCCCAATTCCTCTGTTTTCATTTGACTTTCCTTTGTTTTTTTTTCTTTTCTTTTCTTTTCTTTTTTCTTTCTCTTTTTTTCGTTTTGTTGTTTTTTTTTTCGTTGATTCCGAACGAGGGGTATGAAAGAAAATAAATAAGGCTCAAAAGGGGTAACAAAGGATAAAGTGTTTAGGTAGCAGAATAAAATGCCTTCGTCATTCCAGTCTTCAAAACATGCCAAGTGCAAACAACACAATTGAACATAGATTTATAGTCTCTTCCGATGGTGTTGGACTTGACAATTATGTTAAACATTTTATTTTTCCTTTGTCATTTCTAAAGCACCGTTGGGCGACACTCTCATTATCATGAACGACCATCATGCCAATTTGGCGAATCTTGCTTTTAACGGTTTTCTTTGTGTTTAACTTGCCCTAGCTCCACATGACTCGAGCTCCGAATATTCTCAAACCGTCCTTTTTTTCGGGGTTTTATGATTAACTTTTATGATTAGGCCCAAACTGTGTGCGCATGTCATGTCGCTAGAATCGGCGCTGAACAAAATGACAAAAGGACTAAACAAAAAGATGACTGGAAATAATAAAAGACCGGATTTTGCATTAGACTACCGGTGAAATGGTTTGAATAACAAAACAAACAAAAAAAACCAAAATAAAATCCTAAAACAAACTGGACAAAATTTATACAAACGCTATGACAAAATGGAAAGTTAAGACAGTCTGACACAAGACAATATCCGAATTATAACCCTAATAGTCCGAACAACAGAAATGACCACAAAATAAGCCACCACAAGCTTCTCTCTTGCTGACCAAGGAACGAAGCGTCCTCCCACTTTATCAAAAACTGGCATCTTAGCCACTGAGCTTTGCATCAATACTGCCAAGACCATTGCCAGCTTCAACATCATCAACCTCCGTCAACAAGTTCTCGATAGGGTTCGAGTGCTCCATGTCACTGTTATTGATCACAATCCGCCCTTCTTGGATCATTTTCCCTACTTCCCTTTTCAAAGTACGACAACTCTCAATGTTGTGCCCTATGACATTGGAGTGGTATGCGCATCGCGCTGCCGGATCAAAGTTCCTTGTAAATGGATCTGGAGTACATGCGGGGAGTGGCTCAATCAAGCCAGCATGCCTTAGCCTTCCAAACAGACTGGCATAAGATACTCCGATAGGGGTGAGAGCCTTTCCTCGTTTCAACAACCTCTTCATTCTTGCATGTTGACAGGGCCGGAAACCGGATCAGATGGCTTTTGGTAGGCTTGTGTGGGTGGGTAGGCATTTCGTGGAGCCGAGTACCTGGAAAGTGAAGTATGGCGGAGAAAGAAGTGGTGTTGGGGAGCGGAGAAGCATTGAGGAGTGATGGAGCTACTCGGGTAGCTGGGAAAGCTGCCATAAGTGGGTTGGGATGGAGAGTATGGGGGATCTTCCGTTATGGTGTTGGGTGCTTGGGTAATGACAGAGTTCAAGAGGCTTGGCAGTGGAGGGGGTGGTGCTTTTCCAGTTATCCATGCCTGATACATGTCTGCCACATGCTGTCTCAGCATTTTCACTTCTTCTACCAACCCGTTGTTCCGTTCGACCAATTGTTGTCGGTCATCAGTACCGACCCACTCGGTTCTGCGGTTCTGAGCCATTGTCCTTTGACTTTGCTTTGCAGGGAGGAGTTACCACAACCAACCACTTTTCTATATATGAACACAGCAAAGGGAAGCCATCACGTTAGTGTTAGGGCATTTGACAGACAATCATATATCAGAGATACAATGCACCTAAGCAGTTAGACAATTGCAAACATGGAGATTGCCTACGTATCATGACCCCGCATGAATCAGACCTTGCGTAGTTCAGACCAAATGAAAGGTAAAAGCAATGAAACATTTTTCTTTATCAATTTTCATAATAAAACAAATTGGGTTTCAAGGGTTTGAAAGATGACCAACAAACTCAAAAATCAAACAACCCACATATTCTAGTCAAAATATTTACAAACTTCAAAAACAAATGGCCAACTTACTTCCTCCGTTTGCTAATTTTAACCAAATGGTTGTTTTTGCAAACGTGGCCCCTTCCAACTTTCACATGAGTTTTGAGGCCGAGGAGGCTTATTTTATGACACTTTACAAACTTGTCCGTTCTTTTACGAAAATAACCTTTCGACAACTGAAAGATACTCTAAGGCTATTTCAGCAAGAACGGTTTAAGGCGCGGTCGAATCTGGCTCGGCTTATCATGACAAACTTCAAACGGTATTCACCTGACCGCTGACTCTTTGTTTTTTTTTTCTTCTTTTCAAATTACAAAAAAAAACTGGTGTTGCAAACACGGCCCTTCAGCGCCTCGGGGACGAAGATT
Organism: Nicotiana sylvestris; assembly: GCF_000393655.2. Classification (NCBI taxonomy): domain Eukaryota; kingdom Viridiplantae; phylum Streptophyta; class Magnoliopsida; order Solanales; family Solanaceae; genus Nicotiana; species Nicotiana sylvestris. Next base: position 62,258,414 of record NC_091057.1, read on the forward strand.
TTTAAGGCTGTGCGGGTCACTGGACCAAATCTAAAACAATGACCCAACATGTGGCTGTTTATGCAAAGTCAGCCTTCCGGCGTCCCTATCGGGAACATTCGGCAATTTATGACAAAACAGCATCACCTGACTTACTTATGACTTTTTTTATCGTTTTCAAATTAAAAAACTCAATATTGCAAACATGGCCTTTCAACGTCTCGGGGACGAAGATTTTTAAGGCTGTGTGGGTCAACTGGACCAAATCTTAAAAAATAACCCAAAGGTGGCTATTTATGCAAAGTCAGCCTTCCGGCGTCCCTTTCGGGAACATTCAGCAATTTATGACAAAACAGCATCACCTGACTTATTTATGACTCTTTTTATCGTTTTCAAATTAAAAAACTCAATATTGCAAACACGACCTTTCAATGTCTCGGGGACGAGGATTTTTAAGGCTGTGTGGGTCAACTGGACCAAATCTTAAAAAATAACCCAAAGGTGGTTGTTTATACAAAGTCAGCCTTCTGGCGTCCCTTTCGGGAACATTCGGCTATTTATGACAAAACAACATCACCTGACTCATTTATGACTCTTTTTATCGTTTTTCGAATTAGAAAAGTCAATATTGCAAACACGGCCTTTCAATGTCTCGGGGACGAGGATTTTTAAGGCTGTGTGGGTCAACTGGACCAAATCTTAAAAATGACACGAAGGTGGCTGTTCATGCAAAGTCAGCCTTCCGGCGTCCCTTTCGGGAACATTCGGCTATGTCTTGATAAAACAGCGTCACCCGACTTCTTTATGACAAAATTAAAATTTGACATATTTTTTTTTTATTATTATTTGTTTGTTTTCAGCTATTTTAGCAAAAGGTGGGGTTGGACCCGATGAGGGTTGCCTACGTATCTCACATCCGGTGAGAATCAAACCCGCGTAGTTCGGGCGATCATGAATAAGTAAATGAACTAACATTTTTTTTTATTGGAATTTGTGAAAGAACTGCTTCAAAAAGAAGAAAGGAAGTATTTTTTTTGGATTTTTGTTTGATTTTCTTTTTTGAAAGAAAGACTTGTAAGAATTCCTTTTCTTTTGATTTGAACTTTGAGAATTTCAAAAGTAAAAGGAAGATATTTTTTGTCTGAATTTTCGTTTGTTTTCTCTTATTCTAAAGAAGAAAGAAAATATTTTTTTGGAATTTTACCTTTAATAAAAGAAATGCTTCTAAAAAAAATATTTTTTTGAATTTCGAATTTTCTTTTCAATTTTGAAAGAAGAATCAAAATATTTTCGGATTTTTTAAAAGAAAATATTTTTATTTTTATTTTTATATATTTTTTTTATTTTAAAAAAAACAATTAAAAAGACTTTCTAAAGAAATCAATAATGGAAAATAAAGATATATATATATATATATATATATATATATATATATATATATATATATATATATTTTGCAAGACATATCTTTTTGGAATTTTACTTTGAATGTTCTTGGCAAGACAAATACTCTTTGCAACAAATAAAGATATATATATTTTTGGAAATAAAGAAAAACTTTTGGATTATATATATATATATATATATATATATATATATATATATATATATATATATTGGAATAAATAATAAAACCACGTTCAATGCACGGCTCTTTTTATTTTTATTTTTGGCATTTTCATAGACAAACAAATAAAAAAATATATTTTAAAAACAAGACTCATTTTCATTTTCATTTTCATGGCAAGACAAACTATATATTTTTTTCTATTTTTTTTTTGAAAAACAAAACAGAACAACGACTTTTTTTCTTCGTTTTTTCCTTTGCTTTTAATAAAACAAACTAATAAGACATTTTTTTCTCATTTTCTCAAATTTCGGCAGAGTTTTGACAGTATTTGGCATTTTGTTTTTTTTCAAAAATAAACAATCAGTTCCCTAACCGCTATTTCTTTTTGTTTCAATTTCAAAATATTATTCCTTATATTCAAAAGTCGGTCAACACACAAGTCCGAATCAAATAAATGCGCAAGTAGTAGCAAGTAAGATGCATCACAATTGTCATTTTCATTTTTGGTGCACCTGTCCTAGACAGACCCAACCCCTGTGTTGAGCCTCCAAAGTCAGATGCACGTGATGCAAACAAACGTTCCTACTAGGGATCTGGCATGAAGCTGAGTTATTCTAAGTTCATAACCTGGGCATTTGTACTAGACTGTGTACCCGAGCGGACAACTCGAGTCGAGGAGGGGGCTACGTACCGGGGACCCGCGGGGTCTTCCGGCTTTGTAACTTATCCGGCCTCTTTCTTATTTCAGGTATTGACACTAACAGAATAGGGAGTCTCAACCAGCGAGCTTCTCCCCGGAGGTAAGAAGAGAAGGGTTTCGGCACAGTTTATATACAGTTCAAATAATATCAAAGCGGTAAAAGCAACATTTAGCACATTAGGCTCAAAACATGTAAAAATTAGATAAAGCCAAATATAACAATTTATCTAAGCTCGAATTTCTAACCCTGAACCAGTGGTTCTGGGTTACCATCCCCAGCAGAGTCGCCAGAGCTGTCACACCTCTTTTTTCCGCCCCGCGAGGGTACAAGGGAGTTTTTTTCAATTAAAGGATAATCGAAACGGGATTTGTTTATTTATTTCAGAGTCGCCACTTGGGAGATTTAGGGTATCCCAAGTCACCAATTTTAATCCCGAATCGAGGAAAAGAATGACTCCATATTACAGTCTGCGTACCAGAAATCCGGATAAGGAATTCTGTTAACCCGGGAGAAGGTGTTAGGCATTCTCGAGTTCCGTGGTTCTAGCACGGTTGCTCAACTGTTATATTCGGCTTGATTATCTGATTTTTATACAAATATGAACTTATGTGCAAATTTTAACTTTTTACCGCTTTCATAATTATTATTATTTTTTTTACAAGGAATTGCAACGTTGTGAAAATATATCTCGAACCGCGTTACAATCAATGTACCCGTGGTCGTCGACACATTTTGACTCCGTTGAGATTTGGATTTGGGTCACATCAATGTGCACCCGTGTTTAAGAAGGTTAAATTATTAAAGGTGCCTCTAAAGCAACTAGCGTATTGTTATTTTGGGAAGTCCGTAAAATTCGCTAAACGGCCTGTCCCGAATTCTAAGTATTTTAATATATACATTTAGAGGGCCCCGCGGCTTGTGCATTTTTGTTTGTCGAGGCTCGTCTCATTTTTATTTAAAAGGATAAACCTACAGTGACTATATTTTTCTATTAAGTTTGTCTCTAAAATAAAAGAAAATCTCTTAATTAATTACATGCTAAAAACGTAACTTATTAGTTATTAGTTTACGGCTAATGCGAATGAAAAATGGCGATCGAGTTTGTACAAAGAAAAACTGCTTTCATTCTATATTCTATTATTCAATAATACTAAAACATGAGATCGACACACCATAATATCAAAACAGATTAACTATTCTTTGAATAATTTAAACTAACATTATTAGATGAAGAAGTTATACATATGCAACATCATTAGTCATTAATCAACCAACTACATTTTTATACAAAGAAAGGAAAATTATATTCAAACACAAATCTAAACAGGAGAAATTCAACAGGAACAAAGCCTGATTAATATTTCATTTCGCTTCAAACCGAGAGTGTACAAATGTGTACCTGGAAATGGCAGTACAAGAACAAAAGAAGGAGAAGTCAGCAGCAATAATAACACAGCAACATCAGGTTCAGCAACACCGCAAACCAGTAACAACCAGTAGAATAACCCAGCGACGGATTGAAAAATCAGCAATACCAAAGTGCAATCACAGTCAAAGCAGAAGAGAGGTGGATACAAGATGCAGTAGTTTACTGATTTTGAATAACACTCGAGAAAAGACAAACAGAATTTATTCAAGTAGAAGTTCAAGTTGTCTTTCTCTTTTTCAGTCTAAAAGCTCTCTCAAGTGTAAAAGTCTGTCAATAATAATCTCTAAGTCATCTCTCAAATCTTCGTCCTCTCAATAATGTTCAACCTCCCTTTAATGTGTCAAATGACCCTATATATATAGCAAGACAAGTCTTGAATCCCCAACCCGAAATTATTCCCCCAAGACATGCTTTGTCCCCACTATCTAATGTTTTCTTTATTTTAAACCTTGTCCCCCATGCCTACATTAAATAAATACAACATCCCCAACCCATTATAATTTGTCCCCCATGCCTAACATAAACAAATACAATATTCCCCTCCACTACATTATGTTTTGTCCACCATTATGTTAAACAATTATATCAAACCCCACCCCATTATATTTTGTCCCCCATGCCTACATAAACAATTATAATAATGTTCAATTACCAAACTACCCCTCCGACCTTATTGCAATTACCATTCTACCCCTGAATGTAATGCAATTTACCAAACTACCCCCATCATCTCTAAACAATCAATTAATCATAACTTAACCAAAATATAGTCAAGATGACCAATTTCTCAACGATCTTCAACAACAAATCACATGAATACGATGAACAACACAACTCAAAATTAATGGAATGAATTAACCATATTGGGAACCAATCCTGGTTAATTTAGACCATCAATGGATGAGCAAAGAGACAACAATACAAACAACAAAATACATGATTCAAACTAAATCAACAAATCAAAAACATAAACTCACATTAAATCACTGGATTAAAAATGAACTTTAAACAAAGATGAACATGAATTAAATCTATTTTTGAACAACAAAACATGACGGATTAAATGACTCAAACAACATTAATAATTTCTGGAAAATACATAAAACACATGAAGCAAATTGAAGAAATAATCAGTTAAATTTCAATTTGAATCTGACAAACATTAAACTAACAAATTTTTACCTAAACAACAAAACAAACATGAAATAAACATGAAAAACAACTAATTAAATTTTCATTTGAAATCTGAAAATTAATTCAACAAAACATATGAACAAACTAAAAAAATAAAAATTAATTCAAACGATAGACATGAACAAAACAAACATTTGCCGATTTTAGATTCGAGAATATCAATACAAAATACGGACAAAATAAAATTCAAAAACTACTAACCGGATCGACACGACATATGTACGGACTGTTTTGACGACCAAAGCTTCGAACAAATGACGATGAACTTGGATGAAAACAATCTGTCCAGAAACGAGTATCGCACCAAGATAACTTGACGCCGAACACGACCACGAACGGACGACCAAAGAAGATGGTCGTTTGGCATCGTTTAAAAACGAAACAGTGGCAGCCTGTCACAAGCCAGAAGGCAGCAACAGGCTGATTCGTGAAGAAGACGAAGGTGAGGCAGCAGCACGGCAGCAGCAGCTCGGAGGAAGGAGGAGAAGCAGCAGCGACGAAGCCGACGGAGACGCAGGAAGCTGAAGCAGCCGCGTGAGCAGCAGCAGCTCGGAGGAAGGAGGAGAAGCAGCGGCGACGAAGGAAGCTGAAGCAGCTGCGTGAGCAGCAGCAGCAGTTCGTCGAACTTCACCTTGATGAAGAAGATGAAGTAGGCAGCGATGGTCGTCGATGGGGCTGTTCGTTTATGGCTATCATTGGGTGGTTGTGTCGCTTGGTTGTTTGAACGAAGAACGAAGGAGGAGGAGGAGCCATGAGCGTTGGTGAAGATGAAAACGCAGTTGGGTCGTCCATGGCGAGGGTGAAGGGCAGCCATGGGAGGTGGGGTTTGGAAGGTTTGGAGAAGAATAAGCAAAAAGGGGGGGGATCCTTTTTAGTTTTTTAGGGTTTTGGTTTTTTTATTTTTGTTTTGTTTTGTGTTGGACAAAAATGAAGAAGGGATGTTGGGTATTTGGGTTAATGGGGCGGACCGGGTCGACCCGGTTTGAAGTGGACCGGGTCATGGGGAAGGTTGGGCAATTATTTGGGCCTGGGGTTGAAATTTGAAGAAATGGCCCAATCCGATCTTTGTATTTTGCTCTCTTTTCTTCTTTTATTTTTCTAAAACTAAATTATAAAAATACTTAAATTATTATTAAGAACTAAATTAAGTTATAAAAGCGCAAATTAACTACCAATAATAATTAACGCACAATTAAGTAATAATTAAGCATAAAATTGTTCATTTGGACTTTAAATGCTAAAAATGCAAAAGATGCTTATTTTTGTAATTTTTATTTTTTGTAAAACAAATTTAATTACTAACAACTGTAGAATTAAATCCTACATGCAAATTGCGACATATTTTTGTATTTTTTTATTAATTTAACAAATAAACATGCACAAACAAATACAAATAATTATCCAAAAATATCACAAAATCTCACAAAATTGCACACCAAGGAAAATCATTTGATTTTGAATTTTTTGGGAGTAATTCTTATATAGGGCAAAAATCACGTGCTTACAACCATCATTCATTATTTTACTTGCATAATACATCGGGTGAAACATTTTATTCACTCTTTGACCCAAGACCGCTCCAACCGCCACATCACTTGCGTCATACATGAGCTCAAAAGGGAAGCTCTAATTGGGTGCAGTAATAATAGGAGTGGTGGTCAACTTATACTTGAAGAGTTCAAAAGCTTTCATACATTCTTCATTCAACACGAACTTGACATCTTTTTCCAATAACTTGCACAAGGGATTCACTACCTTAGAAAAGTCTTTAATGAATCTTCGGTAGAACCCCGCATGCCCAAGAAAACTTCTAACCCCCTTGACTGATATAGGAGGAGAAAGCTTTGAGATCACTTCAATTTTAGCCTTGTCCATCTCTATGCCTTGGTTTGAGATCTTATGGCCGAGGACAATGCCCTCCTCGACCATAAAGTGGCATATCTCCCAATTAAGCACAAGATTGGTTTCTTCACACCAGGCCAACACCCTGTCAAGATTTTTCAAACATTCATCAAACGAGTCACCCACAACACTGAATTCATCCATGAACACCTCTAAAATGTCCTCCACTATGTCGGTAAATATGGCCATCATACACCACTGGAATGTAGCAGGTGCATTACATAATCCAAATGGCATCCTACAAAAGGAAAAAGTACCATATGGACACGTGAAGGTGGTTTTCTCCTGATCTTCCAGAGCAATCAAAATTTGGTTGTACCCAGAATACCCATCTAAGAAACAGTAGAAGGCACGCCCAGCAAGTCTATCTAGCATCTGGTCAAGAAAAGGCAATGGAAAGTGATCCTTGCGGGTCACTTTATTTAGCTTGCGGTAGTCCATTCACACCCTCCATCCGGTGATAGTCCTGGTAGGAATCAACTCATTTTGTGCATTAGTAACCACGGTCATACCACCCTTCTTCGGCACACATTGCACCGGCGAAGTCGAAGAACTATCTGAGATGGGGTACACAACCCCTACATCAAGCCACTTGATCACTTCCTTTTTAACAACTTTTGTATTGCCTCATTCAACCTCCTTTGATGTTCCACAGAGGGCTTTGCATCATCTTCAAGAATAATCTTGTGTATACAAAAGGCGGTGCTTATCCCCCGGATATCAGCTAAAGTCCATCCAATTGCCTTCTTCCATTTTTGGAGCACCGCCAATGTGGCATCTACCTGCATGTTAGTAAAACAAGAGGAAAGAATAACTGGCAAAATTGAACTAGGGCCTAAGAATTCATACCTGAGGTGTAGAGGCAACGACTTCAACTCCAACACGGGAGGTTCCTCGATTAAGGGCTTTGTTGGTAGAGTCTTCCTATTATCAAGATCTAAAGAGAGCTTCCGAGGCTCATAGGAGTAAGATCCCATTCCATGTAAAGCATTAACACACTCCACACGGCCTTCATCCTCATTTACATCAAGATTCAACAATACCGCCTCTAGAGGGTCCTCCATATTGATCATTGCACTAGTATCATCAACTATCATTGCCGTAATAAGATCCACGAAAGAGCACACTTCAGTACTGTTGGGCTGCTTAATTGACTTGCACACATGAAAGACCACTTTTTCATCACCCACCTGGAAGGTGAGTTCCCCTGCTTCCACATCAACTAAGGCCTTCCTAGTTGCAAGGAAAGGTCTTCCAAACATGATTGGAACCTCATAATCTACCTCACAATCCAAGATCACAAAATTAGTGGACAAAATGAACTTGTCCACCCAAACAAGAACATCATCAGTTTGCAACCTCATTGAAGTAGCCCTCAGTTTCCCAATACCCAAAGTCTTGAAAACGAAGTAAAGCATCAAGTTGATACTTGCCCCCAAATCATATAGAGCTTTTGCAAAGTTTGCACTCCCAATAGTGCAAGGAATGGTGAAAGCGCCGGGATCTTCTAGCTTCGAAGCCATCGAGTGCACTATTTCACTAACTTGGTGGATCATCTTGATGGTCTCACAATCCATGGATCTTTTCTTTGTCACCAAGTCTTTCATGAACTTGGCGTACCCTGGCATTTGTTCTAGAGCTTCCACCAAAGGCACATTAATTGATAAGCTCTTCATCATGTCAATAGACTTCTTAAAGTGGTTCTCATTTTTCTGCTTCACGAGCCTTTGAGGATAAGGTGGAGGTGGCCTTGGCAAAGGAGCCTTGGCTTTAGTCATAACAATTTTCAGCATGTCTATTACGTGTTCCCTAGACGGGTTCACGTCATTTTGAGTTTCCACCTCGTTATCTTGGATATCAATCCTCACTTCCTCATTCAAGTTCTCATCAGTCACATTCTCAACCACCAAAGGGATATCATCCTCTTGCAACTCAAATTCATCACTCAAAGTTTCTTTTTGTTTGGAGGCATTCACATCACCGCCTCGTCCACTTCTTATAGTTACCGCCATTGCATGCCTGTTATTGTTCCCACCCCTCGGGTTGACTACCGTATCACTAGGTAGAGCCCCCTTAGGGCGAGTATTCAAGTATTATGAGATTTGGCCTAATTGAACCTCCATGTTTCTGATTGAAGTATTGTGGGATTCCAACTGGACATTAGAGTCAGCATTCTTTTTCATCATCTGTTCAAACATCATTTCGATTCTCTCCATTTCATTTTTCGATGAACTAGGACCTTGGGATGGAAATGGGGGTGGATTGTTCAGTTGTTGATACATCGGGGGCCTTTGAAAGCCTTGCCCCCGATTTCCTTGATTGCTATTGTTCCAACCACCCTGATTGTTATTTCTACCCCAGTTATTGTTGTTGCCACTCCAATTACCCTGATTGTTCTAGTTGCCCCAATTTGAATTTTTGTTGTTGTTCCCCCAATTAATATTCCCTTGTTGTTGTTGATTTCCTCAATTGCCTTGGGATCTCCATTGTTGTTGTTGGTTAGAAGAATTGCCTCTTTGGCCCTGATAGTTGTTCACGTATTGCATTTCTTCATTTTGCTCATCATACCTATCATCTTGGAACCCACCACTATCTTGGTCATATTGATCTGAACTCCCTTGGTTCTGTTGATATCTTTGTTTTCTTTTGTTCACTAACATGTTGACACCCTCTATAGCATTTACTTGTCGTGGAGTTTGAACCTACTATAATTGTGCCTTTGCTAGCTGGTTCATTATTGTTGTCAGTTTTGCTATTGCCTGCCCATGATCATGGAGCTTTTTGTGCAAGTGAATGACCGTGGGGTCATACTGTGGCACATTGGCTCTACTTTGCTAAGCGGAGGACATGTCAGCCATCTCATACAATATTGCATTAGCCTCATCATACGGTGTATTCATGAAATGCCCCGGGCTAGTTGGTTCACTATGCACTGATTTATTGTGTTAATGCCTCGATAGAATGTCTGTTGTATCATTACCTCAGTCATATCATTATTTGGGCATTTCATATCATTATTTGGGCATTCCTTTACCATAGTCTGGTATCTCTTCCATATCTTATGCAGTGGTTCGTTGGGCTCCTATTTGAAAGCTAAAATTTCATTCCTCAAGGTTTCCATATGGCCTGACGAGAAAAACTTTGCAATGAATTTATCCGCCAACTCATCCTAAGTTGTGATGGAATGGTTTGGAAGCCTTCCAAAGCTTTACCTTTAAGTGAAAAAGGGAATAGTCTCAACCGAAGTACATCCTATGACACATTTGTTTGCTTACTCCCCCAACAGGTATCCACGAAGCCCTTAAGATGTTTGTAAGCATTCTGATGGGAGCACCTGTGAAATACCCCTACTGCTCCAACAAAGTTAACATCACATTTGTAATTTGAAAATTGCTCGCCCGGATCCAGGGTGGGACAATTGCACTAGAATATCCTTGGTTTGAAAGCACACGAGGAGCCACTCTTAGAGGTGGCAGGGGAGGGTCTGGAATATTATCATTGGCCTGGCAGCCTCTCCTTTGTCCTTGAGGTACTAGAGGCACCTCATCTTCACCATTATCATCAACCTCCTCCCCCGAGATCACATTTCTAAGAGGGTCATTGTTATTGTTTGCCACCATTTTGTACCTAAATTAGCGACACACACAAATTAGTATCACAGAAGGAAAGAAAAACAATACACAAAACTATTCAGATAGATAGCCAAAACCGCTTAGCTCCCTGGCAACTGCGCCAAAAAGTGATCGGGTCCAACCCTACACCACTACAAAGTGGCGAGAGCGGTCGATGTAGCTTTTACCCGAGAAGGTCGGGATCAAATCCATAGGGAGCTAGAATGTTTGGGAGTTGGATTCCTATCTAAACTAGAAGTGCATAGTGCTCTTGAATACACTTCCAATCATATTTGTTTGTTTGTTACTTCTATTTTATACTAATGATATGCGAAACTAAGCTAAGTACAAATGTTTGTAGGGTTTTCTAAATGGGCAAAGAGGCATAGGGAAGTGACTTTCCCCTAGGTGAATACTTGACGGGTTCTAAAGCCTAAGGAAAAGTTGTTATGTTTGGGATCGCGATATAGCCAATGCACAAAACTACTCACTCTATACCTCTTGGTAGCTTGAGTGACTTTGTCCTAATTGACTTTTTCAAGACCAATTGGGTGTCAAAATTTTGCAAGCAATATAGGCTCAAGTCGGGTATTACTATCTCTAGGTTTAACCCTTTAATTGGGGCAATCAATCTCTTGAATACGCCCCAATTCCTTGTTGGCCTGATTTTCCTAGACTCAAACTCTCTTTCTCAAGAAGAACCCAAGTCAAAAAGGCACAAATTGTGTTTGCAACCACTAATTCAACATGGAAAACACAAATCAAGCCAAATATCAACCATCTATAAACATCTAAGCCCTAAAATAAGAGACCTATCAAATACCCACACTAGGGTTGAGCCACAACCCTAGATAATAGGTCTAGCTACTCATAATAATGGAAGAAATTAGATGTTGAGATGAAGAATAACCCATAAAATATAATTACAAGATAAGATTCGAAGATTCAATGTTAAACTCGCTAAACAATTACCTAAAATAACTAAAAATGACATTCACATGTTCGGCTATAGATAAGATGACCTAACAATATGAAAAATAAGTATTTATACAAGGTCAATTTTCTTGGACAAAAATGCCCCTGAAGGAGGTACCGCAGACCGTGGAAAATGGACTGCGGCCGCGGTGAGGTTTTTTGGCTTCAAATCTTGTTCTCCGAATCTGGCCACCGCGGACCGCAGTAAATGGACCGCGGCCACGATGGCTTCACCGCGGACCGCAACAAATGGACCGCAGACCGTGGTGTCTTGAGTCTTCCAAACTTCATGTTCTCTGAATCTCTTCTCCGCGGACCGCAACAAATGGACTACGACCGCGATGAGGCTACCGCAAACCGCAGAAAATTAACCGCGGGCCGCATTGCTTGAAATTCCAGAAATGCATCCTCTCTGATCTTTGCCACCGCGGACCACGATAAAAGCACTACAGTCGCAGTGGGTCTATTGCAGCCGCGGTGGATTTACTACTGTAGTGGTTCTTTAACTTGTTCTTGGCACTTGTGCAGGTTTTACTCCTTTTTGAGCTAGTTTTGACTTCCTTGTTACTTTTTGACTAAACACTGCAAACAAGCACAACATGTAAGCTTTCAGGATTACTTGTATACATATTTAATCCAAAATTCAAGCAAAAAAGGAGTATAAAATAGACGAGAATCCCTAGCTATCATCTACTTATGCCCCTGACGCACCAGTTACAAATGAAGATGATGATGATATTATGGATGACAGCCGAGGGGGTGATACCAGAGTTACTGGCCTTGAGAGGTCGAAGAAGAAGGAGGTTTGGGAAGATTTGTTTGTGAGCTTAAATGCATTCAACAGGTTCCGAGAGTGGTGCCCTCAAAGATTGCTCACACTTGCGTGTCAGTTTGTTTTGAAACACTTGGATAGGTACAATCCGAATGTGGCAAGACAGTTTTGGAGAGAGAAAAGGGTGGACATGGTTCACTCAAAATGTGGTGGATGCTAAGGAACACTTCGTCCGAGAATTTTACGCCAATGTGGTGCATGTCAAGAAGGTTACCAAGGTGACGAAGGTGAGGAACTTGAAAGTAAGATTTGATTATACCTTACTGAACACATATTTAAGGCTCGAGGATGTGAAACCGGTGCAGTATTTAGAGAAGTTTGCACTAGGTGATGCAGTTCGCCCATGGCTAGCTGAGATTTTGGTAACTCCAGGACCACCACCACCATGGATCACAACAGGGGTTTCTATTCAGCGGAATACTGCCAAATTTGAATCAAAAGGGTGGCAGACCTTTGTGTGCAGTCGAATAGATCCATTCCAGAATGAAAACAATCTACCAATCCCGAGGGCAGTTTTAGTGGCTTCCATCATGGCTGGGTACACAATCAATGTGGGTGCCATCATGTCGGTCAACATGTCTCTAGTCGCGAGGCAGGGTGACAGCTCTTACCTGTATCCCAACACTATCACGGAGTATCTTATGGATGCGGTGGTGGAGTCTATGACTTTTTACACGAAGGTTCGGGCTAAGAATCCCTTCACTTGATACTCACTGAAGGACCGGAGGAACCCGAAGAATAAGGGTAAGTCGACTACTACCATAGGCCAATCTGATCAGCCGTCGGCGGTAGTTGCAGATTCTACAGCCATGCCTTCCACAACAGCCAGGCCTTCCACCGATACAGCTGCCATGCCTCCACCTGCATCTTCAAGGCCATCAAAATTAGTTCCTTCCTCTTTTACTCATCCACTTTTAGCGCTGCGAGTCTCCTAGACACTAGCGAGTTACAACAATTGGATGCAGACAGCTATTGCAAAGCTGTCTGACCTATCCAGTGCTGTTACAACACATACTTCTACCCCAGCACCCCAGATTGCTCCAACAGTGGAGGACACTTTGAAGAAGATATTGGAGAATTAGAAGACCATCATGGACACCTTGGTGGAACATGGGGGATAAATTGAGGAGCTTGGGAAGTAGGTGAAGAAGATGAGGAAATCCCAGGCTTCAAAGAAATCAGTTGACAGGTTGAGACGAGAGGTGACCAAGATAGCAGTCGTTGGGGATCTTCCATTTGACTTGCTGATGGAGACAACTCCAGCAGTACCAGCAGACATAGCAGCACCTTCAGCACCAGTGGCACCAGCTGGCCAGTCCGAGAAGCCAGACTTTGCTGCCCTCGCTACTGAGGCGGTGCTACAGATGTTCACCAACCCAGTTACTCCCTGAATAGAGGATGATGTGATCCAGTTGGAGAATCCTGAGGGAGGTGATGCTGCTATGGACACGGAGACCACATAGGGAGTCATCTCTACTCTTTCCCTTCCTTATTTTTATTTTATTAAGCAATGTGGACAATTCTTATTCTTATTCGGGGGGGGGGGTGGAGTTTATTTGATTTGACATTTGACATTAGCCTGTAATAACTGATAAAATTCTATTTTTATTTTCATTATGTACATATTCTTCTCTCTCTATATAGATATATATATTTTCTTTTTTCCTCTCTCATTTTATATATTCATTTATTCTTTCAGTAGTTTATTGTATAGCTTCTTTATTTTGATTTTCTTAATAGTCAATGTTTCGTCTAATAGCTTCTTATTTACTTTAATGGCTTCTTTTTAATTTAGTAGTTTCTTTTCATGTTTAAGTGATCAATAAGCCTTTGGTTTTCTTAATGCCACGGTTCTTTCCAAAGGTGGTTTTTGTGTGAACCGGGTGACTCGTCCTTACGATGGATGGCGTGACAACCTTCTTAAAGGATTGAGTCTATTTTTGATGTTTAGGTAAGAATAGTAGTAATAATGAATAAGAGGACCTAATTGAGTCAAACTAGAAGAGTCAAGCATGCTTCACTTGTTACCAACATAATTAACTACGTGTTTATGATTAAAAACAAGTTCTTGGAAAGATATAGCTCTAGTTAGTGATTTTCTGACTCTTGTGTTGACTTAAGCAATCATCGAGTGGTTTAGTTGAACCATTAATGATTTTCAATCATGAATATGGTTGTTGTGGACCCTCAACTCTATCCTCTTGAACAATCTAGTTGTGTGAGAGGTGAGATGTTTTGTTTCAAGTCCAAGTACCCGTGCGAATGGTCTAGAACTTGCCTCGAATGTGTTTCTAGCGAAATTCTAAGTTTGGCTTGGCTTGAGAAGTGATTGTAAGCTCTCCTTGACCTGTTTGAAATTGTCTATGTCCCACTAATGTTGTTATCCCTAGTCAACCCATTTGAGCTTAAGACCTTTCTTATTTGATAACCACGTTACAAGCTTTTACCCATTTTGCAGTGACCCTCTCTTCGCACCCGAGCTTTCCGTAACACTCTTGAGAAACAATTGGCTAAAACATAAGTTTGGGGGAGAGACGAGGAGTTTGAAAGTGGTATCATAGCACAAAAAGAGAAAGGAAATGAAGAAAAGGAAAGGCAAAGATAAAGAAAGAAAGAACAAAAGAAAAATGCAAAAAAAAAGTGAATAAAATGAAGAGTTTAAGAGATTCAAAGAAATTCTGATGCAAATCATGAAGAAAACAAAGAAGGAGAAAATGAATATCATAACCAAGAAAGAGTGATGTTAAGTCTCTCTAGTTTGCCTAAGGAAAAAGAAATTGCCTCAAAGAGTCGGCAAAACATGAGCCAAAAAGAGAAAATAGAGTGCTTAAGGAAAGATGAACCCGTTCTATTCCAACATTTCCTACCTTAGTCCAAAAGCCTTCATTACATTCAAAAAAAATCCCTACGTAATTTCAAGCCGAGTAAACTTACATTAATGGTGATTTACATGAGGGGAAAACATATGGTACTTAGAGCCGTACTTGTGACATTCTTTTGAGAGAGATGAGTGAACTTTTCACAAATCTTTGAATTGAGTGCTACATTCTTAAGTGAGATATGCTAACGGAGAGTAGAGAAGGAGGAGTTTGGGATCCACAATGACCTACATAAAACAACAATCTTCCTCGATGAATAAAGTCAACTCTCGATGCTCAAGTGTCACATTAGAACTATTTGTGCTTAAAACTTCAAATCATCGCCTTGTTGATAATTCATAAGTGTTTTGGTAATTGTTGGTCCCAATTAATATGTGATTTATATACCTTAGATTAGCTGGAATAGCTCTTAACTTGTGGAGGTGGGAATTACCTTATTTTCTTGAGGACAAGCAAAAGCTTAAGTTTGGGAGAGTTGATAAGTGGGGATTTTGACTACTTATTAGCGCCTTTTTACTTTCATTTTAGTCCAAAAGTATTTAAATGTATTCCCAAAAACTGATGAAATATGCTTAATTGTAGGAGTATTGGAAAATAAGCCACTAAGATGAAATCCAACTCAAGAAGGAGTGATCTGAACTCGAGGACAAAAATCAGGCACAAAGGCTGAAAGTGCGGACCGCAGATTTTCATCTGCTGCAGCAAAATGGGAAGCAAAGTCCATCAGAGTCCAAGTGCAAAGTGTGGACCGTACTATTATTGTGTAGTCGCAAAAGCTATGCAAGAGCTAAAGTTCAGAGAGTCTCATTTCAAGCTCAAAGGATAATGCGGATCGCACAATTATTGTGTGGCCACAGAAGTTAGCTACGCGGCCGCACTCAGAAATGTGCGGTCCGTAGAAGAGCCTTGTGCGGCCGCTCCAAGAATCGTGTGGACCGTAGATTATGAGAGATGCGGCCGCATTCCAGAATTGTGCGGTCGCAAATCCAACTCATATCAAGACTGAAGCATAGTGCGGACCGCACATGGAATTTGTGCGGCCACAGAACCTCTGAAAGGACATTTTTGTCTGAAATTTCCAACTTTGTATAAATAGAATAGTTTCACAAATGTAGGTCATGTTTTGAATATTGAAAGTTTTGTAGCCATTTTTCCTTACTTCTTTAGGCAACTTTAGCTTACTTTGGTGATTTAATATTGGACTTTTATCTTTTAATATTTTAATATGAGTTTTATCATCTTTTATTCTCTATTTTTTTCTATACCCATTATGAGTAGCTAGATATCTAATTAGGGTTGTGACCCAACCCTAGTGTGTAATAATGGGTATTTAATTTATTGTTTGTTTAACGTTGGGTAATTATTATTTAGCCCTATTCTTGCTTTTAACTGTAAAATTAATGGTTGCAAACATAAGTTCATGCTTATTTGACTTGGTCTCTTCTTGAGAAAGAAAGACTCAGTCTTGGAAAACTTAGCTAAAAAGAAATCGAGACCACTCAAGAGATTGATAGTCCCAATTAAAGGGTTGATCCTAGAGATAGTAAAACCTGACTTGAGCATTTTATCAACTGTTTTGTTTAATACCTATTTGGACTTGAGAAAGTCAAATTGGGCAAAATCACTCTCTTACCGAGAGGTATTGAGTGGGTAGTTGAGTATTTGATAGCTATAATATACCTCGGCCAACAAAATAAGCTTTAAAGCTTACAACCCATTAGGAAAACAACTAGGTGAAGGTCATAACTCTAGGCCTTTTACATTATTTGAATATAACAACAAAAATACAATTTCATGGTTTCAATTATTTATCTTTCAATCTTAGTTTAATCCAGACTTAGAAACAACCAATTTTGTGGAACTGCAATCTAAGATAGTTTAAGCTCATTCACCATAATATATACTCCTAAATCATTCATACAGCTCTCTGTGGAATTCGCCCCCGACTCTCAGTTGGGTATTACTATTGCATCGACCGTTTCATCTTAAATAGAGGTTTGACTTGGACGAGATCATCTTAGCATGAAATATTTAGGTTATGTTCGGAGGTTCGAACGTGCCTTGACTACAATAATATTTTGTTTAAGGCATCGTGGGGGTTCGGTATGACCAAGAATATTTCCCCAGAGTACATATAATTTTTTTGATTATAGTTTTCCGAGGGTAGCCTTTAGAACCGGATAGAAATTTTGAAGGCCTTATTTTTTATTACGGGTCTCAAACGTCTCCGAGACATTTTAATATGGCCATAGCCTATTTAGTTCGGGTGCTGCCCACTAGGCTTGTCACCCCGAGTTATCTGGGCTTGCCTAAGATAACAGTCCCAGAATTGGGATGGCCGTAGCCTTTTAAAATTTGGCGTTGCCTAATAGGTCTTATGCCCCGGAGCACTTATATCCCGGACCGTCCGAGTTTGTCTTTGGATGGCAGTTCCTAAGTGGGAGTGATAATTTGAACTAGGATTAAGGCGGTCATTGGGCTCGACACCTTTAGGGAATTGGATGTATGAAATTCCTTAAGAAATGCAAAAAGAAAAATTTTAAGGGACAAGATATTTATCCGCAAGGTGGAGACTTCTTTTTATTCTTAAGCGTAATAGTTACACATGTGTACAAACTTTGAGCCAGGGCTCGAGCAGTCTATAAGGGAATGATTTATTTGACTATTTGGCCCTTACAATAAATCCTATCGATTAAGCTGAGACCATTCGATCACCAAGTCTCTTTCCTTGATAGAGTCATTATCCGAGGGTAATGCCCCCCAGTGTCTGAGGCTGATCATAGAGAAGCCTCGAATACTATTGATGTGATCTTTTGACACTAATTCATGATCGATCTTCGATTCTAAGTTAGCACGATCCATTGCTGTCTCGTTAAAAACCTTGTGGGAAAACCCATTTGGGACAAAACCAGTCTAAGGGAAAAGAGTGCAACGCACGCTTTCAGACCTAAAATTTGTATTGTTCATTGCTGGTTACCTGCAAGTGTTAGCTCAAAATGTAAATAAAAGAAATGAGTGTTGATGTACCTTAGCAGTAATATCGTTTTGAGTGAGTTATATTCCATTTGTTCGGTAGTTGCTCATCGTTCATCATTTCGAGATTATAGGATCCTTTTCCTGTGATCTCGATAATTTGATATGGGCCTTTCCAGTTCAGCCCCAGCTTCCCCTCATTCGGATTTCGGGTTTTTAGTATGACCCTTCTTAACACTAAGTCCCCCGATATTGAAGTGTCAAATTTAGCCATTCAATTGTTATATCTCTCAATCTGTTATTTTTAGGCGGCCAACCTGAAAAGGGCGGCTTTGTGCCTTTTATCTAATAGCTCCAGGCTCTTATTCATGGCCTCTTCATTTGATTCCTTGGTTGCGTATTGGAACCTGAGACTTGGTTCTCCGACTTCGACTGGTATTAGAGGTTCAGCATCGTAAACCAACAAGAATAGGGTGGCCCCAGTACTAGACTTCGAGTTCGTATGGTACACCCATAGGACTTTGGGAAGGATTTCATTCCATTTACCTTTAGCATCGGTTAATCTCGTTTTGAGGTTTTGGTGTATGGTCTTGTTGGTCTATTATGCTTGTCCATTCCCACTAGGGTGGTAGGGTGTTGATAGGATCCTTTTGATCTTATGGTCTTCAAGAAACTTGCTTACTTTGCTACCGATGAATTATTTCCTGTTGTTGCACACGATTTCGGCCGGCATTCCGAACTAGCGTATGATCTGGTCCCAAATAAAATCGATGACTTCTTTCTCCCTGACCTTCTCGTAAGCCTGGGCTTCCACCCACTTAGAAAAATAGTCAGACATAAACAATATAAATTGAGTCTTATCGGGTGCCCATGGAAGGTGGCCAACAATGTCCATTTTCCATTTCATGAATGGCCATGGTGAAACAACTGAATACAACAGCTCCTCGGGTTGATGAATCATCAAAGCATGTCTTTTACACTCATCACATTTTCATACGAACTCCTTCGTGTCTTTTTCTATATCGATCCAGTAGTAGCCGACTCTAATTACCTTTCGAACAAATGATTCGGCGCCTGAATGATTTCTGCAGGTGTCCTCGTGAACTTTCCTTAGAACGTATTCGATATCTCCCGGTCCTAGACATATCGCTATTGAGCCATCGAACGTTCTTCTGAATAGGATTTCGTCCTCGGACAACCTAAACCGGGTTGCCTTCGTACGCAGGGCCCTCGATTCTTTTGGATTTGCGGGTAGTTTTTCGGTCTTCAGATATTCTATATATTTATATCTCCAGTCCCAAGTCAGGCTTGTAGAGTTTATCTCCACGTGACCCTCTTCCACTACCGATATCATGAGTTGTATGACTACCACCGAGTTGAGCTCGTTGTCCTCAACTGACAACCCTAAGTTAGCAAGGGCATCACCCTCACTGTTTTGATATCGAGGTACGTGTTGCAAAGTCCACTCCTTGAATCGATCTAATGTCACCTGCAACTTGTCCAGGTAACTTTGCATTCGTTCTTCTCTGACCTCGAATGTCCCTTTAACTTGGTTTACCACGAGGAGGGAGTCACACTTATCTTCGATCACCTCTGCCCCTAAGATTTTGGCTAGTTCGAGACCTGCAACCATGGACTCATATTCGGCCTCGTTGGTTGTTAATTTCACAATCCTAATAGATTTTCTAACTATATTGCTTGTTGGTGGCTTCAATATGATGCCATGTCCGGACCCTTTTGCGTTCGAGGAGCCATCCGTAAAGACAGTATAGATCCCCAAAAAGGTCCGTGAGTTCACCAACAACTCTCTTTCGACCTAGGGTATTAGGGCCGACTTAAAGTCGACCACAAAATCTGCCAAAATATGAGATTTAACGGATGGTCGGGGTCAACATTCAATATCATACCCGCTGATTTCCACGGCCCATTTGGCCAATTATCCCGAGAGCTCAGGTTTATGCATTATATTCTACAATGGGCAAGTAGTCACAACACATATAGGATGACATTGAAAATATGGTTTTAGCTTCCTAGAGGCACTTAGCAAAGCGAAACCCAATTTTCCTAGGTGAGGGTACCTAGTTTCGGCCTCACCTATAGTCCTGCTAACATTGTAAATTGAAAATTACATACCTTGCTCTTCTCGGACCAGGACTCAACTTACCGCTATCTCTGATACTGCCAAGTACATGTATAGTAGTTCGTCTGTCTTCGAAGTGTGAAGTAGTGGTGGGCTCGATAGATATCGCTTGAGTTCCTCCAAGGCCCGTTGGCACTCTGGGGTCCATAAGAAGTTATTCCTCTTATTTAGTAGCGAGAAGAATCGGTGGCTCTTATCGGAGGAGCTCAAGATGAATCGCCCCCAGGTGGCTATGCATCCGGATAATCTCTACACAACCTTCACATTATCCACAACTGTGATATCTTCGATGGCTTTGATCTTGTCAGGGTTGATCATGACTCCCCGGTTGGATACCATGAATCCGAGGAATTTTCCTGATCCGACTCCAAACATACATTTCCCTGGGGTTCAGCTTCATATTGTACTTCTTTAATATGCCAAAGGTTTCCTGCAAATGTTTTAAATGGTCCTCTACTTGTAGGGACCTAACCAACATATCGTTGATGTAAACCTCGATTGATTTTCCTATTTGTTCCTCAAACATCTGATT
Organism: Nicotiana sylvestris; assembly: GCF_000393655.2. NCBI lineage: Eukaryota > Viridiplantae > Streptophyta > Magnoliopsida > Solanales > Solanaceae > Nicotiana > Nicotiana sylvestris. The sequence goes on from NC_091057.1 coordinate 62,279,131, forward strand.
TACTAGGTGTTGATAAGTAGAACTAGCATTTTTTAGTCCGAATGGCATCACATTATAATAGTATGTGTCGTACTTAGTGATGAAGGAGGTTTTTTCCTGATCATCCGGGTTCATCCGTATTTGGTTGTACTCGGAGTAGGCGTCGAGAAAAATAAGGATCTCATGGCCGGTCTGGCATCGATCATGCGATCGATGTTGGGAAAAGGGAAAGAGTCTTTGGGACATGATTTAAATCCTTATAGTCTACACACATTCTTAACTTATTCCCTTTTTCAGGGACTACCACTACATTTTCTAACCAATCTAGGTATTTAACCTCCCGAATGGACCCTATTTTAAAGAGCTTAGGTGCCTCATCTTTGATTAAAGCATGTTTGAACTCGGACTGGGGTCTCCTCTTCTTTTTGACCGAGTGGAATTTCGGGTCCAAGCTTAATTTGTGAGTGGTTATTTCTAGCAGGATCCCTGTCATATCAAGGTGGGACCAAGCGAAACAATCTATGTTAACTATAAGAAATTGAATGAGTTTTTTCTAAGTTCGGGACTTATTAACTCCGTGCCTAGGTATACCATTTGATCGGGTAGATGATCGATCAATATGACTTGTTCCAGCTCCTCAACCATCGATTAAGTGGCGTCGGAATCATCGGGAGCTATAAAAGACATGGGAACCCCGTAGTCATCATCTTCATTTCTCCGATTGGGTCGGGGCTGGTGTCGGTAATTGCTATTTATCTTCTTGTTTGTGGATACACTTGTTCCCTTTGTCGTTGTAAGTGTGGATATCAGAATCGCCTCTTCGACCTCAAATATTTCCTTTACGGCTGGCTTCTCTCTGAAGATTGTTTTAATCCCTTCAGGTGTTGGGAATTTTAACATTTGGTGCAAAGTCGAGGGCACTGCCCTCATGTTGTGGATCCATGGCCTCCCAAACAGAGTGTTGTACCTCATGTATCCTTCGATCACATAAAACTTGGTTTCCTGGATGGTCCTGGCAACATTTACTAGTAATGTTATCTCCCCCTTAGTGGTTTCACATGCCATATTGAATTCTTTTAAACTCGGACTATAGGCACAATTTGATCTTGTAGGTCGAGCTGTTCTACGACCCTCGCTTGGATGATGTTGGCCGAGCTACCTGGATTAATTAACACACGCTTAGCTCAACATTTATTTATCAGTACAGATATTACTAGTGCATCGTTGTGGGGTTGCATGATCCCTTCTGCATCCTCATCGTTGAAAGATAAGGTTCCTTCCGGTATGTAATCCTGAGTCCGTGTTTCTCTTGTGATGGATACTCTAGTGCGCTTAAGCATCAGCCCTTGAGGGACATCGACTCCACCGATGATCATGTTAATGAAGTATTGAGGTTCAACTTGTTCGGTTTGTTTATTAGAATCCCTATTCCTGAAATGGTTCTTAGCTAGGTTGCTCAGGAATTCTCGAAGGTGCTTGTTATTGAATAACCGGGCTACTTCCTCTCTTAACAGCCGGTAATCTTCTGTTTATGGCCATGAGTGCCATGATATTTGCACATCTGGTTAGGATCCCTTTGGGCTAGATCAGATTGTAGAGGTCGAGGCCATTTGGTATTCTTGATGCATCCGATAACAGATACAATATCGACAACATCGATGTTAAAGTTATATTCTGATAACATCGGTGCTTCCTTATGCCCAATAGTCCTGTCAAAACTGTTCTTGCTCATGAGTCCCCGGTTGACCTGACCTCTATCACTTCTCCTTTCACTTCCCATAGAATTTTTCCCGGACCCACTACTTCTTCTATATCCATTATAAGGCTGATACTGATCCATGTTTGACCTCGGTTCACGATCGATATCTCTTTTAATTCCGTCGATGGTTCTGACAGGATAAACGGACCTCGAAGGGGCCCCAAGTTTATCATCTTCAACTCTGAATTTTGATTGATACCCATTAAGCACGTCGACCCAGGTAACAATCTATCAGATTTTGTTTCAACAACTGTGAAGCCACCAAGCTTCGAATATTGAGTCCCTGGGTGAAAGCCTGAATGGACTTATCATCAACGACCGATGGCAAATCCATCCATTCCATTTGAAAACGGGACACGAACTTCCTGAGCATCTCATTATCCTTTTGTCTTACTTTGAAAAGGTCCACTTTCGGGTTTCGACCTTGATAGCCTCGGTGTGTGCTTTCACGAAAGAGTCTGCAAGCATAGCAAATGAGTCAATAGAATTAGAAGGTAAGTTATGATACCATATCATAGCTCCCTTTGACAGGGTCTCTCCAAATTTCTTCAACAAGACAGACTTGATCTCATCATCCTACAAGTCGTTCCCTTTGTTGGCGCATGTGTAGGAGGTAACATGCTCTTTGGGTCGGTCGTTCCGTTGTACTTAGGAATATCGGGCATGCAGAATTTTTCAGGGATCGGTTTTGGAGCTACACTCGGAGGGAAAGGTTTTTCATGAACTTCTTAGAATCTAGGCCTTTCAGTATCGGCAGCGCTCCCGATATTTGGTTGACCCTGGAATTTTAGGTTTCTACCTTTTTGTCATTTTCTTCGATATTCTTCTCCCCTGATTCTATCTGTTTTATCAGCTCCTCAAGCATTTTTATGATCTCGGGGTTAGTCCCTGATTCGTTTTCATTCGATCTCTCTGCGACCGATTCGTCTCTGCGAGTGACTTCCCAGGACGGATCAGGTTTAGTTTTGCTTGGTACGCGGCTTTGGTACCAGTAACATTTCGAAGATCATCTAAAAGTTGATCCCGTCTCCTCCATTGTTTTGAGTATTTTTCACTGCCGATTGGGCTCCACCACGGATGCTATTCTCGGGGTCGGTAGGCAGATTTGTGTCGATAGCCACATGTGAATTAGCGTCCAATGGGTCCGCGATTAGATGTTTGATGGGATCAACGTGCGGTACCTCGTTACCGGGCACTATATTGTTATTTTCACCTTGATAGCCATACTCATTGTCAACAGGTAGGGATGCAAATTGTGAGTTTGACATTTTGAGCTTTAACCTAAAATTAGAGGCACTTCAAAGAACAAGTGTAAAGCAGTGTGTATTATGAAAACTTATATCAAATAACCACTATTATCCTTAGCCATACGGTAGGCGTCAAACTGTTTACCCTCAAAATTGGATTACAATTGAATTTGTAAGTGGTTTTAAGGATATGTGAATTAAATTGACCAAAGTGATAAATTAAATTACAATTGAAATAAATACTGATAAAGTAAATTCAAACCGCACGAATTGAACAATTACAGCCTTAGGGAGTTAGCTACTCTTGAACAGGATGCACTTCGATTGATATCAAGGCACAATTGAATAAAATCTTAATGAGAAAAATAACAGTTTATTGCTTATGAGTATGTGTTATAATGTGTTAAACAAATTATTAGACCCCCTTTATATAGCGGGGGAGTCCTACTTTAGGTACAATTCTATAAAAGGTAAAATTCTCTTGATTTGCTGATTGCCGGTTCCTTATTAATACGTGCCGAGATTTCCACCGTAATATCTGAATGGTCACGGATATTTCAGTCTTCTATTGGTTACGCTGACAATGTTTCTTCGATCTCGTTCAGAGTCAGGGTTGATTCCGGGATCGCGGACTCAATATTCTCCAAGACAAACATTTTGACCTCGGGCTCTAGTCCAGTAGGATTTGAGGTCTATCTTAAGTCCCTCATATTCCGAGCCCGATCTACCATGTCGTAGACGAGCCCGATTTCGACCATATACATGTTTCAATTGATAACCTTGAATTATTATTGCTCTTAGGATATACATAAGGATATTAGTTAGAATTAATATCATAAACTTTTCCTAAACTATGATGTTTTTGTCACTTTCCTGCTTAAAATTTGCGGTGTCCTCAAAACCGTCCTGAGCTATATCCTCATAGTTATTAAAAAAAACCTCATTGATTTTTTTGGCAAAATATATGAGATAACTTGTCTAAAGGCGTGTGAGAGATAAAATTATATAAAAATGGCCAACCTAGTATGTGAAAAAGGATAGCTATCTAAAAGGTGTAAAAAGGAAAAGACGACGAATTATAAACATGGAGAAAAGGAATAAAGCAAAAGAACGAAAAACAAAAAAAAGCAGTTTCACAAGGAGAAAGTTTTAGCTGGACAGTTCTCAGTGCTAGAAGTGGAAGGCGGTATGAAAGTAAAAATGTTCGCTAGTAACTAATCAATATTATTATAAAAGTGGGAAGCCCTTAAATAAAAAGTTAAATTACTTAAATGCCCTTCTAAATAATTTAAGTACCTTATTTATACCATTTTTTTTAAACAAACACCAAATTTTTTTGAAGGGATATGATCCTACACATTAGTGAAAGTGGTGACTCTTCACCATCTTTAAATATAAAGGCAGATATTTTTGGTGGGCATATCTCTGTATCAGTCTACAATCCTACAGAATATTCCAAACGCTATCGATAGCCAACGCTTCGTATTGTCGCTCTTAGTGAATAGTTGCCTCTATAAATGTTTCGAGCAAAAATGAACTTATGTTCTTCTGCTTACTTTTTTGCCCAATTAGCCAATGATTCATATGATCCATTAACCGTCTAAACCCTTTAAAAAAATCATATCCTTACAAACAAATCCCAATTGTGAATGTTGCATATTGCTAATTGGTCATGTCACAGTTTGTCAAAGTGTGTTAATCTTCTTTTCACAAGTCAGTATTTTTGGGTCATTCGAAGCCAAACCTCAAAATGAACTTTCCGTAAGTGATTACATTTTCTTAAACTTTGAGTTTTTAAAAGAAAATTGTGCCTTCTTCATTCTATTACTTGAAATTGAAGCCATAATTTTCACAGATTTATTGTAAATGTTAGGGAATCGGATTCAACAGTTTTAGAATATACCGAGAAGGTTAAACAAGTCATTTTTTCCGTATACAATGGGACTATTAACAGTAGTACTAACCACTAATAGTGATTCTACATCAAAAGAACAGAGGTTCGTTGTTGCTACGTTGTCGAAGTAAAGTGGACGAACTTTAACAATTAACTTTGGAATACATCAAACCTCTGAGAAGCTTGCAAATCTAGCAAAATATAAGTTAATTTTATGTTGGTAAGGTTTTCTAATATATGATTTTATTTTTGAGAGGAGAAAAATTCCAATTATAATATGTCTAAATCGCTTAAATATTACTCTTAATTTTATGTCCCCTTCTGTTTTTCATTGTTGATTTTCACCTAATTAATCAAGTAATTCTTTTTGCGTTTATTTTATTTAGCTTTCACCTTGCAAGATGTTTTGATAATATTTTTTTCTCTCTTAGACTTGTATATACACAGAGATAGTTACATTGATTATTTCAATATCTTAGCTTCACTTGGTTTTTTAAACTTGGTTATGATGTTTGTAATTGCGTACATTGTTGCAATTCATTTGTCTAAAAAGAGAGAGAAGAGTTTTTTCAAAGTCCACAAATTTATTAGTTTTAAAATATCTTATAATATGGAATAAGACATAGTATATAAGACATATTATGAATTTGGGGTATATGCATAGATTCTTCATAGAAAATTAGCTTATTACAGAATTTACGAGATTCTGTTTCAAATTAGTTCATAAGTAGTTCAAAATAAAACTAAACAACAAGAAAAATTAAAAATTACAATTAGGTAGCATATTTATGTTTAGTGCATGTGAGTAGATGGACAATGGATCATTTACATTTGACTATTTCTTCTCCAACTATATTTCTAATATGTATCCCAAGCTTCTTCAAGTGAAATGAGACTACCAGCCAATTCTAACGAAGTATAAAAATATTTTGCACCAAAATCTTTCATGAAATAAATAACTATAAATATGGATGTCCAACAAATTATTACCACACTACTCATAACTTTGTTATTATGTATTTGTGTACCAATAGTTAATTCTGTGAATTCCCATTCTATTGTTTTAGTTTGTTGTATTCCTCAAGTTACATAAGTACATGTAGAAAGCAACACTAAAATCAATCATTTTGATAAATATATCAAGTCCTTCTACCCTTTTCTCTTTATCTAAATCTCACTTTAATTTATTTTCACATATCATAATGTTTTTTTATTGAGTTTATGTTGCCTCTACCTAAATCCCGTTTATCCAAATGGGGAGAGGAAGAAGAGTTCATTATTTGTGATAAGGCTAACGAAAAGAAAAGAACATGACAATTTGAGGAAGATATCAATTAAGAAATCAAATAACCTAGAATGGTACATGGGACATATGGATCTTTCCCTTAAATTTGTTACATAATTTTTAGTAGATAAAAAAATAACTAATATGCAATTCAATCTTTCATATCCGCTAATGAGATTTGAATTACAATACTTATCGAATAGGTGTATTTGATAAAGATGGAGAATTCGAGTATGACATGTATATTAAAATAGAAAAGGCCGGGCTTAAGTATAACAGAAGGTAGCAATCAAACTTGAAAAGATAATTATATCAAGGCGTAACTAAAATTATTATACATGAATGATACAGAGAAGGTAAAGTTGATCAAATTAATTACTCTCCGATCCATATTTATAATTCTTTTTTTCTTAATATACTTTTAAATATATAATTTTCGTAAAAAAAAAGAAGGGTATTTCCATTATTTTAAAATAGGAACAACTTATTAAGTAATTATTTTACTAAATACATCAATTGTGTATTACCCGTTTTAATATTTCTATCCAAACAAGTAGCTACTTATTATAAGTGAATTCAGCACATAAAAAAAGCTCTAGTGCCTAAAGCTTATCTATATACAATTATCATCTAATCTATATAGGCTCTAAGTAAGTGGCCCACGTGTAACGCACGTGTCGAGAAACTAGTGAGTTTATTATATAGGCGGAAAATTTCTATCATTCAGTATTTAAAGCATGCAAGAATTAGAAATTTCCATTTTAAGGTTAAATTATATCGTAAAATTTTCTCCCAAAATGATCAGTACACAAACCAGTATTTCACGTTCTTTAGAAAACTTATGCTTTGATTTGATTTGCTTTTGCATAAAAAATGTTTAACGTCCAAATTGATACCCCTCACTTTCACTTGCACATGTTTAGACGTTATTCACAAATTTTCATCATATAAATCCAAATATTAAACAATCACAAAGATGATATTGCTTTATGGCCCACTAATTATGGCTCGAATATTGGCAATCTTTTATCAGCTAGTGGCGAGATATTTGGTTGTGCTGAAAATTTTTTGTTACAAAAATTAGCTTATGGAGTTAAGTGTCACGTCCTTAGTTGTTAACAAAGTACACGTGCGGCACTTGACAACTCGCTCACGATCTTGCACAACTTGCTCACGTTCTTGCTATGTCAAGTCAGTCTTACTACACTCAAGATTGCTAAGAGAATGGAAGAAAGAACACAAGAGAATTGTTAAAGGAAGCTTTGTATTAGAGAGAACTTGAATTGTTTTCTTGATAAATTACAAATGAATGACCCCCTTTATATACTAGTCTCCTAGGGGCTAGTGTGTAAATATTAATTATTACACAAGTCCTTGATATTTATAAGATAAAGGCTTTTTCTAGAATTCTCTACTAGCCTAGAAGATTCCAAGGACTTTCCTAGCAAATCCATAAGGATCTAGGTTCTTCCTAAGGAAATGTTCATACCTCTCTAGAATCTTCTCACAAATGCTAGCCTTCTTCTTATGTAAGCTTCCACATGTCATTAATATATGTCAAATGGCGCCTATGTGGCATGATGACATGGTGAGTCATCACACTCTCCCCCACCTAATATTCGATGACCGCGGCGCAATGATGCTGCATAAACTCTCAGATCTTATCTTTGAATTGCCACAAATCTTCATATCGTTCCCACGTGGCCTCCTCGGGTGATTGCCCTTTCCAATGGACGAGGAACATAGCGGTGGCTTTTTGCCCTTGTTTTCGCCTGGCCTGGTAATCTATGATAGCCTCCATCTCCCGATCATGCGAGGCGGTGATAGTCATTGGCGCCCAACTTGATTGGCCCCTACTCGGATCATCCTTATCTTCATGATATGGCTTAAGCATGCTAGCATGGAAGACAGGGTAGATTTTGAGATACGATGGCATGTCAAGCTTGTATGAGATCTTTCCTACCATGGCGACGATCTTAAATGGCCCCTCATACTTGCGAATCAGATTTTGATGCATGCCCCGTAGTGCCTTGATCTGTCTTGGGTTAAACTTCACCATGACCATGTCCCCAACTCTATAGTATGTGGGATGCCGCTTACGGTCCGCAAACTTCTTCATCTTCTTAGTTTCCTTATCCAAGTAGGACTTAGTAGTGTCGAGCTGCTCCTCCCATCCTTTGGCCATATGATAGGCCCCCAAACTCTTTCCCTCGAACGTGGCTGGTAATGAATGTGGAGTTTGTGGTTGTTGGCCTGTGGCTAGCTCAAATGGTGTCCGCCCAGTGGACTCACTCCGCTGCAAGTTATAAGAGAATTGGGAGATGTCTAGGAGCTTTGCCCAATCTTTCTGATGCGCGCTTACATAATGCCTCAAGTAGCATTCTAGTAAGGCATTGACTCATTCCGTTTGTCCATCCGTCTGTGGGTGGAAACTAGTAGAAAAGTGCAACTCCATACCAAGTATGTCAAACAACTCTCTCCAAAAGTTTCCAGTAAAGTGGGGGTCTCGGTCATTGATTATATGCCTTGGTAAGCCCCAATACTTCACCACGTTCTTAAAGAACAGCTTGGCGGCTTCCTTGGCTATGCAACCTCGTGAAGCGGGCATGAAGGTGGCATATTTGGAAAATCTATCCACGACCACCATAATAGTACCATAACCATCGGACTTCGGTAGGCAAGTAATAAAGTCCATAGTTACGCTCTCCCATGGACGCTCTGCAACTGGTAGTGGCTCCAAAAGTCCTCCGGGTTGTTGTTGTTCAACCTTGTCCTGTTGACAGACAAGACAAGTCTGCACATAGCACTCTATGTCATCACGCATACGTGGCCAATAGTAGACTGACTCAACAAGGGCCCTAGTGCGATGTTGACCTGGATGACCAGCCCATATTGTGTCATGACTCTCCCTTATGATCCGTCGTCTAATATCTTCAAATTTAGGCACGTAGACCCACCGACCTGTGGTAAGTAGTAGGCCGTCTTCTATCCAAAACCGTCTCGTCTTGCCTTTGTTGGCTAACTTGATAAGCTGTTGGGCTGCTAGATCATGCTGCATGCCTCCTTTTATAGCCTCCCTAATGTCCCATCTCGCTGAAGTAATTGCAGCAAGTTCGGCTTTACGGCTCAAGGCATCGGCTACAACACTACCTTTTCCCGGCTTATACTCCAGCACATAATCAAATTCGGCCAAAAAATCCTGCTACCTAGCCTGCTTTGGTGTGAGCTTCTTCTGTGTCTGAAATTAGCTAGTAGCCACATTATCAGCCTTGACCACGAACCTCGACCCGAGCAGATAATGTCTCCATGTACGAAGGCAATGCACAATGGCAGTCATTTCCTTCTCTTGTACCGTGTAATGCTGCTCCGTCTCATTTAACTTGCATCTCTCAAATGCTATGGGATGTTTATCATGTATTAGGACACCCCAATGGCGAAGTCTGAGGCACTGTGTGTACCTCAAATGTCTTGTCAAAGTTAGGTAATGCCAAGACTGGCTCCTCTGTTACAGCTCTCTTAAGGCATTCAAATGCCTTTTGACAATGCTCCGTCCAAACCCATGGCTTGTTCTTCTTTAACAACTCAGTCAATGGTGCGGCCTTTGCTGAGTATCCACTGATGAACCGACGATAGTAGTTAACAAGGCCAAGGAAGGATCTCAACTCAGTTACCTTTATAAGTGCCTCCCACTCCTGGATAGCACGTACCTTAGCCTCGTCCATGCATAGCTCTCCATTGCTAGTGACATGGCCCAAGAAGTGCACCTTTGATTATGCGAACTCAATTTCTCCCTCTTGATGTATAGCTCGTTCTCTCGCAAGACTTGGAAAACCTTCCTTAAGTGCTCCATGTGCTCCTCCAAGGTGTTGCTGTAGATGACTATGTCGTCTAGATAGACTACCACGAACTGATCAAGGTAGGGATGCACGATCTTGTTCATAAGGGTGCAAAATATGGCCGGTGCATTGGTTAAGCTGAAGGGCATCAACAACCACTCAAAGGCTCCATATCTCGTCAAACATGTTGTCTTTGGCTCATCCCCTTCCGCAATGCAAACCTGGTAGTAGCCCTTTCGAAGATCCACCTTGGTAAAGTACTTGGCTTGCCCAAGTCTATCAAACAAGTCAGCAATGAGCGGGATCAGGTACTTATTCTTCACGGTGACCTTATTAAGTGCTTGGTAGTCTATAAACAAATGCAATGATCCATCCTTCTTCTTCTGGAACAATACTAGTGCGCCAAAAGGTGCCTTTGATGGGCGAATGTGACCAGCATCTAGCAGCTTCTTCAATTGTTTCCTGAGCTCCTCTAGCTCGGGAGGTGCCATACGATATGGGGAAAATGTGGGTGGCTTAGCCCCTATCTCCAACTCAATCTTGTGATCCACCTCTCGCCTGGGCTGCAAGGGCTTAGGCAACTCCTCGGGCATGACATCTTTGTTTTCCTCAAGCAACTTCTCTATGCAAGGTAGCAGTGTCTCTTGAAAACTATTGTTTTCCTCCAGACTTGTGATGGTTGCCACGAACGTTGGATCCCCCTTCTTGATCCCCTTGACAACCTGCATAGGTGAGAGTTGTGCTTGGCTCTATCCGTGTGGCATAGTCATTGTATGTATCATGCAAGCTCCTTCTCGCTCCATAACCAAGAAACGTTGGAGGTAGGGGTCGATTAAAGTATGACAATGTCTAAAGAACTCTTACCCCAGTATGATGTCAAAGATATCCATAGTAGTTACGACAAAGTTTGTCATACCTTTCCAAGTTCCCAATTTGACATCAACTCCATTAGCTACCCCACGAGCATTTTGTATCTCGACATTCACGGTCTTGACGCGAGAGTTGATGGAGCAAGCTTCAATTCTAGTCTCTTTGTGACAGCCTTAGTCACGAAATTATGAGTTGCTCCAGTATCCACCATTGCACGAGCGAGCTTGTTGTTGATGGTGAGATCCACGTACTGATTGCTATTCTCGGTAGGTTGGATAGCTTGCTTCGTGACAGCACCACATAATCCGATCATACCCAACTGTACGATTCCCGGACTCTCTCCTTGTGGCTGCTCCTTCCGCTCACGTACCATGGCACTGAGGCTCTTGAGGTCAGGACAATTCCTGAAGCCATGTGGCCCTCCACATATATAGCATCCTTTCTTCTCGACCTGTGCCTTCTTCTCGGCGTAGCCCTGACGACCACTCATCTTTTTGAAGTCTTGAGTCTTGGAGTATTGTTGTTGTATCTCCTTGACTTTGCCACGGTCTCCCCCACCTTTGACATTGTTAACCTTTGACTCCTTGCCATTGCCTTTGTAGTGTTTGTCATGCCTGAAATCCATCAATGATTCGGCCTCCACTATGGCTTGGTCTATATCAGTGACTTGTCGACGTTGCAACTCCTGCTTAGCCCAATTTTACAACCCATCCATGAAGTGGAACAACAAGTCATCATTGGTCAGGTTGGGGATTTGAAGCATAAGGGTAGTGAACTCCTTGACATAATTACGTATGCTCCATGTTTGCTTCAATTCCCTAAACTTGCGCCTTGCCTCGTACAAGACATTGTTTGGAAAAAACTGTCGCTTGAACTTCGATTTGAACTGATCCCATGTGCTAATAGTACATAGACCTTTATCCACGTCGGTCATCTTCCTTCTCCACCATATCATGGCAGTCTCTGATAGGTACAATACCACAGTGTTGATCCTGGCTTTGTCGTCCCTCACTTTGTCGTGCCTGAAGTAGTTATCCAAGTACCAAAGGATGTTTTCCACTTCTTGTGCATCACGAACACCATTGAACACCGGGGGTTTGGGAGCCTCGATCTTGGCCTCCGTCGTCACCACAACATTGCTGGCTACCTCAGTCACGCCAGCATTGACATGCTCCTTGAGTGACTATATCTTTGCCTTCAGAGCATCGATAGTACTCAATGCCTCCATGAGTCTGCACTCTAAGGCAGTGATCGTTTGCCTTAGTTCCATCTCTGTTTGTGTACGTCCCTCCAAGTCATTTCGGATACTCTCGATCTCTTCAAGAGCGTGCCCCTCAAGAACGTTAAGGGTGCCTTCCACCTTCCCCAAGCGTTGGCCAAAAATCTCCACGGCGTCCATCCCCGCGTTCATCTTCATCACCCACTCTTTACAGAGCGAGACGTCCTCTGGAAGGACCTCCACTTCATTCTCGCTCGCCTCAGTGGAGATGGTTCTTGGGATGTAAGCCCTTCGTTTGACACAACCTCAAGTGGCACCTCCTGGCTCTTGTTGGTGGCATTCCTCTTTTTGCTACGACCGCTCTTGCCAGCATCATCCTGGATGACGTTGGCTTGGGTATTGGTAACGTTAATTTCTCCGTCGTTCGCCATTCCCTTAGTTGAAACCTTCGGTCTGATACCACGTTATCACGTCCTTAGTTATTAACTAAGTACACGTGCGGCACTTGAAAACTCGCTCACAATCTTGCACAACTTGCTCACGTTCTTGCTATGTCAAGTCAGTCTTACTACACTCAAGATCGCTAAGAGAATGGAAGAACGAACACAAGAGAATTGTTAAAGGAAGCTTTGTATTTGAGAGAACTTAAATTGTTTTCTTGATGAATTACGAACGAATGACCCCCTTTATATACTAGTCTCATAGGGGCTAGTGTGCAAATATTAATTATTATACAAGTCCTTGATATTTACAAGATAAGGGCTTTTTCTAGAATTCTCTACAAGCCTAGAAGATTCCAAGAACTTTCCTAGCAAATTCATAAGGATCTAGGTTCTTCCTACCTCTCTAGAATCTTCTCACAAATGCTAGCCTTCTTCTTATGTAAGCTTCCACATAGCATTAATATATGCCAAATGGCGCCTATGTGGCATGATGACATGGCGGGTCATCACATAAGGATATGGCTAGACTTGGAAAAGGTTACGATAGGCTTCCTTCACAATTAGCTAGAGCTTATCTATTACCTCAAAATTTTGCTCTTTGTTCAATTGCTAATACTAAATCAAATGGTGTAATTTTATTTGGTGAAGGGTCTGTTTCTGCTTCTGAGGTACTAAATTACACTCCCTCTCCCTTACTGCAGGAGCTTATTTTCCAGGTGAGCCATCAGTTAAATATATTATTGGAGTTTAAGAAATCTTAGTCAATGGACGACTTGTACCCATTGACAATAAGTTATTAGCCACTAGCTAGGCATTAACAGGACTGCTGTAGTTGGAGGAACAAAGATTAGCATTGTTGTTCCTTATGGTACAATGGAGACTTCGAATTACAATGCGTTTAAGTATGAGTTTTTTAAAGCAATTGGCAAAATTCCTATATATAGCAGAACCTGTAAAGCCATTTGAGTTGTGCTTTAACTTGTCGAATTTGGGTAGCAGTGGACTAATAATTCCTAAAGTTAGTCTCATTTATTAGCAAGGTGAAAATAATGCCACTACTTGGGATCTTTTAGCGGAAAATTTCATGGCATTTTCTGTTGGTGGCAGTTTGTTATGTCTTGGATTTTTATGTGGTGGTGAAAATCCACTAACGTCCATTGTTCTTGGAGGGCTTCAAATTGAGGAGAATTTGTTGGAACTTGATCTTGTGAAGAAAAGAATGGGATCTAAAGTCATTGTTCCTATCACGCACAGTTACATATAACAAATTGATCAATTTTACATCCAAGGCTTGAGATATGTCATCTTCTTGGCTAAAACGGTTGTGATCTTAGAGACTAATTAAAAACGGTTGTGATGTTGGGAGACTAATTATACAGGGAAAAAGGTCAAATATATCCCTCTACTTTCGGATGTTGTCTATATTTAACATTCGTTGTACTATCCGGCTAAATTTACCGCTATTGTTACACTATCTGACCAAATTTATCTCTACCAACGGTAAACTTTTAAAAATTACCCCTTGATCTGTTAGGTAATCCAACATCTCTGAATTTTCTTTTATTTAAATCACTTATTTTTCTTCTTGCTCCACTATTTTCAGAAATTACTAGTGATGTAAATGATAAAGGTACTAAACTATACAAATTATTCATGGATATTTTTAATTGCCATTGCACCCACTTGTCTTCTTGTGATAATGGGTTTGAAATTTGTTTAAAATTTTATTTATTTTTCAACCATATATACACTGTAGAATTCAGTGAGTCTATTTATTAGATATTATATGCAGTTGCTCATCATGTATGTATATTTACATTCGAATATATTTTATTGTTGTTTGGTTAGTATAGAGCTCGATCACTAACTTAAGAGTACACAATGCATAAGCATTTGATTAAAGCAAAGTTGAATTCGACAATACCGTTGGTGCAACGAATTCATTAAAGTTGGATGTTGTAAATACTTTGCAAGGTACAGAGACTTTGCAAGTATTAGTAATAGAAGTTGATGTTCTTTGGAGATTTTATATTATCGAATTTAACTTTGCTTTAATCAAATGCCTACGCAGAAGTTGAAGTTCCTTGGAGACTTTACATTATCGAATTTAATTTTGCTTTAATCAAATGCCTACGCATTGTGCACTTTTAAGCTAGTCGATCGAACTCTATACTAACCAGACAATAATAAAATATATTTAAATGTGCGTGTCCATACATGATGAGCAGGTGTATATAATACACAATAAATAGACCCACTAAATTCTACCGTATGTATATAGTTGAAAAATAAATATAATTTTAAACCAATTCCAAACACATTATCACAAGAAGAGAAGTGGATGCAATGGTAATTAAAATTATCCATGAATTATTTGTATAGTCTAGTACCTTTAGCATTCACATCAATAGTAATTTCTAAAAATTGTGGAGCAAGATCAAGGGGTAATTTTAAAAATTTATTGATGGTAGGGGTAAATTAGGCCGGATAGTATAACGATAGAAATAAATATAGTCGGATAGTATAAAGGAAGTTAAATGTTGACAATATCTTAAAATGAAGGGATATATTTGGCCCTTTTCCCAATTATATATGCAAAGGCTAGAACTCTAAAAAGTATGTTCTCTTTTGTTTTTCAAGTATTAATTTAAGTATATGCTAACTTTGCTTTACGTCGACCAATGCGTGTTACATGTATTTATCTTTTAGGGAAAGTTGCACAAATATCCCAAATAAATTTCAAATTAACAACCTCTAGCCATTAATTGTAGACTTATCAAAACTAGTCAACAAAAATTAAAAAACCAAATAATAGGATTCTTTCTCTCAAAGAATCACATGCAAAAATCACCCTCCATATTTTTAAGCGTGATTAGCAACCCTAGATACAAGACGGAAAGGAAATTTTATGGATGAGGTAGCAAATAAGGTGACGAAATATAAAAAATATATATAATATTCCAAAAATCTAAACAAAAAAGAAACTTTTTCAATGAGTATAGTTGAAATTCATTGAAAATATATAGATAAGTCAATATAGAAAATTTGAGGAAGATTGGAGGTGATTTGGACTGGTTTTGTATCAAAATTCGTAATTAAATTGAGTTCAAAAAAGTCTTCTGCGACACATGTATCAAACATGTATCACACATGTATCTCACACACAGGTATATATGGATATACACGTGATACATAATAGATACAAATATGATACATATGTGATACACAAATGATACACATATCATTTTTATTCATGTTCAGTTTTTACCGAATTTTCAATTCAAACCACCTCAAAACGTCATCAAATCATCCCAAAACTTAGATTCAAGCTCCTTAAGTTGTACTCAATCTATTCTAATAACACCCACTTAAAACAAAGCAAAAATTTGATATTTTTTTGCTATAAATAGCTAATTGGCTAATTTGACTAATATTAGTAATATTTTATTAATTGGCCAATTTTTGTAATGAGCTACCTATAAATGGACATAGATGGTAATTTCCTTATCTTTTATTGGTTCACTTTAATTGCATCACTATAAAGATCAAAGGATACAACTTAAAGTTGTCAATATGGGCTAGCCTAGCCGTCCCGCCCACGTGGTTTATGGAATTTGACGGGCTAGGCCGAGTCAGTCCACCAGAGTCTTTAAATTTGAAAAAATTGTACTAACATATACTCATATTTTTAAAATTATTTAACCCGTACTCTAATTTTTACAACTTCATGCGCCTCCTTAGTCCTGTTACATGTGCGCTCCTTTCTTCCTCCTTTCACTGTTTGTTTGCTGTGAGACTACCAGCCATTGCCACAGATAAGCAGCTATGTTTTTGTCTATAATATGTGAGACTACAGCAGGAAAACACCTCGGAAGCAGCCTCGTGATATTCAAAAATATAGCAGATAACTTGTTGTTTTTCATCTTTTGAATAAGACCAGGTAACTGATATAAGTATAACTGTTCTTGTGTTAAAATAAAACGAATGAGTGGAAAGGTACTCAAATGAACACGTAAAGCACATACCAGATAAGAATCAAGGAGATGATCCTCTAGCCCAATATGGAGGGTGTACTGTAATTGTTAACGCATTATTTGTCATACCTTCATGCTGCGTTCTTTGAATTAAGGTTAATCCTTTGCTATCATGCTTTGTATCCAACCAGAAAGATCAGAAGGATTTTTATGAGCTGTATCAGTAGAAAGATGAGAAATTCCATCTTCAATACAAAACAAACTTTAGCCCTGAAATTCATTACAAACATAACAAAGCTAAAGCTAAAACATGCTGAAGTTCAGCAAATATACAACAAAACTTCAGCTAAAACATGCTAAAGTTCCGCAAATAGAGACCAAAATTTCAGCTAGTAGAATGCTTAAGTTCAGCAATTACAAACAAAAACTTCAGCCAACACTAAGTTTATGCAAAAAACTTCAGCTAAAACATGCTGAAGTTCAGCAAATAGAGAACAAAACTTCAGCTAGTAGAATGCTTAAGTTAAGCAATTACAAACAACTTCAGGCTCGTCTATTAGAATGCTGAAGTTTGCGTGATTACCTTTGCTACTTCAGGCCCGTATGCCTGAAGTTTACGCAAAAAGTGGGTACGCTTGTAATTTTTTTTGCAAAGCGGGTATAAATTAAAACGTGACCCAAAAAGCGGGTATAAATACAAATTTCCTTCAGATTGTCAGCCCAATCCTATGCAGTCTTGCCATGCATGGGTCGCAGGACGCATGGAACCAACCCATAATTTTTTTAATTTAAGTTCTAACCTAAAAAACATAAATACATATATTTATAAGACAATATTATATAGTATTGCTAGTCAAACAAGTCCACAATTAAATTAATATCCGTCCATTTCATTTTATTTGAGCTTATTCGATTGGGCACAAAGTTTAAGAAAAAATAAATGACTCTTAAATTTTGAATCTTAAAAATATTTGTGTTGCTATAAATTATCCCATTAAGGATTATATGATAAGTTTAGGTTACATTCTTTCTAAATATAAAAAGAGGTATTAGACTAAAAAGAAAAGGTTCATTCTTTTTTAAACGTCTATTAAGTAGGGGGTTTTTCGTATTGTTTTGCTGGTTTCTGTTATAATTTTAGCTTTATATTGTGTCTTTTTATTGGTTTGTTAGTCTTCGTACATGTCTTGTTGGTTTTTAATTTACGTTTGGTTTCAAGTAAAGATTTGGTTGTATCTTTGTGACATTTCCTTAAAGGTTCTGTTACGTCTTCAATCTTTCTCTGCCATAGTACCATTCTATGCAGATATCTAGGGTATAAGAAAATATTTCATTGGACAGAAAGCTAATGTAAAATTTAATAACTTTTGATATTGTTAATAAATAGATAATTAATATCACTCAAACCTAATAGTGATATTAGTAAGAAAACTAAATATAAATGATTAAAAATAGAATTAGCTTAATAGGAGATATTAACCTAGCTTTGTTACATTTACAAATAGCTAAGTAGAGAGTTTGGCTCCTCTTCTTTAATATCGTTCACGTATCACCGAGTTTTAATTTGGGGTGCACATAGGTCGGATTGGTTCGGATTTTTCAAATGCCAAACCAAACCAATAGTGTCAGGTTTTTAAATTTATAAATCAAACTAACAAAATCGGGTTTTTCAATTTCGAGTTTTCTCTGGTTTTTCGACTTTTCGGGTAAAGTTTTCATAGCATAAATATGTAACTTATGCTCTAAATATTTCTTTAATCCTAGTAGGATAAAATTATATAATGTATTTTTCAAGAAAATAACACAATAATATGAGATGAATCATAACATTGTACTAAAATATTCAATAATAAAGATAATAAAAGCACACAAAACAAATATTGCTAATTAACAAGCCATAATAAAAATGACCATAATCGAAAAGTACTGTATATATGTCACGACCCAAATTCCCCTCCGTAAGATGTGATGACGGCACCTAGTTTCTAAGACTAGGTAAGCCTAACAAATATGCGGAATAACTGAAATATCAAACATCAACATATATATATATATATGAAAACTACTGCTCAACATCTATAAATCCCAAAATCCAGTGAAATACAAGTCACAAGCTCTAGATACAGTGTGGAATGCTCCTATATATCATTGTCTAAAAGATAAAAAGGAAATAAGAAAAAGAACAAGATAGAAAGTGTCACGACCCCAAACCCGGGCCCGGTCGTGATGGCGCCTCTCCTGAAGATAAAGCCAGCCGACACATTTCCAATTCGGTTTTAAGCAATTAAACAATAAGCATTTAGTTTTAAACATGATATAAATCCAAAAGTAAGCAGTGACAGTATAAAACAATTTGTGGAATACAATCCAACACAACTCGATACCGGGGTGTCACTAGTCATGAGCAACTACCAAATCCGGATAAATACAAGAAAGGTCTAAAAAGCTACTATAGAGTCACTAATCAGAGAAAGGAAATGAGATAAAGGGAGAGAAACACGGGGCTGCGGACGCTGAACAACTACCTCGTGAACTCCAAAATTTGTCGGGAGCTCTCAACCCTCGCAAGCAGGATCGACGAGTATAGTGAGTACTCCAACTCAGTGAGTAATAATCATAAATAAACGACTGAGAGATATGAAAATACGTAAGACACATTACAGGCTATCAGGAAGCAGTAAAACCAGTAAAAACAGTGAATTGGTAAAGATATGAAAAATCATTTAAGTTCAGTTTAAACTTCATGAAATGCATTTTCAATAATTAATCGGTTAAATGACAGACAATAAGAAATATAAACACATAAAGGTTCGCCCCTCGGGCTCAATATCAACAAATCCACCCCTCGGGCAATATCTCAGAACCATACCAGCCCCTCGGGCTATATCTCACATTACAATGGGTACCCGCGCTCACTGAGGGTGTGCAGACTCCTGGAGGGGCCCCTTACGGCCCAAGCGCAATATCAAGCCATCTCGTGGCATCATTACAAGGCTCTCGGCCTCATATTAACAAGCCACCTCATGGCGTACATATATCAGGCCCTCGACCTCATAATCATAACCAAATGTTTCCTCACGACTAGGCCCACGACCTTACTCAGTCAAAATCCTCACAAGACACTCGGGCAATAGTAAAACATGATTCTCAGCCCAAAATATCATTTAGAAGGTCATTTAAGTGTTAAAACAGAGTAGGCATGGCTGAGTTATGAAAATATTGGAATATAGCATGACTGAGTTCAAGTATAAAGTCAAAACAGTGAGGAAATATCAATAAAATTCTCCTAAGGGTCCAAAGGCACTAGGCCCAAATATGGCATTCAGCCCAAAACATGATGTTCACAAATAGATTTCAGTCAAATATATGGTAAAATAGTCATTCGGGACGGACTAAGTCACAATCCCCAACAGTGCACGACCCCACACTCATCATCAAGTGTGTGCGTCACCTCAATATAGCACAACGACGTGCAATCCGGGGTTTCATACCCTAAGGACATTATTTACAAACATTACTTACCTCAATCCGGTCCAAACTCTAGCCCACGACGCCTTTGCCCCTCGAATCGGCCTCCACTCGCGTGGAATCTAACCAAAATAAGAATCACGACGTTAAAATATGCCAAGGGAATGAAACCCAAGCGAAAACAATCAATTTATAACATAAATCCCGAAATTACCAAAATCTGAGCCCGGGGCCCATGTCTCGGAATTTGATAAAATTCACATCAATGGATTCCTTATCTCCCCACGAGTTCATACATATCAAAAATGCCATAATCAGACCACAAATGGTCCCTCAAATCCTCAAGTCTAGGTCTCCAATACCAAGTCCTAGTTTCCCCAATTTTAACCCTTAAATTCCATTAATTATAGCTCTAATCCGTGAAATAATACCATAGGAACGGGTTTTAGGTCCAAAATCCTTACCTCAATGAAGTCCCCTTGAAATCCTTCTTCAAATTCGTCCAAAAAGCTCCAATGCCGACTTAGAAATAGTGAAATAGCTCAAAAATTGCAAAGGAAGTAATTTATACCTTCTGCCCAAGGGATTTCGCATCTGCGGGCATATTCCCACTTCTGCGGTACTGCTTCTGCGGTCAAGACCACCACATCTGCGGTCCTCACTTGTTCTCAACTTTTCGCATCTGCGATGCTATCTCCGCACCTGCTCCATCGCATGTGCAGTTAACCAACCACTTATGCGGTCACAACCTACCTCACCTTCTTCCGCTTCTGCGGACGTCTACCTCGCATCTGCGGCATCGCTCCTGCGGTACCCAATCCGCAGGTGCGGAAATACTAGAAGCAGATAATCTGCAGCTCACCAAAATTCAAAACTTCTCCGTCAACCATCCGAAATCACCCCGAGGCCCTCGGGACCTCAACCAAAAGTACAAACATATCCCATAACCTTATTCAAATAACAATCTTCAAAACACCTCAAACAACATCGAATCAACCAAAACACATCGGATTCAAGCCTAAGTTTCCAAATTCTTCCAAATTATGCTATTGATAAAAAACCCAACCATACTACATCCTAATGATATGAAATTTCGCACACACATCCTAAATGACACAACGGAACTACTAAAACTCTCGGAATTCCGTTACGACCCTTATATCAAAATCTCACCTATCAACCGGAAATCGCCAAAATACCAACTTCGCCAATTCAAGCCTAAATCAACTCCGAACCTCCAAAATATATTCCAATCACAATCCTAAGTCCCAAATCACCTCCCAAAGCTATCCGAACCATCAGAACTCACATCCGAGCCCTCTAAAACATAAGTCAACATTTGGTTGACTTTTCCAACTTAAGCTTCCTCAAAAGAGACTAAGTGACTCAACTCTTACCAAATCCTTTACGAACCCGAGCCAACCAACCTGATCACATATAGAACCAATAGAAAAAGCAATAAGAAGCAAAAATGGGGGGGGGGGAACGGAGCGATAACTCATGAGACGACTGGCCGGATCATCACAAAAGGGGACTCCGAAGGCAGCGGACATCGGCAGGTATACCTTGAAGTATCCAAACTGAGCTCTCCTCACTGATGACTGGACTTATAGGAGGTACCCGGATTTGTACAAAAAGATGTACAGAGCATAGCATGAGTACACCATAACGGTACCTAGTAAGTGTCAAGCCTAACCTCGGTAGAGTAGTGATGAGGTCTGGACAAGGCCTTACTGGAAAATAATAAGATACACGACAGAAAATGTAATAAAGTAACATAGAAGTGAAACAATAAGAACTCACAGAAGGTAATAGTACAGAATCAAAGAAAAACAACTACAACACGAAAAGAAGTAGGAATCTTTCAAGTCAAGGAAACAACAACATATCGAGGCAAAATCAATAGGGACACTCCCGAGTTATCGCCTCGTAGTCCCAAAAGTAAATATCTCACAATAACAACCTATACAGCATAAGCATCGTGCCACAATAACAATCTGCATGACAGAAACTTCATGCCACAATATCAATCCATACGGTAGAAACCTTGTGCTACAATAACTACCCGCACGACAGAAACCTCATGCAACTACCAAATAATCATCTCAACAATAATCACGGAAACTAAACAAAAACTGAAACAATGATATTTCAAGGATAACAATTTCAAGTAAAGAATCACACAGTTAAATAATGAATATAGAATCAAGAAAGAAGGTAATTCAACTAAGCATGTAACACAAGTTGCAAATAATAGATAAGGCAAGTAGACATGTGAAATTATGCTAAACATGATGCATACACGTGCTAAAATAACTCAGTTAAGGCATAAAAGGAAACTACTTAGCAAAAACTAGAAGGAAACTACTTAGCAAACATTATACGCACTTGTCACCATACGTACACGGTCTTCATATATAGCAAATTATCGTAACAATACCAAATCCTAAGCGATTCCCCCCCTCCTAGAAGGTTAGACAAGTCACTTACCTCAAACCATCCTCGGTTAATCAATAAGAAGGCCTTTCCCTCGATTTTCTGACTCCGAAAGGCTCAAATCTAGCCAAATACAATTACATACTATAAATATAACTATAGAAAACTAATTTAAATAAATTAATTATGACTTTAACAAAGAATTGGAAAATCGCCTCAAAAAGTCGCCCCGAGCTACATCTCGGAACCCAACCAAAATTACAATAACCAAACACCAATTTGATATCGAGTTCAACCATATAAGAACTATCCAAATCAAACCTTATTTGGACTTTCAAAGCCCAAAACTTTGGTCTAAGAGCTTTACACCCTTTTTCCAATTTCTCAGCCCAAATTCTTAATTAAATAAAGAAATTAATGATAGATTAGTAAAATTTAATAAACAAAATGCGCCAAGAATCCTTACCCAAATGTTTTATCTGAAAATCTCCCGAAATCTTATCTCAATCCAAGCTCTCGAAGTCTAAAAAATGAAAATGAGAGCAAACCCTCGATTTTGAAATTTATGTTCTGCTGCCCAGGTGTTTATACTACGCGATCACGAAACTTCACATGCGATCGCATAGAACAAAGTAAGCTGCCCCAACAAAAAGACCTACGCGAATGCGGAGCTCAAGACGTGATTGTGTATCACTGCCTCGCCAAGCTACGCTATCGCGTATCACACCACATGATCGCGAAGAAGAAAATGCATCCACTATAGACCCTTAAATCCTTCTACACGAACGCGACCCCGTACACACGTTTGTGATTCCTTGGAACCCAAACTTCCGTGATCGCAGACGACTTCAAAAGATCGTATAGAACAATTTCACGCCAATGCCGAAATACCCTTTGCGATCTCATTAGCCCACTCGCGATCGCATAGAAGAACACCAGATTTTAGCAACTCCTCAATGATCCGAAATGCGTCAAAGATGGCCCGAATCACACCTGAGGCCCCAGGGACCTCAACCAATTATACCAACAAGTCCTAAAACATCATACAAACTTAGTCGAGCCTTCCAAATCACATCAAACAATGCTAAAACTATGAATCGCACTCCAATTCAAGCTTAATGAACTTATAAACATCTAACTTCCACATCTAATGTTGAAACATATCAAATCAAGTACGATTGACCTCAAATTTTGCACATAAGTAACATTTAACATTACATACATATTCCAACTTCCGGAATTAAAATCCGACCCTGATATCAAAAGGTCTACTCCTGATCAATCTTCCCAAAATTCCACCAATTTCCAACTTTTGCCAATTAATGCCGAAATGACCTAGGGACCTCCAAATCAACATCCGGACACGGTCCTCTAACCAAAATCACCATACGCAGCTATTGGAACCGGCAAAACTCTATTTTGGAGTCGTATTCATAGAAGTTAACTTACGGTCAAGTCTTACAACTTAAACTTCAAACATAGGGACTATGTGTCCCATTTCACTCTGAAACTCTCCCGAATCCGACACCAAGCACCCCAAAAAGTCAAGTAAGCACAAAATAAAATAGCGGTAGCAGTAAATAGGGGATCGGGGCTAATCTCAAAACGACTACCAGAGTGGTAAAAAGATGAGGATAACGGCTACACATATCATGCTCGGTCTTTCAAGTCGCCTCCTCGACCGGTTGACCCCTCTAGTAAACCTTCACTGAAGCAATGTTCTTCGACTTCAACTTTCGAACCTGTCTATCTAAAATAGCCTTCGGTTCCTCAACATAAGACAAATCCTTGTCCAACTGGACTGAGATGAAATCTAACACATCACACGGATCACCGTGATACTTCTTGAGCATAGAAACATTTAATAATGGATGAATTCCTGATAGACTAGGAGGCAAGGCAAGCTCATAAGCAACCTTCCAACTCGCTGCAACACTTGGAATGGGACAATAAACTTTGGGCTCAGCTTGTGCTTCTTCCCGAAGCTCACAACGCCCTTCATGGGCGAAATCCGGAGCAAGACCCGCTCCCCAACCATGAATGCAATATCGCGAACCTTCTCATTCGCATAACTCTTCTGTCTGGATTGTGTTGTAGGAAGTCGATCCTGAATCAATCTAACCTTTTCCAAAGCATCCTGAACCAAGTCTGTGCCCAATATCCTAGCCTCGCTCGGCTCAAACCAACATACTGGAGACCGACATCGTCTAACCATATAAATCCTCATACGTGGCCATATGAATGCTTGAGTGGTAGCTGTTGTTGTAGGAAAACTCCGCAAGTGGAATGAATTGATCCCAAGAACCCCCAAACTCCATCACATATGCACGGAGCATATCCTCCAATATTTGAATAGTGCAATTGAACTGTCTGTCTGTCTAAGGGTGAAATGTTGTGCTCAACTCAACTCGAGTGCCTAACTCATGATGTATGGATCTCCAGAACCACAATATAAACTGCATACCCTGGTCAGAGATGATGGATCCCATCATGCCATGACGCCTGACAATCTCGCAGATATAAACTCGAGCCAGCTATTCAGAAGAATAAATAGTCACCATTGGAATGAAATGAGCCAACTTGGTCAACCTACCCACAATCACCCAAACTAAATCAAACTTCCTCTAAGTCTGTGGGAGCCCAACAACAAAATCCATAGTGATCCGCTCCTATTTCCACTCCGGAATCTCTAGCTTCTAAAGAATTCACATGGCCGTTGATGCTCATACTTCACCTCCTGACAATTTAGGCATCGAGCTATATACTCCACTATGTCCTTCTTCATTCTCCTCCACTAAAAATGCTACCTCAAGTCCTGGTACATCTTTGCGGTACCTGGATGAATGGAGTACCACGAACTGTGAGCCTCCTAGAGAATCAACTTATTCAACCCATCTACATTGGGCACACATAGCCTGCCCTGCATCCTCAATGCAACGTCGACTCCAATAGTGACCTCCTTGGTATCACCGTGCTGAACCGTGTCCTTAAGGACAAGTAGATAGAGATCATCATACTGACTTTCTCTTATACGATCATAAAGAGAAGACTAAGAAACCATACAAGTCAAAACTCGACTCGGCTAAAAAAACATCCAATCTAATAAACTGCTTGTCCAAAGCCTGAACATCTAGTGCTAATGGCTTCTCCGCTGCTAGTAGATATGCTAGACTGCCCAAACTCTCCGCCCTACGACTCAAGGCATCAACCACCATATTAGCCTTCTCGGGATGATATAGAATGGTGATATCATAGTCCTTAAGATACTCTAACCACCTCTACTGATGCGAGTTAAGATCCTTCTATTTGAATAGATGCTGCAGACTCCGGTGGTTGATGTATATCTCACAAGGACTCCGTAATAATAGTGCCGCCAAATCTTCAAGGCATGAACAATATCTACTAACTCAAGGTCGTGGAAATGATAGTTCTTCTCCTGCACCTTCAGTTGTCCAGACGCGTAGGCAATCACCCTATCATCCTACATCAACACCGCGCCAAGTCTAATACGCGACGTATCACAATATTGTAGTATAAAACTTCAAACCTATAGGCAATACCAATATTGGTGCTGTAGTCAAAGCAGTCTTGAGCTTTTGAAATCTCTTCTCACACTCATCTATCCGCCTGATCAGAGCACCCTTCTGGATCAATATGGTCATAGGTGCTGCAATATGAGAAACTCTCCATAAATCGACGGTAATGCCCCGCCAAACCAAGAAAACTTCAGAACTCCATGGTGGATGATGGTTTGGGCCAACTCTACACTACTTCAATCTTCTTCGGATCTACCTTGATCCCCTCATTTGATACTATGTGACCCAAAAATGCCACTAAAATTTGAAAGAATTCACACTTTAAATTTTTGCATATAACTTCTTTTCTCTCAAGGTCTGAAGCACAGTCCTTAGGTGCTACTCATGAACCTCGCAACTCCGGGAGTACACCAGAATGTCGTCAATAAACACAATGATGAATGAGTCAAGATAGGGCCAGAATACACTGTTCATCAAGTGCATGAATGTTGCTGGGGCGTTGGTCTTCCCAAATGACATCACAAGGAAATCGTAGTGACTGTACCGAGTCCTAAAGCACTCTTCAGGATATCTGGCCCCCGGATCTTCAACTGATGATAGCTTGAATGCAAGTCAATATTGGAGAACACTTTGGCACCCTGTAACTAATCAAATAGGTCATCAATACGTGGCAATGGATTCCTATTCTTCAGTGTAACCTTGTTCAACTGGCGATAATCAATACACATATGCATAGAACCATCCTTCTTCTTCATAAACAAGACTGGAGCACCCCAAGGTGACACACTAGGCCTAATAAAGCCCTTATAAGGCAACAACAACAACTTCTCCTTTAATTCCTTCAACTCTGGAGGAGCCATATGATATGGAGGAATAGAGATAAGCTGAGTGTCCAGTAATAAATCATTACCAAATTCGATATCCCTATTGGACAGAATGCTTGAAAGATCTGCCGTAAATATATCTGGAAAATCCATCACTATCAAAACTGACTCAATGGTAGAAGTATCAACACTGACATCTCTCACATAAGCTAGGTTCGCATCACACCCCTTCTCAACCGTCTGCTGAGCCTGTAGAAATGAAATAACTCTGCTAGGAGTATAATCTAAGGTACCTCTCAAATCTAACTGTGGTAATCCTGGCATAGCTAGTGTCATGGTCTTGGTGAGACAATCAAGAATAACATGATAGGATGACAACCAGTCCATGCCTAAAATAACATTAAAGTCTACCATGCTTAGCAATAATAGATTGGCTTTGGTCTCAAAACCACTAAGAACAACCAAACACCACTGATTTGCACAGTCAACAACAATAGAATATCCCACAGGTGTAGAAAAATAGACAGGAGAGCTTTATGAATCATAGAATATACCCAAATACGTGGCAAAATAAGATGACACACATAAATAAGTGGAGTCTGGATCAAATAAGACTGATGCATCTCTATGATAGACCGGAACAATACTTGTGATGACAAAGTCAGATATAACTACCTCCGTCTTAGCAGGAAGAGCATAATATCTTCTGTAGCCTCCCCCTCTAGGGCAACCTCTACCTGCTCGACCTCCACCTCGAGTTGGCTGTGCATGTGGAGTGGTAGTTGGTGTTGTAAACATAGCCTGAGGACCCGGTGGAGCACGCAGAGCCTGAGTAGGATTTGGAGGTGCACTCCTTCTTAGTCTGGGGAAATCTCTCACCATATGATGAGTGTCACCACACTCAAAACAAGATCTCAGAGGAGATGGTTGCAGTGGCCGGTTCAGGCCTGATCGGCTGGACTGGCTGCTGAAAGCACCTTATGCAGGAGGTGCACTAGATAATGGCAGTGCATAATAGGGAGCCTAATGCCTAGGAGTGGTCGGAATACCGCTAGAAGCTTGAAGTGTTAAATAAATAGGGCGACTCGCATAGCCCCGACCATGATGAGAAACAACTAGGGCACGATTACCACTATATGTGCCAAACTCTTGAGACCTCTTGGCCTCTCTCTCCTCTCTCTCCCAAGTCAGCATTATCACGCCCCGAACCTGGGCCTGGACGTAACACGGCACTCGATGCCTGACTACATGTGACCGAGCGAACCAACTGGCTGGCTGAATCAACATGTGGTATCATAACATACTGAATGCAGAAGATAAACTAACACATGTTGATATATTGAAAGTCTGGATGATATAAATCAAAGTGCGTAAATACTAATACAATTCTAAAACACATTTGTAGACAACATAGCTTAATATGAAAAGCCCGTGACTTTGTCTAACCGTTACTCTAGTCTATGAAGCCTCTAAAAAGTACTGAAAACACTTACTGTAACAAAAAAAATACTGAAGACTGTAAGGTAATGAAAATGCCCCGAAAGAACTGGGATCACCAAATAGATGGTACGAGAATCCTAGCGCTCGGAATCAACCTATAAATCATTACCTGCATTGTGAAATGCAGGCCCCGGGCAAAAGGGACGTCAGTACATTTGAATTGTACTGGTATGTAAAGCAATTGAAAGAAAGAATTATAAATGCTGAAACTGAAATTAAGCTGATAACTGAGATTTGATAATTGATAACTGAAATGATAACTATTGAAATTGAAACTGTAATGATAACTGATAACTGAACTGATATCTGATAGTTAAACTGGTAACTGATAACTGATAGCTGAACTGATAACTGATAACTAAACTGATAACTGACAACTAAAATGGTAACTAATAATTGAACTGAGCAAAGGAAGTAAGGATATGAATACTCCCTCTCCTGAATGATGAACAACCTGTTTATCTAAATAATAAACTAAGGCCTCAGGCCCAATATATATATATATATATTTATATATGTGCACAAACTGCGGCCTCGGGCCCAAGTATATGTATACATAACTGCGACCTCCGGTCCAAAATGCATAAAGCATAAACTGCGGCCTCAGGCCCAAAGATGCATAAATCATAAACTGCGGCCTCAGGCCCAAAGATGCATAAAGCATTGACTGCGGCCTCAGGCCCAAATACAGGTGCTCAACATTCAGGGATTTTAAAATCAGGAACTGAGAATCATACTGCAATACATAATAGTGAAATATTGAATCACGCTGAGTTACATGATACTGGAATACTGGGTCATACTGAGTACATAATACTGGAATACTGAATCATACTGAGCTACATAATACTGGAATACTGAATAGGACTAGAATGAGATATGTATTCTTGAACTGATTATGAACACCGAAACTTCAACTATTTATGACATGTTGAGTAAGCCATACTGAGACTTAGGGACATCAAACCCAAGTCTATATTGAATAGAATTGAGCTCACATCGTTCGGAATGAAAGTTATGAACGAGTTATGAAGATGGAGAATAGAAGCTCTACAACTATTCAAGGATCTAGGCTTAACTATATTTCTGAGGCAATTGATACGTCGTAAAAGAAACGTAGTGTAGGGAGGATCATTAACATTCCCAAACATAGAGAGTTAGCCTCACATACCTCAATGTCGCCCCTTAGTGATACTACAATGATCCACAACACTAAGAACCTTCAATCTACAAGAGAAATATCCAATGGAACCAATATTAGTAACAAATTTCATAACTTAAGCCATTTAGGCATATTATCAAACACCTTGTAGGCATAAACCTCTACATCTCATCACCATATAATTAGTTCATCTAATTACCACCATTCATCAACAATTTATCCTACCATCATGATTAACCAATTTATAACTTTCAACATCACGTATATGACCATCCATTCACACCCAACCAACAAATCCTATCAAATAATCACCCTTAAATCCCTACCATGATCATGTATTTAAATTGGAAATTTATGGCTTCCAATCACCATACCATAAGTTGTAATACTTGATTTATACTCATGATTCCATAATAACACCATATATGTAAGTCTAAGGGTGTAGGATTACCTCTTGTAGACCAAATCTTGAAAGACAACTTTTGGGGTGTTCTTGAGATTTTGAAGAAATCCTATGAAACCCAATCAAAATCATGTTGTAACTAGTGATTGAGAAGTGAAATCACCATGAAAACACACTTAAAAACTCACCTTAGGTGTGCAATTGGATGCCTTGGTCGAGTTGGGGTGTAGAGGAAACCCTAAGCTTGAGAAGTGACTCAATTTCTATTATTTCCGGCCTTTAAAGTATTTAAAACTTTCCAGATGCGCGAGTTCGCGCGCGAGGCAGAATACTCAGCAAAAACGCGCGACTTCGCGCGCGACTTCGCGCTAGTGACACCTGCCCAGTAAAATGGTCATAACATTCTGTATATACCTCCAAATGACAAACGGTTTGGTACGTTGGAAACTAGACTTAATGTGCTTTAATTAGATAGGTTATTCATCACACAACTCATTATAGAACCGGAGATATGATCGTTCAAAGTGAGGTCATGTGCGTATTCATTCACAGCTTTAGTCCATTTTGAGATTTTCCAACTTGGCTTAGACTTAGGCCTCTCCTTAGACCCCAATTCACCTCTAACATAACTTATACACTTATTAACATAACCACTCAATTACCATCATGCTAATACTCGTTTAATGCATCCACAACCGATTCAAATTACGGGGTATTACATAAATAGTCCTTGTCCGTACACAGCTGATTCATATTTACGGAGTATTACATTACCCATACTCATCTTGATAGGGCTTCACATGTCTAAAAGATCACATTAATAGTCATCTAACACATCCATAACTAATCTGGATTTATGGGGTGTTACAAGCATGCCCTCTAATCTCCTAGAAATCCCCACTACCTGCTGGTATGTGATGTCCATCTCCAACTCTTGGACCAAGCTAAATTTGATACCGGGGTTGAGACCATCGATAAAATAATGGACCCGCTCTCTAACAGTGGCAACCAAAGTTGGTGCATGTCTATCCAAATCACTGAACTGGACCGCATACTCCGACATGGTCATAGAACCTGGCACAACTGCTCAAACTCTGCGCACCATGCATCTCTAAGACTCAAAGGAATATACCCACTCAAGAATATATCTGAGAATTGAGTCCAACTGAGTGAAGCTTCCTCGGCCGGACTACCCAACTCATTTGCTCGCCACTACTGATAAGTTGCTCCTCTCAGCTGGAATGTAGTGAAAGAAACCCCACTAGACTCCGCAACACCCATAGTACGGAGGATACAATGGCACTCCTCAAGAAAACCCTAGGCATCCTCTAATTCCAAGCTACTGAAAGTACGAGGGTGGTACTTCTTATACCTCTTTAGCTTGAGCTGCTCCTCCTCAGAAACTGCTGCACTAGCCTCGGGCTGAACGGGGGCTACCGATTGTACTGGTATGACCTCTAGAACCTGGTTGACCTGGACCCACTGCTTTGTGTACGCGCGACAGGAATCTGTGCTCCTCATACGTCCTAAGATGTGGCAGGAGCAAGTGGTATCAACCCTGCATGAGTTAAAGTACTAAACATGCTCAGAAACCGGCGAGGGTCTCCTGAAGAGTTGGTCCAGTAAGAGGCATCTCAGTTGCCTGCACTACAACTAGAGTTACTGGTGGCTGATCTGTAGCAACTCGTGCGGGTGCTCTGGCTTTACCATGTGGACATCCTCGGCCTCTACCCCAGCCTCTTGCGGCTCTAGCAGGGGCACGTGTGTCAGGTCGTCTAATCCGACTATACATTTCCTTACCATATGTGAAAGTATAGAAAGATAGAAGTTTAGAATCATAAAGTCAACAATGGCGCACGATAAGAAATCAAAGAAGTGAGACTTTTCCTAACGGTTCCATAGCCTCCCGAAGATAAGTACAAACGTCTCCATACCTATCCGCGAGACTCTACTAAACCTGCTTGTGACTTATAATGCCTATGAACCTAGAGTTCTGATACCAACTTGTCACGACCCAAATTCCTCTCCGTAAGATATCGTGACAGCACCTAGTCTCTAAGACTAGGTAAGTCTAACAAATATGCGGAATAACTAAAATAATAACTAAAATATCAAACATCAACAGATATATATATATATATATATATATATATATATATATATATATATATATATGAAAACTTCTACTCAACATGTAAAAATCCCAAAACCCGGTGAAATACAAGTCACAAGCTCTAGATATAGTGTGGAACGTTCCTATACATTGTCTATAAGATAAAAAGGAAATAAGAAAAAGAATAGGATAGAAAGGGACTCTGAAGGCTGCGGAACATCGACAAGCATACCTTGAAGTCTCTGAACTGAGCTCGCCTCACTAATGACTGTACTGATAGGAGGTACCCGAATCTGCACAAAACGATGTGCAAAGTGTAGTATGAGTACACCACAACGGTACCCAGTAAGTGCCAAGCCTAACCTCAGTAGAGTAGTGACGAGGTCAGGACATGGCCCTATTGGAAAATAATAAGATATAAGACAAATGATGTAATAAAGTAATAGGGAAGTGAAACAATAAGAATTCACGGAAGGTAATAGTACAGAATCAAAGAAAAAAACTACAACAAAAAAATAAGCAGGAATCTTATAAGTTAAGGAAACAACAACAACAACAACAACAACAAACAGCAAATAGAGGCAAAATCAACAGAGGCACTCCCAAGGTACCGCCTTGTAGTCCAAAAATAAATATCTCACAATCCTTCCTCATAATAACAACCACATGGCAGAAACCCCGCGCCACAATAGCAACTTGCATGACAGAAACCCCATGCCACAATAGCAACTTGCATGACAGAAACCTCGTGCCACAATAACAATCTGCACGGTAGAAACCTCTTGGCACAATATCAATCTGCATGGCAGAAACCTCGTGCTACAATAACAACCCACACGACAAAAACCTCGTGCTACAATAACAACCAACATGGCAGAAACATTGCACAACAACCCAACAATCATCTCAACAATAAACATGGAAAGTAAAAACAAAAATTGTTACAATGATATTTCAAGGATAGAAATTTAAAGTAAAGAATCACACAATTATATAATGAATATGGAATCAAGAAAGAAGGTAATTCAACTAAGCATGTAACACAAATTGCATAAGAGATAAGTAAAGTGGACATGTGAAATTAGGCTAAACATGATGATTACATGTGTTAAAGTAACTCGGTTGAGGCATAAAAGGAAAATACTTAGCAAAAACCAAAAGTTCTAATACTTAGCCCGTGTACACACTCGTCACCTTATATACACGCCCTTCACATATAGCAAATTATCATAACAGTAACAAATCCTAAGGATATTTCCCCCACACAAGGTTAGCCAAGTTACTTACCTCAAACTACTCTCAATTAGTCAATAAGAAGGCCTTTCCCTCGATTTTCCGGCTCTAAACGGCTTAAATCTTGCAAAAGATGATTACATACTATAAATATAACTATATGAAACTAATCTAAATAATGAAGTTATGACTTTAACAAAGAATTGGAAAATTTCCCCAAAAAGTCAACACGGGCCCACATCTTGGAACCCGACCAAAATTACAAAACCGAACTCCCATTCAATATCGAGTTCAACCATGCAAGAATTATCCAAATCAGACCTCATTTGGCATTTCAAAATCCAAAATTTGGTCTAAGTACTTTACACCTTTTCCCCCCAATTTCTCAACCCAAGTCCTTAATTAAATGAAGAAATTAATGATAGTTGAAATTAATCAAAAATGAGCCAAGAATCCTTACCCAAATATTTTCTCTGAAAATCCCCCAAAATATCACCTCAATTTGAGCTCTCAAAGTCTTAAAAATGAAAATGATAGCAAACCCTCAATTTTAAAATTTAAGTTCAGCTGCCCAGGTGTTTACACTATGCGCTCACAGAACGTCACATGCGATCGCGTAGAACAAAGTAAGCTACCCCAACAAAAATACCTATGCAAATGCATAGCTCAAGACGCAGATGGGCGATCGCGTAAAACACCACGCAATTGCAATGAAGAAAACGTGTGCACTGCAGACCCTCAAATTCTTCTACACGAATGCAACCCCTTACACGCTTTTCGTGATTCACTAGAACCCAGACTTCCGCGATCGCAGACAACTTCAATCGATCACATAGAAATATTTCTCGCCGATGCAAAAATAACCTTCGCGATCACTTTAGTCCACTCGCGATCGCATAGAAGAACACCAAAATACCATATTTCAGCAACTCTTCAATATGTCAAACATGATCCGAATCACTCCCAAAGCCCCCAGGACCTTAACCAATTATACCAATAAGCCCTAAGTTGTCATACGAACTTAGTCGAGCCTTCAAATCACATCAAACAATGCTAAAACCACGAATCGTACCCCAATTCAAGTCTAATGAACTTATAAACTTCTAACTTCCACATCTGATGTCGAAACCTATCAAATCAAGTCCGATTGACCTCAAATTTTGCACACAAGTCACATTTGACATTACGAACCTATTTCAACTTCCGAAATTAAGATCCGGCCGGGATATAAAAAGCTCCACTCCCGGTCAAGCTTGACAAAACTTCACCAATATCCAACTTTTGCCAATTAACTCCGAAATGACCCACGAACCTCCAAATCAACATTTGGATACGCTCTTAAGACAAAAATCACCATAGGAAGCTATTGGAACCAACGAAACTCCATTCCGGAATCGTCTTCACACAAGTTAACCTACGGTCAACTCTTACAACTTAAACTTCAAATGTAGGGACTATGTGTCCCATTTTACTACGAAAGTCTCCCTAACCCGACACCAAATATCCCGACAAGTCAAATAACCACAAAATAAAATAGAGGGATTAGTAAATGAAGGATCGGGGCTAATACCCTCAAAAC
This sequence comes from Nicotiana sylvestris, assembly GCF_000393655.2. NCBI lineage: Eukaryota > Viridiplantae > Streptophyta > Magnoliopsida > Solanales > Solanaceae > Nicotiana > Nicotiana sylvestris. The sequence goes on from NC_091057.1 coordinate 62,313,891, forward strand.
AACTGGCCACATCGTTAATTATGGATCATGCTAAAATAAGAACAGCTAATAAATACTACTTGTTACACACCGCAATATTACGATGATGTTACGTCCTGCAGTATTATATTATGATGATGTTATGCCCTGTAGTATTATATTACGATAATGTTATGCCTTGTAGTATTATATTACGATGATGTTATGCTTTGGAGTATTAAGTTACGATAATGTTGCACCCTGCAGTATTACATTACGGTAATGTTACGCTTCGCAGTATTAAGTTACGACGGTGTTGCACCCTGTAGTATTGTATGTTGAATTTGTTGTAAGGTGATTGACCCAAGTCCAAGTAAAAGATTATTTGGAGATTAAATGGATTGTGCTATTTCACGAGTTATAAGTAAATTCGTGAAAGTGAAAGGGTAAGAAAATCAATAAAATAAATTTCGTCGATGTTTGACAATTTGTGATAAAATACGGCCTGAGCTAAAATGCCTGGTATTTATGGACTAGTACCATATAAGGTACCATGTGGACATAATAGTAAGGTGTATAAGGTTTGTAAAAAGTGAGTAGTATATTAAGTAAGTGGAAATAGTTTTAAATTATGCGGGTAATTGGTTAATTACTGGGTAATGGGACATTATCTAGTTAATTAATAAAATAAGTGGATAAGATTAACCTCTTCTTCCCTTCCAAAAATGTGGCACAAGGCCACAAATCAATAAAATGACTCATAGTCATTTTTGAGTAGGTGTCTACCTAAGGTTAATGGAAATACCAACAAAGTAAGACTTATTATCTTGTCTCCATTTTCATTTGGAAGAGGTCAGAACGTCATATTAGTCCAAACAAGAATCACATATCATTGTCATTCTTCCTACTTTGAAGATGTCAAGAACATGAGTTAATTCAACCCAGTTCTTGCAATTCTAAATTCAATCCAACGTGCAACAACACAATTCCAACGAGAATTTGTTAGAATCGTAGCAACGTAAAATTTTGTAGTTCTAAAGAAGTACGTGCAATCTTCTCCAAGAGTATTATACGGGGTTTTCCCTATTCCAGGTATGATAAGGCTATCCCTTCTTTCTTTTGGCATGATCTATATGACACAAACGAAATGTATAAATGCACAATTTCTATAGATGACTCTATTGATAGAAATATTAGAGATGATTATGTTCTTGATTCACCATGTGTCATATTATTCTATCATCTGTGCATGGTTACCAGAAAAAATACGCAAGTTGAAAAAAGAAAAGGTTTACTTCATGATATTATTCAAAGGCATAATGGTCTTATAACACTCCAAGAGATTTTATTAATGTACTTTTCATGCATTGCATTCATGTATATTGACCCATGACTAGATGGTATTATATACACGTATATATGTATGTATATATATATATATGAAATATGAGAAAGGTTATGACGTTATATACACACCACTACCTGATTAGCTGGTATACGTTGATGATTTTGCCCACAGTGGCCAAGATGATATGATGGGATGCCCTCAGAGGCTGATAATATTATGAAACATATACATATGCACGACATGACATTCATACGCATATGCATGATACTATAATTATTTCATGATTTACAAAGTTATTCAAACTTACAGGTGGAGTCATTTACTCTATATTTCCTCCATGTATGTTATGTACTCATTTATGTGCCTTACATACTCAGTACATTATTCGTACTGATGTTCTTTTTTCCTAGGGACACTGCGTTTTATGCCTACAGGTCCCGATAGACAGGTCGAGAGCCCTCTAAGTAGGCTATCAGCTCAACGGAAGATGTTGGTACACTCCATTTGCTTCGGAGTTGCTTGTTTGGTTAGTATGAGTTAGATGTGTATTGTTTGGTATGGCAGGACTCTGTCCCGACCTTTATGAAAATTATGTATTCTTAGAGGCTTATAGACAGATGTCATGCACTCAAATGATTGTATGGACTTGTCGGCCTATGGTCAGTATTCGAGTGGTTATTTTGGTCTTAGAAGCCTATATGACTTATGTATAAGTTAGCATTACCTGTTGTATTCTACCAATTTCACGACAGCCTCTCTGGCTTAGTTATTTATGATAGTATGACATGAAAAGATACGTTATGTTGGTACTGGATTGAGTAAGGTACCAGGTGCCCATCGCGGTCTATCGGTTTGGGTCGTGACAAAAGTGGTATCAAAGCAGCTCTGTCCCAAGGAGTCTACAAGCCGTGTCTAGTAGAGTCTTGTTTATAGGTGTGTCGTGCACCACAATTATAAGTATGAGGCTACTGTCACGACCCCGTTTTGCCTTCCGAGAACCATCATGACGGCACCTAGTCTCTACGACTAGGTAAGCCTAAACTTGCGGAAGATAACCAAAACTTGCGGAAGTAAAACAATTTAAAAACAAAAATAAGGCAATAACAGTGTTAAATGTGTCGCTCGGCGTGCACCATATTTATATAGATCTCAAAACCAATATCTAAATCCAACACCTGAAAACCCACGAATCACAAGCTAAGAAAAAGAAATACTACATAGCTCTAACTCCAGAATTTGTCTAATAAGAACAGAAAGTACAGAAGGGCTAAATACAAAAAAGGCAGGAATAGAAAGTGACTCCTCGGTCTACGGACACGGCAGATGTACCTTGAAGTCTTTAAGTAGTCTCCTCCCTCAAGGATGGTAGGCCTGAGTAGAAGTACCTGGATCTGCACTTGAAAAACATGCGCAGTAGGGGCATGAGTACACCACAACGGTACTCAGTAAGTGCCAAGCCTAAACTCGGTCGAGTAGTGACGAGGAAGGTCAGGGCCCTACTGAGGTTAAATACAATATAAAGGTTAACAGTGCGGAATGAAACAGTATAAATAAGTGCAACAGTAAGAAATAACATAGAATTGACAGAACAACAACTAGAACAGAGACAAAACAAGCCACAGAATGAAATATAGCTCAACACAGAGATAACAACCGGGGCACCTTCCATGATACCGTCCTGTAGTCCCAATTACAACTTTCCAGTGGATCTCTCGGAATACCGTCCCGTAGTCCATCATATATATGTCCGAAGGATCTCCCGAGATCCCGTCCCGTAGTTCAACTATCAATGTACGGGGATCTATCGGAATCCCGATCCGTAGTCCCAAATGTAAATACCCAGTACTGGGGGAATCTACCGGGTGAATTCCCATAGTTCCATATAACTGTGCAGGGGGATCTATCGAGAATCTAACTCGCAATTCCAAAGTAACTGTGCAAGGGGATCTATCAGGAATCTAACCCGCAGCCCCAAAGTAAACAGACAAGGGGGAGCTACCAGAATCCCACATCCGTAGTCCTAATGTAAATACACAGCAACAACAAGAAAAATATTCAGAGAAGGGAAATTTCATATTAAGGCAACAAATAATTCTATCCTAGCATGCTGCACAGAGTTCAGATAAATAAATTGAACAATTAAAGCAATTAAATCACTTAGACATGCTTTCCTAAGCTAATAATGGGCTTAATAGTACAAGTAATAAAAGCAGGAGAAGGAACAAACTGATAAGTACTTCAAGAAAACTGGATTTCCAACAATTTGCACAAGTACGCACTCGTCACCTCACGTACAAGGCATTTCAATTACCAAATATATCAATCCTAAAGGGAAGATCCCCCACACAAGGTTAGACAAGCCACTTACCTCGAACCGGCTCAAAATCAACCCAACACCACGCTCTTGCCACGAGTACTTAACTCCAAATGGCCAAAATCTATTCAATTCAATCGCATAATGTAAATAACGCTTCAAGTAACTGATTCTACAAATAAATTCTAAGCTAATATGCGAAATTATGTAAAATGACCAAAACGCCTCTTGGGCCCACGTTTCGGAATCGGGTGAAATTTACATTTTCAGAAACCTCATACTCGCACGAGTCTATACATAACAAGAACACTGAAATCGGAGTCCAAATGACCCTTCAAATCCTCATTTAAAGGCCTCTTAAACTCAAGCCCTAATTTCCCATTTTCCCCAAATTTCTCACCACTAATTAAGTCTTTAACCACATAAAAATGAATTATGAAGTCAAGGATTTTACCTCCAAGAGATTCTCCTTTGTTTTTCTCAAAAATCTCTCTCAAAAGCTTCAAACTCGGATGAAAATAGTGAAAGAATCCCTCAAATTCGCGAAGGCAACTATTTATATATTCTACCTAGCGATTTCTGCATTTGCGGCCATGGGACCGCATCTACGGTCCAACTTCTGTGGCCACAACGTCACATCTGCGATTTTCATTAAAATGCCAGCTTCCACATCGGCGGACCTCTAACCACAGGAGCGGTTCCGCTTCTGTGAGGTCTTCACTGCATTTGCGGCTCCTGAGGTATTGACACAAATCCACTTCTGCGGTGCCGCATCTGCGGTCCCCAAACCGCAGATACAAAAATACCAGAAGACCAGCTGCTGCACAACTTCAGCTCCAAAATATCCTCCGTTAACCAACGGAATTCATCCCGAGACCCCTGGGACCTCAACCAAAAACATCAACATATCCTAAAACCTTATTCAAACTTGTACCAATCTTCAAAACACTTCAAACAACATCAAAACAACCAAAACACATCGGATTCAAGCCTAAGTTTCTAAAATCTTCAGAATTTCGCTTTCAATCAAAAACCCAACCAAAACACGTCCGAATGACCTGAAATTTTGTACACACATCCAAAATAACAAAATGGAACTACTGCAACTCTCGGAATTCCATTCCGACCCTCGGATCAAAATCTCGCTATCGAACCAGAAACTTCAAAAATTCAACCTTCGGTGTTTCAAGCCTCAATTAGCTACAGACCTCCAAAACACAATCCGAACACGCTCCTAAGCCCGAAATCACCCAACGGAGCTAACCGAACCATCAGATTTCCATTTTGAGGCCATCTTTACACTGTTCCGACTACGGTCAACTTTCCAACACGTAAGCTCTCATTTAGGGACAAAGTGTCCCAAAACTCCTCGAAACTCAAAACCGAACATCCCGGCAAATTGAAATAGCATAAATAAACTTGGGAAAGTAGTTAATAGGGGATAGGGGTGTTAATTCTTAAGTCGACCGGCCGGGTCGTCACATCCTCCTACACTTAAACATTCGTTCGTCCTCGAACAAGCATAAAGACATACCTGAAGTAGTGAAAAGATGAGGGTAATAGATGTGCATATCCTGTGCGGTCTTCCAGGTCGCCTCCTCGACCGACTGACCCCACTACTAAACCTTCACCGATGCAATATTGTTGGACCTTAGCTTTCTAACCTGCCTATCCAATATCGCCACTGGCTCCTCAACATAGGATAGATATTTGTCCAACTAGACTGAACTGAAATCTAGCACGTGCGATGGATCACCGTGATACCTCTGGAGCATCGAAACATGAAATACCGGATGAACTACAACCCAACTGGGAGGTAAAGCAAGCTCATAAGCAACCTCCCCAACACGCCTCACTGTCTCAAAAGGGCCAATAAATCTCGGACTCAACTTCCCTTTCTTCCCGAATCTCATAACGCCCTTCATAGGCGAAACCCAAAGCAGAACCCGCTCTCCAACTATATAGGAAACATCACAAACCTTTCGGTCCGCGTAACTCTTCTGCCTGGACTGCGCTGTACGGAGCCTATCCTGAATCACCTTAACCTTCTCCAAAGCATCCTAAACTAAGTCCGTGCCCAATAATCTAGCCTCACCCGGCTCAAACCAACCCACCGCAGATCTGCACCGCCTACCATATAAAGTTTCATACGGTGCCATCTCAATGCTGGACTGATAACTATTGTTGCAAGCAAACTCTGCCAATGGCAAAAACTGATCCCAAGACCCTCCAAACTCAATCACATACGCACAGAGCATATCCTCAAGAATCTGAATAGTGTGCTCGGACTGTCCGTCCGTCTGAGGGTGAAATGTTGTACTCAACTCCACCCGAGTACTCAACTCATGTTGAACAGCCCTCCAGAACCGTGATGTAAACTGTGTACCCCTATCTGAGATGATGGACACTTTAATACCATGCAAACAAACAATCTCCCGGATATAAATCTCCGCCAACCGCTCCGAAGAATAAGTAGTGCACACAGGAATAAAATGAGCGGACTTGGTCAGTCGATCCACAATCACCTAAATAGCATCAAACTTCCTCAAAGTCACTCGGTCTCTGGTTCTCATATTTTACCTGCTGACAATTGAGACACCGAGCTACGAATCCATCTATATCTTTCTTCATGCACCTCCACCAATAGTGCTGCCTTTAATCCTAATACATCTTCGCGGCACCCGGATGGATGGAATACCGCGAACTATGGGCCTCCTCTAGAATCAACTCTCGCAGCCCATCAACATTGGGTACACAAATCCGACCCTGCATCCTCAATACCCCATCATCACCAATAGTCACATCCCTAGCATCACTGTGTTGAACCTTGTCCTTGAGGACAAGCAAATGAGGGTCATCATACTGTCGCTCCCTAATTCGATCAAATAAGGAAGTTCGAGAAACAACACAAGCTAGAGCTTGCCTGGGCTTCAAAAGATCCAATCTCACAAACGGGCTGGCTAAGGCCTGAATATCCATCGTTATAGGCCTCTTTGATGCTGGTAAATAAGCCAAACTCCCCAAACTCTCTGCCCAGTGACTCAAAGCATCAGCCACCACATTGGCCTTGCCCGGGTGATAAAAAATAGTGATATCATAGTCCTTTAGCAACTCTAACCACCTTCTCTGGCGCTAATTTAGATTCTTTTGCTTGAATAAGTGCTGCAAGCTCCAATGGTCAGTATGAATCTTATAAGGCACACCGTATAAGTAATGGCGCCAGATCTTTAGGGTGTGAACAATGACAGCTAACTCAAGGTCATGAATAGGGTAGTTCTTCTCATGTATCTTCAACTGTCTAGACACATAGGCAATAACCCTACCGCCCTGCATCAACACCACTCTGATGCCAACCCTCGAGGAATCACAATAGACCGTATAAGACCCCTAACCTGTACGCAGTATCAAAATTGGGGCTGTTGTCAAAGCTAGGTTGAGCTTCTGAAAGCTCGCCTCACACTCCTTTATCCACTGGAATGGAGCACCCTTCTGGGTCAACCTAGTCATAGGGGCTGCAATCGATGAAAAACCCTCCACAAAACGATGGTAGTAGCCAGCCAAACTAAGGAAACTATGGATCTTGGTAGCTGAGGATGGTCTAGGCAAACTTTGCATTGTCTCTATCTTCTTCAGATCCACTTGAATACCCTCACTCGATACCACGTGGCCGAAGAATGACGCTGAATCTAACCAAAACTCACATTTCGAGAATTTAGCATATAACTTCTTCTCTCTCAATGTTTGAAGCACAGTTCTCAGGTGATGCTCATGATCTTCCCGACTCCGGGAATACACCAGAATATCATCAATAAAGACAATGACGAATGAGTCAAGATACGGTCAGAACACACTGTGCATTATTGGTCAGCCCAAATGACATAACAAGGAACTCGCAATGACCATACCGAGCCCTGAAAGCCGTCTTCGGGATATCTGGCTCCCGAATCTTCAGCTGATGGTAACTTGAGCAAAATCAATATTAGAAAACACCCGCGCACCCTGAAGTTGGTCAAAGAGATCATCAATATGAGGCAAAGGATAACGGTTCTTCACTATAACCTTGTTCAACTAGCGATAATCAATACACATATGCATAGAACCATCCTTTTTCTTCACAAACAAGACAGAAGCACCCCAAGGTGATACACTGGGCCGAATAAAGCCCTTATCAAGAAATTCCTGTAACTCATCCTTCAACTCCTTCAACTCAAGATGAGCCATATGATACAGAGGAATGGAAATGGGCTAAGTGACTGGCAATAGATCAATGCCAAAATCAATATCTCTATCAGGCAGCATGCTTAGAAGATCAGCTGGAAACACATCGGGAAAATCCCGTACTATTGGAACTGAATCAACTGAAGGGTTATCAATACTGACGTCTCTCACATAGATATGCCTCATACCCCTTGTCAACCATGCACTAAGCCTTAAGAAAATAAATAACTCTACTAGGAGTGTAATCTAAAGTACCCCTCCACTCAAAATACGGTATACCTGGCATAGCCAGCGTCACAGTTTTGGCGTGACAATCAAGAATAGCATAATGGGGCGACAACCAATCCATGCCCAAGATAATATCAAAATCAACCATGCTGAGTAATAATAGATCGGCTCTGGTCTCAAAACCACCTAGAGCAACCAAACATGACCGATAAATGCGGTCTACAATAAGAGAATCTCCCACAAGAGTAGAAACATAAACATAGTAACTCAAAGAATCCCGAGATACACCCAAATGTGCAGCAAAATAAGAAGAGGCATAAGAATAAGTAGAGCTTGGATCGAATAGAACCGATGCATCTCTGTGGCAAACCAATATAATACCTGTGATGACAGAATCAGAGGCAACAACCTCGGTACGGGCAGGAAGGGCATAGTATCTGGCCTAGCCTCCCCATCTAGGGCGACCTCTACATCCCTGACCTCCACCTCTAGCTGGCTGAGCAGGTGGGGTAGCAACTAGAGCTGTAACCATAGCCTGAGAACTCTGCGGGGCACGCAGTGGCTGCGAAGTCTGTGGAGGTGCACCCCTCCCAAGTGTGGGGCAATCCCTCACCATATGACGTGTCTCACCACACTCAAAACAAGCTTTGGGAGGACGTGGTGGCTATGACTGGCTAGGGCCAGGTCTGCTAGACTGACTTCTGAAAGCACCCTACGCAGAAGGCGCGCTAGATACCAGTGGTGCATAATAAGGCTCCTGAGGTCTAGGAGGAGCTGGAGCACTACTGGCTGCTGGAAGAGCTGAATGAACAGGGCGACTCATATAACCCCTACCATGATGACCTGCATCTGGGGTACGGGCACTAGAATAATAGCCCGACTCTCGAGACCTCTTGGCCTCCCTCTCCTCTCTCTCCCTAGCATGCATACCCTCGATCCTCCTAGCAATGATCACCACTTGCTGATAAGAAATATCCATCTCTAACTCACGATCCATGCTAGATCTGATGCTGGTAATAAGTCCCTCAATAAACCGGCGAACACTCTTGTGGACAGTAGAAACCAATGTTGGCACATGCCTAGCCAAACTGGTGTAACGGACAGCATACTCTAAGACAGTCATAGCGCCCTAGCGCAAATGCTCCAACTCTGCGGGCCATGCGTCCCTGAGGCTCTGAGGAACATACTCTCCCAGGAACAGATCTGAAAACTGAGTCCAAGTCAGTGAAGCAGCCTCATCTGGACTGTCTAACTCATAGGTGCGCCACCACTCATAGGCGGCTCCTCGAAGCTGGAAGGTAGTGAAAGAAACCCTGCTTGATCCTAAGATACCCATGGTACGGAGAATGCGGTAACACTCATCAAGAAATCCTAGAGCATCCTCCAATGCTAGAAAACTAAACACAGGGGGCTTGTACTTTTTGAACCTCTCAAGCCTCAGCTGCTCATTCTCGGAAGCCGTTGCCCTATCCTCTGGCTGAACTGGCACATCAGGCGGCACAAGAATAATCTCAAGGACCTGTTCAACATGCACTCTCTTCTCAGGAGTGCGGGTGGCTGGAGTCTGTGCTCCTACCCCAGCCTGAGACGTAGCTGCAGCAAGGGGAAACAACCCTGCCTGAGACAAGGTGGTGTACATACTCATGAACTATGCCAAAGTCTCCTGAAGAGCTGGAGTGGTAGTAGTAATAGGCATGTCAGGTGCCTGGACTCCAGCTAGATCTGTTGGTGGTACTTCGGTGACAGCTCGTGCAGGTGCTCTAGCTGCACCACGTGCGCGTCCTCGGCCTCTACCCCGACCCCGGCCTCTGACGGCTGCAGTAGGGGGTGCGGGTGCTTGATCATCTCAAGTAGCATGTGTCCTCATCATCTTTGAGAGAATAGAAGACAGAAGTTTAGAATTGTTATATCAATATATCGCACGACAAGGAAATCAAATGAAGTGGAATTTTCCTAACAGTTACATAGCCTCTCATAGATAAGTACAGATGTGTCCGTACCGATCATTGAGACTCTAATAAACCGGCTTGTGATCCATGACTCCTTTAAACCTAGAGCTCTAATACCAACTTGTCACGACCCCGGTTTGCCCTCCGTGAACCGTCGTGATGACACCTAGTCTCTATGACTAGGTAAGCCTAAACTTGCGGAAGATAACCAAAACTTGCGGAAGTAAAACAATTTAAAAAAAAGAGAAATAATTCAATAACAGTGTTAAATGTGCCGCTCGGCATCCACCATATTTATATAGATCTCAAAACCAATATCTAAATCCAAGAACCGGAAACCCATTAATCACAAGATAAGAAAAAGAAATACTACATAGCTCTAACTTCGGAATTTGTCAAATAAGAACAGAAAGTATAGAAGGGCTAAATACTAAAAATGTAGGAATAGAAAGGCACTCCTCGGTCTACAGACACGGCAGATGTAACTCGAAGTCTATAAGTAATTACCTCCCTCAAGGATGGTAGGCCTGAGTAGAAGTACCTGGATTTTCACATGAAAAACATGCGCAGAAAGGGCATGAATACACCACAACGGTACTCAATAAGTGCCTAGCCTAACCTCGGTCGGGTAGTGACGAGGAAGGTCAGGGCCCTACTGAGGATAAATACAATATAAGGGTTAACAGTGTGGAATAAAACAGTATAAATCAGTCCAACAGTAGGAAATAATATAGAATTGATAGAAGAACAACTAGAATAGAGAAAAAACAAGTCACAGAAAGAAATACAGCTCAATACAGAGATAACAACCGGGGCTCCTTCCAGGATTCCGTCTTGTAGTCCCAATTACAACTGTCCAGTGGATCTCCCGGGATACCGTCCCGAAGTCCATCATATATATGTCTGAAGGATCTCTTGGGATCTCGTCCCGTAGTCCAACTATCAATGCGAGGGGATCTATCAGAATCCGGATCCGTAGTCCCAAATGTAAATACCCCGTACTAGGGGAATCTACCGGGTGCATTCCCATAGTTCCATATAACTGTGCAAGGGGATCTATCGGGAATCTAACATGCAATCCCAAAGTAAATGTGCAGGGGGATCTATTGAGAATCTAACCCGCAGTCCCAAAGTAAATAGACAAGGGGGAGCTACCGGAATCCCACATCCGTAGTCCTAATGTAAATACACAGCAGCAACAAGAAAAATATTCAGAGAAGGTAAATTTCATATTAAGGCAACAAATAATTCTAGCCTAGCATGCTACACAGAGTTCACATCAATAGATTGAACAATTAAAGCAATTAAATCACTTAGACATGCTTTCCTAATCTAATAACGAGCTTAATAGTACAAGTAATAAAAGCAGGAGAAGGAACATACTCATAAGTACTTAAAGAAAATTGGATTTTTAACAATTTGCACAAGTACGCACTCGTCACCTCATGCATAAGGCATTTCAATTACCAAATATATCAATCATAAGGGGAAGATCCCACATACAACGTTAGACAAGACACTTACCTTGAACCGGCTCAAAATCAACCCAACACCACGCTCTTGCCACGAGTACTCAACTCCAAATGGCCAAAATCTATTCAATTCAATCGCATAATGTAAATAACATTTCAAGTAACTGATTTTACAATTAAATTCTAAGCTAATACGCGAAATTATGTAAAATGACCAAACGCCCCTCAGGCCCACGTGTCGAAATCAGGTGAAATTTACATTTTCAAAAATCTCGTACTCTCACAAGTCTATACATAACAAGAACACTAAAATCGTAGTCCAAATGATCCCTCAAATCCTCATTTAAAGGCCTCTTAAACTCAAACCCTAATTACCCATTTTTCCCAAATTTCTCACCACTAATTAGGTATTTAATAACATAAAAATGAGTTATGAAGTCAATGATGTTATCCCCAAGCGATTCTTCTTTGTTTTCCTAAAAAATCTCTCTCAAAAGCTTCAAACCCAGATGGAAATGGTGAAAGAATCCATCAAATTCGCGAAGGCAACTATTTATATGTTCTGCCCAGCAATTTCCGCATTTGCAGCCCTGGGACCACATCTGCAGTGCCGCTTCTGTGGACACAACGTCACATCTGCGATTTTAATTAAAATGCAAGCTTTTGCATCTGCTCTAACTGCAGGAGCGGTTCCGCTTCTGTGAGCTCTTTACCGCATCTGCGGTTCTTGAGGTATTGACACAAAGCCGCTTTTGCGGCCCTTTAGCCTCTTTTGCGGTGCCGCATCTGTGGTCCCCAAACCACAGATTCAAAAATACCAGAAGACCAGTTGCTGCACAACTTCAACTCCAAAATTTTCTCTATTAACCATCCGAATTCATCCAGAGACCCCCGGGACCTCAACCAAAGGCATCAACATATCCTAAAACCTTATTTAAACTTGTACCAATCTTCAAAACACTTCAAACAATATCAAAACAACCAAAACACATCAGATTCAAGCCTAAGTTTTTAAAATCTTCCGAATTCCGCTTTATATCAAAAACCCAACCAAAATAGGTCCGAATGACCTGAAATTTTGCACACACATCCCAAATGACACAACGGAACTACTACAACTCTCGAAATTCCATTCTGACCCTTGGATTAACCCTCGAGGAATCACAATAGATCGTATAAGATCCCCATCCTGTAGGTAGTATCAAAATTGGGGCTGTCGTCAAAGCTGTCTTGAGCTTCTGAAAGCTCACCTCACACTCCTCCGCTCACTAGAACAGAGCACCCTTCTGGGTCAACCTGGTCATAGGGCTGCAATCAATGAAAACCCCTCCACAAAACAACGGTAGTAGCCAGACAAACCAAGGAAACTGCGGATCTCTGTAGCTGAGGGTGGTCTGGGCCAACTCTGCACGGTCTCTATCTTCTTCGGATCCACCTAAATACCCTCACTCGATACCACGTGTCCTAAGAATGCTACTGAATCCAACCAAAACTCACATTTCGAGAATTTAGCATATAAATTCTTATCTCTCAAAGTCTGAAGCATAGTTCTCAGGTGCTGCTCATGATCTTCCCGACTCCGGGAATACACTAGAATATCATTAATAAAGAAAATGACGAATGAGTCAAGATACGGCCGGAACACACTGCGCATCAAATGCATAAAGGCTGTTGGAGCATTGGTCAGCCTAAATAACATAACAAGGAACTCGTAATGACCATAGCGAGTCCTGAAAGCCGTCTTTGAGATAGCTGGCTCCTGAATCTTCAACTGATGCTAACCATAGCACAAATCAATCTTACAAAACACCCGTGCGCCCTGAAGCTGGTCAAATAGATCATCAATACGAGGCAAAGGATAACGGTTCTTCACTGTAACCTTGTTCAACTGGCAATAATCAATACACATACGCATAGAACCATCCTTTTTCTTCACAAACAAGACAGGAGCACCCCAAGGTGATACACTGGGCCGAATAAAACTCTTATCAAGCAATTCCTGTAACTCATCCTTCAACTCCTTCAACTCAAGAGGAGCCATATGATATGGAGGAATGGAAATGGATTGAGTGCCCGACAATAGATCTATGCCAAAATCAATATCTCTTTTAGGCGACATGCCTGTAAGATCAGCAGGAAACACATCAGGAAAATCCCGTCCTACTGGAACTGAATCAACTGAAGGGGTATCAATACTGACGTCACTCACATAAGCTAGATATGCGTCACACCCCTTCTCAACCATGCACTGAGCTTTAAGAAAAGAAATAACTCTACTGGGAGTTTAATCTAAAGTACCCCTCCACTCAACACGCGGTATACCTAGCATAGCAAGCGTCACGGTTTTGGCATGACAATCAAGAATAGCATAATGGGGCGATAACCAGTCCATGCCTAAGATAATATCAAAATTAACTGTGCTGAGTAACAATAGATCGGCTCTGGTCATAAAACCACTAAGAGCAACCAAACACGACCGATAAACGTGGTCCTCAATAAGAGAATCTCCCACAGGAGTAGAAACATAAAAAGGGGAACTCAAAGAATACCGAGATACACCTAAATGTTGAGCAAAATACGAAGAGACATAAGTATAAGTAGAGCCTAGATCGAATAGAACCGATGCATCTCTATGGCAAACCAATATAATACTTATGATGACAGAATCGGAGGCAACAACCTCGGTACAGGCAGGAAAGGCATAGTATCTGGCCTGACCTCCCCCTCTAGGGAGACCTCTACCTCCCTGACCTCCACCTCTAGCTGGCTGAGCAGGTGGGGTAGAAATTGGAGCTGTAACCATAGCCTGAGAACTCTGCGGGGCACGCTGTGTCTGAGAAGTCTGTGGAGGTGCACCCCTCCCAAGTCTACGGAAATCCCTCACCATATGACGTGTGTCACCACACTCAAAACAAGCTCTGGGAGGACGTGGTGGCTGTGACTGGCTAGGGCCAAGTCTGCTAGACTGATTTCTAAAAGCACCCCGCGCAGGAGGCGCGCTAGATACCAGTGTTGCATTATAAGGCACCTGATGTCTAGGAGGAGCTGGAGCACTACTGGTTGCTGGAAGAGCTGAATGAACAGGGCGACTCATATAACCCCTACCATGACGACCTGCTGCTGGGGTACGGGCACCAGAATAATGGCCCGACTCTCGAGACCTTTTGGCCTCCCTCTCCTCTCTCTCCCTAGTATGCATACCCTCGATCTTCCTAGAAATGCTCGCCACCTGCTGATAAGAAATATCCATCTCCAACTCACGAGCCATGCTAGGCTGGCGCATGCCTAGCCAAACTGGTGTAACGGACAACATACTCTGAGACAGTCATAGTGCCCTAGCGCAAATGCTCAAATTCTACGCGCCATGCGTCCCTAAGGCTTTGAGGAACATACTCTCTGAGGAACAGATCTTAAAACTAAGTCCAAGTCAGTGAAGCAGCCTCATCTGGACTGGCTAACTCATAGGTGCGCCACCACTCATAGGCGGCTCCTAGAAGCTGGAAAGTAGTGAAAGAAACCCTGCTCGATCCTAAGATACCCATGGTACGGAGAATAAGATAACACTCATCAAGAAATCCCAGAGCATCCTCCAATGCTAGACACATAAACACAGGGGGCTTGTACTTCTTAAACCTCTCAAGCCTCAACTGCTCATCCTCGGAAGCCGCTGCCCTATCCTCGGGTTGAACCTGCACTGCAGGCGACATAGGAATAATCTCAGGGACCTGCTCAACATGCACTCGCTACTCACGAGTGCGAGTGGCGGGAGTCTGTGCTCCTTCCCCGGCCTGAGACGTAGCTGCAGGAAAGGGAAGCAACCCTGACTGAGCCAAGGTGGTGTACATGCTCATGAACTGTGCCAAAGTCTCCTGAAGAGCTGGAGTGGTAGTAGCAATAGGTATGTCAGGTGCCTGGACTCCGACTGGATGCGCTGGTGGTACCTCGGTTGCAGCTCGCGTAGGTGCTCTGGCTACACCACGTGCATGTCCTCAGCCTCTTCCCCAACCCCGGCCTTTGATGGCTGCAGTTGGGGGTGCAGGTGCCTGATCATCTCGAGTAGCACGTGTCCTCACCATCTGTGAGAGAATAGAAGACAGAAGATTAGAATTATGATGTTAAAATATCGTAAGACAAGGAAATCAAATAAAGTGGAATTTTCCTAACAGTTACATAGCCTCTCGTAGATAAGTACAGACGTCTCCGTACCGATCAGTGGGACTCTAATAAACCGGCTTGTGATCCGTGACTCTTATGAACCTAGAGTTCTGATACCAACTTGTCACGACCCCGTTTCACCCTCCGTGAACTATCGTAATGGCATCTAGTCTCTACGACTAGGTAAGCCTAAACTTGCGGAAGATAATAAAAACTTGCAGAAGTAAAACAATTTAAAAAGAGAAATAAGCCAGTAACAGTGTTAAATGTGTCGCTCGTCATGCACCATATTTATAAACATCTCAAAAACCAATATCTAAATCTAAGACCCAGAAACCCACAAAATACAAGCTAAGAAAAAGAAATACTACATAGTTCTAACTCCGGAATTTGTCTAATAAGAACATAAAGTACAGAAGGGCTAAATACTAAAAAGGCAGGAATAGAAAGGGACTCCTCGGTCTGCGGACACGGCAGATGTACCTCGAAGTCTATTATTAGTCGCCTCCCTCATGGATGGTAGGCCTGACTAGAAGTACCTGGATCTGCACATGAAAAACATGCGCAGAAGGAGCATGAGTATACCACAATCGGTACTCAGTAAGTGCCAAGCCTAACCTCGGTCGGGTAGTGACGAGGAAGGTCAGGGCCCTACTGAGGTTAAATACAATATAAGGGTTAACAGTGTGGAATAAAACAGTATAAATCAGTGCAACAGTAAGAAATAACATACAATTGACAGAACAACAACTAGAACAGAGACAAAACAAGCCACAGAAAGAAATACAGCTCAACACAGAGATAACAACCGGGGCACCTTCTAGGATACCGTCCTGAAGTCCCAATTACAACTGTCTAGTGGATCTCCTGGGATACCATCCCGTAGTCTATCATATATATGTCCAAAGGATCTCCCGGGATCCCGTCCTGTAGTCCAACTATCAATGCGCGGGATCTATCGGAATCCCGATCCGTAGTCCCAAATGTAAATACCCAGTACTAGGGGAATCAACTGGGTGCATTCCCATAGTTCCATATAACAGTACAGGGGGATCTATTCGGAATCTAACTTGCAGTCCCAAAGTAAATATGTAGGGGGATCTATCGGGAATCTATCCCGCAGTCCCAAAGTAAACAGACAAGGGGGAGCTACCGGAATCCCACATTCATAGTCCCAATGTAAATACACAGCAGCAACAAGAAAAATATTCAGAGAAGGGAAATTTCATATTAAGGCAACATATAATTCTAGCCTAGCATACTGCACAGAGTTCAGGTAAACAGATCGAACAATTAAAGCAATTAAATCACTTAGACATGCTTTCCTAAGCTAATAACAAGCTTAATAGTACAAGTAATAAAAGCAGGAGAAGGAACATACTGATAAGTACTTAAAGAAAACTGGATTTCCAACAATTTGCACAAGTACGCACTTGTCACCTCACGTATAAGGCATTTCAATTACCAAATATATCAATCCTAAGGGGAAGATCCCCCACACATGGTTAGACAAGCCATTTATCTCGAACCTGCTCAAAATCAACCCAACACCACGCTCTTGCCACAAGTACACAACTCCAAATGGCCCAAATCTATTCAATTCAATCGCATAATGTAAATAACACTGCAAGTAACTTTATTCTACAATTTAATTGTAAGCTAATACGTGAAACTATGTAAAATGACCAAAATGCCCCTCGGGGCCATGTCTCGGAATCGGGTGAAATTTACGTTTTCAGAAACATCGTACTCTCACGAGTCTATACATAACAAGAACACTGAAATCGGAGACCAAAGACCCCTTAAATCCTCATTTAAAGGCCTATTAAACTCAAGCCTTAATTACCAATTTTTCCCAAATTTCTCACCACTAATTAGATTTTTAATCACATAAAAATGAGTTATGAAGTCAAGGATGTTACCTCCAAGCGATTCTCCTTTGCTTTCCTCAAAAATCTCTCTCGAATGCTTCAAACCTGGATGAAAATGATGAAAGAATCCCTCAAATTCGCGAAGACAACTATTTATATGTTCTACCCAGCGATTTCCGCATTTGCGGCCTTGGTACCGCATCTGCGCTCCCGCTTCTATGGACACAACATCGCATCTCTGATTTTCATTAAAATGCCAGCTTCCGCATCCGCGGACCTCTAACCGCAGGAGCGGTTCCGCTTCTGCGAGCTCTTTACCGCATCTACAGTTCCTGAGGTATTGACACAAAGCCGCTTCTGCAGGCCATTAGCCGCTTCTGTGGGGCCGCATCTGTAGTCCCCAAACCGCAGATGCGAAAATACCAGAAGACCAGCTGCTGCACAACTTCAACTCCAAAATTTCCTCCATTAACCATCCGAATTCATCCCGAGACCACCGGGACCTCAACCAAAGGCATCAACATATCCTAAAACCTTATTCAAACTTGTACCAATCTTCAAAACACTTCAAACAACATCAAAACAACCAAAACACATCGGATTCAAGCCTAAGTTTCTAAAATCTTCCCAATTCCGCTTTCAATTAAAAACCCAACCAAAACACGTCCGAATGACCTTAAATTTTGCATACACATCCTAAATGACACAACGGAACTACTGCAACTCTCGGAATTCCATTCCAATCCTCGGATCAAAATCTCGCTATCGAACCGGAAACTTCAAAAATTCAACCTTCGGCGATTCAAGCCTAAATTAGCTACGGACCTCTAAACCACAATCCGAACACGCTTCTAACCCCGAAATCACCCAACAGAGCTAATGAAACCATCAAATTTCCATTTCGAGGCCGTCTTCACACTGTTCCAACTACGGTCAACTTTCCAATACTTAAGCTCTCATTTAGGGACTAAGTGTTCCAAAACTCCCCGAAACTCAAAACCGAACATCCCCGCAAATGGAAATAGAAAAAATAAACATGGGGAAAGCAGTTAATAGGGGATCGGGGTGTTAATTCTTAAGACGGCCGATCGGGTCATCACATCCTCCTACACTTAGACATTCGTTCGTCCTCGAACGAGTATAAAGACATACCTGAAGTAGTAAAAAGATGAAGGTAACAGCTGCACATATCATGCTCGATCTCCCAGGTCGCCTCCTCGTCCGGCTGACCCCGCCACTGAACCTTCACTGATGCAATGTTGTTGGACCTCAGCTTTCTAACTTGCCTATCCAATATCGCCACTGGCTCCTCAACATAGGATAGATCCTTGTCCAACTGGACTGAACTGAAATCTAGCACGTGCGACGGATCACCGTGATACCTCCGGAGCATCGAAACATGAAATACCGGATGAACTCTGGCCAAGCTGGGAGGTAAGGCAAGCTCATAAACAACCTCCCCAACACGTCTCAATATCTCAAAAGGGCTAATAAACCTCGGACTCAACTTTCCTTTCTTACCGAATCTCATAACGACATTCATAGGTGAAACTGGAAGTAGAACCCGCTCTCTAACCATATAGGAAACATCACGAACCTTCCGGTCAGCATAACTCTTCTGCCTGGACTGGGTTGTTCGGAGCCTATTCTGAATCACCTTAACCTTCTCCAAAGCATCCTGAACTAAGTCCGTGCCCAATAATCTTGCCTCACCCGGCTCAAACCAACCCACCAGAGATCTACACCACCTACCATATAAAGCCTCAAACGGTGCCATCTGAATGCTGGACTGATAACTCTTGTTGTAAGCAAACTCCGCCAATGGCAAGAACTGATCCCAAGACCCTCCAAACTCAATCACACACGCATGGAGCATATCCTCAATAATTTGAATAGTGCGCTCAGACTGTCTGTCTGTCTGAGGGTAAAATGTTGTATTCAACTCCACCAAATGCCCAACTCATGCTGAACAGCCGTCCAGAACCATGAAGTAAACTGTTTACCCCTATTTGAGATGATGTACACTAGAATACCATGCAAACGAACAATCTCCCGGATATAAATCTCCGCCAACCACTCCGAATAATAAGTAGTGCACACAGAAATAAAATAAGCAGACTGGGTCAGCCGATCCACAATCACCCAAATAGCATCAAACTTCCTCAAAGTCCGTGGGAGCCCAACTACAAAGTCCATGGTGATCCGCTCCCACTTCCACTCCGGAATCTCTATAAGCTGAAGCAACCCACCCAGTCTCTGGTGCTCATACTTCACCTACTGATAGTTGAGACACCGAGCTACGAATCCAACTATATCTTTTTCATACGCCTTCACCAATAGTGCTACCTTAAATCCTGATACATCTTGGCGGCACCCGGATGGATGGAATATCGCGAACTATGGGCCTACTCTAGAATCAACTCTCGCAGCCCATCAACATTGGGTACACAAATCCGACCCTGCATCCTTAATACCCCATCATTACCAATAGTCACATCCCTAGCATCACTGTGTTGAACCTTGTCCTTGAGGACAAACAAATGAGGGTCATCATACTGCCGCTCCCTAATACGATCAAATAAGGAAGACCAAGAAACCACACAAGCTAGAACCCGACTAGGCTTCGAAAGATCCAATCTCACAAACTGGATGGCTAAGGCCTGAATATCCATCCCAAACTCCCCAAACTCTCTGTCCGGCGACTCAAAGCATCGGCCACCATATTGGCCTTGCCCGGGTGATACAAAATAGTGATATCATAGTCCTTTAGCAACTCTAACCACCTCCTATAGTGCAAATTTAGATCCTTTTGCTTGAACAAGTACTGCAAGCTCCGATGGTCAATATAAATCTCAGAAGACACACCGTATAAGCAATGGCACCAAATCTTCAGAGCGTGAACAATGGCATCTAACTTAAGGTCGTGAATAGGGTAGTTCTTCTCATGTATATTCAACTATCTAGACACATAGGCAATCACCCTACCACCCTACATCAACACCTCTCCAAGGCCAACCCTTGAGGAATTGCAATAAACCGTATAAGACCCCAAACTTGTGGGCAGTATCTAAATTGGGGCTATGGTCAAAGCTGTCTTGAGATTCTGAAAGCTCGCCTCACACTCCTCCGCCCATTGGAACGGAGCACCCTTGTGGGTCAACCTGGTCATAGGGTCTGCAATCGATGAAAACCCCTCCACAAAATGACGGTAGTATCTAGCCAAACCAAGGAAACTACGGATCTCGGTAGCTAAGGATGGTTTGGGCCAACTCTGCGCGGTCTGTATCTTCTTCGGATCCACATGAATACCCACACTCGATACCACGTGGCCTAAGAATGCCACTGAATCCAACTAAAACTCACATTTCGAGAATTTAGCATATAACTTCTTCTCTCTCAATGTTTGAAGCACAGTTCTCAGGTGTTGCTCATGATCTTCCCGACTCCGGGAATACACCAGAATATCATCAATAAAGACAATGACGAATGAGTCAAGATACGGTCGGAACACACTGTGCATCAAATTCATAAAGGCTGCTGGGGCATTGGTCAGCCCAAATGACATAACAAGGAACTTGTAATGACCATACCGAGTCCTAAAAGCCATCTTCGGGATATCTGGCTCCCGAATCTTCAACTGATGGCAACCTGAGTGCAAATCAATATTATAAAACACTCGTGTGCCCTGAAACTAGTCAAACAAATCATCAATATGAGGCAAACAATATTGGTTCTTCACTGTAACCTTGTTCAACTAATGATAATCAATACACATATGCATAGAACCATCCTTTTTCTTCACAAACAAGACAGGAGCACCCCAAGGTGATACACTGGGCCAAATAAAACCCTTATCAAGCAATTCCTGTAACTGATCCTTCAACTCCTTCAACTCAAGAGGAGCCATACGATACGGAGGAATGGAAATGGGCTGATTACCCGGCAATAGATCAATGCCAAAATCAATATCTCTATCAGGCAGCATGCTTAGAATATCAGCTGGAAACATAACGGGAAAATCCCATACTACTGGAACTGAATCAACTGAAGAGGTATCAATACTGACGTCTCCCACATAAGCTAGATATGCTTCACACCCCTTATGAACCATGCACTTAGCTTTAAGAAAAGAAATAACTCTACTGGGAGTGTATTCTAAAGTACCCCTCCACTCAACACACGGTATACCTGTCATAGCCAGTGTCATAGTTTTGGCGTGACAATCAAGAATAGCATAATGGGGCGACAACCAGTCCATGCCAAAGATAATATCAAAATCAACTGTGCTGAGTAACAATAGATCGTCTTTGGCCTCAAAACCACTAAGTGCAGCCAAACACGGCCGATAAACGCGGTCCACAACAAGAGAATCTCCCACAGGAGTAGAAACATAAACAGGGGAACTCAAAGAATCCCGAGATACACCCAAATGTGGAGCAAAATAATAAGAGACATAAGAATAAGTAGATCCTGGATCGAATAGAACAGATGCATCTCTGTGGCGAACAAATATAATACCTGTGATGACAGAATCGGAGGCAACAATCTCGGTACGGGCAGGAAGGGTATAGTATCTATCTTGGCCTCACCCTCTAGGGTGACCTCTACCTTCCTTACCTCCACCTCTAGCTGGTTGAGCAGGTGGGTAGAAACTGGAGCTGTAACCATAGCCTGAGAACTTTGTAGGGCACTCTATGGCTGAGAGGTTTATGGAGGTGCACCCCTCCCAAGTCTAGGGCAATCCCTCACCATATGACGTGTGTCACCACACTCAAAACAAGCTCTGCGAGGACGTGGTGGCGGTGACTGGCTAGGGCCAGGTCTGCTGGACTGACCTCTGAAAGCACCCCGCACAGGAGGCGCGCAAGATACCGGTGGTACATAATAAGGCTCCTGAGGTTTAGGAGGAGCTGGAGCACTACTGGCTACTGGAAGAGCTGAATGAATAGAGTGACTCATATAACCCTTACCATGATGACCTGCAGCTTGGGTATGGGCACCAGAATAATGGCTCGACTCTCGAGACCTCTTAGCCTCCCTCTCCTCTCTCTCCCTAGCATGCAAAGCCTCGATCCTCCTAGCAATGCTCGCCACTTGCTGATAAGAAATATCCATCTACAACTCATGAGCCATGCTAGATCTGATGCTGGGAATAAGGCCCTCAATAAATCGGCGAACCATCTCGCGGATAGTAGAAACCAAGGCTGGCGCATGCCTAGCCAAACTGGTGTAACGGACAGCATACTCTGAGACAGTCATAGCGCCCTTGCGCAAATGCTCAAACTCTGTGCGTCATGCGTCCCTGAGGCTCTAAGGAACATACTCTCTCAGGAACAGATCTGAAAACTGAGTCCAAGTCAGTGAAGCAGCCTCATCTGGACTGTCCAACTCATAGGTGCGCCACTACTCGTAGGCGGCTCCTCGAAGCTGGAAGGTAGTGAAAGAAACCTCGCTCGATCCTCAGATACCCATGATACGGAGAATGCGGTAACACTCATCAAGAAATCCCGGAGCATCCTCTGATTCTAGACCACTAAACACAGGGGGCTTGTACTTCTTGAACCTCTCAAGCCTCAACGCTCATCCTCGGAAGCCGCTGCCCTGTCCTCGGGCTGAACTAGCACTGCAGGCGGCACAGGAATAATCTCAAGGACCTGCTCAACATGCACTCACTGCTCAGGAGTGCGGGCGGCGGGAGTCTATGCTCCTCTCCCTGCCTGAGACGTAGCTGCAGCAAGGGGAAGCAACCCTACCTGAGCCAAAGTAGTGTACATGCTCATGAACAGTGTCAAAGTCTCCTGAAGAGCTGGTGTGGTAGTAGCAGTAGGCGTGTGAGGTGCCTAGACTTCAGCTGGATCCACTGGTGGTACCTCGGTGGCAGCTCGTGAAGGTGCTCTGGCTGCACCATGTGGGCGTCCTCGGCCTCTACCCCGGCCCGGCCTCTGACGGCTGCAGTAGGGGGTGCAGGTGCCTGATCATCTCGAGTAGCATATGTCCTCACCATCTGTAAGAGAATAGAAGATAGAAGTTTAGAATTGTGATGTCAAAATATCGCACAACCAGGAAATCAAATGAAGTGGAATTTTCCTAACAGTTACATAGCCTCTCGTAGAAAAGTACAGACGTCTCCGTACCGATCAGCGAGACTCTAATAAACCGGCTTGTGATTCATGACTCCTATAAACCTAGAGCTCTAACACCAACTTGTCACGACCCCGGTTTGCCCTCCGTGAACCATCGTGATGGTACCCAGTCTCTACGACAAGGTAAGCCTAAACTTGCGGAAGATAACCAAAACTTACGGAAGAAAAAATTTAAAAAGAGAAATAAGGCAATAACAATGTTAAATGTGCTGCTCGACATGCACCATATTTATATATATCTCAAAACCAATATCTAAATCCAAGACCCGGAAACCCATGAATCACAAGCTAAGCCTTATCCAGCCCATCAAATAAGTGGAATATTCATTAAACTGTGAAACGTTACCCTGCCATAATGTGACGTGCTTCTAATGCCAATAAAAAGTAACCCATCCAATAGTATTTAACATCCAAAAAACTGCCAAATAAAACGCGTCCCATGCCAAAATATCACAAGTACCGCCTCGTCCTGGGCCATCGCACGGAAAACTATAACCGAAAAAGAAATACTACATAGCTCTAACTCCGGAATTTGTCTAATAAGAAAAGAAAGTACAAAAGGGCTAAATACTAAAAAGGCAGGAATAGAAAGGGACTCCTCGGTCTGCGGACGCGGCAGATGTACCTCGAAGTCTCTAAGCAGTCGCCTCATTCAAGGATGGTAGGCCTGAGTAGAAGTACTTGGATCTAAAAATGAAAAACATGCACACAAGGGGCATGAGTACACCACAACGATACTCAGTAAGTGTCAAGCCTAACCTCGGTCGGGTAGTGACGAGGAAGGTCAGGGCCCTACTGAGGTTAAATATAATATAAGGGTTAAAAGTGCGGAATAAAATAGTATAAATAAGTGCAACAGTAAGAAATAACATAGAATTAACAGAACAACAACTAGAATAGAGACAAAACAAACCACGGAAAGAAATATAGCTCAACACAGAGATAATAACCGGGGCACCTTCCAGGATACCGTCTCTTAGTCCAACTATCAATGCACGAGGATTTATTGGAATCCCAAAACGTAGTCCCAAATGTAAATACCCAGTACTGAGGGAATCTACCGGGTGCATTCTCGTAGTTCCACATAACTGTGCAGGGGGATCTATCGGGAATCTAACCCGCAGTCCCAAAGTAAATGTGCAGAGGGATCTATCAGGAATCAAACCGCAGTCCCAATGTAAACAAACAAGGGGGAGCTACCGGAATCCCACATCCGTAGTCCCAATGTAAATACATAGCAGCAGCAAGAAAAATATTCAGAGAAGGGAAATTTCATATTAAGGCAACAAATAATTCTAGCCTAGCATACTGCACAGAGTTCAGGTAAACATATTGAATAATTAAAGCAATTAAATCACTTAGACATTCTTTCCTAAACTAATAACAGGCTTAATAGTAGAAGTAATAAAAGCAAGAGAAGGAACATACTGATAAGTACTTAACGAAAATTGGATTTCCAACAATTTGCACAAGTACGCACTTGTCACCTCACGTACAAGGCATTTCAATTACCAAATATATCAATCCTAAGGAGAAGATCCCCACACAAGGTAAGACAAGCCACTTACCTCGAACCGGCACAAAATCAACTCAACACTACCCTCTTGCCATGAGTACTCAACTCCAAATGGCTCAAATCTATTTAATTCAATCACATAATGTAAATAACACTTCAAGTAACTAATTCTACAATTACATTCTAAGCTAATACACGAAATTATGTAAAATGACCAAAACGCCCCTCGGGCCCATATCTCGGAATCGGGTGAAATTTACATTTTCAGAAACCTCGTACTCTCACGAGTCTACACATAATAAGAACACTGAAATCAGAGTCAAAATGACCCCTCAAATTCTCATTTAAAGGTCTCTTAAACTCAAGCCCTAATTACCCATTTTTCCCATATTTCTCACCACTAATTAGGTCTTTAATCACATTAAAATGAGTTATGAAGTGAAGGATGTTACCTCCAAGCGATTCTCCTTTGTTTTACTCAAAAATCTCTCTCAAAAGCTTCAAAACCGGATGAAAATGGTGAAAGAATCTCTCAAATTCGCGAAGGTAACTATTTATATGTTCTACCCAGCAATTTCCGCATTTGAGGCCCTGGGACCGCATCTGCGGTCTCGCTTCTGCGGACACAATGTCACATCTGCGATTTTCATTAAAATGCCGGCTTCTGCATCTGCAGACCTCTAATCGCAGGAGCGGTTCCGCTTCTGCGAGCTCTTCACCGCATCTGCAGTTCCTGAGGTATTGACACAAATCCGCTTCTCCGGCCCTTTAGCCGCATCTGCGGCGCCGCATCTGCAGTCCCCAAACCGCAGATGCGAAAATACCAGAAGACCAGCTGCTGCACAACTTAAACTCCAAAATTTCCTCCATTAACCATCTGAATTCATCCCGAGACCCCCGGGACCTCAACCAAAGGCATCAACATATCCTAAAACCTTATTCAAACTTGTACCAATCTTCAAAACTCTTCAAACAACATCAAAACAACCAAAACACATCGGATTCAAGCCTAAGTTTCTAAAATCTTCCGAATTTCGCTTTCGATCAAAAACCCAACCAAAACACGTCCGAATTACCTAAAATTTTGCACACACATCCTAAATGACACAACAGAACTACTGCAACTCTCGAAATTCCATTTCGACCCTCGGATCAAAATCTCGCTATCGAACCAGAAACTTAAAAAATTCAACCTTCGGTATTTCAAGCCTAAATTAGCTACAGACCGCCAAAACACAATCCGAACATGCTCCTAACCCCAAAATTACCCAACGAAGCTAACAGAACCATCGAATTTCCATTCCGAGGCCATCTTCACACTATTACGACTACGGTCAACTTTTCAACACTTAAG
The DNA here is from genome assembly GCF_000393655.2 of Nicotiana sylvestris. Lineage (NCBI taxonomy): Eukaryota > Viridiplantae > Streptophyta > Magnoliopsida > Solanales > Solanaceae > Nicotiana > Nicotiana sylvestris. Next base: position 62,340,417 of record NC_091057.1, read on the forward strand.
CTCTCATTTAGGGACTAAGTGTCCCCAAACTCCCCGAAACTCAAAACCGAACATCCTGATAAATCAAAATAGCAGAAATAAACTTGGGGAAAACAGCTAATAGGGGATCGGGCCATTAATTCTTAAGACGACCGGCCAGGTCGTCACATCCTTCTACACTTAAACATTTGTTCATCCTCAAACGAGCATAAAGACATACCTGAAGTAGTGAAAAGATTAGGGTAACAGCTGCGCATATCCTGCTCGATCTCCCAGGTCGCCTCCTCGACCGGCTGACCCCGCCATTGAACCTTCACTGATGCAATGTTCTTGGACCTCAGCTTTCTAACCTGCCTATCCAATATCACCACTGGCTCTTCAACATATGATAGATCCTTGTCTAACTGGACTGAACTGAAATCTAGCAAATGTGACGGATCACCGTGATACCTCCGGAGCATCAAAATATAAACTACCGGATGTACTTCGGCCAAGCTGGGAGGTAAGGCAAGCTCATAAGCAACCTCCCCAACACACCTCAATATCTCAAAAGGGCCAATAAATCTCGGTCTCAACTTTCCTTTATTCCTGAATCTCATAGCGCCCTTCATAGGCGAAACCTAAAGTAGAACCCTCTCTCTAACCATATAGGAAACATCATGAACTCTTCTGCTTGGACTGGGCTGTACGGAGCCTATCCTGAATCAACTTAACCTTCTCCAAACCATCCTGAACTAAGTTTGTGCCCAATAATCTAGCCTCACCCGGCTCAAACCAACCTACTAGAGATCTATACCGCCTACCATATAAAGCCTCATACGGTTCCATCTAAATGCTGGACTAATAACTGTTGTTGTAAGCAAACTCTGCCAATGGCAAGAACTGTTCCCAAGACGCTCCAAACTCCATCATACACGCACGGAGCATATCCTCAAAAATCTGAATAGTGCAGTCGGACTATTCGTCCGTCTAAGGGTGAAATGTTGTACTCAACTCAACCGAGTACCCAACTCATGCTGAACAGCCCTCCAGAACCGTGATGTTAACTGTGTACCCCTATTTGAGATGATGGACACTGGAATACCATGCAAACGAACAATCTCCCTGATATAAATCTCCGCCAACCGCTCCGAAGAATAAGTAGTACACATAGGAATAAAATGAGCGGACTTGGTTAGCCGATGCACAATCACCCAAATAGCATCAAACTTCCTCAAAGTCTGTGGGAGCCCAACTACAAAGTCCATGGCGATCCGCTCCCACTTTCACTCCGGAATCTCTATTTGCTAAAGCAACCCACCCGATCTCTGGTGCTCATACTTTACCTGCTGACAGTTGAAACATCGAGCTACGAATCCAACTATATCTTTCTTCATCCGCCTACCCTACTAGTGCTGCCTCAAATCCTGATACATCTTTGCGGCACCCGGATCGATGGAATACCGCGAACTATGGGCCTCCTCTAGAATAAACTCTTGTAGCTCATCAATATTGGGTACACAAATCTGACCCTGCATCCTTAATACCCCATCATCACCAATAGTCACATCCCTAACATCACCGTGTTGAACCTTGTCCTTAAGGACAAGCAAATAAGGGTCATCATACTACCGCTCCCTGATACGATCAAATAAGGAAGACCAAGAAACCACACAAGCTAGAACCCCAATGGGCTTTGAAAGATCCAATCTCACAAACTAGATGGCTAAGGCCTGGATATCCATCGCCATAGGCCTCTATGATGCTGGTAAATAAGTCAAACTACCCAAACTCTCTGCTCGGCGACTCAAAGCATCGGCCACCACATTGGCCTTGCTTGGGTGATACAAAATAGTGATATCAGAGTCCTTTAGACAAGCCACTTACCTCGAACCGGCTCAAAATCAACCCAACACGCTCTTGCCATGAATACTCGACTCCAAATGGCCAAAATCTATTCAATTCAATTGCATAATGTAAATAACACTTCAAGTAACTGATTCTACAATTAAATTCTAAGCTAATACGCAAAATTATATAAAATGACCATAACGTCCCTCGGGCCCACGTCTCGGAATCGGGTGAAATTTACATTTTCAGAAACCTCGTACTCTTACGAGTCAATACATAACAAGAACACTGAAATCGGAGTCCAAATGATCCCTCAAATCCTCATTTAAAGGCCTCTTAAACTCAAGCCCTAATTGCCCATTTTTCCAAATTTTCTCACTACTAATTAGGTCTTTAATCACATAAAAATGAGTTATGAAGTTAAGGATGTTACCTTCAAGCGATTCTCCTTTATTTTCCTCAAAAATCTCTCTCAAAAGCTTCAAACCCGGATGAAAATGGTGAAAGAACCCCTCAAATTAACGAAGGCAACTATTATATGTTCTGCCCATCAATTTCTGCATTTGCGGCCCTGGGACCGCATCTACGGTCCAGCTTCTGCGGAGACAATGTCGCATCTGCGATTTTCATTAAAATGCCAACTTCCGCATCTGCATACCTCTAACCATAGGAGTAGTTCCGCTTCTGCGAGCTCTTCACTGCATCTGCAGTTCCTGAGGTATTGACATAAAGCCGCTTCTACGGCCCTTTGGCCGCATCTGCGGTCCCCAAACCGCATATGCGAAAATACCAGAAGACCAGCTACTGCACAACTTCAACTCCAAAATTTCCTCCGTTAACCATCCAAATTCATCCCGAGACCCCCGGGACCTCAACCAAAGGCATCAACATATCCTAAAACCTTATTCAAACTTTTACCAATCTTCAAAACACTTCAAACAACATAAAAACAACCAAAACACATCGGATTCAAGCCTAAGTTTCTAAAATCTTCCGAATTCCTCTTTTGATCAAAAACCCAACCAAAACACGTCTGAATGACCTGAATTTTGCACACACATCCATAATGACACAACAGAACTACTGCAACTCTCAGAATTTTATTCCGATCCTCGGATCAAAATCTCACTATCGAATCGGAAACTTCAAAAATTCAACCTTCGGCGTTTCAAGCCTAAATTAGCTACGGACCTCCAAAACACAATTCGAACACACTCCTAACCCCGAAATAACACAACGTAGCTAATGGAACCATCATATTTCCATTCCGAGACCATCTTCACATTGTTCCGACTACGGTTACCTTTCTAACACTTTAGCTCTCTTTTAGGGACTAAGTGTCCCAAAACTCCTCGAAACTCAAAACCGAACATCCCAGCAAATCAAAATAGTAAAAATTAACTTGGGGAAAGCAGTTAATAGGGGATTAGGGCATTAATTCTTAAGACGACCAGCCGGGTCGTCACAGCTACAGGGCATTTAGGACTGTCTCTCTTTCTTCTTACTCTAGATCGTGTGGTAAAGCTCACTTATAAGAATTTAAATTCTGAAATTCTATTTTATTCATAATAAGACAATACCTACATCCAGAAAGAAGGTTGGAAAGAGAGATAGTTGTGGAAGAGTTGAGTTAGAAATTGGATTTTTGTACGATGCCTACAATAAGTAAATGTGAGGTCTTTGGCATATCATGGGTGTACTGAAAGGTGTAAGCTTCCTGATAAGATGTCTTAAGGCAAGAATACCTATCCACCTTAATGATGAAAGACAATGAGAGATTCAGAAGATAAATACAAGTTTCAACAAGCAAAAACATCAAAATGAAGAAGAGTACGAGGCGGCCAATTAATGAAGGTTAACAGTATTTATAGTTCAGGCAGAGGAATATAAGCTTTTTGAGATATTCAACAGTAACAGAGGTATGTATAATTGGATGTACCCATCTTAATTATGCCCTATAGGGGCTAATAGGTGTAATTTAAGAAAAGGACGGAACATCTAGATCCGGCTGGGGTTAGAGTAACCCAAAATAGTGAACGGATTGTTTGTGTTAGTTGACATTCCTGAAGGGTATTAGAAATGTGCCAATATATCTTATTATGAGACACCTAGATGGTTAACACTAGAATATTACGATTAGATGTGAATACTAGCATTCAGAAGATAGGCACTGAAAGCCTGAATAGGGTAAATATTACCTTAGTGTGATTCTAGTCCCTAGTAGAGTAAGGACGTTGAGCAACCCGATAGCCGATGAATGAAGCGTGGAGAGCTAAAAGCGAAATAATATTGTGTTGAAGTTTTCACAAGAAAAGGGATATGAAGAAATATTAGCAGAGTAAAAAGAAGAGAGTTAATGAAGCATTATGAGTAAGATGTGATATATGGATGACCACGGTAGATAAAAAAACAATGATAGTATTACAGAGTCTATAGTCAAGTGAAGGGAAATACAAAAGGTGACAAGCCTTGAGACAACAAAAGAGTATAGGCCATAAAGTCATATCATCACTTTGAGAAATAAGTTCGTGACTCTAACACGTCTACCATAAGGAAAAGTTAGACCTCATAATAATAAAAATTAGTGTGGATTGGTGAACAAGATAAACTAAACATGAAGTAGGGACTAAGTAATTGATAACAGTCGGTGTCATGAGAGTTTCAGATTTTGTTTCGGCGATAACAGAATGGACAACAAAAGAAGAACCTTGATGAATTCAGAGAATGGTCATTTACGAAGATGCTTCCCTAAAACAAGCAATATGAGAAAAGTTTGAGCTTAAGGGACTATATGTGCCAGTTACACTAAGTGTCACCATCGCGAGTGAGGAATTTTATTATCCTTGGTACAAAAAGATTACTACAAGTGAGTAAGGGTCATCAATGATGTGAAAGGATGCCAAAGATTGAGGAAAAACATCTATAGGCAGGCTGTCATAGCTCCAAGTCTTAGTACTCCCCTAAAGGAGGGGAATATGGAATTACAAAGGAAGAATGCGATAAAAATGAGAAATGGATGAGATTGCACTTATCCAAATGTTACAGATATGCTATGATTCTAGGACTTTATATAAGCATGCAGTCAAGAAAAAGGGGAAGTAAGGGTTCTTGCCCGGGATGTTATTGATATATAAGGAGCCAGCATGTGAGGTAAGTTAAGACAAGGAAATAACCCAAGAAAGATTACACAGAATATAGATATGGGAATGGGCCGACGAGTAATTAGTAGTTGATTTAGGAAGAGCCTAGTCATGACTAGACAAGAAGTTACGGACAAATCAGCCGATCATGCAAGATGAATATAGTAAGCCCTAACATGGAGAATTTAGCCTCGCAATAATGTCATTATAATACTTGAGATATATTCAAATAGGAGTCGGGGTAGTTAAAGGTACCGTATGAGTGTTACGGGAATAAAAGAAAGTGCCACTGGGAAGGCAATCAAAATGTTACTTCAGAAGCAACACTACAAGTACAAGGGCACGAAGGTAAGCAACTATGGATAATTATAGGCAAGGAAGGACATCAAAAGGTAAGTAATAACCTCACAGCTTTACGAGGGTCAAGGGTTCTCCCTAAGTACTACAACAAAAGACTAGCTGAGCAAATAAGGAAGAAGGCTTCAACTTAAGCACAACGACCTAAAGAGGAAATGGTCGTGTAACAACAGTCTCACAAAAACATTGTAAGCACTCCAAAAGAAAGTGGCACCTACCGTGGCTAATGAACGAGAAGTAAAATTAAAAGTAGTATTCGAGATCATATGAGTTTCACGGAAACTATGACATGTGCGGGCACTAAGATAAACTAAGTACGGATGTAACAAGGGGGCAGAAAAACCAAAAAAAGTAATAGCTTACATTGAAAGAAAGCTAAGATGGAACAAAAGAAATTATTTGATCAATGATCCAGAGTTGGTTACGTAATGAACACACTTAAGGGTTCGGATTTTTATACATGCAGCATATACAGCCGTAGAAGATTCTGGTATACATTAAAGAAAGAATTAAGCCCAGGTAATAAATGAACGATCAAATTATTAAAAAATTATATCATGCATATTCCTCAGCACCCATGAGAGGCTAAACAGAATAACTAATACCAGGAACCACAGATTGGAAGATAGCTTAAGCCGACATAAAGGCCGATCAGAAGAAGGAGGAAACTAAAGAGTTACATCACCCAAGTAAATTAGGAGTTTGATTATTGGACCCAGAAAAATAGAAACATCGTGATCGAGAACATTGCAGGATCTCCCTTAAAATCAGAGGTACGAGAGAGATAGTACAACAACCATAGTCTATAGCGGCTCTATGATAAAGCAGTTAAAAAAAGTAACAGCCTCATAAGAAATCAGTATGAAGCTCCCACCGGATTGTAGTATTATAATAGAGCTTCAAGTTGTGGTGTGAATCATACCTATGTGGAAGGAAGGTTATGAAGGAGATAGAAAAAATAATGATGCGAGATGTTAAGTAAGTAAGGTAAAAGTGAACAACGTACGAGATACTTAAATGCAAAAAGTTGTGAATAGTCCATACTTCGGATAGAAGGCTAGAAGCGCAGGGATTCAATATCCAGGAATAATAGCGGCATCGTCAGTGGCATATCTCATAGCCTATGGTTTCTAGGTATTGAGGAGGATAATTAAGACAGTAAAAAAGATTTAGAGATGATGTGATGTCTCACTTGATATTCCAGAGTGACATAAGGAAACCTATGATACAAGCAAGTTGAAGGAAGGTTGCGAGTAATATAAATAAATATGGGTAGGTCGCGGGCTTAAGTATGGAAAAGTGACAAGGTTTTAGGAAGGCAACAGTAAGGATACGAAAGTTAGAGTGAGTAGGTGATGATAATGGATAAGTCCTCAGGATTAAACCCATGAAAACAAGCGAGCTAATGGTTTCTCTAAGTCATAGAAAGCTCAGTATAGCCTGAATGAACTCAAAGGAGTCTAAGGCTAACATCATTTGAAAGAGATGCGGGAGTAATTGTGGTAGATAAAGAATTACATTTGGACCTTTATTTGAATAATGATTTTGAAAAAAAAAGAAGAGAAGGAGAAACGATTTCACTGACGGCACGAGATTAGGATACCCCATAAGGTGATTACATTGAAACACTATGAAATACGATTATGGAAATCACTTCAAATATTTCTCAATGCAATGTAAGCCCTAGCGGCAACGTATTATGTAAGAAGTTTCAAATCTTCAAGTGGAGGATTGTAGATCAATATTGAGGTGAATCAACAATGGATAGATACAAGTTAAAAAGCATGACATGAGATTACGCCATCCTTCTTAAGATGAATGGTAATGAAGGAGCATTAAATGATTGAGATTTATACCTAAAGGATAGGCAACAAAAGTAACTGGGAGTTTGGTAAGCATACCTCCATAATGATAAATTGAAGTAAAAAACATTATGGTATAGTATGACCCATGTAGATGCAGTAAAGTCATACGAATGGATCACCAGATCTATGAAATAAGATATGCTCATATTCGCAAGTTCTACAAAGTATCGAGCAAAGAAATCCAGTACACCTATAGATGCCTAGAGAGGCATCCTATTAAGCCTTGTATATGTTTACAAAGTAAGGCCTAGAGATTGACTAAAAGCTAAAAGGAAAAAGGAAAAATCAATCGCATAAGCACACTTATAAAGCTAGGGTCATACAGGCTGCATGACAGGAGGTAGCAGCTGTTGTGAGATTAGAAAGATTTCGACCACAAGTCATAATATGAGCAAAAAGACTAAAGGGGGGAATACCCTAGACTTTGGATTTATTCATAGAGCAACTACTTAAATGGAAAGGAGAGTATTAAGGTATTCAAAAGAGCTATAAATTATGAAAAGGATAAGAGCATCAATCAACATTAGAGAACGAATATTCCAAAGGGGGGAATGATGTCATACCCCGCAATATTATGATGATGTTACGTCATGCAGTATTATATTACGATGATATTACGCCCTACAGTATTATAATACGATGATGTTACGCCTTGAAGTATTATATTACGATGATCTTATGCTTTGCAATATTAAGTTACGACAATATTTCACCCTACAGTATGACATTACGGTAATGTTACACTTCGCAGTATTAATTTACGAGGATTTTGCACCCTGTAGTTTTGTACGTTGAATTTGTTGTAAGGTGATTGACACCAGTCCAAGTAAAAGATTATTTGGATATTAAAAGGATTGTGCTATTTCACAAGTGATAAGTAAATTCATGAAAGTGAAAGGGTAAGCAAATCAAAGAAAATGAATTTCGTCGAAGTTTGACATTTTGGGTTAAAATACGGCCTGAGCTAAAATACCATGTATTTATGGACTAGTACTATACAGATGTGACGACCCGACCACTATTACCCGCTCTGTTTCGCCCATTTCTGTTTCTTATTGCTTTGTCTATCAATTCTAAATGTGATCGGGTTGTTTGGCTCGGGTTCGGAAAGGATTTTGTAAGGTATTTGACACTTAGTCTCTTTTGAGGAAGCTTAAGTTGAAAAAGTCAACCGGATGTTTACTTATGTGTTAGAGGGATCGGATGTGAGTTTCAATGGTTCGGTTAGCTTTGGAGGTAATTTGGGACTTAGGAGTGTGATCAGAATGAGTTTTGGAGGTCCAGAGTAGATTTAGACTTGAATTAGCAAAATTGGATTTTTGGCGATTTTCGGTTGGTAGGTGAGATTTTTATATAGGCATCGGAATGGAATTCTGAGAGTTGCAATAGTTCTATTGTGTCATTTGGGATGTGTGTGCAAAATTTTAGGTCATTCGAACGTGGTTTGGTAGGGTTTTTGATCAAAAGCGTAATTTAGAAGATTTTGGAATTCTTATGCTTGAATCCGGTACGAATTTGGTATTTGATATTGTTTTGAGCATTCCAAAAGTTGGAACAAGTTTGAATGAGGTTATGGGATATGTTGGCATGTTTGTTTGAGGTACCGGGTGCCTCAGATGAGTTTCAGGTAGTCAATCGAGCCATTCCATGAAGTTTGGAATTGCAGAAATTGTTGATCAGTGTTGTGGAGGAAATGGCCTTCGCGTTCGCGAGTAGGCCCTTGCGTTCGCGAAGGGTCAGTTGGTGAAGTTTGTGATTTAAGCCTTCACGTTTGCGAGGAAGGCTCACATTCACGAAGGGCTGAGTGTTTGTGCATCACGTTCGCGAGGTGGTGTCGCGTTCGCATAGAAGAAAATGGGCAGATGAGCTTTAGGGAATTTCATTCATCATGTTCGCAAGAGAGGTAACGCGATCGCGAAGTGTTAGTCTGAGGAAGCATCGCGTTCGCGATGGGCAGGTCATGATCGCAAAGAGCAAATTCTGGTCAAAGTTATTTTGTGCTTCGCGAACGCGAGGCTTTGACCGCGGTCGCGAAGAAGGATTTCAGGCCTGGGCAGAAGGTTTAAATAGTCGTCTTGTCTGCGATTTTGGGGATTATTTCTTCCATTGTTGAGCTTTTTTGGAGCTTTTTGAAGAGGATTGAAGAGGGATTCAAGGGGAATCACTTGGAGGTAAGATTTATGGACTTAAAACTCGATTCTAATGTGAAATCTACTTAATTAATCATGGAATCTAAGCCTAAAATTGAAGAACTAGGGCTTGAAATTGGAGACCTAGAATTTGGGAATTTATGGGTCATTTGTGGATGGATTTTGATGCTTTTGGTATGAAGTAACTCGGGGAGTGATAAGGAACCCATTGATGTGAATTTTATCGGAATTCGAGATGTGGGCCCGGGGGGCGGGTTTTGGTAATTTTGGAATTTGTGTTGTAAATTGATTATTTTCGCTTGGGCTTCGTTCTCTTAGCATATTTTGACATTGTGGTTCTGATTTTGGATAGATTCGACATGAGTGAAGGCCGATTCGAGGGGCAAAGGCGTTGCGGGCTAGAGTTTTGACCTGATTGAGGTGAGTAATGATTGTAAATGATTTTCTGAGTGTACAAAACCCCGGATTGCACATCGTTGTGCTATATTGAGGTGACGTAAACGCTTGATGACGAGCGTGGGGTCATGCACTATTGGGGATTGTGACTTAGTACGTCCCGAATGACTATTTTACCGCCTATTTGACTGAAATCTATTTGTTATCATCATGATTTGGGCTGAATGCCATATTTGGGCCTTATGCCCACTATTTGATCCATTCGGGAATTTTTATTGATATTTCCTTACTGTTTTGACTTTATACATGAACTCAGTCATGGTGTATTCCACTGTTTTCATACTCAGCCATGTTTACTCTATTTTAACACTTAAATAATCTTTTAAATGATAATTGGACTGAGAATCATGTTTTACTATTGCCAAGTGGCTTCTGAGGATTTTTGACAGAGTAAGGCCGAGGGCCTATGTTGTGAGGAAACACTGATCATGATTATGCGGCCTATGGCCTCAGATATGTATGCCACAAGGTGGCTTGTTGATATGAGGCCGAGAGCCTAGTGATGATGCCACGAGACGGCTTGATATTGCGCTTAGGCCGTAACAGGCCCCTCTAGGAGTCTACACACCCCCAGTAAGCGCGGGTACCCATTGTGATGTGAGATTTAGCCCGATGGGCTGGTATTGTTCTGAGATATTGCCTGTGTGGCAGATTCTGTTGATGCTGTGCCCGAGGGGAGAACCTTTATGTGTTTATCTTTCTTAATTGCCTGTCATTTACCTGTTTAATTGTTGAAAAGGCTTTTTATGAAGTTTAAGTTGAATTAAAATGACTTTCACATATCTTTACTGATTTACTATTTTTACTGGTTTTACTGCTTCATTATAGCCTGTAATGTGCCTTACGTGATTTCCTACTTTTAGTCTTTATTTATGATTATTACTTACTGAGTTGGAGTACTCACTTTACTCCCTGAACCCCGTGTGCAGATTCAGGCGCATCTGGTTCCGCTCCCGAGTGTTGATCTTTCCAGCTCAGGCGGATCCGAAGATTCTCTAGGTAGCTGCTGGCAGTTGCAGCCCAGAGTTTCTTCCCTATCTTATCTCTCCTTGTTTTAGTTTTGTATTGAACTCTGTAGACTTTTCTTGATTATTCTAGATTTTTAGATGCTCATGAATAGTGACACCCCGGTATCGGGATGTGTTGGGTTGTATTCTGCATATTGTTCTATATTGTCATTGTTCACCTTTGGATTATTTATAATGTTTTAGACTTGAATCATATTGATTAATTGCTTAAAAATTGAAATAGGAAGTGTCGACTGGCCTTGTCTTCACGAGAGGCGCCATCACGACCGGGTCCGGGTTTAGGGTCGTGACAAGTTGGTATCAGATCCTAGGTTACGTAGGTCTCACTAGTCACGAGCAGGTTTAGTAGAGTCTTGCGGATCGGTACAGAGACGTCTGTATTTGTCCTCGAGAGGCTGCAGAACCTTTAGGAAAACTTCATATTCTTGAAATTCTTGTCGTGCGAATTTGTTGATCCAAGTACTAGACTTCCGTTATTCTATTCTCTCACAGATGGTGAGGACATGTGCTACCGGGTAGGATGGACGACAACTAGTACCACCAGTTGTGGCCACTAAAGGCTGAGGACACGGTCGTGGTCACGGTAGGGGCAAATGTGTGGCCTACACAGCAGCTAGGGCAGCACCTACAGATCAACCAGCCGCCCCAGTTTAGGATCAGGTCCCCGTTATGGATGCTCCAGCAGCACTAGCTCAGGCACCAACTGTGCCTATTGTGATTCCGGGTCTTCAGGAGGCCTTGGCTTAGATTCTATTAGTTTGCACTGGCCTAGCTCAGAGGTCTCAGCTACTACAGCCGCAGCTACTTCTCAGGCCGGGGAAGGCAATCAGACTCCCGCCGCTCTCACGCCTAAGCAGGTCGTGCAGGGACTTCAGACGCCAGGGGCGCATCCAGCCCAGTCGGTTGCAGCTGCTTAATAGTATGTAGTTCCTGCCTTGCCAGAGTATGAGCAGCGTAGGTTGGAGAGTTTTGGTAGACTTCAACCTCCGACTTTCAGTGGTGCTGAGGGCGAGGATGCCCAGGGTTTCTTGGATAAGTGTTAGAGGATGCTTCGTACAGCGGGTATTCTGGAGACCAGCAGGGTCGCTTTCACTACTTATCAGTTTTCTGGAGATGCCTTCACTTGGTGGGAGGATTTTGAGAGGCGTAGGCCTGTTGGTGTAGCACCCCTTACCTAGCAGCAGTTCTCCATTCTCTTTCTGGAGAAATATGTGACGGAGCCTCACAGAGAGGAGCTACATAGGAAGTTTGAGTGGTTGCGTCAGGGAGAGATGACCGTGTCGCAGTATGAGTTGAGGTTCTCCGAGTTAGCTCGTCATGCCATTTGGTTGGTTCTGACATATAGAGAGAGAATTAGGAGGTTTGTTGATGGACTCACTTATCAGCTTCGTATTCTCATGACCAGGGAGAGGGTGATTGGTGCTACCTTCGAGGAGGTTGTGGATATTGTCCGTAAGATTGAGACTGTTCGTCGCCAAGAGCGAGAGGAAAGGGAGTCCAAGAGGCCTCAAGGATCTGGTAGTTACAGCGGTACTCCTTCGAGAGGTCAATTTCAGCACGACAGAGGCCGTCCATTCAAGCATGCTTAGCCAGCTTGCCTAGGTTATCGTGGGGCGTCATCGGGTCATGGTTCTCACAGTTCTCATCAGGGCCAGTCATCACTTAGTTCCCTTCCAGCTCAGAGTTCATCCCGTGCTCCATCAGTTCAGGGCTCTTCTATGCCAGGTGCATCTGCTAGTTACTCTGTTGTGAGGAGTTCCCTTCAGTCCCCTTCTCTAGCACCTGGAGTTGTTATTAGTATGGAGAGATGGGTCATATGTGGAGGCAGTGCCCTCATCGTCTTTCGAGTTCATCTCAGCAGAGGGGTCAGTCATCGACTTCAGTGTTGGTTACTTCATCACCACCCGCCCAGCTAGCTAGGGGTGGAGATCAGTTAGCTAGGGGTTGCCCCAGAGGGGAAGGTCAATCAGGTGGCGGTCAGGCCTGTTTCTATGCACTCCCAACTAGACCCAATGTTATTACTTCAGGTGCTGTTATTACAAGTATTATTTCAGTATGCCACGGAGATGCCTCTATGTTATTTGATCCTGGTTCCACCTTTTCTTATGTGTCATCATACTTTGCTAGTTATTTGGGTATGCCCTGTGAGTCTCTTGCTTCACCTGTTCATGTATCTACACCGGTAGGCGATATTGTTGTTGTAGACTGTGTGTACCGGTCGTATGTGGTGACTATTGGGGGTCTGGAAACCCGAGTGGATCTTTTATTATTGTGTATGGTGGATTTCGATGTCATTTTAGGCATGGATTAGCTATCTCCGTGTCGGGCTATTCTGGACTGTCATGCTAAGACAGTCACATTGGCTATACCGGGTGTGCCACGGATTGAGTGGCGAGGTGTGACTGATTATGTTCCCAATAGAGTGATCTCATTCTTGAATGCCAATGTATGGTTGGGAAGGGTTGTTTTTTGTATCTAGCCTTTGTGAGGGATGTTGGTGTTGAGACTCCTAGTATTGATTATGTTCCAGTTGTTAGGGATTTTTCCTATGTGTTTCCTACAGACCTGTCGGGCATGCCATCGGACAGGGATATTGATTTTGGTATTGACCTGGTGCCGGGCACTCAGCCCATTTCTATTCCATCATATTGTATGGCATTAGCGGAGTTGAAAGAATTAAAGGAGCAGCTTCAGGAACTCCTTGATAAAGGGTTCATTCGGCCTAGTATGTCACCTCGGGCTGCGCCAGTTTTATTAGTGAAGAAGAAGGATGGCACTATGAGGATGTGACTTGATTATAGGCAATTGAACAAAGTAACAGTTAAGAACAAATATCCTTTGCCTCGCATTGATGATTTATTCGACCAGCTTCAGGGAGTGAGAGTGTTCTCCAAGATTGATCTCCGTTTGGGATATCACCAGTTGAAAATCAGGGATTCCGATATCCTTAAGACGGCTTTTAGGACCCGATATGGTCATAATGAGTTCTTGGTGATATCTTTTGGGTTAACCAATGCCTCAGCAGCGTTCATGCATTTGATGAACAGCATGTTCCGACCTTATCTCGACTCATTTGTCATAGTCTTCATTGATGATATTCTGGTGTATTCGCGCAGTGAGGAGGAGCACGTGGAGCATTTGAGAGTTGTGTTTTAGAGATTGAGGGAGGAGAATCTTTATGCAAAATTCTCCAAGTGTGAGTTTTGGCTCAGTTCAGTGGCTTTCTTGGGGCACATGGTGTTCAGCGAGGGTATTTAGGTTGATCCGAAGAAGATAGAGGCGGTTCAGAGTTGGCCTAGACCATCCTCAGCCATAGATATTCGCAACTTTCTTGGTTTAGTAGGCTATTATTGCCGATTTGTTCAGGGATTCTTATCTATCGCATCACCCTTGACCAAGTTGACTTAGAAGGGTGCTTCATTTGTTCAGTGTTAGTTTTGCCATCAGCTTTAGGTTCCTATACCGTGTATTGTGATACTTCGAGAGTTGGTATTGGTTGTGTATTGATGCAGAAGGGTAGAGTTATTGCTTATGCTTCTCGTCAATTGAATCGCCATGAGAAGAACTACCCCGTTCATGATTTGGAGTTGGCTGCCATAGTTCACGCGCTGAAGATTTGGAGGCATTACTTGTATGGTGTATCTTGTGAGGTGTTTACTAATCATCGTAGCCTCCAGCACTTGTTCAAGAAGAAGGATCTCAATTTGAGGCAGCGAAGGTGGTTGGAGTTGCTAAATGATTATGATATCACTATATTATACCATCCGGGAAAGGCCAATGTGGTGGCCGATGCTTTGAGTAGAAAGGCAGTGAGTATGGGGAGTTTGGCATATATTCCAGTTGGGGAGAGACCTCTTGCAGTTGATGTTCAGGCCTTGGACAATCGGTTTGTGAGGTTAAATATTTTGGAGCCCAGTCGGGTATTGGCTTGTGTGGTTTCTCGGTCTTCCTTATATGATCACATCAGAGAGTGTCAGTATGATGATCCGCATTTGCTTGTCCTTAAGGACAGAGTTCAGCACGATAATGCCAGAGATGTGTAAATCGGTGATGATGGGGTATTGAGGATGCAAGGCCGAATATGCGTGCCTAATATGGATGGGCTTCGGGAGTTGATTCTGGAGGAGGCCCACAGCTCACGGTATTCCATTCATCCGGGTGCCGCAAAGATGTATCAGGATCTAAGACAACATTATTGGTGGAGGAGAATGAAGAAAGACATTGTGGGATTTGTAGCTCGGTGTTTCAATTGTTAGCAGGTGAAATATGAGTATCAGAGACCGGGTGGCTTGCTTTAACAGATAGATATTCCAGAGTGGAAGTGAGAGCGGATCACTATGGACTTTGTAGTTGGACTTCCACGGTCTTTGAAGAAGCTTGATGCTATTTGTGTGATTGTGGATCGGCTGACCAAGTCCGCGCACTTCATTCCTATGTGTGCTACCTATTCTTCAGAGCGGTTGGCAGAGGTCTATATCCGGGAGATTGTTCGCTTGCTTGGTGTTGTAGTTTCCGTCATTTCAGATAGGGGCACTCTGTTTACTTCGCAGTTTTGGAGGTCTGTGCAGCGAGAGCTGGGTACTTAGGTTGAGTTGAGCATAGCTTTTCTCTCTCAAACAGAAGGACAGTCCGAGCGCACTATTTAGATATTGGAGGACATGTTGTGTGCATGTGTCATTTATTTCGGAGGGTCATGGGATCAGTTTCTACCGCTTGTAGAGTTTTCTTATAACAACAGGTACCAGTTGAGTATCCAAATGGCTCCATATGAGGCTTTGTATGGGAGGCAGTCTAGATCTCCAGTTGGTTGGTTCGAGCCGGGTGAGGCTAGGCTATTTGGGACAGACTTGGTGCGGGATGCTTTAGAGAAGGTAAAGGTAATTCAGGAGAGGCTTCGCACAGTGTAGTCGAGGCAAAAGAGTTATGTTGGTAGGAAGGTTCGGGATGTGTCCTACATGGTTGGCGAGAAGGTTTTGTTGATGGTTTCACCCATGAAGGGTGTCATGAGATTTGGGAAGAAGGGTAAATTGAGTCCTCGGTTCATTGGGCCTTTTGAGGTGCTTCAGAGGATTGGGGAGGTGGCTTATGAGCTTGCTTTGCCACCTAGCTTGTCGAGCGTGCATCCGGTATTTCATGTCTCTACGATCCGGTAGAATATTGGGGATTCATTTCATGTTCTAGATTTCAGCACGGTTCGGTTGGATGGTGATTTGACTTATGATGTGGAGCCATCAACTATTTTGGAGCATTAGGTTCGAAAGTTGAGATCAAAGGATATAGATTCAGTGAAGGTTCAATGGAGAGGTCTGCCCGTGGAGAAGGCTACTTGGGAGACCGAGCGGGAGATGCAGAGAAGATATCCTCACATGTTTGATGCTTCAGGTATGTTTCTTGACTAGTTCGAGGACGAACGTTTGTTTAAGTTGGGGAGGATGTGACGACCCGGCCAGTCATCTCATGAGTTACCGCTCTGTTTCCCTAATTTATGCTTCTTATTGCTTTGTCTATCGGTTCTATATGTGATCGAGTTGTTTGGCTCGGGTTCATAAAGGATTTGTAAGGTTTGAGACACTTAGTCTCTTTTGAGGAAGCTTAAGTTGGAAAAGTCAATTAGATGTTGACTTATGTGTTAGAGGGCTCGGATATGAGTTTCGATGGTTCGGTTAGCTTCGGGAGGTAATTTGGGACTTAGGAGCGTGATCAGAATAAGTTTTGGAGGTCCGGAGTAGATTAGGGCTTGAATTGGCGAAATTGGATTTTTGGCAATTTCCGGTTAGTAGGTGAGATTTTGATATAGGTGTCAAAATGGAATTCCGAGAGTTGCAGTAGTTCCGTTGTGTCATTTGTGATGTGTGTGCAAAATTTCAGGTCATTCGGACGTGGTTTGGTAGGGTTTTGATCAAAAGCATAATTTTGAAGATTTTGAAAATTTTTGGGCTTGAATCCAGTACGAATTTGGTGTTTTGATGTTGTTTTGAGCGTTCCGAAGGTTGGAACAAGTTTGAATGAAGTTATGGGACATGTTTGCATGTTTGGTTGAGGTCTTGGGGGCCTCGGGTGAGTTTCGGGTGGTCAATTGGACCATTCCATGAAGTTTGGAATTGCAAAATTGCTGATCAGTGTTGCAGAGGAAATGGCCTTCGCGTTCGCGAGTACGCCCTCGCATTCGCTAAGGGTAAGTTGGTGAAGGCTGGGATTTAAGCCTTCATGTTTGCGAGGAAGGCTCCGCGTTCGCGAATGGTTGAGTGTTTGTGCATCACGTTCGAGGGGTGGTGTCGCATTCGCTTAGGATTTCATTCATCATGTTCGCGAGAGAGGTAACGCGATTGCGAAGGGTTAGTCTAAGGAAGCATCACGTTCGCGATGGGCAGGTCGCGATCGCGAAGAGGAAATTCTGATCAAAGTTATTTTGTGCTTCGCGAACGCGAAGCTTTGACCGTGTTCGCGAAGAAGGATTTCAGGCCTGGGCAGAAGGTTTAAATAGTCGTCTTGTCCATGATTTTGGGGTTTATTTCCTCCATTGTTGAGCATTTTTGGAGGTTTTTGAAGAGGATTGAAGAGGTATATAATGGGAATCACTTGGAGGTAAGATTCATGGACTTAAAACTCGATTCTAATGTGAAATCTACATAATTAATCATGGAATCTAAGCCTAAAATTGAAGAACTAGGGCTTGAAATTGGAGACCTAGAATTTAGGATTTGAGGGGTCATTTGTGTATGGATTTTGATGTTTTTGGTATGAATAAACTCGGGGAGTAATAAGGAATACATTGATATGAATTTTATCGGAATCCGAGACGTGGGCCCGGGGGTCGAATTTTTGTAATTTTAGGATTTGTGTTGTAAATTGATTATTTTCGCTCGGGCTTCGTTCCCTTAGCATATTTTGATGTCGTAGTTTTGATTTTGGATAGATTTGATGTGAGTGGAGGCCAATTCGAGGGGCAAAGGCGTCGCGGGCTAGAGTTTTGACCGATTAAGGTGAGTAATGATAGTAAATGATGTTCTGAGGGTACGAAACCTCGGATTGCACATCGTTGTACTATTTTGAGGTGACACACACGCTTGATGACGAGCATGGAGTCATGCACTGTTGGGGATTGTGACTTAGTCCGTCCCGAATGACTATTTTACCGCCTATTTGACTGAAATCTATTTGTTATCATCATGATTTGGGCTGAATGCCATATTTGGGCCTTATGCCCACTATTTGATCCATTCGGGAATTTTTATTGATATTTCCTTACTGTTTTGACTTTATACATGAACTCAGTCATGTTGTATTCCACTGTTTTCATAATCAGCCATATTTACAATGTTTTAACACTTAAATGATCTTTTAAATGATAATTGGGATGAGAATCATGTTTTACTACTGCCGAGTGGCTTGTGAGGATTTTTGACTGAGTAAGGCCGAGGGCCTGAGATATGTAGGCCATGAGGTGGCTTGTTGATATGAGGTCGAGAGCTTAGTGATCATGCCACGACATGGCTTGATATTGCACTTGGGCCGTAAGGGGCCCCTCTAGGAGTTTGCATACCCCAAGTGAGTGCGGGTACCCATTGTGATGTGAGATTTAGCCCGAGGGGCTGGTATTGTTCTGAGATATTGCCCGAGGGGCGGATTCTGTTGATACTGTGCCCGAGGGGCGAACCTTTATGTGTTTATCTTTCTTAATTTTTTGTCATTTACCTGCTTAATTGTTGAAAAGGCTTTTCATGAAGTTTAAGTTGAATTAAAATGGCTTTCACATATCTTTACTGATTTACTATTTTACTGGTTTTACTGTTTCATTATATCCTGTAATGTGCCTTACGTGATTTCCTATTTTTAGTCTTTATTTATGATTATTACTCATTGAGTGGAGTACCCACTTTACTCCCTGCACCCCTTGTGCAGATTCAGGTGCATTTGGTCCCGCTCCCGAGTGTTGATTTTTCCAGTTCAGGCGGATCCGAAGATTCTCTAGGTAGCTGTCGGCATTCGCAGCCCAGAGCTTCTTCCCTATCTTATCTCTCCTTTGTTTTAGTTTTGAATTGAACTCTGTAGACTTTTCTTGATTATTTCGAATTTTTAGATGCTCATGACTAGTGTCATCCCGGTATCGGGCTGTGTTAGGTTGTATTCTACATATTGTTCTGTATTTTCTCTGTTTACCTTTGGATTATTTATAATGTTTTAGACTTGAATCTTATTGATTAACTACTTAAAAATAGAAATGGGAAGTGTCGGCTGACCTTGTCTTCATGAGAGGCGCCATCACGACCGGGTCCGGGTTTAGGGTCGTGACAATAAGGTACCATACGTACATGATAGTAAGGTGTATAAGGTATGTGAAAAGTGAATAGTATTTTAATTAAGTGTAAATAGTTTTTAATTACCGGGTAACAGGACATTACCTAGTTAATTAATAAAATAAATGGATAAGATTAACCCCTTCTTCCCTTCCAAAAACGTGGCACAAGGCCACCAATCATGAAAATGACTCATAGTCATTTTTGAGTAGGTGTATACCTAAGTTTAATGAAAATATCAACAAAGTAAGACTTATTATCTTGTCTCCATTTTCATTTGGAAGCTGTCAGAACGTCATATTCGTCCAAACAAGAATCACATATCATTTTAATTCTTCCTACTTTGAAGATGTCAAGAACATGAGTTAATTCAACTCAGTTCTTGCAATTCTAAATTCAATCCAACGTACAACAACACAATTTCAACGAGAATTTATTAGAATCGTAGCAACGTAAAATTGTGCAGTTCTAAAGAAGTACGTGCAATCTTATCCAAGAGTATTATACAGGGTTTTCCCTATTCTAGGTATGTAAAGGCTATCCCTTCTTTCTTTTGGCATGGTCTATACGACACAAACGAAACGTGCAAATGCACAATTTCCATACATGACTCTATTCATAGAAATATCAGAGATGTTTATGTTCTTGATTAACCATGTGTCATATTATTCTATCATCTGTGCATGAGTCCTCAAAAAATATGCAATTTGAAAAAAGAAAAAGGTTTACTTCATGATATTATTTAAAGGCATAATGGTCTTCTGACACACCAAGAGATTTTATTAATATACTTTTCATGCATTACATTCATGTGCATTGACCCATGACCAGATAGTGTTATATACGTGTATATATGTATATATATATATATATATATGTATATGGGATATGAGAAAGGTTATGGAGTTATATACAAACCACCACCTGATCAGCTGGTATACATTGATGATTTTGCCCACAGTGGCCAAGATGATATGATGGGATGCCCTCAGAGGCTGATAATGTTATGAAACATATACATATGCACGACATGACATTCATACGCATATGCATGATACTATAATTATTTCATGATTTACAAAGTTATTCAGACTTACAGGTGGAGTCATTTACTTTATATTTTTTCCATGTACTCATTTATGTGCCTTATATACTCAGTACATTATTCGTACTGACGTCCCTCTTTGCCTGGGGATACTGCGTTTCATGCTCGCTGGTCCCAATAGACAGGTCAAGAGCCCTCCATGTAGGCTAGCAGCTTAGCGGAAGGTGTTGGTCCGCTCTATTTGCTTCGGTTTTGCTTATTTGGTTAGTATGAGTTAGATGTGTATTGTTTGGTATGGCGGAACTCTGTCCCGGCCTTTATGAAAATTATGTATTCTTAGTGGCTTGTAGACAGATGTCATGTACGTAAAAGATTGTATCGCCTTGTCGGCCTATGTTCAGTATTCGAGTGGTTATTTTGGCCTTAGAGGCCCATATGTCTTATGTATAAGTTGGCATTACATGTTTTATTCTACCTATTTCACGGAAGCCTCTCCAGCTCAGTTATTTATGATAGTATGACATGAAAAGGTACGTTATGTTGGTACTCGATTGAGTAAGGTACCGGGTGCCCGTCGCGGTCCATCGGTTTGGGTCGTGACACTACTCCATCTGTTTCAATTTAAATGATACACTTTCCTTATTAGTACGTTTCAAAAAGAATGACATATTTCTATATTTGGAAATAATTTAACTTTAAACTTATTATCAACTTTGCCCTTAATGAGAAGCTTTTATAGTCACACAAATACCATAAACCCACAAAACTTTTGCCACTTAAGCTTTTAAGACCACATATTTCAACAGCCTTTTTTTTTCATAAACTTTGTGTCAAGTCAAACTGCATTATCTAAATTAAAACGGAGGGAATATTATTTACATGACTAAGTATTAAAGAAAAAGATAAACTAAGTTCTTCATTTTTATTATAAACTGATGCAAAATTAAAAAATTTATGTCCAATATTATTTTCATTTATAGTGTTGAATTGAATTTCTTTTGTTTGTATTACTATTGGTTTGAACTTTATTTGAGTTATTATGAATTATAAAACTTATCCAGCCATTCAAGAATGTTAAGTCCCATCTTGAAATAATAAGTTAAAAGATAAAACTATGATATTTTTTTAAAAAAATATTTATAAATTACATTACAAATAAATATTTTTATGTATAAATTATTTTTAAAAATTATAAAATATAATGTTAGATTGGTTTACGTTCGATTTGACTTTTTTATTTAAAACCAAATAAGACTAGTTATTGTCAGACATTTTTTTTTTCAATACCAAACAAATCAAACCAAACTATAATTGAGGTTTTTTTTTTCTCATTTGACTCGAATTATCGATTTGGTGCGATTTATCAGTTTTCTTTGTACCCTTAATTTTAGTACTAGTTTGGTTAAAGCTCTTTCCTATATGGTTGAACAATTGAACATGGTAACGTCCAATTTCATAAAGAGATTTTTACACGGTAAGACTCTTAAAAATAGCATTTATATTAATGTTACTACAGATGGATTATTCCAACAATAGTGGAGATTACAAATGTAGCATATTTAAATGGAATATTAATATTTAATAGTAACTCATTTCTTTTCTAACCGTTCCCGAAAATTATAAAGTTCAAATTCTTGATATTTTATTTCTCTTTCTCTCTCATTCATAAATAAGGAGTATCACTTTCTTCACTTTAAACCCCTAGCAGCCATTGTACCATTGACTCTCCTTCTTCGTAACCAAAAGCTTCATCGTCACCTCTTCACCGTGAACCTCCATCTCTGCAAAACAGTCATCTGACTGTTTCCCTTCAACAACTCCACCAAACCCTTAAAAGAGCACTTCTTAACCAATGCTATAGTTGCCATGGTTTGCTTCGCATCCAAAACAACCTGCATCGTTATCCCTTGTTTCTTTTTTCTCAAAACAATTTTCATTATTGAGATTGTATTATGATAAAATATTTATTGAGATGTAGTTAATTATTACTATTTCTACCATTTATACTCTGTTGAGTCAGCATATAGTTATATATAGTTATGTGTAGTTAGTTGTATTTGTATTGATATCACAACTATCATACGTGTACATATATACACAATACAATAATGAGAAAAAGTAGAGCTCCATTTTACATTTCATTTCACTCTCTCTCTATTCTCTTTCTCTCTCAGAACTTTCGAGAATCTCTATTGAAGCTTCTATGCAAGCCTCATCTCTTCTTCATTGTGATAATATCAATATGTTATCAGAGATGGTAGAATATATTTGTTTGAAATCTCCCGGAGTTTTTGTGTCTCAAGATCTCTTTTCCTTCGTCACCAACTAGGGTTTAGCTCCGTGATTACGATATGTGATTTCCGTAGAAATTGAAAAGTTTTTTGCAAGATTGGTCTGCCTACTCACCATATCGGTTGATACATTCATGAATTTCATCGATTAGAGCTCCTCTCATGGTTGTTGATCAAACCGAAAAACTCATGCGAGCAATCCTTTATACATTTACCTATCGGATAGTCCGGGAGTGATGTTAATGTCGGTTCCATTTGACGGAATTAGGTATAGGTCGTTGATAAAGAGTGTGTTGCGAGCCTTATCAGTCAAAAACAAATTAGGGTTCATAAATGGGAAATGTAGGAAACCTACCCCTAATTCACCTCAATTTCATAAATAGGAGAGATGCAACGATATGGTAGCCTCCTAGATCCTCAATTCCCATGCAAAGGCAATTTTTGACCGTGTTGAGTATGTCAATGATTTAGTGGAGCTATGGAGGGAACTGGAAGATCGATATGATTAAATAAATAGAGCAAAGATGTATCAAATCCAAATGGAGATCAACAACCTTGTTTAGGGATCTTTAGACATCAATGCCTACTACACAAGAATGAAGAGATCGTGGGAAGAACTGAGCAACCTAAGTGCTAAATCTCAGTGCATGTGTGTTTGCACGTGTGGATCAAAGGAGACTATGCATAAGGTAGAACAGGATCGATGACTCATCCAATATTTGATGGGCCTGAATGAAGTCTACACTATAGTGCAAGGAAGAATTTTGATGATGAAACCTCTGTCATCCTTGGTACATGCCTTCTCTCTGCTAATACAAGAGGATAAGCATAGGGAATTCAGACCAAACAATCAACTAAACCTCGAGACTACTTCATTGATTGCTCCATCTCTACCAGTTGTGACTCTCACTGGGTAGCCTGCCCTGATTCTAGGATATCTATCTCATTTTCCTCATCTAAAGCTGAATACAGGTCCCTCAGAAAAGTTGTTGGGGAGTTGGTGTGACTAAGCAGGTTGTTTGAAGAGTTCACTATCCCCCAATCCAGTCTCATTGCTGTCTTTTGTGATAGCCAATCTGGTATTCAAATTGCTCACAATACTGTGTTCCATAAGCGGACAAAGTATATTTAAATAGATTGTCACTTTGTAAGGAACAAACTCCAGGAGGGCCTGATCTCTCTCCACCATGTAGCCACTTCTGACCAATTGGCTGACATTCTTACTAAAGCCCTCACATGAGTTAAGCATTCTGTTGTTCTTGGCAAGTGGGCTGCCCTCCCATCCAACTTGGGGTTGGGGGTTGGGGGGAGGGAGGGAGAGAGTATTAATTATTATTATTATTATTATTTTACCATTTGTACTATGATGAGTCAGCATATAGTTATATGTAATTATGTGTAGTTAGTTGTAACACTTAGTAACATTTGTAGTGATACCACATCTGTCATACGTGTACATATACACAATACAATAATGAAAAAAAAGTAGTGTTCCATTTTACAATTCATTTCACTCTCTCTCTAATCTCTAAGATATTTTTCTCTCAGAAATTTCGAAAATCTCCATTGAAGCTTCTGCCCAAGCTTCATCTCTTCTTCATTTTGATAGTCTCAATAATGTGTCTTTCTATGTGCTTATGTGCTTACATTGCAGTATGATAAAAAGAGTAGTTGTTGAAGAAGAAATAATGAGTTGTAGCCTCCGTTCACAATGATTCCCATGTTCCGGGAACCAGTTGCATTTCTATATCCCTGAATGTCATTTTTATTAATATGTCAACTTGTTGGATCTAACTTTTTCCATTTTCTTGGGATTTGATTTTGCATCTCAAAAAATTGTAGAACTTGAGGCAGTGATAATGAGAAACGGTATATATCATAAAACTATGAAAGCTTATCACATATATACCATTAGCATATCTTTGTTAGATATACACAGAAAATAAAAAAAAATACAATTATACGGGATACCATCATTATACTACCATTTGTATAATAATGATACACACTTTAACTGAAGCAAGATATCATCTAAGATTTTTAATTATACCAAACGTATAAAAAATTTATAATGTATATTATACGACATATATACCTTATAAACATGTGTATTTTATATTTTTTCAGAACATAAAGATGTTTATGATATATATACATGATTTATTTTAATATTATACCATATTATTAACTATACATGATTTATATTTGTATGCATATAATTTTTCGTTTAAATAAGAAGGGAGATATTGAAATATTAAAATTCAAAATTCAAAATTAACTTTAACAAGATACAAGTACTTTAAGCAATTTAAGAAGTGAAAAATAATGAAATCTTGAATGAATGAATAAGATACATTGAAAATAGAATAATATTATATAATATACATATATCTGCCAAAGTAGCGGAGGATTTAAGCCCATTCAAGCAATTGACAAGACGACTCGAGATGAAGAAAGGAGCCATCTCCAAAAGGCAAATAATTGCTTCTTACTTTGAGGAAGTAAGAAAAGATTTTATGCAAAATCTGGATATGAAAATATCAGATCAATGACGTCCATAAGTAATATCACAGAAGACGAAGAAGCTTGTGTAGCAGGTGAAGATTAAAGTGTCACGACCCAAAATCCACTAAAGGTAGTGATGGCGCCGGACACCACTGTCAAGCAAGCCAACTACAATTTACTAGCAATTTCTCATTTTAATTATTTTGAAATTATTTCCTTTAAACAAATAAATATTAAATAATAAACTCCGATGGATAAATAATGAAACATTTAACAAATTTTTTAAATTTCTGAATAAATCCCTAGACATCCCAGAACCCGATGTCACAAGTGCTTGAGCAATTTCAAAGAAATAATGTAATACAACAACCGTCCGGAATACTGTATTGGACGGAACATAGATACAGTAATCTGAAAGAGATTCTGCTGGCTGCGGGTCACCTCGAGAAGTGCAGCTCACTTAAGTCTCCGTATCAACCATGCTGCTACGCCCACTAGGCCGCAAAAGATGCATGTGCCTGTGCAATAAAAATGTACAGAAGTGTAGTATGAGTACGAAAATAACGTGTACCCAATGAGTATCCCGTCTAATCTCGAAGAAGTAGAGACGAGAGGTCGACTTCGACACTTACTGGTGGTCCAATAATGTTATCTCAATAATATAGTAGATCGCGGATTTTTATAAACATGATTGTAATTTAATGGAATAAAGAAAGTAAGAAATTCCTTCTTTTATAGGAAAATTTCAAATTCTTTTTCATCATTTATACAAATATTCTCAAGCCGGGAAGAGGCAATAACAACTTCAATAAGTATCAAGGCAAGCAATACAAGCATGCGCAAATTATGCCGAGGACGTACGGCCCGATCCAACAATAATTAAACTGTGCACTGCCAGAGGGTCGAATGATGCGAACCATAGATGCATCTATTACCCCGCTCGCGAATCATACATGCGACACGATCAACATAAATAAACAAACACATTGCTCGCGAATCATACATGTGACGCGGTCAACATAAATAAACAAGCACCTTGCTCGCGAATCATACATGCGACGCAGGTACACATAGACGACATGCTCAAACAGCAAATTAAGAATTTATAGGGGAACATTTATCCAACTAAAAGCCAATTCTCTTTTAGCGATTTAAGAAAATGAAGTTTAATCCCTTTTAGAAATTCATTTACCAATTTGATTAAGCAATTCAACTGCCAACAAAATTATAGATATTCCAAGCATAACATGCTTTTGGGTCCTAGACTACCTGGACTTACACATAATAGTAGCTACAAACGGACTCTCGTCACCTCATGCGTACATAGCCCCCACATATAGGAGCACATAACTAATTATTTTACCTATGGGGACAATTCCCTCTTACAAGGTTAGAAAGGAGACTCACCTCGCTCCGAAGATCCATAACAGGCATTCCACACTCTTCCGAAAGCTTGAATCGATGCTAAATGCTCCAACACTAGCCAATAATTATGCAAATCCATTAATATATGCTCAATTACTAATGACAATCCAATTTATAACAATTCCTAACCACAATCGAAAAGTTGACAAAAATGCCATCGGGCCTACATGCCCGGATTCCGAAATTTTTTGAAGGATAAGTTTACCCATAACCTCACGAACTCAAATATATAATTTACTCTAAATTTCATACCCAAAACCGTGGTCAAATTCCAAGAATATCAAATTTTTAGGTTTTCCCTCAAACCCCAAGTTTCTACCAATTTCATGCTCAAATCCGTACATAATCAATGAATTTAACTCAAGATAGGTAGTGATAGCTTACCTTATCGTTGATGATGAAACTCCCCTCTTGAAACCCGCCAAGAATCTCCCAACCCAAGAAAATATGAGAGAAAATGGCCAAATCCCGATTTTTAAAACACTCACTGCCTCCAGCCCTTTCCGCACCTGCGGTCACTTGGCCGCTTCTGCGGTTCCGCAGGTGCAGTTTCAATGCCGCTTCTGCGCCGCATCGGCCGCATCTGTGATCTCGCAGGTGCGGGATTTCCTTCGTACCTGCGGCCTCTGATCCCTTCACTTCTAACTGCTTCTGCGGCACGACGACTGCTCCTGCGGCGCCGGACCTGCGGCCCTATCCTCGCAGGTGCGGTTACACCAGCAACCATCAACTTCAGCCTTCTCCAAAATTCTATTTTCGATCCGTTAACCACCCGGAATCCTCCCGAGGCCCCCGGGACCCCAGCCAATCATACCAACCAGTCCCAAAATACATTACGGACTTGCTGGAGGCCTCAAATCATATCAAACAATGCTGAAATCATGAATCGACCTCCAATCCAAGCTTTATGAACTTTAGAACTTCAAACCTCTACTTTCGATGTTTTAACCTATCAAATCACGTCCGATTGACTTCAAATTTTGCACACAAGTAATATTCTACATTACAGACCTGCTCCAACTTTCGGAATCGGATTCCGACCCCTATATCATAATGTCCACTTCCAGTCAAACTTCTCAAAAACCTTCAAATTTCTATCTTTAGCCAAATGACTTCAAAATGACCTACGGACCTCCGAATTCACTACCGATCGCGCTCACAACACTAGAATAACCATACGGAGCTACTTCTAGACTCGGAATCCCAACGGACATTGATAACACTAAAATGCATTTCGACCCAAACATATGAACTTTCTTCCAAAATGTTAACTTCCACAATAGATGCCAAAACACTCCCGGGTCATCCAAAACTCGATCCGGGCATACGCCCAAGCCCAAAATCATCATACGAATATGCTGGAACCTCCGAATCCCGATTCCGATGTTCTCTACTCAAAAATCCAATCCTAGTTAATTCTTTCAACTTAAGCTTCCGAAATGATAATTCTCTTTCAAAATCAACTCCGCATTCCCCAGAATTCAATTTCGACCGTGCGTACAAGTCATAATACCTGAAGTGATGCTATTCAAGGCCTCAAACCGTTGAACGATGCGCTAGAGCTTAAAATGACCGGTCGGGTCGTTACATTCTCTCCCACTTAAACATACGTTCGTCCTCGAACGTGCAAACAACTGCGCTGGAGTTGTCCAAAATCATTGTTTAACACCTCGAGCACCTACCCGTGCTACCACAACTCAGCTGGGCACCGTAGTTCAATCAATCTAAAGATATCCTTTTTTCACTTAAGCAAATAAGCATTAGAGCCCAATTCCAACATCCGGAATTCTCTGCCAGGACTGTTTCCAGCATACGATCACCATATCAATCACTACACGTTGTACCCAAACATGATTGCATACCTTTGCTGAATTCACGACTTGCACCACTTTACTCACAGGACCACAATAACATTCTCTGATCAAATTAGTCGAAGTTTCCCGAATCTGATACTCCCAATGCACCTCATGATATATATATAAGTCTTGCTCTAACTCTTATAATACCGCCACAACGTAAGAGACGTGTAAAAATTCATAACCAACTGTCGAATCGACAATCATTAGGTCTATACTCCTGACAAGAACCATCACCTCATTCTGAACCGATAATGGTCTTTGCTACTTAATATACTTCATATAATCAGATTGCACTGATCCTAAATCCAAAAATCTTTTCTCACCCATTGCGAACTGCTCATGCAATAAGCCACCGCGGACATGATAAAAAATCTCACATGATGCCACGATGTGCCAATAGGCTACCAATTCGAACGCGATACAAAAGGAAAACGAACTCTGAAAAGGAAATCCAATTACCCCGCTCGCGAATCATACATGCGACGCGAGCACACAGTTAATATGAGTTCTCCTCAGAAAAATAGGAAACAAGACACATAAAAACAAATATAGGGAACTGTACTCAACATCACACTGTTGCGGCGTGCAACCCGATCCAATATAACATACCCATGGCCGCGTGCCACCCGATCCACACATAGAATTCACATAAGGAGATATATATCAAGCTAAATTGCTCATTACAATAAGATACCGAATATCGGTCACAAGCACGCTAAGTGCATAATACCATCCCATGGGAGACATATAGCTCCATAAGCTACAAAACTCAAGCACAACTGAGGTGCGATATACTAATTGAATCTCAAGAGCCATCCTACTCATATAACACATCTATACGCGGAACCTCAACAAAAAAGAAATTCACCAAGTCGTCTCACAACTCGCATGGCGCATTACATCATTACATGAAATAGCTGACGACAAAATAACATACTGACCACTCTTCCATAAGGAGTGCATTACTGAAATGAACACATCTGGCCTGATATAGAGCCCATATTCACATTTGAATCCATCCACAGACTTCAAGCTGATTCTGATAGCACTGAACTAGGCTAATAAACTTTTAGAGGTCCATAATAACTCACATTTTTCCAATAACACATAAAAACAACCATCATAACCGGAGTAATCATCCACAATCCTCAACTCAATAAATCAAGTGCCCTCCAGGCGTCAATTTCCAAATCAACGATATCCCCCCAATCTTCATACTTGGTTTAAATCTTCAACCAATCAAGTGACTACACGCCACACTTATACAACCTTTCGAGGGACACGCTCCCATAACCTTCCATAACAAATAACAGGTCCGATCATCCAAACCACCGGCCGCACTAATGCAAAAAAATGATCAAGAATCCTTAACCAGACTGCGAAGTCTTTTTCGCTAAACACCGATCTCCGGTGACGCTGAAGGCAATACCCACTTACTTTAATCATCAAAGCTCCTTTCCTGCTCATCCGAGATCGTGACATCCTTGTCAACACCGAACTGCAACTTTGATCCTCACTTCAAATTCCATACCACTCATTGTACCCAACATGCCAATATATGATAGAACATGATTTTCACCGTAACTCCGGAACCACTAATAGATTAACCCTTCATCATATAAAAACTTTTCATTTAACTCACTTCAGGAGAACCATAGCAACACACAGGTGAATTATCATAACCGTAGAATATACAAATCTCTAAGTAGTGGTCTAAGCCACCATAGCCCTTACGGTATCCGCCTACACATAACAGGCCACAACAGTAGAATACTTCTGAATAACATCAATTACGGTGGCTGACAAGCCTCACACGCACCGTCACAAATCACTTGCATAACTTGATCACGCTTAAGGAACTGATCACTACCAACAATATGCCAATTCAACTATGGCTAACCAATCTATCTTCTTCTAATTTATCCTTGATTGCTATAGAAATAATAATAACTCCATTCAACACTTAACACACTCCATCCACACTCATCCCGAGTGACCTTGAATCACGAGACCATGTTGTCTCAAATCCCACGAACCATTTCATACCTCCCAATTGCTACACTGCAAGTAAAAACATCATAGAACATTCTGGGCCTCTTCTCATAAGATACTACAAAGCTTGATTCTTAATCGTACCTATAGGCTCGAAATCATTAGGCACGACAATTTGACCTTTGAGTCCACTAGGACTGTTGTTGAGAGCCACCCGCTCTGACTTGGCCCCGAATATAATCAACTCCGTAAATCTTCTAACACATGAATACCCCCTCGACGAAGCACCCGGCAGAATCACTTCCCTTGAAACCCGCATCTATACAAGGCATAAATCCTGAATCCTTTCCAAAGTCTGAACATGAGCCAATAAGGCCAACCATAGCACACTTTTAACAATTCCTTTGCTTAAATTACCACTTATGTTCTTTTCCCGTAGCTGAAATAACCCATTAATATGCTAATAACCAGAAACCTTACAAGTAGTTAACCATGCAATCTAATCATAGGCGGTGGGACTCTCCCACTTAGCTTGAAGCCGCTATTACGCAACTCTGGAATTCACCAGGATTCTTTATCTCTTATTGACATAACCTTGCGCAATCAATCGCCAAAGTTCTCGGAATCTTTCTGTAGAACCCCTTTTTATACTCTGAATCATCAACCCCATTTGCACGACCGATATCTTTGTTGTATAACCAATAGAATTCTTTGCAGAAGCTTCGCCAACCATGCGACCGCTGATCTGCTCACTGGAGATAACCCGCCTGTGGAATTTACGCACCGACATCTTCCAACACTGCTGCACGGGGTACAGTCACTACGACATCATTAACCATCCTGAGTCCGAGCTCACTCTCTAGCTGCACAAGTCCATTCACCACTCGTGGACATCCATTAAATGTGCGGCAACATCCTTCCAATTCAAAGTTATGTTGTATCCTTCTTCATTTCAAGCAGCTCATTTGTGTTATATCAAATCTTCTGCCGCATAATGGCCCATGCTTCAAATTAAATCCGTAGGCCCAAATCACTAATCTCTAAAATTCCCAAATCATTCCAAACTCTCCTCAAGGTGCGTGGTCATCCTACCACAAAGCCCATATGCAACTCTGCCACTCTCTCTAGTTGGTGGAACTCACCCCTTTAATTGACTACTCGACCTTTGCTTCTTATACCTGGCCTTCTAGAAATGCTAACCACTACCTGATACTACCCACATGCCCTTCCTCATCCTTTGCTACTCAGTTGTTTCCTTAAATAAAATCTATCTTCGTAGCACTTGAACCCACAAATCGCTACTAACTTTAAACCTTTTCGAAGATCATCTTTATCGAGTCGTCAACATTAGAAACACCGATTCAATCCTGAACCACCGCACCCTACGATCTATGACAGCTATTTCTCCAATATTATTTCACAATATCCTACCTCAAAGGCGAATTGCAGAAGACCATAACACCGACGAACTTAACAGATACAATCGAGGATGACGACACTACATCGTAGATGAAAATTCCACCACGCTCAAAAATACCAAGTCTCGTTACTCCATTAACCCAAATATGGACATTTATAGACCAATTGCTTTTCCTTCGCCGAAAATGAAATATCAGATCTCTGAATCGTGCATTGAGTAGACTTCCTTTCAAATCATTCACCGCCCTAACATATAGGCAAGTATCCTACCATCAAGTCAATACTGCGGAACAATCGTTCATAGCATCAAGGCAACTTGTGCCTAGCCTCAGAGCTCTCAGAAGTACCGCTACTAAGCTGAAACGATAGAATATCCTTCCACAAGGCGACGATAATAGCTGAGATAACCCCGCAGGGAGAAACACCCCGTACTACATTCGTAGTGCCATTAAAATTCTTCAATTCTCGATTAATAACCAGCGGTTCGCATCGCATAAGATTGAGTAGGAAGGAAGCAAGAGCATAAGCCTCAAGGAATCAAGTCGCAAAGTGAGGAATCAAGAAGGGAAGTACTCCTAACATCCCTGTAGCCTCCCAAAGATAAGTACAAACGTTTCCGTACCGATCCGCGAAACTCTACTAGACTTGCTCATGACTCGTGAGACCTAAGGGAACCTAGAGCTCTGATACCATGTTGTCACGATCCAAAATCCACTAAGGGCTATGATTGCGCCGGGAACCACTGTCAGGCAAGCCAACTACAATTTACTAGCAATTTCTCATTTTAATTATTTTGAAATCATTTCCTTTAAGTAAATAAATATTAAATAATAAACTCCACTGGATAAATAATGATACATTTAACAATTTTTTTAAGTTTCTGAATAAACCCATAGACATCCCAGAACCCGGTGTCACAAGTGCATGAGCAATTTTTAAGAAATAATGTAACACAACAACCGTCCAGAATACAGTATTGGATGGAACATAAATACAGTAATTTGTAAGAGACTCTGCTGGCTGCGAGTCGCCTTGAGAAGTGCAGCTCACCTACGTCTCCTTATCAACCATGCTGCTACGCCCACTAGGCCACTAGATATGCATGTGCCTGTGCAAAAAAAATGCACAGAAGTATAGTATGAGTACAAAAACAACGTGTACCCAATGAGTATCTCATCTAATCTCGAAGAAGTAGAGATGAGAGATCAATTCGACACTTACTAGTGGTCCAATAATGTTATCTCAATAATATAGTAGATCGGGGATTTTTATAAACATGATTGTAATTCAATGGAATAAAGCAAGTAAGAAATTCTTTCTTTTATAGGAAATTTCCAAATTCCTTTTCATCATTTATACAAATATTCTCAAGCCGGGAAGAGGCAATAACAACTTCAATAAGTACCAAGGCAAGCAATACAAGCATGCACAAATCATGCCGAGGACGTACGACCCGATCCAACAATATTTAAATTGTGCACTGCTAGAGGGTCGAATGACGCGAACCATAGATGCATCTATTGCTCCCCTCGCAAATCATACATGCAACACGGTCAACATAAATAAACAAACACCCTGCTCGCGAATCATACATGCAACACAGGTACACATAGAAATACATGCTCAAATAGCAAATTAAGAATTTATCAGGGAACGTTTTTCAAATTAAAAGCCAATTCTCTTTTAGCGATTTAAGAAAATGAAGTTTAATACCTTTTAGAAATTCGTTTACCAATTCGATAAAATTTAAGCAATTCAACTCACAACAAGATTATAGATATTCCAAGTATAGCATGTTTATGGGTCCTATACTACCCGGACTTACACATAATAGTAGCTACGCACGGACTCTCGTCACCTCGTGCGTACGTAGCCCCCACAAATAGGAGCACATAACCAATTATTTTACTTATGGGGACAATTCCCTCTTACAAGGTTAGAAAGGAGACTCACCTCACTCTGAAGATCCATAACCGGCATTCCACGCTCTTCCGAAAACTTGAATCGATGCTAAATGCTCCAAAATTAGCTAATAATTATTCAAATCCATTAATATATGCTCAATTACTCATGACAATCCAATTTATAACAATTCCTAACCCCGATCAAAAAGTTGACAAAAACGTCCTCGGGCCCACGTGCCCAGATTCCGAAATTTTTCAAAGGATAATATTACCCATAACCTCACGAACTCAAATATATAATTTACTCTAAATTTCATACCCAAAATCGTGGTCAAATTCGAAGAATATCAATTTTCTATGTTTTCCCTCAAACCCAAAGTTTCTACCAAATTTCATGCTCAAATCCGTACATAATCAATATATTTAACTCAAGATAGGTGGGGATAGCTTACCTTATCGTTGATGATGAAAATCCTCTATTGAAACCCTCCAAGAATCGCCCAAGCCAAGAAAATATGAGAGAAAATTGCCAAATCTTGATTTTTAAAATACTCACTGCCTCCAGCCCTTTCCGCACCTGCGGTCACTTGGCCGCTTCTACGGTTCCGCAGGTGGGGTTTCAATACTACTTTTGTGCCGCACCGGCCGCAGCTGTGGGATTTCTTTCGCACCTGTGGCCTCTGAGCCCTTCACTTCTAACCGCTTCTTCAGCACAACGACTGCTCCTACGGTGCCGCACCTGCGGCCCTAGCCTCACAGGTGCGGTTACAGCAGCAACTTCAGCCTTCTCCAAAATTCTATTCTCGATCCGTTAACCACTCGAAATCTATCGGAGGTCCCAGGGACCCCAACCAATCATTCCAACCTGTCCCAAAACACATTACGGACTTGCTTGAGGCCTCTAATCATATCAAACAATGCTAAAATCACGAATCGACCTCTAATCCAAGATTTATGAACTTTAGAACTTCAAACCTCTACTTTCAATGTTTAAACCTATCAAATCAAGTCCGATTGACTTCACATTTTGCACACAAGTCATATTCGACATTACGAACCTACTGCAACTTTCGGAATTAGATTCCGACCCTTATATCAAAAAGTCTACTTCCGATCAAACTTCTCAAAAACCTTCAAATTTTTATCTTTTGCCAAATGACTTCAAAATGACCTACGGACCTCCGAATTCACTACTGATCACGCTCCCAACACTAGAATTACCATAAGGAGTTTCTCCTAGACTCGGAATCCCAAACAGACATTGATAACACTGAAATGCACTTCGACCCAAACTTATGAAATTTCTTCCAAAATGCTAACTTCCACAATAGGCGCCAAAATGCTCCCGGATCATCCAAAACCCGATCTGGGCATACGCACAAGCCCGAAATCATCATATGAACCTGCTGGAACCTTCGAATCCTGATTTTGATGTCGTTTACTCAAAAATCCAATCCTAGTTAATTCTTTCAAAGTAAGCTTCCGAAATGAGAATTCTCTTTCCAAATCAACTTCGTATTCCACGGAATTCAATTTTGACCATGCGTACAAGTCATAATACCTGAAGTGATGCTGCTAATGGACTCAAACCGCTGAACGATGCACTAGAGCTCAAAACGACCGGTCGGGTCGTTACACAAAGTTTCTCTGAAGAAGCAGTTAATCTGGATATGCTAAAAAATGGAGTATGTAGAAGAATCTTCTACACAACAAAATGACTAGAGAAAAATATCACAAAATAAATTAGTAAAACAAGGCATCAAAGTTGTCACGACCCAAATTTTCATTCGTAGAATATCGTGACGGCACGTAGTCTCTAAGACTAGATAAGCCTAACAACATGCAGACTAACTGAAATAATAACTTAAATCCCAAAACATCAACAACTATATAAATAAAAACTACTACTCAACGCGTACTAATCCTAAAACCCGATGAAATATAAGTCATAAGCTTTAGATACAATGCGGAACGCTCTTATATATCACTGTCATAAATATATAAAGATATAAGAAAAGAACAGGATAGAAGGGGACTCCATTGCGGACACGAGCAAGTGTACCTTGAAGTCTCCAAAGCAGCAACACATCACACTAATCCCGAGGCTGATGGGATGTACCTGGATATGCACAAAATATGTGCAGAAACGTAGTATGAGTACACCACAATGGTACCCAGTAAGTGATAAACCTAACCTTGGTAGAGTAGTGACAAGGTCAGGTCAGGGCCCTACAGGAAATAATAAGAAATAAGACAAAAGATATAATGATATAATAAAAATGACAGGGAAGTGAGACAATAAAGAATTTACATAAGAAAGCAAATACAACACGAAAGGAAACAAGAATCTTATAGGTTAAGAAAAACAACAACATCAATACAACTGTCACACCTCCTTCTGTCGCCCCCGCGAGGGGCGTAGGAGTTTTTCCAATTAAAGGACAATCGAAACGGGATTTGTTTATTTATTTCAGAGTCGCCACTTGGGAGATTTAGGGTGTCCCAAGTCACCAATTTAATCCCGAATCGAGGAAAAGAATGACTCTGTATTACAGTCCGCGAACCAGAAATCCGGATAAGGAATTCTGTTAACCCGGGAGAAGGTGTTAGGCATTCCCGAGTTCCGTGGTTCTAGCACGGTCACTCAACTGTCATATTCGGCTTGTTTATCTGATTTTATACAATTATGCGCTCATGTGCAAGTTTTAACTCTTTACCGCTTTTATTATTATATTTTAAAAGAATGTGAACATCGTTTAAAAACATGTCTTTGGATTGCGTCACATGAAATGCACCCGCAATCCGGAACACATTTTTATTCAATGTTTTGGGATTTAGATTTGGGTCGCATGAAATGCGCACCCGAGTTTAAGAAGGTAAGATTAATTAAATCGCGCCTAAAGAGTCTAACGCGTTATTATCTCTAGGGAAGGCAGTGAAATTCACTAAACAGTCCATCCCAAATTCTAAGTATTTATTATGACCAATTATTGAGGGACCCGCAACTTGCATTTTTATTTGGCGAGGCTCGTCTCGTTTTATTTAAAAGGTCATCCTATAGTGGTTATATTTTCTATTGAGTTTGTCTCTAATAATGAAAGAAGAAGAACGGTCCAACTTTATTTACATGCTTACAAGTTAGTTATTAGTCGGGTTCCGAATATGATTTGCAAAATCCGAACGTGAACGCGTATATGGGAAGTCATTTAGATATTACGGGCCCAGGACCAATGTGCATAACGTGATACTCGGCCTAGGCCACCCTTATTCCAATTGGGCCTATTCAACTTATTTGGTATGTGCTTAACATTCATAAGGGGGAAGGCTAACATGCAATGTACAGCTTACCTTAATCAAACCATATTCTTACCAACTAAAAAAACTGCCATTTGTTTAGGGAAGTAACTATTGGATACCTAACATGCTTCTTGACAACAATGATGAACTTAACAGAACATGGCTACTGCAACATTAATCCTTTTTTTTTAATATAAGCAAAAACATAGAGTTTTCCAACTAAATGATATGTATAAAAGTGCAGTTACACCACAGTTGATTTCATGGTTCTAGTAGAGAAAGTACACTATCATACATACAACTAATGTTCAGTATATTTCTAAAATGAATTCAAAATAACTTCAACTCTTTGTATTCATGCTTCAAATTTTAGCCTACATTAACCAATGTATCCGTTGTGTACCTGGTATAGGAAAGCAAAAGAAGAAGAGGAATGATCAGCAGAGCAGTATGCAACAACACAGCAATACAGGCAGTCGACAGCCCTAAACCAGTAACAGCAACAGAGACAGCCCAATAACAGACCAAAACTCAGCAACAACTTAAGAGAAAGCCCAGCAGAAATTTTAGAAAACCAAACAAACCCAGCAGGAAGACCCAATAATAACTAGTAGGAGGCACCAACGATAGGTTTAAACCAAGCAGAGGACCAGTGAACTTTCAGTCCAAACAGAAAACCAAGACACTAAACTGAAACAGTATTTAACAAGTAAAGAAACCAGGAAAGCTAAACTGAAATCCAACAGTGTCCCATCACAGCAGATTGGTGCACGAAAAGCAGTAATTTCTGATTTTTGTCAAACACCCCAGAAAGAAAACAGCCTCAAACTCCTTGATGTGGAGTTTCAGCTTTAGCACTATCTTTCTCTCAATTTATGATGTCCAACCCCTTAACTTAACTCTCTAGCCCTTAACTCTGCCCAGCCTTAATTTCTGATTTTCTAACCCCCCTTAAACTCTGATGTCTAACCCTCTTCTCTACCCTAAAGAGCCTATTTATAGGCTAAATACAGGCGGGCCCCAGGCTGCCTCGTTCCCCCAGCCCTCAACTCTGCCCATACCCCTTTATTTCCCATTAACATGTGTTTTGTGCCCCAATGGTATGGGCAGCTGACAATCTTCAATTACCCCCATGCTATCAAGTTTTGTTCCCCACTATTATATTAGTTTAATCCTATTTCAGTGCCCTACTGTCAGCCCACTTAAACTAACCATTTCTAATCTTTTCACACCCCCAAACTACCCTTGTTAGCCCCTGGTTATTACTGTTTTATCCTGCTTCAACAACCTCAAGTTTTGAACTTCTGAAAGTTCAAATTCAAGCTGCCCTAAACTGAGTTCTAACCATTTCCCACGTGCACTGCAACCATAAACCATTCCCAGCTAAATTCAAATAATCAGCTACATCACAATGGTTTGATCAAACGTGTGAGGCTTATCAGAAACAAACCTTTTGAACATTCAGCCCTGTACAACTAATCGACGACGTTTATCTAATCGACTATACTAATTATAACATAGAATAATCAGTCGATTAAACAAATAATACAAACAGGGTCCCAAATGGCTTCAGACAACTTTGCACAAAACAGAGGAACAACATAAATGGAACACTTGACGACACTGATCAAATCAAGCATGTATATCACCATACGTATTCGACTATAAACAGAAGAATAATCGACCAAATAAAAGGTCTTATGAAGATGGAGAACAATTGAAAGAAAATATCAGAAATACCAAACAAACTAATTAAACATGCTAACAAACATAAACACCATTCAAACAGAAACAGAAAAGGAAAAAAGAACTTACTCTGGAAGCTCAACAACAAACGACCCAAGCTATGACTGGACTTGACCATTTGAGGTCGAACAGACTTTAATCGGGGTGTTCTCAACCGAGAACACTTCGATTAAGGTCTATTAGACCCCAACCCTCCATTTAAACCGGCCGGATTCCCAAAGTTCTTGTGTTCTAGGGTTTGAACATTCTGATTTGGGGCTCGAGGGTTTGTGGGTAGATTCGGACCAAACCAAGCTTGGTTTGGTCACGAGTGAGGGCAGGGTAACGGCTGGTATGGATCTGGAGTGGGTTGGTGTAGATCGGGGTTTTGCTCGAACCTTCAAACGAAGATTCGAGACGATGGGGAATAATTCGAACCCAACAGTTTGCAGATCCGTGTTCAGATTGGTGGTCACCGGCATTGTTGTCGTCGGGTTCATGGTGAGGGTGAAGGGTGGCGGCTAGGGTTTGGCAATGGGGTGTTAGGTTAGTATCTTGAGAGAGACGATGGAAAGGGGGGGGGTGTTCGGATAGGGGGCGTGGGGTGTGATGAGGGGCTTATATACGGAGGGGGAAAATGGATCCTGGCCATTGGATCAGGTGAAATCGAGGGCCAGGATCCCTTCACTTAAAGGGAACGGTGTCGTTCCACTTAAAAGGAGGTCGGGTTGGTCCGGGGTAAAATGGGTCGGGCATATGGGGATGGCTTGAGGCCGTTGGATGGGATTGGGTTAACGGTTGAGATCAGATGGCCCTTTACGGCGTCGTTTGGGTAAGTGAATGGCCTGATCTGGGCCGTTCATTTGAATCAATCAATGGATCAGAATGGGGATGCTAATACGGCGTCGTTCCACCGTTTGTGAGATCGGGTCGATGTGGACTGGGTCAGCCATAGATTGGGCCTGATCTGCTTGGGTTGAACATGAGCCCAAAATCCGAGTTTCTCTTCAATTTTGAATTCTTTTTCTTTTTCTATTTTTAACTAACAATCAATAAAATTCTAAAAATAACTTGTAAAACCAAAATTATCCTACAACACTATTAAACTTTAACAACAATTATCACACAAGGTTAAATATTTAATTAATTAAAACAAAATTACACAGCGGCACACATAAATGACAAAAATGCAACAAAACTGCATATTTTGTAATTTTCTCTCTTTTTCCATAAAACATGACTCAATTAATTCCAAGACGTAAAATTAAATCTTGGATGTGCATGCAACATATATTTTTGTATTTTTTAATTAATCTCATCAAAGGTAAACATTTACGGACAAAAATAATTACCAAAATGTCACGCAAATTCTCAAAATTGTACACAGATGAAATTTGTTTTATTTTTTGATTTCTTTTGGAGTAGTTTTCCGTGAAGCAAAAATCACGTGCTCACAGCTGCCCCTCTTTGGCCGAAAACACAAAGAGTTTTCGTGCAAAGATAAAGCGAGCGGATACGAGCGATTTTTTCCCGTTGGAATACTCCGTGTGAAGCATTTTTTGAAAAAGATTTAACCGAACCTTTGCTCCAAAGTTTTCCTACATATCCTTGGCTAAAGGGGAATCAGGTTAATGTAGTTCGGGAAGTTTTGGTAGCTGGGACTACCATGGGACTGCAATGTTACTGCTGTTGCATGCTGTTATCACTGCTTACCGATCTCCTTGTTACACCATGCTTAAAAGAAAACAAGAAGCTAGGCTAGACTACGGATCATAAGATCTCATCTATCTTCAACTTGTTCTTGTTGCCTTGCTTTCTTGTCGGCTTGTATTTCTTCCGGTGCTTTTCTTCCGTGAATTTGGGGATGACACTGGCCTTTTGCTTTTCTGAATACCAGTTTTCATCATTTTGTTCGGTCCGCTGGGGATATGGCTTCCTTCATTAAGCTTTTCGGTGGTTCCTCCGGGGGTACGACTTTCTTCATCAGATTTGTTATGCTGGGCATAATTTAATGTTCACAGGCCGCTTCTTTCAAGACGCGTCTTTTCTTCCTTTTGACTCATGCGCTTGAATTTGTGCTGGGACCTCTTGTTGCAACCTTCTGCTTTCCGGTGCTGGGGATATTTATTGTTTCCTGCTGGGGATTCCTGTCGTAACCTTCTGCCTTCCGGTGGGATACTGATTTCAAGATCTGAAGTATAAGACTAAAAAGTATTCCTCTTGTTATACAGGTGGGCGCTGAATGCAAAAATATGAAATGTATTCCCTCGTTATACTGGTGGGCGACCTAGGACATGAAATGAAAACAGAAACGTATGCCCGCATTATACTGGCGGGCGGCCTAGAAATGAAAAAACAGAAATGTATTCCCGCATTATACTGGTGGGCGACCTAGAACATGAAATGAAAACAGAAATGTATGCCTGCATATACTGGTGGGCGGCCTAGAAATGAAAAAAACAGAAATGTATTCCCGCATTATACTGGTGGGCGACCTAGAACATGAAATGAAAACAGAAACGTATGCCCGCATTATACTGGTGGGCGTCCTCGAAATGAAAAAACAGAAATGTATTCCCGCATTATACTGGTGGGCGACCTAGAACATGAAATGAAAATAGAAACGTATGCCCGCATTATACTGGTGGGCGGCCTAGAAATGAAAAAACAGAAATGTATTCCCGCATTGTACTCATGGGCGACCTAGAACATGAAATGAAAACTGAAACGTATGCCCGCATTATACTGGTGGGCGGCCTAGAAATGAAAAAATAGAAATGTATTCCCGCATTATACTGGTGGGAGACCTAGAACATGAAATGAAAACAGAAACGCATGCCCGCATTATACTGGTGGGCGGCCTAGAAATGAAAAAACAGAAATGTATGCCCGCATTATACTGGTGGGCGACCTAGGACATGAAATGAAAAACAGAAATGTATACCGTCATTATACTGGTGGGTGACCTAGGACATGAAATGAAAACAGAAATGCATACCCTCATTATACTGGCGGGCGACCTAGGACATGAAATGAAAACAGAAATGTATACCCTCATTATACTGGTGGGCGACCTAGGACATGAAATGAAAACAGAAATGTATACCCTCATTATACTGGTGGGCGACCTAGGACATGAAATGAAAAGACTGCAAAGTATTCCTCTCGTTATACAGGTGAGCTCCTGTTCAACTAAGACATAAAAATATTTGAATTTGTTTCCTCGTTCCTCCGAGAAATTTTTTGACAACGGCAGAAAATTTTTTGCCCCGGTTTTGGTGACCTTCCTTGTGGCGTGTCTTTCTGCCATCATCAACCTTTATTTTCCTAGAGAAATCAAAGAGAGTTTTGTTAGTTTTAACATGGTGAGTGATCGTGTCACTCCTGCTGGGGGATGATTTTCCTTTCCCTTTCCCTTGCTCTGTGCTCCCAAAACTGGTTGGGGATAAAGTTGCTTGCTGGGGATGATATGTCTGCTGGGGATGGTATTTCTGCTGGGGATGGTATTTTTGCTGGGGATGGTTTTCCATTTACCATTTCCCCGCTCTTTGATGTCTGACCCCCTTGGACCATGGTCCGTGATCTATCGAAGTTCTTGTTGGCGATCTTCTTGGAACTTGGTCCACAAGTCCTTCAACTATCGTTTTTCGCTTTTCTTCACGTTCCCCTTAACTTTCTAGGCCAGTTTGTCATTCGGTTTTGCAACAACCTCCTTTTGTCTTATTGCCTTGGCTTTGGCCTGTCCCTTCGCATTTTGCTTTGTACCATTTTGGCCCCTGGTAGTGAACTTTGAAACATCCTTCTCAAAACAAATTTCTTGAAAAAGTCTTTTAGACATAGAAATGAAAAAGATAAAAAAAAAAAATCTTTCTGAACAAGTGTTGGGAGAGAAGTAAAAGAAAGAACTTATCTTGATGGTACGACTGGTCCCAACGATCATGTCGTGCATTACGGATTAATCGACCCAGTCTATTTGTACCAATCAATCTTCCTGATGGCCTCCCTTGCTGGGGATAAATAGGTGGCCACCTCTTCGCAAATGCGGATCCTTTTTGCCAACCTATCTTGTCGCCTTATAGTGCCCTTCGAGGGGTTTTCACTAATAAGACTCTCTCCTCTCTCTCAGCTCCCGTCGCCTTATGGTGCCTGTGAAGGTTTTCACCAATAAGACTCTCTCGTTTTATTTCTCTCATCTTTCGTCGCCTTACGGTTCCTGTGAAGGTTTTCACCGATAAGACTCTCTCATTTTATTTTCTATCGGGGAATTGGAGTGCTGCTGATATGACTCTCTCTTCCGGTGATTCTTTTCGGCTATCAATTCATTTCCAGTTTATGATCCTCTTCTTTGCTGGGGATCAGTGTATTATTCTCGGTTTTCATTTTCTTGACTTGGCACCTCTTGGATATTGATCGGGAGGTCTTTTTGGGACATTGATGTTGGTTTTGTGTGGGTTTTAAAGAAAGGCTATCAAAATTCAAAATAACTTTGACGGGTGAAACACTACAACTCTTGGAATCAACGCCTTTTTGAAACTTCAAAACATAACTTCTGCCCCAGTTTTCTTGCTTGGGGATTTTTTATATTTACACTATGTGGAGTTATGCACACTATGCACACTATGGTGCACTATGACCGAGCCGTGAGGCGCCTACATATCCTCTTTGAGGAATCAGGTCAAACGTAGTTCCTACGGTTCCTCTATTTTCTTATGACCTTTATCTTGTTTACATTTTTCTTTTCTTTTCTCTTTTTCCATATATTTTCCCGTTAGTGATTCCAAAAGAGGGGTATGAAAGAATAAATAAGGCTCAAAGGGGGGAAGCAAAGGTTAAACGTGTTTGGATAGAAGAAAGAATTGCCTCTGTCATTTCATTATTCAATAAATACCAAGTACAAACAAACGAACCAATAACTATCATAATCAAAGAAATTACGGATAATATCTTTTGACTGCATCAGAATTGATAGCCATGTCAACGCATCTTCATTCGATATCTGTTAGACAAAAAGCGTCGTTGGAGAACACTCTGGTCACAACATAAGGCCCTTGCCAATTTGGGGCGAACTTGCCTTTTGCTTCGATCTGATGTGGGAGTATCCGTTTCAATACTTGTTGCCCTACTTCAAATTTTCTGGGGCGCACCTTCTTATTGTATGCCCTCGTCATTCTTTTCTGATACAACTGGCCATGACACACTGCTGCCAATCTTTTTTCGTCTATTAAGTTCAACTGCTCCAGTCGAGCTTTGACCCATTCATCGTCGTCAATCCCGACTTCAGCGACAATTCGGAGGGACGGAATTTCGACCTCTGCTGCTATTACTGCTTCAGTTCCGTATACCAACAAATAAGGAGTTGCACCTATGGAAGTTCGGACTGTAGTGCGATAACCCAACAAGGCAAAGGGTATTTTCTCATGCCATTGTCTAGATCCTTCTACCATCTTCCTCAGTATCTTCTTGATGTTCTTATTGGCTGCTTCAACTGCTCCATTCGCCTTAGGACGATATGGGGTGGAATTGCGGTGTGTAATCTTAAACCGTTGGCATACCTCTCTCATCAAATCGCTACTAAGATTTGCACCATTATCTGTGATGATCACTTTTGGGACCCCAAATCTGCAGATGATGTGGGAGTGAACAAAATCCACCACCGCCTTCTTGGTTACCGACTTGAAAGTTTTAGCTTCAACCCACTTGGTGAAGTAGTCGATGATCACCAGAATGAACCTGTGGTCGTTGGTCGCTGCCGGCTCAATAGGCCCAATGACATCCATGCCCCATGCAATAAATGGTCATGGCGTTGACATTGTATGCAATTCTGTTGGCGGAGAATGAATCAGATCTCCGTGCATCTGACATTGATGGCATTTCCTCACGAAATTGATGCAATCATGCTCCATAGTGAGCCAATAGTACCCTGCTCGAAGAATCTTCTTTGCCAATACATATCCGCTCATATGTGGCCCACAAACTCCCGCATGCACCTCTGCCATAACTGTCGTGGCTTGACCGGTGTCTATACATCTTAGCAATCCTAAGTCTGGGGTTCTTCTGTACAACACTTCTCCACTGAGGAAGAAACCATTTGACAAACGCCGGATGGCTCTTTTTTGGTCTCCGGTGGCTTGCTCCGGATATATCCCCATCTTGAGGTACTCCTTTATTTCATAAAACCATGGCTCGCCATCCACTT
The DNA here is from genome assembly GCF_000393655.2 of Nicotiana sylvestris. Lineage (NCBI taxonomy): Eukaryota > Viridiplantae > Streptophyta > Magnoliopsida > Solanales > Solanaceae > Nicotiana > Nicotiana sylvestris. Next base: position 62,385,177 of record NC_091057.1, read on the forward strand.
CCTCTTCTACCATGCTACAATAAGCGTGCTGATCACGAACCTGAATGTGCAAGGGGTCAACATACATTTTGTCGGGGTGGTGTAACATTGATGCTAAGGTGGCCAATGCATCGTCAACCTCATTATGAACTCTGGGGATATGTATGAATTCCACTGATCGAAATCGCTTGCTCAGATCGTGCAAACATTGTTGATATGGTATGAGTTTCAAATCCCGTGTTTCCCACTCACCCTGAATCTGATGTACCAGGAGGTCCGAGTCTCCCAAGACCAAAACATCCTGGACATCCATGTCTGCAGCTAGTCGCAGACCCAAAATGCATGCTTCATACTCGGCCATGTTGTTGGTACAATAGAAACGTAGCTAAGCTGTAACAGGATAGTGATGTCCTGTTTCCGAAATGAGTACCGCTCCTATTCCAACCACTTTCGCATTTGCGGCTCCATCAAAGAAAAGCTTCCAACTTGGTTCCTCGGGTAATTCCCGCTCACCTATATGCATTACTTCCTCGTCTGGAAAATACGTCCTCAAAGGCTCGTATTCTTCATCAACGGGATTCTCAGTCAAGTGGTCGGACAGCGCTTAGGCTTTCATGGTCGTCCTCGTCACATAGACGATATCAAACTCTGTGAGCAAAATTTGCCATTTTGCTAACCTCCCTGTAGGCATAGGTTTCTGGAAAATGTACCTTAATGGATCCAAACGGGGATATGAGATAAGTAGTATACGAGGACAAATAGTGCTTCAACTTCTGAGCCACCCAAGTTAGGGCACAACATGTCCTCTCGAGTTGAGTGTACTTGACCTCATATACTGTAAACTTCTTGCTAAGATAATAAATGGCCTGCGTCTTCCTTCCTGTAATGTCTTGTTGTCCCAACACGCAGCCAAACGAATTCTCCAGGACCATCAGATAAAGAATTAATGGTCTCCCCGGCTCAGGTGGGAGCAACACAGGTGGATTGGATAGATACCCTTTGATCTGGTCGAAAGCCTCTTGACACTCCGCCGTCCAGTCTATCGCAGCATCTTTCTTCAGCAGCCAAAAATATGGGTTCACAAGTTGCCGTGAGTTGAGCGATGAACCTGCTGATATAATTTAGTCTTCCCAACAGACTCATTACCTCTGTTTTGTTTTTTGGCGGTGGCAAATCTTGGATGGATTTGATCTTGGATGGGTCCAACTCAATACCCCGTCGACTAACGATGAATGCCGTCTTTTCCGCATCTTCTTCGTCCATTAAGATCTGATGATATCCTGCATAGCAATCCACAAAGGATCCGATCTCGCGCCCAGCGCAATTATCAATCAAGATATGGATGTTGGCCAATGGAAAATTATCCTTAGGACTTGCCTTGTTGAGATTGCGGTAGTCGACACATACCCTGATTTTCCCATTCTTTTTCGGCACTGGTACCACATTGGCCAACCAATCGGGATATCGAGTGACCCGAATAACTTTTGCCTGCAGCTGCTTGGTCACTTCTTCTTTGATCTTCACACTCACATCCATCTTAAATTTCCTCAATTTTTGCTTGACCAGAGGGTATGTCGGGTCAGTGGGCAATTTGTGAACCACTAGATTGGTGCTTAATCCCGGCATATCATCATATAACCATGCAAAAACATCTTTGAACTCAATGAGGGTTTTGATTAATTCCTCCCTGACGTTTGGCTCAATGTGGATGTTGATTTTGGTTTCTCTGACATTATCTGCATCCCCTAGATTCACAGCCTCGGTGTCATTCAGATTAGGCTTGGGTTTCTCTTCAAATTGGCACAGTTCTCGGTTTATTTCTTCGAAGGCTTCATCCTCGTCATATTCAGACTCATCGTCATAACTTGTATAATTAAGTCGGAGTCAGATTGATTTATTAGACTAGGTCAAAGATCCGTTGTGCATGCCATGTCATTAGAACCAGTAAAAAGAGAACTGTTCAGAAAGACAAAAGAACAAAACAAAATTAAAATGAGACAAGAAAAGAGAATTTTATTAAAAACGCGGGATAACAGGGTTCACACTTTACAAAAAAAAGGAGATTTGGATTACACCCTAGAATAATCCGAAAAACAAGAAAGAAAAATTAAAACCTACTACCAGGACTCCCCCTGGGTAGGAAGAGGAGTAACCGTCCAATTGTTGGTTTTGGCCTCAGGCCCCACAAACTGTATGCCTGCTCTGCTGGAACCCTCTCCCACTTCTATCACATGGACATCAGCAAACATCCTTTCGAAGCTTTGATTCAAATCCCCGTCCATCCCAATCAATGGTCCGAGAATTTTCGGGACCGGTGACCCCTTGGCACTCGCTCTAACAAAGGACCTGGAGAGATGCGGAATTGGTTTGGGAAGAACCCAAACTCTCTTCTTCATTTTCCGCGCTTGCTTTAGATCTGCCGCAGTAGGTTTGAACCCCAATCCAAAGGTCTCTAAATTTTTGGGCAAGGAGACAGGTTGAACAATCCCCTGAAGCTCAGCCCCCAGGCCCTTTCCTGGCACAAACCCATTACCCAGCATTTCTGAAACCATCATGACGGTTGCGGAAGCTACCCTGGGGTGTGGAACGCTTTCACCCTCGGTAATCTTGTTTGCTGATACTGCATCAAAAATCTGGTAAACCCAGGGACCTTTGTCACCGTTGGTTTCTATGAAGGGCACAATGGTGCCTCCCATGGTGCACGTAGTGTCTTCCCCATGCAGCACGACATCTTGTCTGTCCCATTCGAACTTGACCATTTAATGTAAGGTGGATGGCACCGCTTTGGCCGCGTGGATCCACGGTCGTCCCAACAAAAGGTTATAAGATACCGCGACATCCAATACCTGGAACTCCATAGTAAACTTAACCGGGCCGATGGTCAACTCGAGTACAATATCCCCCACGGTGGTCGTTCCACTTCCGTCAAATCCTCGGATGCAAATGCTGTTCTTGTAGATTCTACCATGGTCAATCTTTAACTGGTTCAGGGTGGATAATGGACAAATATTGGCACTTGAGCCGTTATCCACCAACGCCTGAGTAACTGCCGAATCTTCACATTTCACAGTCAAGTAGAGAGCTTTATTATGTTCTGTGCCTTCCACTGGCAGATCATCATCAGAGAACGTTACCTTGTTTACCTCAAAAATTTTGTTGGCAATCGTTTCAAGGTGGTTTACTGAAATTTCATTGGGCACATGAGCTTCATTCAGTATCGTCATCAGCGCCCGACGATGTTCATCCGAATGGATCAATAATGATAACAACGAGATCTGGGCCGGTGTTTCCTTCAATTGTTCGACCATGGAGTAATCCTGCACTTTCATCTTTTACAAGAACTCCTCCACCTCTTCTTCTGTCACGGGTTTCTTTGTTACTGCTGGGTTGGACCTTCTCAACTCCACGGGAGCAAAACACCGTCCCGACCGAGTCAGTCCCTGCGCCTCGCAACTATCCTCCTCCACTTGCTTCCCCTTGTACATTACCACTGCCTTTCATACTTCCAAGGCACAGCCCTGCTATCAATCACTGGCAATTAAACCACCGGCTTTATGGTGACCAGTTCCCTGCAGACCCCTTTCACAACAACTACGGGTGTGGATGATGTCCCCGATACTACCAATTTGGTTGGCTCTGGTTTCTTTGTTGCGGTGGATGGACTTTTCCCTAATATCACCACTGGCTTGACATCTTCCCCCTTCAACTGTACCCCTACTTCCCCACCGGTCGATTCTTCTTTCGGAGCGGCATGGATCATCATCACCGTCGGTGAGGGTTTCCTCGGCTCTCCTCCCTTATACACCAACTCGATCATGTGGGCTTCGTGGTATACTGGCAATGGGTTCTGGTTGATGTTGGGTGCCTCCGGTGTTTGGACCTCGATTTTATTGGCATCAATAAGATATTGTATTGCATGCCTTAACCTCCAACATTTTTCGGTATCATGCCCGAGCATTCCTGAGCAGTACTCATAGCTTATCGATCGGTCCAGATTTTGGGGTGGGGGGTTTGGCCCCCTCGGCTTGACAAGACTCACCAAACCTAGCTGCCTCAATTTGTGGAACAAGGTGATATAGGTCTCTCCCAACTCAGTAAAAGCTCTTTGTCTCTGTAGCCTGTCATTTCTAGCAGCTTGATTTCCTCGAAAACCCTCCCTTGAAGGATTCCTATATGCCCTTGGTAGAGGGTAGGCGTTTTGTGGTGGAGGGTATGTGTTCTGTGGAGGTGCATATGCGTTTTGGGGAGCCGGCGCGCGCCATTGCGGGCGAACCGGAGGCTGAGTGTATATTTGGGCCTGGTGCACAGAGAAGTGTGGCTCTTGAGGTGGATAATAGTGTTATGGCAGGCTGTATGGATAATTTGGCCTGTGGGGTCTAGGTTGGTTGTAGTATGTTCTGCCGGACCTGGACCAACTGCCTGTCTCAACCGTGGCAACTTCTTCTTTCTTCTTCCTTCCCAGTGCACCTCCCGTGCCGCTCTGAATAGCCTGGGTTGTTTCCTTGAGCGCTGAGTAATTCAGGATTTTATCGGACCTCAGTCCCTCCTCTATCATGACCCCTATCTTTACTACTTCATTGAAGGATTTTCCAACCGTTGTCATCAAGTGACCAAAGTAAGTTGGATCCAGTGTTTGCAGGAAGTAGTCCACCATTTCTCCCTCTCTCATGGGAGGATCAACCCTGGTTGCCTGTTCTCTCCAACGGAAACCAAACTCGCGAAAGCTTTCCCCAGGCTTCTTTCCGTTCCTCAGTAATGTGAGACGGTCAGGGACTATCTCGAGATTGTATTGAAAGTGACCCGCGAAAGCCTACGCTGGATCATCCCAAGTGTACCATCTGCTGGGATTTTGCCTGGTATACCATTCCAATGCTGATCCACTCAAGCTGTGACCGAAATAAGCTATCAGTAGCTCATCTTTGCCGCCTGCTCCTCTCATTTTGCTACAGAAGCCCCGCAAATGTGCCATAGGATCACCGTGCCCTTCATATAAGTCAAACTTAGGCATCTTGAATCCTGCCGGGAGTTGGACGTCTGGGAAAGGGCATAGATCCTTGTAGGCCACGCTGACCTGATTGCCCAATCCATGCATGCTCCTAAAGGATTGCTCCAGGCTTTTTAACTTCCTCATTACCTCATCCTGCTCTGGGACCTTAACCGGCTTTTCAATCTCCGCCGGGACTTCCAAGTGTGGATTATAGGTATGGGGTTCTGGTGCATTGAATGTGGGTTCAGGGGGATAGTACTGTGCATCGTGAGCCTGAAACAATGGCTCACTAGTTGACCTTTGCAATGTGGCTGGTGTGGGTCCCATAAAGGTGGGAACATTTGGTGGTGGGAAAGGTTGATGGGGTGGTGGATCTTGGGAATCATAGAGGCTTCTCTCCTGATAATAGCGGTGATTCGGGAGGCTTGTTGAAGGACCAGAGTGAGGGTATTCCGGCATATTCCCTGGTGTAAGAGCAGCGGGTGGTTCAGGGCTCTTTTGTACTTTAGCCAAGGCTAACTGCATCGCATTCATCTCTAATCCCATCCTCTCTATCTTCTCCATCGCTTCTTTCAACAACTGGCTTACTGGCCTTTCTTCCTCGGTACTATTTTCTGAAGTTGTCATGATTATTGGTACAGGTCCCTTGTATCTGGTCTAATAAGGGTGTGTTGCCAGAACACTTTAACGACTAACTGTCTGATATTTGTGGAAAACAACAAACTTGTTAGCGTTAGAGTTTAACAGATTTGGTAACAGCACATTGGGGATGCAATGCTTCCTAAACAGTTAACCATTTCTAACATGTTTTGCTTCAACTGCATGCGTCATCCCGACTTGCTTTATTTGTGCCTTTAAAGTGTTTCGGGAACCCCCATTTTCTCTCTATTATTCCTTCTTTCTTCCTTCTTTTTTTTTCCTTTTCTTTCTTTCTTTTTCTTTTTTTTTTCTTTTCTTTTAGTGGAGGTCAAATCTTATGTGGATTGCCTACGTATCACGTCCCCGCGTGAATCAGACCGGGCGTAGTTCTGCCACAAAGTAAAGACACAAAATTCTTTTGGAATCATTCAATTCATCACCAAAATTTGCTATTACAAACTACTTATTTCAAACAAAGAACAACAATAGTACAGATTCCAAAATTCTTAACCTGACTCGATGAAAAGAAAAAAAAACAACATATGGGAAGACAATGGACACATAAAGCCAACAAACAAGACTCGAACTAGGGATACATTAAAGATTCCAACTTAGGTGCTCGCGAGGCATCGTTCGGCCTTTCCGCGGACTTTGGTGTAAGACCTCTCTACAAGATCTTCAACTCATTCATGATCCGGTGGACGTAGCCCATGATGGAGGCAAGAAGGGTATCACGAGGTATTTGCTCACATGCTAGGCATCTCATGTAGATGTAGTGCCCAATCTCATCAATCCTTCCTCGGATGTTGTCCCTTTCAACGAACAGTTGCTCTATTCGCCGGTTCTTTAGTCCTAGTATTCGAACATTGTCGGCGAGTCGATCCTGAAACCTCTCCATTCATTCTTCCATTCTGGACATTAAATCATAACAGCGCCTTCTGTCTGTCCGGGCATCCCGAGCTTGTTTAAGGACCCGCTCCTGAAGAGTGGTGTTTGTTTCTCTCAACAGTCCGATGCTTATTTAAGAATCCCTTATGACTTGTTGTAGATGCTTTCTCCGTGCCATTGTTCCTTTTGCCTAACTGACCCGCATTCTTGCTATGCAAGCCTCGGATCTCTCCAAGTCTTCTCGGTTTTTGCTGACTTGATTTCTCAACTCTGCTATCAACCTTTCATCGGAGCGATGTTTCTGTCGGTCGCTGTTACTCTTACTGACTTGGCGAATTCGGGCTTTCAGTGCCTGGTTTTCTTTGGCTAATTTGTTCTTTTCACCCTGTTCCGAGGCGACTTGCACATTGTTCTCAAATATAAGCCTTTCAACTTGTCGCTTCAGTTTCCCGATTTCAGCCCGGTAGCCTTCCTCTCTCTTTAACCAGCCCCACTTTTCCTGCGAATCATCCGTAAATTATTGGACGTGAGCTCTTTTAGTAGGTCTCTGACGAATCTGGAACCTTCTCCCAAACCAAACATCGTACTTTGGGTCTACCTCACCCTTAGCCAGTTCTCGAACCATAGTATTGGGCTCCAAGAATCTACATTCGTGCCACAACTTTCTAATTTTTCCTTCGGGGAATACGACTCCTGGGCTCAGCTCAATGGCGTGCTTGCTTAGATCCTCATCAGTGGGAATTACTTGAAATCTTCCTAGCTGGCGCAATACCCGATGAGGGGCATATGGTTGGATGCTGCGAAGTCATATCAAAAGAATATGACATTCTTCGGCCGCCATGTACATTACCTCAGTATCCGACAACCACCCAAATGCCCATTCAATTTGGTCGGCTGTTGTTGACCATAATTGTGTAAGCCATGCTTCGACACCTTCGGGGAATACAACGCCCGTCATTCGTTTCTCAAAACTGCTAATACAGTTTTTTTCAGTTAACCCATGGTTCATGTATCCCGCTCGGTGACAGAGGTGTTCTTGCATTCACAGCTGGAGTAACAGATTTCATCCCTAGAAGAAATTGCCTCCTTCTCAGCATATAGTTAAAGCTCGGTAGATTTCGGACAAAACCAAAGGAACCACAGTACTGTTAGTTCTTTTGATTGCAACATCAGCCATCCCTACTAGGCCTATCTCTATTTTCTTATCATTGCGGGAATAGACCACGATTCCCAGGAATGCTGTTATGAAAGCCAAAGTACGTCTCGCCTCCCACTTGTTTTTGTTCCCAGTATGAATTAGTGCGAGGTTCGGCTCTTCAAAACCCTGAGGAGTACCATACCGTCGATATAAGAATTGGAGAGCACAACATCCTCTCGACAAATCATCATTTTTCACCTTCCGACTAATGCTTAGCAAATCCAAAAACCCGTGCGGAGATACTGGTCTGGGTGAAAGTAAATATTGTCCTCTTAACTTCCCATTCAATCCCGCATATCCGGCGATTTCCTCTAGTGTAGGTGAAAGTTCAAAGTCAACGAAACGGAATATATTGCGGGTTGGGTCCCATAACGGTATTAGAGCCTCGAGGATATCCATCCTGGGCTTGATATTCAGCAGATTGACAAAACCTCCCAAAACTCTTCCCACTATCTCTTTACTATCGGCTTCCAGATCATTCCACCACATGTGGAGTTGTAGTGGGACCTCGCTAAAGACTGAGAACGGTTCATTTCGATTGTGCTCATCCTGCACATTTATTAAGGTGATTAAAGAAAGAAAACTTTTATTAGACTCAAAACAGAACTATCTATATTCCATTTTTTTTAAAAATTTTGAAGATGAAGGACTCGGTTTTCAGATACGGCCTTTCAGCACTTCGGGGACGAAGACCTTAAGGCTGTGTGGGTTTACAGGTCAAAAATCACAAAAATGGCCATTTGTGCAAATTCCGCCTTCTGGCGTCCCTTTTGGGAATACTCGGCTATTTATGGCAAAACAGCCTGACTTGATTTATTTTCTGATGAAATTAACATTTGACATATTTTGGTTATATTTGGCAAAAGGGGAGGTTGACCCGATTAGGGCTGCCTACGTATCTCACATCCGGCGAGAATCACACCGGCGTAGTTCGCCCAATTAAACAAACTATTTTGAAACATTTCAAGCAAAATAAATGAAAATAAAAAAAAAACTACCCATTTTCGATCCCGTTAGCAAATAAACTATTTTGAAACGAAAATCAAGAATCTTTTCCCATAATAGAATAAACTATTTTTCATTTTCCATTTTTGCAGACCAGACAAATTAAAATGATAGACTCTTTTTTTCTGAATAAAACAACTATATTAAAAATAAAATATTTTTTTTCAAAATTTCGTCAGAGTTTTAACACTATTTAGTCATTGTTATTTTTTCAAAACAGAAGATTAACCCTATACACCGCCATTTTCTTTTCTCAAATTTTTTTTTTTATAATTTCTTCCAATATTCAAAATCGGTCATCATGCAAGTCCAAAGCAAATAAATGCAAAAGCGGTGAGTAGGATGCATCAGGATGGTCTTTTCTGTTTCAGGTTGTTATTCCTAGACGGACCCAACCCCTGTGTTGAGTCCCCTAAGTCAAAAATGCACATGATGCAGATAAGCGTTCCTACTAGGGATCCGGCATGAAGTTGAGTTATTCTAGGTTCAGAACCTGGGTGTTTGTTCTAGACCTGGCTTACCCGAGCGGACAGCTCGAGCCGAGGGGGGCAGCGTACCGGGAATATAGAAGCTTCGCCGGCTTAGCAACTTGTCCGAACCTCGTCCTAAATTGGGATTTGACACTATACAGAAAAGAAGTTGTACGAAGTACACCCTTCTTCATGATTCAGAAGACTTAGAGAGGAGATGGGTTTCAGCACAGTTTATATATAGTTCACGTAATATCAAAGCGGTAAAAGGCAACCAATTAGCACAATGAGCCAAAACATGTAACAAAATCAGATAAAACCAAATATAATAATTTATATAAGCTCGAATTTCTAACCCTGAACCAGTGGTTCTGGGCCAGCAAAATAGTCCCCAGCAGAGTCGCCAGAGCTGTCACACCTCCTTCTGTCGCCCCCGCGTGGGGCGTAGGAGTTTTTCCAATTAAAGGACAATCAAAACGAGACTTGTTTATTTATTTCAGAGTCGCCACTTGGGAGATTTAGGGTGTCCCAAGCCACCAATTTAATCCCGAATCGAGGAAAAGAATGACTCTGTATTATAGTCCGCGAACCAGAAATACGGATAAGGCATTCTGTTAACCCGGGAGAAGGTGTTAGGCATTCCCGAGTTCCGTGGTTCTAGAACGGTCGCTCAACTGTCATATTCGGCTTGTTTATCTGATTTTATACAATTATGCGCTCATGTGCAAGTTTTAACTCTTTACCGCTTTTATTATTATATTTTAAAAGAATGTGAACATCGTTTAAAAACATGTCTTTGGATTGCGTCACAAGAAATGCACCCGCAATCCGGAACACATTTTTATTCAATGTTTTGGGATTTGGATTTGGGTCGCATGAAATGCGCACCCGAGTTTAAGAAGGTAAGATTAATTAAATCGTGCCTAAAGAGTCTAACGCGTTATTATCTTTGGGGAAGGCAGTGAAATTCACTAAACAGTCCATCCCAAATTCTAAGTATTTATTATGACCAATTATTGAGGGCCCCGCAACTTGCATTTTTATTTGGCGAGGCTCGCCTAGTTTTATTTAAAAGGTCGTGCTATAGTGGCTATGTTTTCTATTGAGTTTGTCTCTAATAATGAAAGAAGAAGAACAATCCAACTTTATTTACATGCTTACAAGTTAGTTATTAGTCGGGTTCCGAATATGATTTGCAAAATCCGAACGTGAACGTGTATATGGGCAGTCATTTAGATATTACGGGCCCAGGCCCAATGTGCATAACGTGATACTCGGCCTGGGCCACCCTTATTCCAATTGGGCCTATTCAACTTATTTGGTACGTGCTTAACATTCATAAGGGGGAAGGCTAACATGCAATGTACAACTTACCTTAATCAAACCATATTCTTACCAACTAAAAAAACTGCCATTTGTTTAAGGAAGTAACTATTGGATACCTAACATGCTTCTTGACAACAATGATGAACTTAACAGAACATGGCTACTGCAACATTAATCCTTTTTTTTATTATAAGCAAAAACATAGAGTTTTCCAACTAAATGATATGTATAAAAGTGCAGTTACACCACAACTGATTTCATGGTTCTAGTAGAGAAAATACACTATCATACATACAACTAATGTTCAGTATATTTCTAAAATGAATTCAAAATAACTTCAACTCTTTGTATTCATGCTTCAAATTTCAGCCTACATTGACCAATGTATCCGTTGTGTACCTGGTATAGGAAAGCAAAAGAAGAAGAGGAATGATCAGCAGAGCAGTATGCAACAACACAGCAACACAGGCAGTCGACAGCCCCAAACCAGTAACAGCAACAGAGACAGCCCAATAACAGACCAAAACTCAGCAACAACTTAAGAGAAAGCCCAGCAGAAATTTCAGAAAACCAAACAAACCTAGCAGGAAGACCCAATAATAACCAGTAGGAGGCATCAGCGACAGGTTTAAACCAAGCAGAGGACCGGTGAACTTTCAGTTCAAACAGAAAACCAAGACACTCAACTGAAATAGTATTTAACAAGTAAAGAAACTAGGAAAGCTAAACTGAAATCCAACAGTATCCCATCACAGCAGATTGGTGCACGAAAAGCAGTAATTTCTGATTTTTGTCAAACACCCCAGAAAGAAAACAGCCTCAAACTCCTTGATGTGGAGTTTCAGCTTTAGCACTCTCTTTCTCTCAATTTCTAATGTCCAACCCCTTAACTTAACTCTCTAGCCCTCAACTCTGCCCAGCCTTAATTTCTGATTTTCTAACCCCCCCTAAACTCTGATGTCTAACCCTCTTCTCTACCCTAAAGAGCCTATTTATAGGCAAAATACAGGTAGGCCCCAGGCTGCCTCGTTCCCCCAGCCCTCAACTCTGCCCATACCCCTTTATTTCCCATTAACATGTGTTTTGTGCCCCAATGGTATGGGCAGCTGACAATCTTCAATTACCCCCATGCTATCAAGTTTTGTTCCCCACTATTGTATTAGTTTAATCCTATTTCAGTACCCTACTGTCAGCCCACTTAAACTAACCATTTCTGATCTTTTCACACCCCCAAACTACCCCTGTTAGCCCCTGGTTATTACTGTTTTACCCTGCTTCAACAGCCTGAAGTTTTGAACTTCTGAAAGTTCAAATTCAAGCTGCCCTAAACTGAGTTCTAACCATTTCCCACGTGCACTGCAACCATAAACCATTCCCAGCTAAATTCAAATAATCAGCTACATCACAATGGTTTGATCAAACGTGTGAGGCTTATCAGAAACAGACCTTTTGAACATTCAGCCCTGTACAACTAATCGACGACGTTTATCTAATCGACTATACTAATTATAACATAGAACAATCAGTCAATTAAACAAATAATACGAACAGGGTCCCAAATGGCTTCAGACAACTTTGCACAAAACAGAGGAACAACATAAATGGAACACTTGACGACACTGATCAAATCAAGCATGTATACACCATACGTATTCAACCATAAACAGAAGAATAATCGACCAAATAAAAGGTCTTATGAATATGGAGAACAATTGAAAGAAAATATCACAAATACCAAACAAACTAATTAAACATGCTAACAAACATAAACACCATTCAAACAGAAACATAAAAGGAAAAAACAACTTACTTTGGAAGCTCAACAACAAACGACCCAAGCTTTGACTGGACTTGACCATTTGAGGTCGAACAAACTTTAATCGGGGTGTTCTCAACCGAGAACACTTCGATTAAGGTCTATTAGACCCCAACCCTCCATTTAAACCGGCCGGATTCCCAAAGTTCTTGTGTTCTAGGGTTTGAACATTCTGATTTAGGGCTCGAGGGTTTGTGGGTACATTCGGACCAAACCAAGCTTGGTTTTGTCACGAGTGAGGGCAGGGTAACGGCTGGTATGGATCCGGGGTGGGTTGGTGTAGATCGGGTTTTTGCTCGAACCTTCAAACGAAAATTCGAGATGATGGGGAATGATTCGAACCCAACGGTTTGCAGATCCATGTTCAGGGTGGTTGGCTGCATCAGGGGTGTTACTTTGGTGGTCACCGGCATCGTTGTCGCCGGGTTCATGGTGAGGGTGAAGGATGGCGGCTAGGGTTTGGCAAAGGGTTGTTAGGTTAGTCTCTTGAGAGAGACGATGGAAAAGGGGGGGTGTTCGGATAGGGGGCGTGGGGTGTGATGAGGGGCTTATATAGGAGGGCGGAAATGGATCCTGGTCGTTGGATCAGGTGAAATCGAGGGCCAGGATCCCTTCATTTAAAGGGAACGGTGTCGTTCCACTTAAAATGAGGTCGGGTTGGTCTGGGGTAAAATGGATCGGGCATATGGGGATGGCTTGAGGCCATTGGATAGGATTGGGTTAACGGTTGAGATCAGATGGCCCTTTACGGCGTCGTTTGGGTAAGTGAATGGCCTGATCTGGGCCGTTCATTTGAATCAATCAATGGCTCAGAATTGGGATGCTAATATGGCGTCGTTCCATCGTCTGTGAGATCGGGTCGATGTGGACTGGGCCAGCCATAGATTGGTCCTGATCTGCTTAGGTTGAACATGAGACCAAAATCCGAGTTTCTCTTCAATTTTGAATTCTTTTTCTTTTTCTATTTTTAACTAACAATCAATAAAATTCTAAAAATAACTTGTAAAACCAAAATTATCCTACAACACTATTAAACTTTAACAACAATTATCACACAAGGTTAAATATTTAATTAATTAAAACAAAATTACACAGCGACACACATAAATGACAAAAATGCAACAAAACTGCATATTTTGTAATTTTCTTTCTTTTTCCATAAAACATGACTCAATTAATTCCAAGACGTACAATTAAATCTTGGATGTGCATGCAACATGTCTTTTTGTATTTTTTAATTAATCTCATCAAAGGTAAACATTTATGGACAAAAATAATTACCAAAATGTCACGCAAATTCTCAAAATTGTACACAGATGAAATTTGTTTTATATTTTGATTTCTTTTGGAGTAGTTTTCCGTGAAGCAAAAATCACGTGCTCACAACAACAAATAGAGAAGATCAACAGGGGCACTCCCGAGGTACCTCCTCGTAGTCCCAAATCATAAAAAAACTCAAAGTCTTTCCTTGTATCACTGCGAGAGCCTTTATATTTTTGTTATGAAAATCATTTTCCTCAAATAGTATCCTGCATTTTAGCCCACCTTATCACACTGCATGACTTCTAGTTTTTCCCCTACTATCCACGTGTATCAAGCCCTCCTTATCTCACTACATGCATTTCAAATCCTAGATCTTATACCACCGCATGCGTATCAATAATCACAACGGCACGATAGAAACCTCGTTCTAACAATAACAATCGCATGATAGAAACCTCATGCAACAATAACAACAGCACGGCAGAAACCTCGTACAAACAACCAAAACAATCACCTAAACAATAACATGAAAGCCAAACAAAAATGTTAAATAACAAGAAGTTTCACAAATTACAACTTGTCTCAACAGAAATCACGACCTTGCAACTCAACACTAAACTCAACAACAAGGTATTTCAAGGATGCTATTTCAAGTAAAGAATTCCAGAGTTAAGTAATGAATACAGAATAAAGAAAGCAAGTAATTTAACTAAACATGTAGTAGAAGTTACAAATAAGAGATAAGACAAGTAGACATGTGAAATTAAGCTAAACATGATGACTATACATGCTAAAGTAACTCAATTAAGTCATGAAAAGGAAACTACTTAACTAAAGCCAGAATTTCCAACATTTAGCCTGTGTATGCACTCGTCACCTCGCGTATACAACCTTCACATATCACAAATTACCAAAAAAGTACCAAATCCTAAGAGAAATTTCCCCACACAAGGTTAGACAAGTCACTTACCTCAAACCACGCTCAACAATCAATTAGAAGGTCTTTCCCTCGATTTTCCAACTTCTAACTGCTCAAATCGAGCCAAAAATAATTACATACTATAAATATAACTATAGGAAGCGAATCTAAATAATTAAATTACAAATTTAACAATGAATTGAAAAATCAACCCAAAAAGTCAGCCTGGGCTCGCGCCTTGGTACTCGACCAAAATTGTAAAATTTGATTACCCATTCAATATCGAGTCCAACCATACAAGAATTATCCAAATCCGAACTCATTTAACCTTTTACATCTTTTTTCCCAATTTTTCAAAATCCTTAATTACATGATGAATCAATGATAGATTAGTGAAATTTAATAAAAAATGAGTTAAGAAATCTTATCCAACAATCCCTCTAACATCCTTCAAAATTTAGCCTTAAACCGAGCTCTCAAGTCCAAATGGTGAAAAATGACATAAACCCTCGATTTTGAAATTTTAATCTGATGTACAACGATTCATTCATCGCGAACGCGGAATGATCCTCGTGTTCGTGATGCACAAAATTACACAGCTGCTAAAATCCTCTTTGAGAACACGAGACTCCTCACGCGAATATGATGGCCATCCTGAGAACGGTTCATTTCGATTTGTGCTCATCCTGCACATTTATTAAGGTGATTAAAGAAAGAAAACTTTTATTAGACTCAAAACAGAACTATCTATATTCCATTTTTTTTAAAATTTTGAAGATGAAGGACTCGGTTTTCAGATACGGCCTTTCAGCACTTCGGGGACGAAGACCTTAAGGCTGTGTGGGTTTACAGGTCAAAAATCACAAAAATGGCCATTTGTGCAAATTCAGCCTTACGGCGTCCCTTTTGGGAATACTCGGCTATTTATGGCAAAACAGCCTGACTTGATTTATTTTCTGATGAAATTAACATTTGACATATTTTGGTTATATTTGGCAAAAGGGGAGGTTGACCCGATTAGGGCTGCCTACGTATCTCACATCCGGCGAGAATCACACCGGCGTAGTTCGCCTAATTAAACAAACTATTTTGAAACATTTCAAGCAAAATAAATGAAAATAAAAAAAAACTACCCATTTTCGATCTCGTTGGCAAATAAACTATTTTGAAACGAAAATCAAGAATCTTTTCCCATAATAGAATAAACTATTTTTCATTTTCCATTTTTGCAGACCAGACAAACTAAAATGATAGACTCTTTTTTCTGAATAAAACAACTATATTAAAAATAAAATATTTTTTTCAAAATTTCGTCAGAGTTTTAACACTATTTAGACATTGTTATTTTTCAAAACAGAAGATTAACCCTATACACCGCCATTTTCTTTTCTCAAAATATTTTTTTTATAATTTCTTCCAATATTCAAAATCGGTCATCATGCAAGTCCAAAGCAAATAAATGCAAAAGTGGTAAGTAGGATGCATCAGGATGGTCTTTTCTGTTTCAGGTTGCTATTCCTAGACGGACCCAACCCCTGTGTTGAGTCCCCTAAGTCAAAAATGCACATGATGCAGATAAGCGTTCCTACTAGGGATCCGACATGAAGTTGAGTTATTCTAGGTTCAGAACCTGGGTGTTTGTTCTAGACCTGGCTTACCCGAGCGGACAGCTCGAGCCGAGGGGGGCAGCGTACCGGGAATGCAGAAGCTTCGCCGGCTTAGCAACTTGTCCGAACCTCGTCCTAAATTGGGATTTGACACTATACAGAAAAGAAGTCGTACGAAGTACACCCTTCTTCATGATTCAGAAGACTTAGAGAGGAGATGGGTTTCAGCACAGTTTATATATAGTTCACGTAATATCAAAGCGGTAAAAGGCAACCAATTAGCACAATGAGCCAAAACATGTAACAAAATCAGATAAAACCAAATATAATAATTTATATAAGCTCGAATTTCTAACCCTGAACCAGTGGTTCTGGGCCAGCAAAATAGTCCCCAGCAGAGTCGCCAGAGCTGTCACACCTCCTTCTGTCGCCCCCGCGAGGGGCGTAGGAGTTTTTCCAATTAAAGGACAATCGAAACGAGATTTGTTTATTTATTTCAGAGTCGCCACTTGGGAGATTTAGGGTGTCCCAAGCCACCAATTTAATCCCGAATCGAGGAAAAGAATGACTCTGTATTACAGTCCGGGAACCAGAAATACGGATAAGGCATTCTGTTAACCCGGGAGAAGGTGTTAGGCATTCCCGAGTTCCGTGGTTCTAGAACGGTCGTTCAACTGTCATATTCGGCTTGTTTATCTGATTTTATACAATTATGCGCTCATGTGCAAGTTTTAACTCTTTACCGCTTTTATTATTATATTTTAAAAGAATGTGAACATCGTTTAAAAACATGTCTTTGGATTGCGTCACAAGAAATGCACCCGCAATCCGGAACACATTTTTATTCAATGTTTTGGGATTTGGATTTGGGTCGCATGAAATGCGCACCCGAGTTTAAGAAGGTAAGATTAATTAAATCGTGCCTAAAGAGTCTAACGCGTTATTATCTTTGGGGAAGGCAGTGAAATTCACTAAACAGTCCATCCCAAATTCTAAGTATTTATTATGACCAATTATTGAGGGCCCCGCAACTTGCATTTTTATTTGGCGAGGCTCGCCTCGTTTTATTTAAAAGGTCGTGCTATAGTGGCTATGTTTTCTATTGAGTTTGTCTCTAATAATGAAAGAAGAAGAACAGTCCAACTTTATTTACATGCTTACAAGTTAGTTATTAGTCGGGTTCCGAATATGATTTGCAAAATCCGAACGTGAACGTGTATATGGGCAGTCATTTAGATATTACGGGCCCAGGCCCAATGTGCATAACGTGATACTCGGCCTGGGCCACCCTTATTCCAATTGGGCCTATTCAACTTATTTGGTACGTGCTTAACATTCATAAGGGGGAAGGCTAACATGCAATGTACAACTTACCTTAATCAAACCATATTCTTACCAACTAAAAAAACTGCCATTTGTTTAAGGAAGTAACTATTGGATACCTAACATGCTTCTTGACAACAATGATGAACTTAACAGAACATGGCTACTGCAACATTAATCCTTTTTTTTTATTATAAGCAAAAACATAGAGTTTTCCAACTAAATGATATGTATAAAAGTGCAGTTACACCACAACTGATTTCATGGTTCTAGTAGAGAAAATACACTATCATACATACAACTAATGTTCAGTATATTTCTAAAATGAATTCAAAATAACTTCAACTCTTTGTATTCATGCTTCAAATTTCAGCCTACATTGACCAATGTATCCGTTGTGTACCTGGTATAGGAAAGCAAAAGAAAAAGAGGAATGATCAGCAGAGCAGTATGCAACAACACAGCAACACAGGCAGTCGACAGCCCCAAACCAGTAACAGCAACAGAGACAGCCCAATAACAGACCAAAACTCAGCAACAACTTAAGAGAAAGCCCAACAGAAATTTCAGAAAACCAAACAAACCCAGCAGGAAGACCCAATAATAACCAGTAGGAGGCATCAGCGACAGGTTTAAACCAAGCAGAGGACCGGTGAACTTTCAGTTCAAACAGAAAACCAAGACACTCAACTGAAATAGTATTTAACAAGTAAAGAAACTAGGAAAGCTAAACTGAAATCCAACAGTGTCCCATCACAGCAGATTGGTGCACGAAAAGCAGTAATTTCTGATTTTTGTCAAACACCCCAGAAAGAAAACAGCCTCAAACTCCTTGATGTGGAGTTTCAGCTTTAGCACTCTCTTTCTCTCAATTTCTAATGTCCAACCCCTTAACTTAACTCTCTAGCCCTCAACTCTGCCCAGCCTTAATTTATGATTTTCTAACCCCCCTAAACTCTGATGTCTAACCCTCTTCTCTACCCTAAAGAGCCTATTTATAGGCAAAATACAGGTAGGCCCCAGGCTGCCTCGTTCCCCCAGCCCTCAACTCTGCCCATACCCCTTTATTTCCCATTAACATGTGTTTTGTGCCCCAATGGTATAGGCAGCTGACAATCTTCAATTACCCCCATGCTATCAAGTTTTGTTCCCCACTATTGTATTAGTTTAATCCTATTTCAGTACCCTACTGTCAGCCCACTTAAACTAACCATTTCTGATCTTTTCACACCCCCAAACTACCCCTGTTAGCCCCTGGTTATTACTGTTTTACCCTGCTTCAACAGCCTGAAGTTTTGAACTTCTGAAAGTTCAAATTCAAGCTGCCCTAAACTGAGTTCTAACCATTTCCCACGTGCACTGCAACCATAAACCATTCCCAGCTAAATTCAAATAATCAGCTACATCACAATGGTTTGATCAAACGTGTGAGGCTTATCAGAAACAGACCTTTTGAACATTCAGCCCTGTACAACTAATCGACGACGTTTATCTAATCGACTATACTAATTATAACATAGAACAATCAGTCAATTAAACAAATAATACGAACAGGGTCCCAAATGGCTTCAGACAACTTTGCACAAAACAGAGGAACAACATAAATGGAACACTTGACGACACTGATCAAATCAAGCATATATACACCATACGTATTCAACCATAAACAGAAGAATAATCGACCAAATAAAAGGTCTTATGAATATGGAGAACAATTGAAAGAAAATATCACAAATACCAAACAAACTAATTAAACATGCTAACAAACATAAACACCATTCAAACAGAAACATAAAAGGAAAAAACAACTTACTTTGGAAGCTCAACAACAAACGACCCAAGCTTTGACTGGACTTGACCATTTGAGGTCGAACAAACTTTAATCGGGGTGTTCTCAACCGAGAACACTTCGATTAAGGTCTATTAGACACCAACCCTCCATTTAAACCGGCCGGATTCCCAAAGTTCTTGTGTTCTAGGGTTTGAACATTCTGATTTAGGGCTCGAGGGTTTGTGGGTAGATTCGGACCAAACCAAGCTTGGTTTTGTCACGAGTGAGGGCAGGGTAACGGCTGGTATGGATCCGGGGTGGGTTGGTGTAGATCGGGTTTTTGCTCGAACCTTCAAACGAAAATTCGAGATGATGGGGAATGATTCGAACCCAACGGTTTGCATATCCATGTTCAGGGTGGTTGGCTGCATCAGGGGTGTTACTTTGGTGGTCACCGGCATCGTTGTCGCCGGGTTCATGGTGAGGGTGAAGGATGGCGGCTAGGGTTTGGCAAAGGGTTGTTAGGTTAGTCTCTTGAGAGAGACGATGGAAAGGGGGGGCGTTCGGATAGGGGGCGTGGGGTGTGATGAGGGGCTTATATAGGAGGGGGGAAATGGATCCTGGCCGTTGGATCAGGTGAAATCGAGGGCCAGGATCCCTTCATTTAAAGGGAACGGTGTCGTTCCACTTAAAATGAGGTCGGGTTGGTCTGGGGTAAAATGGATCGGGCATATGGGGATGGCTTGAGGCCATTGGATAGGATTGGGTTAACGGTTGGGATCAGATGGCCCTTTACGGCGTCGTTTGGGTAAGTGAATGGCCTGATCTGGGCCGTTCATTTGAATCAATCAATGGCTCAGAATTGGGATGCTAATATGGCGTCGTTCCACCGTCTGTGAGATCGGGTCGATGTGGACTGGGCCAGCCATAGATTGGGCCTGATCTGCTTGGGTTGAACATGAGCCCAAAATCCGAGTTTCTCTTCAATTTTGAATTCTTTTTCTTTTTCTATTTTTAACTAACAATCAATAAAATTCTAAAAATAACTTGTAAAACCAAAATTATCCTACAACACTATTAAACTTTAACAACAATTATCACACAAGGTTAAATATTTAATTAATTAAAACAAAATTACACAGCGACACACATAAATGACAAAAATGCAACAAAACTGCATATTTTGTAATTTTCTTTCTTTTTCCATAAAACATGACTCAATTAATTCCAAGACGTACAATTAAATCTTGGATGTGCATGCAACATGTCTTTTTGTATTTTTTAATTAATCTCATCAAAGGTAAACATTTATGGACAAAAATAATTACCAAAATGTCACGCAAATTCTCAAAATTGTACACAGATGAAATTTGTTTTATTTTTTGATTTCGTTTGGAGTAGTTTTCCGTGAAGCAAAAATCACGTGCTCACAACAACAAATAGAGAAGATCAACAGGGGCACTCCCGAGGTACCGCCTCGTAGTCCCAAATCATAAAAAAACTCAAAGTCTTTCCTTGTATCACTGCGAGAGCCTTTATATTTTTGTTATGAAAATCATTTTCCTCAAATAGTATCCTGCATTTTAGCCCACCTTATCACACTGCATGACTTCTAGTTTTTCCCCTACTATCCACGTGTATCAAGCCCTCCTTATCTCACTGCATGCATTTAAAATCCTAGATCTTATACCACCGCATGCGTATCAATAATCACAACGGCACGATAGAAACCTCGTTCTAACAATAACAATCGCACGATAGAAACCTCATGCAACAATAACAACAGCACGGCAGAAACCTCGTACAAACAACCAAAACAATCACCTAAACAATAACATGAAAGCCAAACAAAAATTTTAAATAACAAGAAGTTTCACAAATTACAACTTGTCTCAACAGAAATCACGACCTTGCAACTCAACACTAAACTCAACAACAAGGTATTTCAAGGATGCTATTTCAAGTAAAGAATTCCAGAGTTAAGTAATGAATACAGAATAAAGAAAGCAAGTAATTTAACTAAACATGTAGTAGAAGTTACAAATAAGAGATAAGACAAGTAGACATGTGAAATTAAACTAAACATGATGACTATACATGCTAAAGTAACTCAATTAAGTCATGAAAAGGAAACTACTTAACTAAAGCCAGAATTTCCAACATTTAGCCCGTGTATGCACTCGTCACCTCGCGTATACAACCTTCACATATCACAAATTACCAAAAAAGTACCAAATCCTAAGGGAAATTTCCCCACACAAGGTTAGACAAGTCACTTACCTCAAACCACGCTCAACAATCAATTAGAAGGTCTTTCCCTCGATTTTCCAACTTCTAACTGCTCAAATCGAGCCAAAAATAATTACATACTATAAATATAACTATAGGAAGCGAATCTAAATAATTAAATTACGAATTTAACAATGAATTGAAAAATCAACCCAAAAAGTCAGCCTGGGCTCGCGCCTTGGTACTCGACCAAAATTGTAAAATTTGATTACCCATTCAATATCGAGTCCAACCATACAAGAATTATCCAAATCCGAACTCATTTAACCTTTTACATCTTTTTTCCCAATTTTTCAAAATCCTTAATTACATGATGAATCAATGATAGATTAGTGAAATTTAATAAAAAATGAGTTAAGAAATCTTATCCAACAATCCCTCTAAAATCCTTCAAAATTTAGCCTTAAACCGAGCTCTCAAGTCCAAATGGTGAAAAATGACATAAACCCTCGATTTTGAAATTTTAATCTGCTGCACAACGATTCATTCATCGCGAACGCGGAATGATCCTCGTGTTCGTGATGCACAAAATTACACAGCTGCTAAAATCCTCTTTGAGAACACGAGACTCCTCACGCGAATATGATGGCCATCCTGAGAACGGTTCATTTCGATTTGTGCTCATCCTGCACATTTATTAAGGTGATTAAAGAAAGAAAACTTTTATTAGACTCAAAACAGAACTATCTATATTCCATTTTTTTTAAAAATTTTGAAGATGAAGGACTCGGTTTTCAGATACGGCCTTTCAGCACTTCGGGGACGAAGACCTTAAGGCTGTGTGGGTTTACAGGTCAAAAATCACAAAAATGGCCATTTGTGCAAATTCCGCCTTCTGGCGTCCCTTTTGGGAATACTCGGCTATTTATGGCAAAACAGCCTGACTTGATTTATTTTCTGATGAAATTAACATTTGACATATTTTGGTTATATTTGGCAAAAGGGGAGGTTGACCCGATTAGGGCTGCCTACGTATCTCACATCCGGCGAGAATCACACCGGCGTAGTTCGCCCAATTAAACAAACTATTTTGAAACATTTCAAGCAAAATAAATGAAAATAAAAAAAAAACTACCCATTTTCGATCCCGTTAGCAAATAAACTATTTTGAAACGAAAATCAAGAATCTTTTCCCATAATAGAATAAACTATTTTTCATTTTCCATTTTTGCAGACCAGACAAACTAAAATGATAGACTCTTTTTTCTGAATAAAACAACTATATTAAAAATAAAATATTTTTTTCAAAATTTCGTCAGAGTTTTAATACTATTTAGACATTGTTATTTTTTCAAAACAGAAGATTAACCCTATACACCGCCATTTTCTTTTCTCAAAATATTTTTTTTATAATTTCTTCCAATATTCAAAATCGGTCATCATGCAAGTCCAAAGCAAATAAATGCAAAAGAGGTGAGTAGGATGCATCAGGATGGTCTTTTCTGTTTCAGGTTGTTATTCCTAGACGGACCCAACCCCTGTGTTGAGTCCCCTAAGTCAAAAATGCACATGATGCAGATAAGCGTTCCTACTAGGGATCCGGCATGAAGTTGAGTTATTCTAGGTTCAGAACCTGGGTGTTTGTTCTAGACCTGGCTTACCCGAGCGGACAGCTCGAGCCGAGGGGGCAGCGTACCGGGAATACAGAAGCTTCGCCGGCTTAGCAACTTGTCCGAACCTCATCCTAAATTGGGATTTGACACTATACAGAAAAGAAGTCGTACGAAGTACACCCTTCTTCATGATTCAGAAGACTTAGAGAGGAGATGGGTTTCAGCACAGTTTATATATAGTTCACGTAATATCAAAGCGGTAAAAGGCAACCAATTAGCACAATGAGCCAAAACATGTAACAAAATCAGATAAAACCAAATATAATAATTTATATAAGCTCGAATTTCTAACCCTGAACCAGTGGTTCTGGGCCAGCAAAATAGTCCCCAGCAGAGTCGCCAGAGCTGTCACACCTCCTTCTGTCGCCCCCGCGTGGGGCGTAGGAGTTTTTCCAATTAAAGGACAATCGAAACGAGACTTGTTTATTTATTTCAGAGTCGCCACTTGGGAGATTTAGGGTGTCCCAAGCCACCAATTTAATCCCGAATCGAGGAAAAGAATGACTCTGTATTACAGTCCGCGAACCAGAAATACGGATAAGGCATTCTGTTAACCCGGGAGAAGGTGTTAGGCATTCCCGAGTTCCGTGGTTCTAGAACGGTCGCTCAACTGTCATATTCGGCTTGTTTATCTGATTTTATACAATTATGCGCTCATGTGCAAGTTTTAACTCTTTACCGCTTTTATTATTATATTTTAAAAGAATGTGAACATCGTTTAAAAACATGTCTTTGGATTGCGTCACAAGAAATGCACCCCCAATCCGGAACACATTTTTATTCAATGTTTTGGGATTTGGATTTGGGTCGCATGAAATGCGCACCCGAGTTTAAGAAGGTAAGATTAATTAAATCGTGCCTAAAGAGTCTAACGCGTTATTATCTTTGGGGAAGGCAGTGAAATTCACTAAACAGTCCATCCCAAATTCTAAGTATTTATTATGACCAATTATTGAGGGCCCCGCAACTTGCATTTTTATTTGGCGAGGCTCGTCTCGTTTTATTTAAAAGGTCGTGCTATAGTGGCTATGTTTTCTATTGAGTTTGTCTCTAATAATGAAAGAAGAAGAACAATCCAACTTTATTTACATGCTTACAAGTTAGTTATTAGTCGGGTTCCGAATATGATTTGCAAAATCCGAACGTGAACGTGTATATGGGCAGTCATTTAGATATTACGGGCCCAGGCCCAATGTGCATAACGTGATACTCGGCCTGGGCCACCCTTATTCCAATTGGGCCTATTCAACTTATTTGGTACGTGCTTAACATTCATAAGGGGGAAGGCTAACATGCAATGTACAACTTACCTTAATCAAACCATATTCTTACCAACTAAATAAACTGCCATTTGTTTAAGGAAGTAACTATTGGATACCTAACATGCTTCTTGACAACAATGATGAACTTAACAGAACATGGCTACTGCAACATTAATCCTTTTTTTTATTATAAGCAAAAACATAGAGTTTTCCAACTAAATGATATGTATAAAAGTGCAGTTACACCACAACTGATTTCATGGTTCTAGTAGAGAAAATACACTATCATACATACAACTAATGTTCAGTATATTTCTAAAATGAATTCAAAATAACTTCAACTCTTTGTATTCATGCTTCAAATTTCAGCCTACATTGACCAATGTATCCGTTGTGTACCTGGTATAGGAAAGCAAAAGAAGAAGAGGAATGATCAGCAGAGCAGTATGCAACAACACAGCAACACAGGCAGTCGACAGCCCCAAACCAGTAACAGCAACAGAGACAGCCCAATAACAGACCAAAACTCAGCAACAACTTAAGAGAAAGCCCAGCAGAAATTTCAGAAAACCAAACAAACCCAGCAGGAAGACCCAATAATAACCAGTAGGAGGCATCAGCGACAGGTTTAAACCAAGCAGAGGACCGGTGAACTTTCAGTTCAAACAGAAAACCAAGACACTCAACTGAAATAGTATTTAACAAGTAAAGAAACTAGGAAAGCTAAACTGAAATCCAACAGTGTCCCATCACAGCAGATTGGTGCACGAAAAGCAGTAATTTCTGATTTTTGTCAAACACCCCAGAAAGAAAACAGCCTCAAACTCCTTGATGTGGAGTTTCAGCTTTAGCACTCTCTTTCTCTCAATTTCTAATGTCCAACCCCTTAACTTAACTCTCTAGCCCTCAACTCTGCCCAGCCTTAATTTATGATTTTCTAACCCCCCTAAACTCTGATGTCTAACCCTCTTCTCTACCCTAAAGAGCCTATTTATAGGCAAAATACAGGTAGGCCCCAGGCTGCCTCGTTCCCCCAGCCCTCAACTCTGCCCATACCCCTTTATTTCCCATTAACATGTGTTTTGTGCCCCAATGGTATGGGCAGCTGACAATCTTCAATTACCCCCATGCTATCAAGTTTTGTTCCCCACTATTGTATTAGTTTAATCCTATTTCAGTACCCTACTGTCAGCCCACTTAAACTAACCATTTCTGATCTTTTCGCACCCCCAAACTACCCCTGTTAGCCCCTGGTTATTACTGTTTTACCCTGCTTCAACAGCCTGAAGTTTTGAACTTCTGAAAGTTCAAATTCAAGCTGCCCTAAACTGAGTTCTAACCATTTCCCACGTGCACTGCAACCATAAACCATTCCCAGCTAAATTCAAATAATCAGCTACATCACAATGGTTTGATCAAACGTGTGAGGCTTATCAGAAACAGACCTTTTGAACATTCAGCCCTGTACAACTAATCGACGACGTTTATCTAATCGACTATACTAATTATAACATAGAACAATCAGTCAATTAAACAAATAATACGAACAGGGTCCCAAATGGCTTCAGACAACTTTGCACAAAACAGAGGAACAACATAAATGGAACACTTGACGACACTGATCAAATCAAGCATGTATACACCATACGTATTCAACCATAAACAGAAGAATAATCGACCAAATAAAAGGTCTTATGAATATGGAGAACAATTGAAAGAAAATATCACAAATACCAAACAAACTAATTAAACATGCTAACAAACATAAACACCATTCAAACAGAAACAGAAAAGGAAAAAAGAACTTACTTTGGAAGCTCAACAACAAACGACCAAAGCTTTGACTGGACTTGACCATTTGAGGTCGAACAAACTTTAATCGGGGTGTTCTCAACCGAGAACACTTCGATTAAGGTCTATTAGACCCCAACCCTCCATTTAAACCGGCCGGATTCCCAAAGTTCTTGTGTTCTAGGGTTTGAACATTCTGATTTAGGGCTCGAGGGTTTGTGGGTAGATTCGGACCAAACCAAGCTTGGTTTTGTCACGAGTGAGGGCAGGGTAACGGCTGGTATGGATCCGGGGTGGGTTGGTGTAGATCGGGTTTTTGCTCGAACCTTCAAACGAAAATTCGAGATGATGGGGAATGATTCGAACCCAACGGTTTGCAGATCCATGTTCAGGGTGGTTGGCTGCATCAGGGGTGTTACTTTGGTGGTCACCGGCATCGTTGTCGTCGGGTTCATGGTGAGGGTGAAGGATGGCGGCTAGGGTTTGGCAAAGGGTTGTTAGGTTAGTCTCTTGAGAGAGACGATGGAAAGGGGGGGTGTTCGGATAGGGGGCGTGGGGTGTGATGAGGGGCTTATATAGGAGGGGGGAAATGGATCCTGGCCGTTGGATCAGGTGAAATCGAGGGCCAGGATCCCTTCATTTAAAGGGAACGGTGTCGTTCCACTTAAAAGGAGGTCGGGTTGGTCTGGGGTAAAATGGATCGGGCATATGGGGATGGCTTGAGGCCATTGGATAGGATTGGGTTAACGGTTGAGATCAGATGGCCCTTTACGGCGTCGTTTGGGTAAGTGAATGGCCTGATCTGGGCCGTTCATTTGAATCAATCAATGGCTCAGAATTGGGATGCTAATATGGCGTCGTTCCACAGTCTGTGAGATCGGGTCGATGTGGACTGGTCCAGCCATAGATTGGGCCTGATCTGCTTGGGTTGAGCATGAGCCCAAAATCCGAGTTTCTCTTCAATTTTGAGTTCTTTTTCTTTTTCTATTTTTAACTAACAATCAATAAAATTCTAAAAATAACTTGTAAAACCAAAATTATCCTACAACACTATTAAACTTTAACAACAATTATCACACAAGGTTAAATATTTAATTAATTAAAACAAAATTACACAGCGACACACATAAATGACAAAAATGCAACAAAACTGCATATTTTGTAATTTTCTTTCTTTTTCCATAAAACATGACTCAATTAATTCCAAGACGTACAATTAAATCTTGGATGTGCATGCAACATGTCTTTTTGTATTTTTTAATTAATCTCATCAAAGGTAAACATTTATGGACAAAAATAATTACCAAAATGTCCCGCAAATTCTCAAAATTGTACACAGATGAAATTTGTTTTATTTTTTGATTTCTTTTGGAGTAGTTTTCCGTGAAGCAAAAATCACGTGCTCACAACAACAAATAGAGAAGATCAACAGGGGCACTCCCGAGGTACCGCCTCATAGTCCCAAATCATAAAAAAACTCAAAGTCTTTCCTTGTATCACTGCGAGAGGCTTTATATTTTTGTTATGAAAATCATTTTCCTCAAATAGTATCCTGCACTTTAGCCCACCTTATCACACTGCATGACTTCTAGTTTTTCCCCTACTATCCACGTGTATCAAGCCCTCCTTATCTCACTGCATGCATTTCAAATTCTAGATCTTATACCACCGCATGCGTATCAATAATCACAACGGCACGATAGAAACCTCGTTCTAACAATAACAATCGCACGATAGAAACCTCATGCAACAATAACAACAGCACGGCAGAAACCTCGTACAAACAACCAAAACAATCACCTAAACAATAACATGAAAGCCAAACAAAAATGTTAAATAACAAGAAGTTTCACAAATTACAACTTGTCTCAACAGAAATCACGACCTTGCAACTCAACACTATACTCAACAACAAGGTATTTCAAGGATGCTATTTCAAGTAAACAATTCCAGAGTTAAGTAATGAATACAGAATAAAGAAAGCAAGTAATTTAACTAAACATGTAGTAGAAGTTACAAATAAGAGATAAGACAAGTAAACATGTGAAATTAAGCTAAACATGATGACTATACATGCTAAAGTAACTCAATTAAGTCATGAAAAGGAAACTACTTAACTAAAGCCAGAATTTCCAACATTTAGCCCGTGTATGCACTCGTCACCTCGCGTATACAACCTTCACATATCACAAATTACCAAAAAAGTACCAAATCCTAAGGGAAATTTCCCCACACAAGGTTAGACAAGTCACTTACCTCAAACCACGCTCAACAATCAATTAGAAGGTCTTTCCCTCGATTTTCCAACTTCTAACTGCTCAAATCGAGCCAAAAATAATTACATACTATAAATATAACTATAGGAAGCGAATCTAAATAATTAAATTACGAATTTAACAATGAATTGAAAAATCAACCCAAAAAGTCAGCCTGGGCTCGCGCCTTGGTACTCGACCAAAATTGTAAAATTTGATTACCCATTCAATATCGAGTCCAACCATAAAAGAATTATCCAAATCCGAACTCATTTAACCTTTTACATCTTTTTTCCCAATTTTTCAAAATCCTTAATTACATGATGAATCAATGATAGATTAGTGAAATTTAATAAAAAATGAGTTAAGAAATCTTATCCAACAATCCCTCTAAAATCCTTCAAAATTTAGCCTTAAACCGAGCTCTCAAGTCCAAATGGTGAAAAATGACATAAACCCTCGATTTTGAAATTTTAATCTGCTGCACAACGATTCATTCATCGCGAACGCGGAATGATCCTCGTGTTCGTGATGCACCAAATTACACAGCTGCTAAAATCCTCTTTGAGAACACGAGACTCCTTACGCGAATATGATGGCCAACATTCTCAAGATTCGCAATCGCAAAAATTCACTCGCGAATGCGTAGAACAACCCCATGAGGTCTCCCCAGCCCGCCTTTCAACTTTGCGAACGCGGATCCCTGTCCACGATCACAATGCAAAAAATCCTGACCCCTTCACGAATGTGTGGCCTTCTTCGCGAACATGAAGGTTAAATCTCCAGCCATCCATGAAGAATCTATACGAACGCGGGAATAGCTTCGCGAACGTGTAGAAGGAAACCAGAAGAACCAGATTTAGCAATCTTAATTTTCCGAAATGTGCCGAACATGGTCTGAATCACACCCGAGGCCTCCGGGACGTCAACCAAATATAATAACAAGTCCTAAACAATGATACAAACTTAGTCGAGGCCTCAAATCACATCAAACAACATCAAAAATACGAATCTCACCACAATTTAAGCTTAATGAACTTTTGAACTTTTAACTTCCATATCCAATGCTGACACCTAACAAACCACGTCCGATTGACCTCAAATTCTGCACACATGTCATAAATGATATTACGTACCTATTTCAACTTCTAGAATTGGGATCTGACTACGATATCAAAAAGTCAACTCCTGATCAATCTTTCCAAAATCTTACAAATTTTCTAACTTCGCCAATTTATGTTGACACGGCCTAAGGACCTCCAAATCAACATCCTGACACACTCCTAAGACCAATATCACCATAACAAAGCTATTGGAACCGTCAAAACTCCATTCTAGAGTCATATTCATACAATTCAATTTACGGTCAACTCCTACGACTTAAACCTCTAGTTAGGGACTATGTGTTTTATTTCACCCCGAAACTCTCCCAAAACAAAAACCAAGCATCCCGGCAAATCACGTAACTATAAAATAAAATAGAGAGAGAAATAAATAGGAGATCGGGGCTAATACTCTCAAAACGACCAGCCGGGTCGTTATATCCTCCCCCTTTTAAACCAAAGATTCATCCTCGAACTAGTACAGAGACATACTTGAAGTGGTAAAAAGATGAGGATAACGGCTACGCATATCATCCTCGGTCTCCAAGTCGCCTACTCGACTGGCTGACCCTCCACTGAACCTTTACTAAAGCAATGTTTTTCGACCTTAACTTTCAAACCAGCCTGTCTAAAGTGGCCATCTACTCCTCAACATAAGAAAAATCCTTGTCTAGCTAGACCGAGCTAAAGTGTAACACATGAGACGGATCATCGTGATACTTCCAGAGCATAGAAATAAGGAATACTGGATGAATTGTAGCTAGACTAGGTGGTAGTGTAAGTCTGTAAGCCACCTCTCCAATCCTTTCAAGAATCTCATTAGGTCTGATATACCTAGGGCTCCACTTACCCTTCTTCCCGAACCTCATAACACCCTTCATGGGAGAAACCCGGAGCAAGACCCTCTCCCCAACCATGAATGCAACATCGCGAAACATCGTTCCTCATAACTCTTCTGTCTAGATTGGTCTGTACGAAGTCGATCCTGAATCAATTTAACCTTTTTGAAAGCATCCTGAACCAAGTTTGTACCCAATAGCCTAGCCTCGCCCGGCTCGAACCAACCTACTAGAGACCGACAACATCTATCATATAAAGCCTCATACGGGGCCATCTAAATGCTTGACTGGTAGTAGTTGTTGCAGGCAATATCCGAAAGCAGCAAGAATTGATCCTAAGAGCCCCCAAACTCCATCACACATGCAAGAGCATATCCTCCAATATCTGAATAGTGGACTCGAACTGCTCGTTCGTTTGAGGGTAAAATGTTGTGCTCAACTCAACCCGAGTACCTAACTCATGTTGTACGACTCTCTAGAACTTCAACGTAAACTACGTACCCAATTAGCGATGATGGATCCTGACATGCCATGACGCCTGACAATCTCGCGGATATAAATTTGAGCCAGTTGCTCGGAAGAATAAGTAGTCACCACTGGAATGAAATGAGCCGACTTGGTCAACCTATCCTCAATAACTCAAACTATATCGAACTTCCTCTAAGTCTGTGTGAGCCTAATAATAAAATCCATAGTGATTCGCTCCCATTTTCACCCCGGAATCTCTAGCTTCTGAAGAAATCCACCTGGACGATGATGCTCATACTTCACCTGCTGACAATTTAGGAACCAAGCTACATACTCCAATATCCTCGACCAATAATACTGCCTCAGGTCCTGATACATCTTTACGATGCTTGGATGAATGGAGTACCGCGAACTTTGAGCCTCTTAGAGAATCATCTCACACAAACCATCTACATTAGGCACACATAGTCTACCCTGCATCCGCAATGCACCATCATCTCCAATAGTGACCTCCTTGGCATCACCGTGTTGAATCATGTCCTTAAGGACAAGAAGATGGGGGCCGTCATAATGACTCTCTCTAATACAATCAAAAAGAGAAGATTGAGAAACCACACAAGCATAAAATCAACTCGGCTCAGAAATATCCAATCTAAAAAATTGGTTGGCCAAGGCTTGAACATCCAATGATAATGGTCTCTCTGTTGCTGGTATATATGCTAAACTACCCTAACCCTTCGCCCTACGACTCAGTGCATCGGCCACTACATTAGCCTTCCTAGGATGATATAGAATGGTGATATCACAGTAATTCAGAAACTCTAACCACCTCTACTAATGCAAGTTAAGATCCTTCTGTTTGAACATATATTGCAGACTCTGGTGATCGGTGTAGATCTCACAAGGGACACCATATAAATAGTGACGCAAAATCTTCAAGACATGAACAATAGCTGCTAACTCAAAGTCGTGGATAGGATAGTTCTTCTCATACACCTTCAGCTGTCTAGATGCGTAGGAAATCACCCTACCGTCATGCATCAACACCGCACCGAGACCAATAAGCGATGAATCACAATGCACAATATATGACCCCGAAATAGTAGGCAATACCAATACTAAGGCTGTAGTCAAAGCAGTCTTGAGCTTTTGAAAGCTCTCCACACACTCCTCGATCCACATGAACGTAGCATCCTTCTAGGTCAATCTAGTCATAGGTGCTGCAATAGAAAAGAAACCCTCTACAAATCGACGGTAATGCCCTACAAAACCAAGGAAACTCCGAATCTCCGTAGTTGAGGACGGCCTGGGCAAACTATGAACCGCCTCAATCTTCTTCGAATCTACCTTGATCAACTCACTCGACACTACATGACCCAAAAATGCCACTGAATCTAGCCAGAATTCACACTTTGAAAATTTTGCATATAACTTCTTTTTTGCCTCAAGGTCTGACGCATAGTTCTCAGGTGCTGCTCGTGATCCTCCTAACTCCGGGAGTACACCAGAATATCATCAATAAACACAATGACAAATGGATCAAGATAGGATCAGAACACATTGTTCATCAAGTGCATGAATATTGTTGGGGCGTTGGTCAGCCCAAAAGACATCACGAGGAACTCGTAATGACCATACCGAGTCCTAAATGCAGTTTTCGGGATATCTGGCTCTAAATCATCAACTGATGATAGCCTGAACGCAAGTCAATCTTAGAGAACACTCCGTCACCCTGTAACTGATCAAATATATCATCAATACATGGCAATGGATACTTGTTTTTCACTGCAACCTTGTTCAATTGGCGATAATCAATACACATGGCATAGAACCATCCTTCTTCTTTACATACAAGACTAGAGCCACCTAAGATGACACACCAGGCCGAATGAAGCCCTTATAAAGCAACTCATGTAACTTCTCCTTTAACTCCTTCAACTCTGGTGGGTCCATACGATAGGAGGAATAGATATGGGCTGAGCTCCTAGTAACAAATCAATGCCAAACTCGATATCTCTATCGGGCGGTATGCCAAAATGATCCGCTGGGAATACACCTAGATAATCCCTCACTACTGGAACTGACTTAATAGAAGGAGTATCAACACTGACATCTCTCATATATGCTAGATACGCATCAAACCTCTTCTCAACCATCCGCTAAGCCTTTAAAAATGAAATAACCATGCTAGGAGTATAATCTAAAGTACCTCTCCACTCTAACCATGGTAATCTTGGTAAAGCTAGCATCGCGGTCTTGGCATGATAATCAAGAATAGCATGATAGGGCGACAAGCAGTCCCGGCCAAAAATAATATCAATGTTTACCATACTGAGTAACAATAGATCAACTCTAGTCTCAAAATAACTAAGAATAAACAAACACGACTGATACATATGGTCAACAACTGTAGAATCTCCCACAGGTGTAGACACATAGACAGGAGAACTCAAGGAATCACGAGATACACCCAAATACGGAGCAAAATAAGATGACACATATGAATAAGTGGAGCCTAGATCAAATAAGACTGATGCATCTCTATGACAGATCGGAACAATACTTGTGATGACAGAGTTGGATGCAACTGCCTGCGTCCGAGCATTAAGAGAATAATATCTGGTCTGGACTTGTAACAGCCCAGCCCACTAGTAATATTATCCGTTCTGGCCTAGGCCCGCACGAGTTTAAAATGCATCACTAGGGTCTAAGGTTTGTTAACTTATATACCCAGCATCCCTCTTGTGTTTGGTCGATGTGGGACTCTGTCTAAACTCTGGGGTGTTACATACACCCCCTCTTATGGACTCAGCATCCTCGCTGAGATTTGCCCCACTGCATGGGATTCGCCTATACTCAGCACTGAGGTTTGCCCCGCCTAACTGGGATTTGCCTAAACTCAGTGGAACTCTGACCCACCATCGGCAAGGCTGACACAAAAGTTGCTCTGATACCATCTGTAATAGACCAGTCCGCTAGTGATATTGTCCGCTCTAAGCCTAGACCCGCACGGATTTCAAATGTGTCACTAGGGTCTAAGGCTTATTAACTAATATTCCCAGCATCGCTCTTGTGTTTTGATAATTTGGGACTCCGTCTAAAGGCTGGGCTGTTACAGGACTCCCCTTTTAGGGTGACTTCTACCTGCCCGACCTCCACATCGAGCTGGCTATGCAAGTGGAGTTGTAGCTGGTGCTGTAACTATAGCCTGAGGACCTTGTTGAGCTCGTGGAGCCTAAGTAGTCTGTGGAGGTGCACCCCTGCTGAGTCTTGTGCAATCCCTCACCATGTGACGAGTGTCACCATACTCAAAACAAGCTCTCGGAGGGCATGGCTGCTATCGCAGGCTTAGGCCTAGTCGGCAGGATTGACCGCTGAAAGCACCCCGTGCAGGAGGTGCACTAGACAATGGTGGTGCATAATAGGGAGCTTGAGGCCTAAGAGTGGCCAGAATACCGCTGGAAGCTCAAAGTTCTGAATAAACAGGGCGACTTACATAGCCCCTACAATGACGAGTTGCAAATGGGGAACCATTACCACTATATGTGCCAGACTCTCGGGAACTTGGCCTCCCTATCCTCTCTCTCCCAAGTTAGCATACCCTCAAATATCCCAGGAATCCCCACAACCTACTAGTATATGATGTCCATATCCAACACTCGAGCCATGATAAATATGATACTGGGGTTGAGCCCTTAGATAAATCGACGGACTCGCTCTTTTATTGTAGCAACCAAGGCTGGTGCATGCCTAGCCAAATCACTGAACTAGATCGCATACTCTGGCACGGTCATATAAACCTCACGCAACTGCTCAAACGTTGCACGCCATGCATCTTTGAGACTCTAGGAATATACTTCCTCAAGTAGATATCTGAGAACTGAGTCTAAGTGAGTGAAGTTGTCTTGGCCAGACTACCCAACTCATATGCTCGCCACTATTGATAGGTCGCTCCCTTAAGCTGGAACGTAGTGAAACAAACCCCACTAGACTCCACAATACCAATAGTACGGAGGATACGGTGGCACTCCTCAAGAAAACCCTGGCATCATCTGACGCCATGCTACTGAAAGTAGGAGGGTGGTACTTCTTGTACCTCTCGAGCCTGAGTTACTCGACCTCAGAAATTGTTGCCCTAACCTCAGGCTGAACTAGGGCTACTGGCTAAACTTGTATGACCTTAGGGGCCTGGTCAACCTAGACCCGTTGCTCTAGGGTACGGGCAACGGGAGTATGTGCTCCTTCCCCTAGCTTTAGATGTGGCAGGAGTAAGTGGGATCAACCCTTCATGAGCTAAAGTGCCGAATATGCTCAGAAATTTGGCAAGAATGTCCTGGAGAGTTGGTACAGTAACAGACATCTCAGGTGCATGCTCTCCCATTGGAGCTACTGGTGGCTCCTCTATAGCAGCTCGTACGGGTGGTCTAGTTGCACCACGTGGACATCCGCGGCCTCTACCCGAGCCCCGACCACATGCGGTGCTAGTAGAAGGTGCAGGTGTTTAGTCATTTGATCTATGTGTATGTGTCTTGACCATCTATGAAAGAATAGAAAGACATACATTTAGAAGTAGAAGTCAAAAAATTCGCATGATAAGGGATCAAATAGGTGAAATTTTTCCAAACAGTTCCATAACCTCCCGAAGATAAGTACAGACCTCTCCATACAGATCCGTGAGACTCTACTAAACGTGCTTGCGACTCATAACACCAATGAACCTAGGGCTCTGATACCAACTTGTCATGACCCAAATTTCCCTCCGTAGGATGTCTGACGGCACCTAATTGATGATAGGCTAGAATTATGTATTTTAGTCATTTATTACACTCTAATTTACTGCACTTTAATTGAGTTTGAGCTTTACTCGCTAGTGTTTTGCACTAAATGTGTGTTTTATGCCTTGTAGGAGTGATTCTGATCTTTGTAGATGTTATGGAATGAATTCAAGCTATTCTGGAGCTTTGAAATCTAAGTAAAAGCCCAAGGATTAAGTTGGAATCATGTTCGGGGATCAACAAATAATAGTGCACTTTAAGAACGAAACGAAGAATCGAGCAGGCATACTGCGCATTGTCTAGTAAAATGCACATAACTTTTCACTCAGAATCAGTTTGGGCCCCACAATATATTGTTGAAAAGCTATTTAAAAGGGCTACAACTTTCATGTTTTACATTTTTCTAAATTCCCACAGCCGCGGCGCATGGGGTGGAGCATCGCGTGCCGCGGCTGTGTAAGTTGTTACTGCCCTCAAATTGCATGCTCTCTGAAGTTCCCCACAAGCACGCCGCATGGTGCGTCGCCCCATGCGGCATGCTTGTGCAAATTTTACAAAGTTATTGTCCTGTTTCACGCGGGAGAAGGTATTTTGGTCTGGTCCCAATCCTACTTGGTATAAATACATGTAAAAACATTATTTTTGTAACTTTGGAGAAACTTTTAACCTAGGGAGAGCACAGAGCCGCCGTGGAGGACGGGTTTCATCTTTCCTTCCACCAAACTTAGTAATTCTTATGTTTCTTTGTATGATTTGTTGTTTTGCTATCATGTCTATGTGGAGCTAAACTTCACATTCTAGGGTTGTGTTTCTTTCTTGACTATTGTTATTCGGATAATGATTTTGCTTTCTTGATTTCTCATATTTTTTTATTTATTCAATCTTGCGCTTAATTATTTAATTGCTTGATCACCAATTGAATACTATCTAT
Source organism: Nicotiana sylvestris (assembly GCF_000393655.2). Lineage (NCBI taxonomy): Eukaryota > Viridiplantae > Streptophyta > Magnoliopsida > Solanales > Solanaceae > Nicotiana > Nicotiana sylvestris. The sequence goes on from NC_091057.1 coordinate 62,421,694, forward strand.
GAATCTAGAATTGAACTCGAAAGTGGGAATTCTAGATTGCTTATAAGATTGAGTAGAACAAGTTCTTGAACCTGGGCATTGGGGAACGAATTCGCGATTAGGATAGACATATACCTAATTGCCTTGCTTGGTTGATTTACAAGAATTATAAATGCATTTTTGTTAGTTCTACTTCCATAGACATATAGGCGTTAGGTTAGCTTGAATAGGCGAGTAAGAACTCGATAAATTCTTATGAGTAATATTAACCCTGTTAACCAATAAACTAGATAAATTAGTTAGTCAATCCAATCGAAGAATACAATAGGATTTTAAGATAGCTCATAACCCTAGATCGTTTTCATCATATTGATAACATAAAACGTTGCTCTTCCTTTGTTCAGAGTTCATTATTTGTTTCTTTATTTTAATTAGTTTAGAATCAAGTATTTCTAGGTTTAATTCATGTTAGATAATTAGGATAGTCTAATTTAGTTAATAGTTAATCACAAGTTCTCATGGGTTCGACATCCGACTTTTAGTCACTTTATTACTTGACGACCACGTATACTTGCGTGTGAGTTTGGCCGCAACAAGTTTTTGGCGTCGTTGCCGAGGACTTAGAAATTAACTAGTCTACTAGATTAGATTTTTATTTTTTTGTCTATTCAAATTTAAATTTTATCTTAGTTTAATATTTTATCATCATTGTTTACATGGCATCTTGGAATGAGAATTGGTCGAACATTGACTATTCTTATTTTGGTGATACATGTCCATATTGTGGAGGACCACACTTGTGGAAAAATTATGAATTTAAATCTTATGTCTGGAATATTTGTAATGTGTGTGGTTTTTAAGGTGGCCATTGGGATGGTTGTCCTAATTCTTATTATCCGTCTCAGAGCTCTTATTATAATGTTACTAATATTGTTTATAAGTTTGACAGGAGCAATGAAATGGAGGATATGGAACAGCATTGCTCGTATTATGGACATGATGCAAGTAGCCGAGCAACAAGATGAAATTCAAATGGCTATACAAAGAATTAGTGCAACAATCATGAGAATGAAGGCTGAGGCGGAAGAATTGGCTAAAGAGAGCGAGTTCCCACTAGAAGATAATTTTTAAGAAGCAGATATAGTGAGCTAATCATGAAGATAAAATTTCATGAGTCACTCTATGATGTTCTTTCAAATATAATGGAACAATTGATAGAAGGAAGAACTGAGCTCAGGCAAGAGATAGACCAATTTGGCTCAGATATCCATGACTTGCAGGCTCAATTGAATAAAAAGGTTGAGGCGTCTGATGACCTACAACTAATTATTGTAGATACTGGCCAACTTTTGGAGCAAAAAGAGGAATCCCAACTATCCGACCAAATTATTAATTGTCACGACCCTAAACCCGGACCCGGTCGTGATGGCGCCTCTCGTGAAGACAAGGCCAACCGACACTTTCCAATTTCAGTTTTAAGCAATTAAACAATAAGAATTAAGTCAAAAAAGTAATAAATAATCCAAAGGTAAGCAGTGAACACTACAGTTTGCCAAAATAAAACCCAACACAGCCCGATATCGGGTGTCACTAGTCATGAGCATCTATCAATACACTACAAGTTCGAAACACCTACCAAGCTATTATAGAATAACTGAAAAAGAGATTGAAATAAGATAAAGGTAGAGAAACAAGGGACTGCGGACGCCAAGCAGCTACCTCGTGAACTCAAAAGTCTGCGAGAGCTCTCAACTCTCGCCAGCAGGATCAGCAACGCCTGAATCTGCACACGGGGTACAGGGAGTAAAGTGAGTACTCCAACTCAGTGAGTAATAATCATAAATAAAGACTGAAAGCATGAAATCACGTAAGGCACATTACAGGTTATAATGAAGCAATAAAAGCCAGTAAAAACGGTGAATGAGTAAAGATATGTAAAAAATCATTTCAGTTCAGTTTAAACTTCATAAAAAGGGAATTTTTAACAATTAAGCAGGTAAATGACAAGCAATAAGGAAGATAAACACATAAAGATTCTCCCCTCGGGCACAATGTCAACAAATCTGCCCCTCGGGCAATATCTCAGAACAGTACCAGTCCCTCGGGCTATGTCTCACATCACAATGGGTACCGGCGCTAACTGTGGGTGTGCAGACTCCTGGAGGGGCCCTTTACGGCCCAAGCACAATATCAAGCCATTTCGTGGCATCATCACTAGGCTCTCAGCCTCATATCAACAAGCCACCTCGTGGCGTACAAATCTCAGGCCCTCGGCCTTGAATCATAATCAGTGTTTCGTCACAGCATAGGCCCACGGCCTTACTCAGTCAGAATCTCACAACCACTCGGGCGATAGTAAAACATAGTGCTCAGCCCAAAATATCATTTAAAATATCATTTAAGTGTTAAAGCAGAGTAAACATGGCTGAGTTATGAAAAACAGTAGAATATAGCATGACTGAGTTCAAGTATAAAGTCAAAACAGTGAGGAAAATATCAATAAAAATCCCTTAAGGGTTCAAATAGTTGGCGCGAGGCCCAAGTATGGCATTCAGCCCAAAACATGATGTTCACAAATAGATTTCAGTCAAATACGCAGGAAAATGGTCATTCGGGATGGACTAAGTCACAATCCCCAACAGTGCATGACCCCACGCTCGTCATCAAGCGTGTGCGTAACCTCAATATAGCACAACGATGTAAAATTCAGGGTTTCATACCCTCAGGACATCATTTACAATCATTACTCACCACTACCCAGTCCAAATCTCTAGCTCGCGATGCCTTTGCCCCTCGAATCGGCCTCCGGATGCTCGAAATCTAACCAAAATCAGTGCAAAACCATCAAAATATGCTAAGGGAACAAAGCCCACTCGAAAGAAATCAAATTACAACACAAATCCCGAAATTGGCCAAACCCGACCCCCAGGCCCACGTCTCAGATTTCGGTAAAAACCACATCAATGGATTCCTTATCACTCCCGAGTTCATTCATACCAAAAGCATCAAAATCCAACCACAAACAAGCCCTCAAATCCCAAATTCTAGGTCTCCAATTTCAAGCCCTAGTTCTTCAATTTTAGGCTTAATTTCCATGATTAAATTAGGTAGATTTCACATTAGAATCGAGTTTTAAGTCCATGAATCTTACCTCCAAGTAATTCCACTTGAACCCCTCTTCAATCCTTTTGAAAAAGCTGCAAAAAAGCTCAAAAATTACGGAAATAAACCCCAAAATCGCGGACAAGATGACTATTTAAACATTCTGCCCAGGCCTCATTTCTTTCTTCACGAACGCGGTCAACACCTCATGTTCACGAAGCACAAAATAACTTTGACCAAAAATTCCTTTTCGCGATCACGACCTGTCCATCGCGAACGCGATGGCTCCTCAGCTTGACCCTTCACGATCGCATTACCTCTCTGGCGAATGTGATGAATAAAACACCTCAGGGCCAGCTGACCAAATTCCTCTATGAGAACGCGGAGCTTCCCTCGCGAACGCGATGCATAAACATCCAGCCCTTCACAAACGCGGAGCCTTCCTCGCGAACGCGATGGCCAAAATCTCAGCCTTCTCCAGCTAACCCTTCGAGAACGCGAGGACCTACTCGCGAATGCGAAAGTCTAATTCCTCTGCAATACACAACAGTTTTTCTGTAATTCCGAACAACATGAATTGGTCCGATTGACCACCCAAAACTCACCCCGAGGACCCTGGGACCTCAACCAAACATACCAACATATCCCATAACCTCATTCAAACTTGTTTCATCCTTCGGAACGCTCAAAACAACATCAAAACACCAAATTTGCATCGGATTCAAGCCTAAGAATTCCAAAATCTTCTAAATTACGCTTTTGATCAAAAACCCAAACAAACCACGTCCGAATGACCTAAAATTTCGCACATGCATCCCAAATGACACAGCGGAACTACTGCAACTCTCGGAATTCTATTCCGACCCTTATATCAAAATCTCACCTATCAACCGAAAATCGCCAAAAATCCAATTTCGCCAATTCAAGCCTAAATCTGCTCCGGACTTCAAAAAATCATTTCGATCATGCTCCGAAGTCCCAAATCACTTCCCGAAGCTATCCGAACCATCGAAATTCACATCTGAGCCCTCTAACATGTAAATCAACATCCGATTGACTTTTCCAACTTAAGCTTCCTCAAAAGAGACAGTGTCTCAAACCTTACCATATCCTTTCCGAACCCGAACCAACCAACCCGATCACATATAAAACAAATAGAAAAGGCAATAAGAAGCATAAATGGGGGAAACGGAGCGGTACCTCATGAGATGACTGGCCGGGTCGTCACATTTGACCTGGAACGAGTCAAGAAACATACCCGAAGCCTCAAACAGGTGAGGATATCTGCTCCGCATCTCCCGCTAGGTCCTCCAGGTAGCCTCCTCCACGGGCTGACCTCTCCACTGCACTTTCACTGAAGCTATATCCTTTGACCTCAACTTTCGAACCTGACGACCCAAAATAGCTACTGGCTCCACATTATAAGTCAAATCATCATCTAACTGAACCGTGCTGAAATCTAGAACATGAGACGGATCCCCAATATACTTCTGGAGCATAGAACATGAAATACCGGATGCACACTCGACAAGCTAGGTGGCAATGCAAGCTCATAATCTTCCTCCCCAATCCTCCGAAGCACCTCAAAAGGCCCAATGAACCGAGGACTCAATTTATCTTTCTTCCCAAATCTCATAACACCCTTCATGGGTGAAACCTTCAACAGAACTTTCTCACAAACCATATAGGACACATCTCGAACCTTCCTATCAGCATAACTCTTTTGCTCGACTGCACGGTACGACTCTCCTAAATCACCTTAACCTTTTTTAAAGCATCTTGCACCAAGTCTATCACCAATAGCCTAACCTCACACGCAATCCAACCAACTGGAGATCTATACCGCCTCTCATACAAAGCCTCATATGGAGCCATCTAAATACTCGACTGGTAGTTGTTGTTGTAAGAAAACTCTGCAAGCGGTAGAAATTTCTCCCATGACCCTCCGAAATCAATGACACAAGCACTCAACATGTCCTCCAATATCTGAATAGTGCGCTCGGACTGCCCGTCTGTCTGAGGGTGAAAAGTTGTGCTCAACTCCACCTAAGTACCCAACTCTCGCTACACAAACCTCCAAAACTGTGAAGTAAACTGAGTACCCCTATCTGAAATGATGTAAACTAGGATACCATGCAAACAAAAAATCTCCCTGATATAGATCTCTTCCAACCGCTCTGAAGAATAGGTAGTACACATAGGAATGAAGTGGGCGGACTTGGTTAGCCGATCCACAATCACCCAAATAGCATCGAACTTCTTTAAAGTCCGTGGAAGTCCAACTACGAAGTCCATAGTGATCCGCTCCTCCTTCCACTCTAGAATATCCATCCGCTGAAGCAAGCCACCCGGTCTCTGATGCTCATATTTCACCTGCTGAAAATTGAGACACCGAGCTACAAATCCCACAATGTCTTTCTTCATTCTCCTCCACCAATAATGCTTCCTCAAATCCCGGTACATCTTTGCGGCACCCAGATGATAGAATACCGCGAGCTATTGGCCTCATCCAGAATCAACTCCCGAAGCCCATCTACATTGGGCACACATATTCGGCCATGCATCCTCAACACCCCATCATCACCAATGGTCACATATCTGGCATCATCATGCTGAACTCTATCCTTGAGGACAAGCAAATCGGGATCATCATATTGGCGCTCTCTTATGCGATCATATAAAGAAGACCAAAAAACCACACAAGCCAATACCCGACTGGGCTCCGAAATATCCAACCTCACGAACCGATTGGCCAAGTCCTGAACATCAACCGCAAGAGGTCTCTCCCCAGCTAGAATATATGCCAAACTCCCCATACTCACTGCATTTCAGCTCAAAGCATCGGCCACCGCATTAGCCTTCCCCAGATGGTACAATATAGCGATATCATAATCCTTAAGCAACTCTAACCATCTATGTTGCCTCAAATTGAGATCTTTCTACTTGAACAACTGCTGGAGGCTACGATTATCAGTAAAAACCTCACAAGACACACCATACAAGTAATGCCTCCAAATCTTCAACGCGTGAACTTTGGCAGCCAACTCCAAATAATGAACGGGATAGTTCTTCTCATGGGGCTTCAATTGATGAGAAGCATAAGCAATAACTCTACCCTCATGCATCAATACACAACCAATACCAACTCTCGAAGCATCACAATACATGGTATATGAACCTAAAGCTTGTTGATGCCCAATTATTTCCTATATATTTTCAATATGCAAAATAAATTCAAAATAGCATATATGTGCATATATAAGCATATCCAAGTATTTTATTATTTTTTCACAATTTTTAAAGGGTTTTAAGTCAATTTATTTCCCTCTTTTATCCACAAAAACCCAATAATTATTTCCAAAATTATTATTTTTGGTGATTTATTTGTTGGAATTTTATATTTAATCTAAAATACAGCTAAGGTAATTTTTGCATATTTTTTACAAATTTATTTAGTATTTTTAAGCTAAATTGCATATAATTGCAGTATTAGCCCTTTTAAGATTCAATTGTATTTTATACTCATCAAATAAATTCCTGTATTTTTAAATTTTTAACTATATGTTATAAGTAATTTTAGTGCTTTCAATTAATTTTCAAAAAATAATTTACTATTTTTTATAAAATAAATAGGGAAAATGGCTATTTAAAATCTAGCCAGATTGGCTTTCAATTTCAGCCTAAAATTGAGCCCAAATCAGACCCAATTTCCCAGCCTAATTGCAACTCAAACCCGACCCCTAACCCATTTAAATTACCCAACCCAGATTCCCCACCTAACCTCATTAATCCTAACCGTTGATCATTTAGATCAACGACCACCGTTCTCCCTTTCCTTTTTTAACCCTGAACGACTCCTAAACCCAAATCATTTCTCTACACCCGCTGCCTTAAATCCCCTTTCCCTCTCAACTCTCTTTGAAACCTCTCAAGAACCCTAGTCGCTGCCATCTAACCCCACCCTAATCTACCTCAACCCCTGCCTAATCCATGGCCTCTCATGGTCATTTGAGATATGTATCAACCTCCTACGGCCCTGGGTGCTTGTTTCTATGGTTTTATGGCCGAACCTCGAGGGAATCTGGTCCAGTCATTGCTCGACTTTTGTTCATGGCTTTCCTCCTGCCAGTCATGACCTTTCTCCAGCCATTCATGACCTTTCAAGGCAGATCCTTGACTTTCCTGGTTAGATCGGAAACTTTCAAGGTCTTTCTCACTTTATCTGGATTTTTCTAAACCCTAATCTTTAAGATCTTTTGATTTTTCTTTCAGATATACTTTAGAACTGTACTTGTTAGGAATGTTTTAAGTGCTTTCTCGAAAGTTCTTCAACTTTTCTTTCAAAACGACCCTTCATTTTTCGATTAGGGTTTCTCTTAACCTCTCTTTTAAAAAATCTCTTCTCTGATTCTTTATGTTGTTGTATGATTTTACTATGTTCAAACTTCTTGTTATTCTTTCATTCTATTTGAGTCAGCATGTTAAAACCCTAGTTCCTTTTTGTCTCATCCGAGTTCTGAAACTGCATGTTTAAATGTGTACTTACTCGATTAAGTCCTTCGTTCTTGTTTGACTTATTTGATTTTGAGTTTTACCATCTTTTAAACTCAATTATTGTGGAAAACCCTATGTCTTTTGGTCTGACACTGCTTATTTGAAAGTATACTTTACTCGATTAAAGGTTCCTTGTTTCAGAATCTCTTTCTTTTATGTGACCTATCTAATTCTGAGTTTCACTATCTTTTTAACTCGACTATTGTTGAAACCCTAATTTCTTAAAAGGTTTTCCTCACTTGATGATGTGAGACCTTTATTTGTTTTCGATTCTCTTTACCTGTTGCTATGATTTCTTCACTGTTGATTCTATGTGACTACCTAACGACTACTATGCTTCGAATATTTTTCTTACTACTGAATCTTATGCTTATTTCTGCTTCTATTGTATGTTGTTTCCTCTACCAATGTGCTTGGCCTTGCATGTCTGATGCTTCTGTCCACTCTATTTATATACGGATTAATCTTCCTTGATTGATCTTGATATTGAGACTGATTGCAAAAGTTTTTATACGAGTCCTAATTTCTGCTCATCTGTTTAAAGTTAATTGATCCCTTTCCTTTACTATGATATTTTACCTTACTAAACCTTTTCCAAATTAAGCATGTCTTTGTATTTAGACTTGATTGTTTACTTCATGCTTTTACTACCCCTTTTATGGCAATAATGAATCTGTCCCCAAACTGATTTTCTTTCTTAATTAGACTTGCTGCTACCCGTTAAACAGTGATTCCTTAATTAAAGGGAATTACTTGGGTTAATTGATTCTGACTTGTGATTGTTTCCATATTTATGTTAAGACTTTACTTATTACCTTACTCTTCACCTGTTTTCAAAACTATAAATACCCACACTCTTTTCTTTCAAGACAAACCATTTGAGTTCAGAACACACACTTCACTCAAAACTCTCTCTTCTCTCTACTATCACTTGTGCTACTACTTTGTCTAGCCGGCTGAAAGCCAAGGCTAGGCTGTGGAAATTTGCTTACTTTTCCTTTCTGCACTTTTCTTCTTACTGGTATGTCCTAGTTAATCTTCAAGCATCAACAATAACATGTTTCTTTAGTTGTTTCAGTTTCCTTCACTCTTGCATGCTTCTGCTTATGTTTATGCAATCAAGTTACATTACTAAGCATGGTGTAATCTGCTCCCTCCCCTTCTAAATTAATGTTTTCTCTTATGTATGTACTCAGTCAGTCACTTGTTGTGTTATTTGCTGACTCATGAATCCCAAACCCCCATATCCCCCTATGTGTTTGTGTTCTATAGCTGGTTTGTAGGCATGTCAACATGATCTATTTCTGTGCATGTCCAAACCTGACCCTTCCTAGGGTCATATGCTTCATTCTATGTATTCCTAAAACCCTTGACCCCTTTTTGTAATTACTGATTCTGTGTAGTTTAAGTTTTGCTACTACTGTTTTCAAATCACCCTTATCCCTTACTATTCTCACCCAGTTTTAAATAAATCTCTGTTTCTGTACTTCCACTATACTCTTAGAACCTAGGTTCTGCCCCTCTTGTGTGAGCCTTTCCTTGGGACCCTTGAGCTCCCTCTGAACTTGGACACATAAGGTATGGCCCTTCCACACTGCACTCATCTCTATCTGGTTATGCAAACCTAGTGTAAGCACTGCCCGAGGTCCCTTGAGATCCTTAGGGAACTTTGACACACCCAGGTCTGAGAAAGGCTTTGAAATAAATGGCATTTGAGGTGGATTATTCCATAACTCAGAGAGGCAGTCAGAATCAGGCTTCATGTGGTTGTAACTTCTTATTTTATACTTTTCTAATGTAATTCAGTATTTGGTCTGTAATAATTTGTAACAAATATTGGGGCTGGTTAGTGAAAAGGGATAGGGTAATTATGCATGTTTTAGCTATTAGAAAGGTAGAAAAACATGCCTATAGGATCTGTTTTAATAAATTTTGCATATTTAATTCCACACCTAGATAACCTACCTATAGGATCTGTTTTAATAAATTCTTCATGTTTAATTCCACACTTAGATAAACTGCCTATAGGATCTGTTTTAATAAATTCTGCATGTTTTAATTCCATATTTAGACACTATGCCTATAGGATCTAAATGGCTATAATCAGACATCATGTCCACAAGATTAAAATCAGCTTCGAATTAGTTGTCATTAAAATCAGTATTTTCATAGAAATCGTGCCTATAGGAATTTCAAGTAAGTCACGCCTGCTTCATTTCACGTTCAACTAGAAATCATGTCTATAGGAATTAAAAACCAGCAATAATAGAGATCATGCCTATAGGATCTGAAACCAGTCTAGTTTAAAAATCAGTTTCACTCGTGCTGTTCTAAATCAGTTTTAAACAACCTACTCCTTTTATTAATACGGTTTAGATAGCATGCCTATAGGATCCAAATCGCTCGTTTAAAATTTTCATTGCTTTGCTACAATCTGAATCAGTAATAGATATCATGCTTATAGGACATCACCAATACCCACTTAGGCAAGCCTTAGGTTATAACAATAAAACTGAATCTGCCTTTGTTTAATTAGCAACTGCTACAACTAGCAGGCATGTCTGATTCAGACTTCTTATCTGAGTTATGTAATAAATTGGTCTACTTCAACAACTAAAACTCCCCTGCCCTAGTACTTTAAATTCTAACCCTAAATGTGTTTAAGTCATGCTATTTATGTGCTTTACTTGAGGAGGTATATATGAGCCTCTTAGTTGTTTACATGCTCCCCCTCATATGCAGTCCTACGTGTTTTGAATGTCACCTTAGTCTTTTACATTTAAAAACCCAAGAGTCAGTGTAAAATCCACCCTCTTATAGGAATAGTAGTCTTAAATTCCTCTAGGACTGAGAGGAATAGGACGGGTAACAGCATGCAATAGAGGTTGAGACCAATCCGCGCTTTAATACCTTAACGGGGTGGGAAGGGTAGATATGGATATGATGACCGATGCGCCAATACCACGTGTATCCCCTTGGGATAATTTCAAGCCCTTATCCTATCTCTGGTTATCAAACAAACTTAGAAATGAACCCTATAGGTGTCCTAATATACCTTAAGTCATTAGGTGGCATCTCTTCAAATGCAAAACCTATTTCCCAAAAGGAATGAGTTGTACTATACCCAAAATGTCATAAACCCGATTTTCCGATGCGAAGAGGGAAATAGGGGGCGCGACAAAGCTGATAGTAAAACTAACACTGGAGTTGTGGTCAAGGCTGTCTTGAGCTTCTTAAAGCTCTCCTCACATTCATCCGACCATACAAAATGTCATAAACCTGATTTTTCGATAGGAAGAGGAAAAAAGGGGGCACAACAAAGCTGATAGTAAAACTACCACTAAAGTTGTGGTCAAGGCTGTCTTGAGCTTCTAAAAGCTCTCCTCACACTCATATGACCATACAAATGAAGCACCCTTCTGAGTAAACTTGATCAAGGGAGATGTGATAGACGAGAATCCTTGAACAAACCGGCGATAATAGCTTGCCAAACCAAGAAAGCTACAAATCTCTGTGGCTAAGGACGGTCTGGGCCAACTCTGAACCGCCTCTATCTTCTTTGGATCAACCTAAATACCCTCGCTGGACACCACGTTCCCCAAGAAAGCCACTGAACTGAGCCAAAACTCACACTTGGAGAATTTTGCATAAAGCTTCTGCTTTCTCAATATCTGTAACACAACTCTCAAATGCTCTGCGTGCTTCTCCTGACTACACAAATACACCAGAATATCATCAATGAAGACTATGACAAATGAGTCGAGACAAGGTCAGAACACGCTGTTCATCAAATGCATGAATGTTGCTGGGGCATTGGTCAGCCCAAAAGACATCACCAAGAACTCATAATGACCATATCGGGTCCTGAAAGCTATCTTAAGAATATCCGAGTCCCTGATCTTCAACTGGTGATAACCCGAACAGAGATCAATCTTGGAGAACACTCTCGCTCCCTGAAGCTGGTCGAATAAATTATAATGCGAGGCAAAGGATACTTGTTCTTAATTGTTACTTTGTTCAATTGCCTATAATCAATACACATCCTCATAGTGCCATCATTCTTCTTCACAAATAGAACCGGGGCACCCCGAGGTGACACACTAGGCCGAATGAACCCCTTATCAAGGAGTTCTTGAAGCTGCTCCTTGAACTCCTTCAACTCCGCTGGTTCTATACGATACAATAGAATAGAATGGGCTAAGTGCCCTACACCAGGTCAATACCAAAATCAATATCCCTATCCGGTAGCATGCCCAACAGGTCTGCGGGAAACCCATCAAGAAAATCCCTCACGACTGGAACAAAATCAATACTGGGAGTCTCAGCACCGACATCCCTCACAAAGGCTAGATACAAAAGACAAACCTTCCTAACCATACTCTAGGCCTTCAAGAATGAGATCACTCTACTGGGAACATAATCAGTCACACCTCGCCACTCAATCTGTGGCACACCCAGTATAGCCAATATGACTGTCTTGGTATGACAGTCCAAAATAGCACGAAACGGAGATAGCCAATCCATGTCCAAAATAACATAGAAATCCACCATACACAGTAATAAAAGATCCACTCGGGTCTCCAAACCCTTAATAGTCACCATACATGACCGGTACACACGGTCTATAATAATAGTATTGCCGACCAGGGTAGATACATGAACAGGTAAAGTAAGAGACTCACGGGGCGTACCCAAATAATGAGCAAAGTATGATAACATATAAGAAAAGGTGGAGCCAGGATGAAATAATACAGAGGCATCTCTGTGGCAGACTGAAACAATACCTGTAATGATAGCATCGGAAGCAATAGCATCGGGTCTAGCTGGAAGTGCATAGAAACGGGTCTGACTGCCACCTGATCGACCTCCCCCTCTAGGGTGACCCCTAGCTAACTGACCTCCACCCCTAGCTGGCTGGGTGGGTGGTGGTGAAGTAACTGGCGCTGAAGCCGATGACTAACCCCTCTACTGAGATGAACCCGCAAGACAACGAGGGCATTGCCTCCACATAGGACCCGTCTTTCCACACTCATAACAACTCTCAAGTGTTGGAGAAGGAGACTGAAGGGAACCCCTCGCATCGGAGTGACTAGCAGATGCACCTGGCATAGAAAAGCCCTAAACTAATAGGGCACGAGACCAACTCTGAGCTGGAGAGCACTAAGTAATGACTGGCCCTGATGAGAAATGTGAGAACCATGACCCGACGATGCCCCATGATAACCTGGGCGAGCTGGCTGAGCATGCTTGAATGGACGACCTTTGCCATGCTAAAACTGACCTCTCGAAGGAGTACCACTGTAACTACTAGATCTTAGAGGCCTCTTGGCCTCCCTCTCCTCTCGCTGTTGGTGACGAACAGACTTAATCTCACGAGCAATGTGTACAACCTCCTCAAAGGTAGCACCAGTCATCCTCTCCCTATCCTTGAGAATATGAAGCTGATAAGTGAGGCCATCAACAAACCTCTTAATCCTCTCTCTATCTGTCAGAACCAACCAAATGGCATGACTAGCTAACTCGGAGAACCTCATCGCATACTACATCACAATCATCTCTCCCTGACACAACCACTCAATCTGCCTATGCAACTCCTCTCTACGAGACTGCGGCATATACTTCTGTAGAAAGAAAATGGAGAACTGCTTCCAGATAAGGGGTGCTGCACCAACAGGACTACGCCTCTCAAAAGCCTCCCACCAAGTGAAGGCAGCTCCAGAAAACTGATAAGTAGTGAAAGTGACCCCGCTAGTCTCTAGAATACCCGTTGTACGAAGCATCCGTTGACACTTATCCAAGAAATCCCGGGCATCCTCACCCTATACACCACTGAAGGTCGGAGGCTGAAGTCTACCAAACCTCTCCAACCTACGCTGCTCATCCTCTGGCATGGCAGAAACTACATAGTCCTGAGCAGATGCAACCGGCTGGGTTGGATGTGCCCCCGTTGTCTAAAGTCCCTGCACGACCTGCTTAGGTGTGCAAGCGAAAGGAGTCTGATTGCCTCCCCCGACCTGAGAAGTAGCTGTAGCTATAGTAGACGAGACCGCCTGAGCTAGGCCAATGCAAACTGATAGGATCTGAGCCAAGGCCTCCTGAAGACCCGGAATCACAATGGGCACAGCTGGTGCTGCTGGAGCGTCCACAACTAGGACCTGATCCTGAACTGGGGCAGCTAGTGGATCTGTCGGTGCTGCCCTTACTGTTGTGCGGGCCATCTCTGCCCCTACCGCAACCATAATCTCGTCCTCGGCCTCTAGTGGCCACAACTGTTTATACTGGTGGTCGTCTATCCTAACTAGTAGCGCGTGTCCTCACCATCTATGAGAAAATAGAATGAAAGAAGTTTAGTACTCGGATCAACAAATTCGCACGACAAGAATTTCAATAATATGAAGTTTTTCCTAAAGGTTTTGCAGCCTCTCGAGGATAAATACAGACGTCTCTGTACTGATCCGCGAGACTCTACTAAACCTGCTCATGACTCATAAAACCTATATAACCTAGGCTCTGATACCAACTTGTCACGACTCTAAACCTGGACCCGATCGTGATGGAACCTCTCGTGAAGACAAGGCCAGCCGACACTTTCCCATTTTAGTTTTAAGAAATAAAACAATAAGAATTAAGTCAAAAAAAGTAATAAATAATACAAAAGTAAGCAGTGAACATTGCAGTTTGCGGAAATAAAACCCAACATAGCCCGATACCGGGGTGTCACTAGTCATGAGCGTCTATCAATACACTACAAGTCTGAAATGCTTACCAAGCTATTACAGAATAATTGAAAAAGATATAGAAATGAGATAAAGGGGAAGAAACACGGTACTACGGATGCCAAGCAGCTACCTTGTGAACTCTGAAGTCTGCTGGGAGCTGTCAACTCTCGCCAGCAGGACAACAATGCCTGAATCTGCATACGGGGTACAGGGAGTAAAGTGAGTACTCCAACTCAGTGAGTAATAATCATAAATAAAGACCTAAAGCAAGAAATCACGTAAGGCACATTACAGGCTATAATGAAGTAGTAAAAGCTAGTAAAAATGGTGAATCAGTAAAGATATGTAAAAAATCATTTCAGTTTAGTTTAAACTTCATAAAAAGGGCCTTTTTAACAATTAAGCTTGTAAATGATAGGCAA